>NC_136267.1:134340264-134937764 GCF_964187855.1 Myxine glutinosa | reverse complement strand
TCGAAGCAAATAAATTGATCCTTGAAAGTGATGGAAACTGATATCGAACTCAATTCACGGACAGTACTGTGTTAAACTTCTGTACGTTTTCCGGAAGTATCTCTTTATTTTGCACATTAGCCAAAAAAAATTTCGACAAAAACAAAAGCTAAATTATGACTGGGATTACGGTCAGTAAAATTACAGTTCAGTACTTCGTGTAACCCCCACGAGCATTCAGGAGAGCACGTACACGTCGAGGCATGCTGTTCACGAGCTTTGCCAAGGTTTGGACAGGAATCACTTGCCATGCAGTGACAATAGTCTGCTGCAATTCACGCACAGAGGTGGGCTGCTGGTCCAAGTTGTCGATTTGACACGTTAATTCTCCCCACAAGTTCTCTTTCGGATTCATATCCGGGAACATGGCAGGCCACTCCATATGCTCTACACCACGGTCAGCAAGAAAGTGTTGGATCATGCGAGCACGATGAGCCTGTGCATTGTCATCTTGGAAGACAAAGTTTCCTCGAAAGGCTGCACGAGCAAATGGAAGCAATGTTTCTTCCAGAATGACCCTGTACTTGAACTGGTTCAGGTTTCCATTCAGAACAACCAGGTCAGTTTTGCCCCCTGCATGAAAAGCATCCCAAACGGTCACCCCACCACCTCCAGCTTGGACTCTTGGCACTATGCAATCTTCGTTGTGGGCTTCATGCACTTGTCTGCGCACTCGGACGCGGCCATCTTGATGATAGACCAGAAATATAGACTCGTCACTGAAGGTCACGTGATTCCAGTGTCCTGGCTGCCATTGACGGTGCTCTCTGGCCCACTACAATCGCAGCTGGCTGTGTTGTCTGGTCAGGCGTGGCTTTCTCGGGGGACACCTGGCATGACAGCCTGCTTGAACCAGTCGTTGGTTGACTAGCCTTCTGGATACAGGCACATTTGTCAGTTGCTGCCACTCAGCCCTAAGCCGATTAGCTGACTTGGTACGGCCATTACAGACTAACCGGTGCAGCTGGCGATCATCTCTCCTTGTGATTCTGCGTGGACATCCTGGCATCGGTATTGGAGTAGGGACACTCCTCTGAGCATTTCGTTTCAGGATCTTTGACACCTGACCTTGAGTGATGCCATATTGCTGAGCAATAGCACGCTGTTTCATGCCAGAATTTCGTAAAGCCACCACTCCATGACAAACAGCATTGTCAAGTTGACGGACCATTTCCAGAGGAAGCGGCAATAACTTTTGAAGACGTGCAGCAGTTTTCCACTAATACAGAACGCAACAACCCTTATATACCCGATTGTGAAGCCAATCGTCAAATGTACCTGTCCTTACATTTTGTCACGCCACCTGTGATATAATCCTGTTATTGACTTCTTGCTGCGAAAGACAATCATTGACATGGTTCTTTCAACAAAGACATCACCGAAGGGTAAAATAAACTCACCAGATTGATATACTGAGTTCAGAAAGTAAACCCGTCAAGAAAAAAAAAAATCCATATTAAATGCCAAGTCTGTATATTAGTAAAAATCCCGTCAAATATGACGGGTTGGAACAGTTTATTCAATGGTGCAACCTCGTGAGCGTGCTAAAGTCTGAAGCCTCAGCGTAGTGTTAGGTGTGCTTTTATCTACTTTATTTATTAGACATCCTACGGATGTAAATGAACACTCGTTTTACTCTGTGTTGTACATAATGTGTCACGAATTTCACCTCCCTGCACTTTTTTTTTTTTTTTACGTTTCGGTATACCGCCCTTGAGGCTCGGTTTGTAAGCCACAGACGACAATTCCAATAGAAGACATAATTTCTTTTTTATGAAAAATATTTTTGAAGTTTGTTTAATCCCCCAAAATAGACTGTAGTGAACACGCATTCGTGTTAAAATATTGATCTTCAAAACCCACCCTTCTGAAGGGGGACAGATATCTGTACAAACACACTAACATTGTGTTTCATAATATATGTGTGTGTGTGTGTGTGTGTGTGTGTGTGTGTGTGTGTGTGTGTGTGTGTGTGTGTGTGTGTGTGCGCGCGTGTGTATTATACTGTACATACAGTAACGCATATTCGCTGATCTGAAATTAATAAAGTAAAGAAGCACTTTTCACTCTACATCACTTATTTTCGCTGATGCACATTCTTTTTCTTTCCACCCTGTCCAAATGGGTAGCGATGTTCTGCGACTGTGACAACTGAAGGGGAAGTGTATGTGCTCCTGAGAAGGTCATTAATAGCCTCCGTTGGACTTGGTCTGAAACAGGGATTTGGTGGATATGGATTGGGTCCCCTCTGTCTGTCCATCCGTTCGTCCGTGTGTGCGTGCGTCCACAACCATATCTCGGACATGTATGGACAAATTTTGTTCATTATACTTGGCAAAAAGACAAAAATTGATGGTATGCATATGTACATCATTTTGTTTCGCGATACGATCAGAGATGGCCCACTGGCGACCATTTTAGTTGTAAAAAAAACCCGATGTTGAACACGTCCTCAACCATTTCTTGGACATGCATTTACCGATGTTGTTCAAACTTGGCACACAGATGATGAATGATGGCTTAGATATGCACGTCGTTTTCTTTCTAGATCATATCCAAGATGGCCAAGTGGCAGCCATTTTTTGTTTTTAGTTTAATGTGTCCCCAAATATTTATCAGACATGCATGGTCCAATTTTGTTCAAACCTGGCAAAAGTACAGTACACGATGGCATACACATGCACCTCTCTTTATTTTGCATTCTGATCAAAGATGGCTGACTAGTAGACTGTAGGCCGTTTTAGGTGGGGGAAAAAAAAAACCTGGTATTGTACACGTCCTCAACCATTCCGCGGAAATGCATTTACCAATCTAGTTCAAACTTGGCACACATACAACGAATGACTGCTTACACATCCATTTCATTTATTTTCGAGTTCAGATTCAAACTTCAGATGTTCAAACTTGGCACAAAGCCAATACATGAGAATAAACACATGCAGAAGATTTTGTTTTGTAATCCGACCAAAGATGGCTGACTGGCACCCTTTAACTCCGTACAGCAAAATTGCTTAAATTACGGGTACTATGACATTTCATGTATTTTTCTCCTTGTTCCATTGCAAAGTGAAAGATAGGATTACAATACACTGCCGTCGTGTTATAAATGAACATCCATTAAATCTGTGGGGTGCCATTTCACGGGTTTTTATATTTCTAAACTGCGTGCAGTTCCTGCTTCGTTTTTAACTCAACTGAACTACCGTCCAGTTGAGTTCATCACGTACTGAACCCTCCGGCGTCCGTCGTCTGCCGTCGTCGTCTGTCGTCCGTTAACGTTTCGACGTTAACACTACAGCGTCCACAAATATCAACCGATCCTGATCAAACTTGACATGCAGCATCCCTACCGCAAGGACCAGGTTGGTATTACATTTCAGCCGGATCCGTTGAAAAATGGCGGACTTAGGCGACCATTTTGTTTTTGGTCATGAAAACGACGTTAACACTCCAGCGTCCACAAATATTAATAGATTTTGATCAAACTTAGGATGTTTAACCCTTACCACACAAGGTAGGTTCCTATTGCATTCCAACCCGATCCGTCACAAAATGGCTGCCATAGGCCGCCATATTGTTTTCAGCTGTGAAACGACGTTAAGACTTTAACGTCCACAAATATTTATGGATTTTGATCAAACTTGGTGTGTGAGACTCTTACCACACAAGGTAGGTTGCTATCGCATGTCAACCCAATCTGTCAGAAAATGCCCGCCATAGGCCGGCATATTTTATCAGCTCTGAAACGACGTTAACAATCTAGCGTCCACATATATTGACGAATTTTCATCAAACTTGGCATGTGAGACCCGACCTACTTTAAAGTTGTCCAGTCAGTTCAGTTGAGTTCTGCTTCCCTGGAAGCTCTAGTTAATTTACACACTGCACTACTTTGGACGTGGTATATCAAGTAACTTTCCTTGTGAAATTTTGTGAGGAATTTTCATAAAACTTACCCGAAACCCTACAATATGAGTGGAAAACGACCTCCGTCTACTCCATTGAGCACTCGTGGTTTGGAGGTTTCACCACTCTGTTACTTTAGCTGTGAAATTACATGTGGTAAAAAGCATAGTCACCAACATTAAGATAAAAAAAGTGGTAGAATGGAAGGATCATGGTACGAGGGAGCAAAGCAACCGCTGGGCAGCTGCGGAGGATCTGGTAGAAGGTGCCCCCCCCCCCCCTGCCATGGTATGATTTTTTTTTAAACCTTATACTTGTACTATTCTAAGACAGTCTTTTATTCAAAATTTAAGCATTCTAAAAAAAAAAAAAGTTTTTTTACATGTAATTCCTGAATATGCTATAACATGTAATGAGTAAAATATAAACTCAAATTGAAAGATAAACCTAGACTTGACCATGCCCTACCATCCAATACAGGTGGATCCACTGCAATTACCTCATGGCCAGCCAGCTAAATGATTATAGTGTACGACTGTACGTGTGTGCATGCACTGTGCATGCGACTCGTGCATACAGCTAACGCGGCACAGGTACGGTTCTCATTGGTACAATGTTTTGCCCCGAATCACATCATGTCAGTCAACCAATGAGAAACATCCTACGTTTCCTGGGTCAATAATGCTTGCAGATGGGACAGCATTTGTGATTTGCTGCCACAAACTTTGACTAGTACCCGTCACCAATCAAATGCAATGAGATTACGCATATGATGTTTCACACGTCTTTGAGGGAAACCGCCTGGAGGCCTGACAGAAACCCTGTCACAACATGAAAATCTATCAAAAACTTTGATGAGATATTATTTTGTAAAAGTGGTTTCACTATTATTGGGCAAAAAATACAAAAATCGGTATAGAGTTCGCAACTATGAAAAAGGCATGAGCATGGTGAGGCGAGCGTTCCATGGATATTTGTCGTGTGCAAGGCTGAGCTCCATAGACTGTATGATCAAAGGTGAGTGCAGAAATTGGGACCCTTTTAGGTGTTACTAATATTACTAGGGGAGAGGCTCGATGATGGAGAATATGGAGAGACCTCTTAAATGTTTGAATAGAGGACCAAACCCTGCAATGCCATGTGGCCTTGAGTTTTTTTTTAGCCGCGTCGCAGACGCTGCTCATAGAGTGCCCTCTGCTGTTGTTGTTGTTCTTCTTGTTCTTCTTCTTCTTCTTGTTCTTGTTCTTGCAGAGAAGACAAAACCTCAAAGCTCCACCCATTCTGGGAACCATAGCTCCACCCATTGTGGGAGAGGCTTCATATAAACAAATATCCACCATTTTATTAACTCGCATAGCTTTGAGGCCTGTTTTGTAGGCCCGTGGTGTCTTCCTCTCTCACACAGTTTTATTTCAAATCAAATTCGATATATCATTTCATTTTTCACAGTCGCTAACATAGTTTTAGACTCGGTTGAAAAAAAACGGGAAGAAAATCCGATGAAAGTTGCCCTTTATAGAACGAAATGAATTCTCAAAGGCCTGTAACTTCAAGTCCATTGAGATATATATATTTTAAATCGCGGCATGGTCAGTCATACACCGCCCGAAATAGCAGACGGGAAAATGCCGAGATATATATATTTTGTTTAAATCGCGGCATGCTCAGTCATACACCGCCTGAAATAACAGACGGGAAAATGCCGAGATATATTAAAAATTCGTCCATTTGATGACAATCGTCACGATGAAATATTTAATTTATACGTCGTCACAATAATGTGGAGAGAGGAGCATAGCTTCGTTCACGTGTCGCCACATACGGGAAATTGCCGAGATATATATATATATTTTGAATCGCGGCATGGCCAGTCATACACCGCGTGAAATAACAGACGGGAAAATGCCGAGATATATTAAAAATTCGTCGCCACACACGGAATATTGCCGAGATATATTTTCACTTTGCACAAAAATAACATCAAGTAATCGAATCAATAGGAATGTCCTGTGCCTATAACATCGACGTTATAGACACAGCTGCATCTAGGCATTGTGTAACATCGACGCGGCTTTTGTTTTAATTAAAACTTTTTGTACTTGCTTTTTTTTGTATACAAGATCGAGGCTCGTGAAAGAGCTGACATTAATCACACAAAAAACCAAACAGACACATAAAACATATAATAAGGGGAGCGGTAGATAAGATGGGGAGAGAGGGGGAAGGATACAAACACAACATTTGAGAGCAGGGACATCGGGAGATCTGTGGGAGGGAGAGGGCTTGGGGGAGGTGGGAGAAGTAGAAAACACATGGACACTGCTAGGACTTCCAGGAAAGAAGTCGGTATTTCAAAAAAGTGGATCTGGGGTGAATTAACGGGGGTAGAAAAGATCAAGGTTTTGTATGGGGGAAGATAAGAGATGGTGGTGAACAGCCGTTTTAAGGACCTGGAGGGAGGAGCGGGATTGAAGAGAATGAGGGAGTTTGTTCCAGAGAGGCGGGAGAAAAGAGGAATGAAGGAGTGAAGGTGAGCATAGAGTCTTGATTTTGGCAGTTTAACCATAAGAGTGTTGCTGGCAGATCTTGTGCGACCTGTAGGAACATTTTGGGGACAGAGCATAGAGAGAGCTGGGGGGGGCAAGGCCGGAGAGGAGTCGGTGGAAGACAGAAAGACCATCAACCTGGTTTGACCATAATTTGACCATAATTCAAGCTCTCCCAAGCAAGTTTTTAATGTGGATGAGACTGGGCTTTAGTGCAGTAAAAATAAAATTCCACCACGTACATACATTTCAATGGAGGAAAAGGTCGCTTCGGGTTTAAAAGCGGCCAAGGATCGCTTCAGACAAGGAAGGCAGACAGTCCTGCCTCATCACCATGATAACTCCCCACTCTCCACCCACACATCTCCTGGCCTTCACACCAAATCACTTCTATTATTGGTGAGTACAGCACCGAGTGTACAGAGCTGCACTCATTTCGTTTTCTTTTTTGATGTATTTATGGTGGCTATTCATTTAATTACACATTTCATGAAGTTCTGCATTGATATATACCAAGTTAGGTGTTTTTATTTCGTTAGGTTTGTTTGCCTAAGGTGTCTGAACATCAGCCCACCTGAAACACATCTAATTCGTATAGCGAGGAGTGACTGCCAATCCATTCTGGTGTAACATAACCTGCTACAGGACGTTGGTGCTGCCGAAGCAGTTTTATGGCACGGGTCATGCTGGGCGATTTGCCATCCCTCTCCCAGCAATAGTTAGGGCAGGAATTTATAATTTGTTCATGGTGCCGACGATACGGAAGGACACTGTGGAATATTTAAAATGCCCCAACTAATGCTGGCAGACGGGACACCCGTTTAACGTCTGTCCGAGGGAAGGGACACATATTGGCAAATCAACCCCCGGGATGACATTTTAAAGCTTGGTCGGGATTCAAACCCAGGCTAGATGGCTTAGAGATGAGTGTGCATATCTCTAGGGCATAGGTCATCCTTCCAGCGCATACATTATGGATTGGGTCTCGTCCGTCTGTCCATCCGTCCATCCATGCATGCATGCGTCCACAACCATATCTCGGACATTTATTGACCGATTTCGTTCATACTTGGCATAAGAACAATATATGATGGTATACATATGCACATCATTTTGTTTCACGATGCGATCAAAGATGGCCGACTGGCAGCCATTTTAGTGATAAACACCATATGTTTATTTAGTTTTATTTAGTGATAAACACCATGTGTTTATAAACACCATGTGTGGTAAAAAAAACACCATGTTGAACATGTCTTCAACCATTTTTCGGGCATGCTTATACTGATCTTGTTAAAACTTGCCGAACCGATAATGAATGGTGGCTTACATATGCACCTCATTTTTTTTCGAGATCACATCCAAGATGGCCAATTATTTAAGGATTAAGTACTTCAGTATGTAATAATAATAATAATTCATTTATTTTGTATAGCGCTTTTCCAGAAGCCCAAAGGCGCTTTGACAGAGTGGCAAACATAATGCATAACAATACATGAAAACAACAATTGCAAAAAGACAAGAATCAATAGGGAAATATTTAAAGCAAAAGGAGGGAGAAGGAGAAGAGATAGTCAGGGGTTAAATGCTGTGGGTTGAATGTTGAATGCAGTGTTGAACAGGTGGGTCTTTAGTGATGTTTTGAATGTGGTGAGTGAGGAGGAGTCTCTGATGGTGTGAGGTAGTGAGTTCCAGAGGGTGGGAGCAGCGATGGAGAAGGCCCTGTCCCCCCAGGATCTGAATTTGGTCCGGATGGAGGGGGTCAGGAGGTTGGTACCAGCAGAGCGGAGGTTGCGGGTGGGAGTGTGTCTGGAGAGGAGGTCAGCCAGGTAGGATGGGGCCAGGTTATGGAGGGCTTTGTATGTCAAGAGGAGGATTTTGTACTGGATTCTCTGGGGGATGGGGAGCCAGTGAAGCTTGTAAAGGACGGGGGTGATGTGGTCACGGGTCCGGGAATGGGTGAGTAGACGGGCAGCGGAGTTCTGAATGTATTGGAGTTTATTGGTGATTTTTGAGGGTGAACCATAGAGGAGGCTATTGCAGTAGTCCAGACGGGAGGTGATGAAGGCGTGGATGAGGGTTTCTGCAGCCGTGGAGGAGAGGGATGAGCGGAGACGGGCAATGTTTTTCAGGTGAAAGAAGGCTGACTTTGTGATCTGTTTAGTGTATTTGTCGAAGGAAAGGGTTTGGTCAAAGATGACGCCAAGATTCCGGATGTGAGGGGAGGTGGATACTGGGATACCGTCGATGTTGAGGGCAAAGTTATGGGTGGATTTTGTGAGCGTTTTTGGGCCAATGATGATTATTTCAGATTTATCACAGTTAAGCTTGAGGAAGTTGATTTGAAGCCAGGATTTTATTTCAGTGATGCAGTTTGTCAGGATAGAGTGGGTGTCGGTGGAGACGGACTTGGTGGAGATGAAAAGCTGGATGTCATCGGCGAAGCAGTGGAATTGGAGACCATGACGGCGGATTAAGTGACCGAGCGGGGACAGGTAAAGGATGAAGAGGAGGGGGCCAAGAACTGAACCTTGGGGGACACCTTGGGGGAGGGGAGCAGTGGGGGATTTGCAGTTATTGATGGAGATGAACTGGCATCTGTCAGAGAGGTATGATTTAATCCAAGAGAGGGCAGTGCCGGTAATGTTAAAGGTGGATTCAAGTCGGGTGAGGAGGATAGTGTGATCGATGGTGTCAAAGGCAGCGCTGAGGTCGAGGAGGACGAGAATGTTGAGGTTGCCAGCGTCAGAGGAGAGGAGAAGGTCGTTGGTGATTTTGAGGAGAGCAGTTTCAGTACTGTGGTTGGAGCGGAATCCGGATTGGAATGTTTCATACAGGTTATTGGCAGAGAGATGATGTTTGAGTTGAGTGGCTACAGCGCGTTCCAAAACTTTTGACAGAAAGGGTAGGTTGGAGATGGGTCTGAAGTTGTTTAGGGTGTCAGGGTTTAGACCAGGTTTTTTTAGAATGGGGGTAACAGCAGCAATTTTGAGGGAAGGTGGGACGATGCCTGTAGACAGGGAGGAGTTTATTGTTGCAATGATAAGTGGAGAGAGAGCAGGGAGGGAGGCTTTGACAAAGCTGGAGGGGATGGGGTCAAGAGTGCAGGTGGCAGTTTTCATTCCTATGAGGAGTTCAGAGAGGTCAGTAGGGGAGATTGGGGAGAACCGAGACAGGGGATGGCAGGACAAGGGGGGGCAGGTGGTTGGAGGGGGAGCGGGTGCGGCGGTGGTCAAGCTGTTGTAGATGTTGTCAATTTTGCGTTGGAAGAAAGAGATGTACTTGAGGATTATTATTTTAACCTCTGCTCTTGCTTACTTGCTCAAATTTGCACAGGAGATCTAGTTTTACTTTGTGGTTGGAAGCACTTTTCTTTAAAGAAAAGAAAAAAATACATATATCACAAAAGACGTCACATAAGACGTTGGTGTGGTTCAGCAAGGCAAAATTTTGTTATATATATATATATATATATATATATATATATATATATATATATATATATATATATATATATATATATTGTTGTGGATTTGAGAATTGTGTTGTGTTTTTTTTAAAATTGAAGTGTAATGAAGCTTGTTGTAAAAATCACCCTCCGTGTTGTGTGTAAAGGTCAAAGGTCGTCCCTTAGTTAGGCCATATACAATCACGTAGCAAATCGTAGATCTCCCTGTTCAGTAGTTATCTCCTTATTATGTGTATTAGTTTAAGGCTCTGATCCCACTCCTGACACCAATTGTTATGGAACCGGAGTACGGCACTCCCCTTAGGGGGGGGGGGGGGGGGGTTAATCCCCCCTTCTATTTTCACTGGCCGTCTCCGCTCCTGACTCTACACAGCTACCTCCGGAAAGGCAGGTGCGCAGCCCCGTTCGTACCGCGGACAGATGTTAATTGCCGAGCGGTTTTAGCAACCGCGGCACGAACTATTAACAAGGACTAGACCCATTCATTTCCTAGTTGACCCATTGACCTAGTTTCCTAGTTGACCTAGACTAGACCCATTGGCTTCGCCAAGTCGAGCAATGAATGCGGGTGGTTCGTGCCGGGCTTGGTGTGCAGCAGGAGCCAGCGGGGATCGTAACCACGGCAGTTTCGAAGGAACTGCCGTACGCGATCCACGCCGGGCCTCGCTCCGAACGGTCGCGTCCGTGCTCCGCTCAGCAGAGCGGGCGGCCCGGTTCAAGGGAAGGTAAGAAGGATCGGCACGGCGACCCCTTGTGGTCGCGGCGTTCCGGCCGGCCGAGATTGGGGCGTCGGACGGCTCCGTGCCGAGATGGTGCGTGGAATCTCGGCCCGCGTAAGCCCCCTTCCCTGCACCGAATACCAGACGGATCCAACCGCCGGCAACGAACCACCCGCATTCATTGCTCGACTTGGTGAAGCCAAGTTCTGAGCATGTAAAGACGCACCGAGGCTCAAGTTTAATGGACATTTGGTAGCAATAGTGAATTTGAAAAGCAAAATTTGATGTTTGGCAGATTGATGATTGGTAGAATGATTGGCAAATTTTTGATTGGCTGGAATTACATGGGCAAAATTGGTAGTGGGGCAGTACCCGATGTGGTGGGATGGCAACTCTGCCATCTCTCACAACGGGGACAAAGGAGCTATAGGTTTATGGGGTTTATGGCAGTGAAAACTAACCTGGGACGGTTAGGATAAAGTGTGTAGGGATCTAGAGAAGATGACCATAGGTAACTGTAAGTTTAAGTAGCAACAGTGGACAGGTAGTGGGGACATAGAGAGTGTAGTTGGATTATAATGATGAGGGAGCTGAATAATGTAAGGGGCGACTGGGAAGCGCGAGTGTTAGCGGGAAACCAGGTAGATCAGATGATGCTGTGTGTGTGTTTAAAAGTGCACTCAGAAGTGTATTGTGAAAAGGTGATTGTGAGTTGTATTGAGTGTGGAAGTGTATGGAACAGGTGTATGACTGAGTAGTGGTGATTGTGTGTTGTGTTGACCGAATGGTCCTGGAGGAAAGAGGGTGCAGGAAGCACCAGTAGGAGTGATTGCACAGGTGTGCAACTACAGGTGTATGGAGAATGGTTGTGTGGAATACATGGAGTATGGAATATATGGAGTATGGAATGGATGGTCGTGGGGTGAGTATGGTGGAAACTGTGGAGTGGAGTGGATGGTGCGAAGGTGTGGATGGGGGAAAGGAGGATGGACCCCATCACGAATACCCGGGGAGGGTAGTGTAAGTGTTAGGTAGAGGGTACAGGTAAATTGTGGCTTGATATTGGCATCTGTGGTGCGTGTGGAAGAATGGTGTTTGGATGGGTGCATTAGTGTCGTGGAAATGGCTGGGCGTGTGGCCTGTTAGTATGTGTAGTTGAATGGGCACTCCACCACTCTGAGGATGTCGGCCAGGTGAGGCCGCAGGTGGGCTCTGGGAGCCGTTAGAGTTGCGGATGGGGCCCGAGAATCCGAAAGACGGACCCGGGTAGCCCAGTGCCAGAGAGGGCACCGAGTGGGGAGAGCGCCAGAGGGTCTTCCCCAGTAGATAGGTTAGGATAAGGAGCAGGTAAGCTCAGAGGCAACTGCAGTGGTGGAGGTGTGCAGGTGGGTAGACCTGCTGGGAGAGCCACACGACCCAGTCCTGAAATTGTGCAAGGGCACAGGGAGTTGAATCGGGGGAGTGAGACCCCAAATTGATGAAGCACCACAGTTTGGTCAATGGGAATTTGGTTCTTAAAACCGCATAGAGTAAGTTGGCCAATGGATTGGCAGGGAAAGACCCCAGGTAGTGTAAAGTGAGTTAATGTCATTTAGAAGATAGTTAGGATTAAGAATCTCCTCGCACCATCTACATCCACTCACCTGAGGTGACGCTACTCCACACCATGCCATGGTTGTTATTGGTTTTTTTTGTGCAAATGTTTGGATTGTGAGATGCATCATGACGTGGGTGTGACATTGTGCTGATGTTCCATCTCTCCCTCCTTATGAGGATTGATGATGAATTTGGATGATGGCAAATTTTGGTTAGAGGGATTGTGGTGACGAATTTGGTATAGGGGAAATATAGGGGAGACGAGACGAATTTGTAAATGTGTAGATTTTTGGACATATGGGGTAAGGGCAAGGGTAGAGTGTAGGTAACAGGGGGGGTGACGTACGGTAGGGACGACCTTTTTTTTTTTTTTTTTTTTTTTTTTTTTGTATACAATATCGAGGCTCGTGAAAGAGCGAACATTAATCACATGACCACACAGAAAGACAAACCGACACATAAAACATATAACATAGGGAGCGGTAGACAAGATGGGGAGAGAGGGGGAAGGACACAAACACAACATTTGAGAGCAGGGACCGAGAGACATGGAGACATCGAGAGATCTGAGAGAGGGCGAGGGCTTTGGGGGGGGGGGCGTGGGAAGGGGGCAGTGGGAGAGGTATAAAACATATGGACACTGCCAGGACTTCCAGGAAAGAAGTTGGAATTTCAAACAAGGTGGATCTGGGGTGAATTAGCGGGGGTTCTCACTTTCTCACTTCGCTCTCCGTACGCACCTCGTCTTGCATTGCCTTGTTTGATGTGTACCCTTGTGACCTTACCCCTCACTCACCTGTCTTCTATCCCCCTGTCTCCCACCTGAGGACTGTGCTCTCTGGGCACCGAGGGGAGCGTGCGGGAGTCCGCCATTGTGTGCCCAAACTCTCGCAACCACAGTTGCCTGCATCGATGCACCACTTATGGACCACATGTCTGTGGCCGAGCACCGTCATGGACCCCACGGGTTGGGGCATGGCCCCTCTGCTGGAACCGGCCATGATGGCCCAAGATCTTGCTGGCGGACCTCGGTAACGTGGCACCTATGCCATACAGGTGTACCACCCCTAGTCGGTCCCTGTGGGCCATAAATAAAAAGTGGACACGTTTGGTGCTTTTTATTATGTCCAAATAGGCCGCCAGTAAGAAGAACATGAAGAAAGACAACATCAGGAAGAACCATGGCCAGCAGAGGGAGCCGAAGAGCAAGACACCAATAGGGGGTTTTGTTTTTTTTATATGAACGGTGGTGACTGTGCACTGGTTGGTGCTTTTGGTGCTTTCTGGTGTTTTGGTGCATTTTTGGTGCTGTATGGTGCATCAATGCAGGGCAGGCTGTCTCCCCCCCCCAAAAGAACAATCACAGGTCCTGGGTTAGTTTTGTAAATACAAGTAGCGTCAACTGTAAATAATGCTCCCCCATCGTTCATGTTGTAGTTTGAAGACAATTGCGCAATTCGGTTAGCTGTGGGAGTAAGTCTGTTAGGCAGGGTGCAATGCAGCAGCGGGACATACTTATTTGTGTTTTAAAACTGTCACACAGGGTCAGGTTAAATGTAGAGGGAACTACACCTACGTGCCACACTAAAGGTAAAAGTTTAATAGGCCCGGGACGTGCCTAAGAGGAGGAGGGTGCAGTGTTGTGGATTTGAGAATTGTGCTGTGTTTTTTTTTTATTGAAGTGTAATGAAGCTTGTTGTAAAAATCACCCTCCGTGTTGTGTGTAAAGGTCAAAGGTCGTCCCTTAGTTAGGCCATATACAATCACGTAGCAAATCATAGATCTCCCTGTTCAGTAGTTATCTCCTTATTATGTGTATTAGTTTAAGGCTCTGTTCCCACTAGTTGACACTGCATTGCACCAAATGAAATAAGGTAGAATCCCCTTTCAATTGCCAACAAAACGCAATTGCCGGCTGCCCTTTGGCTGGGGCTTGCTCGAATCGCCCCAAAACCTCCATTACGCACGCGGTCAAGTTGGGAAAGAAAGGCGTGTCTCCACCTCATCAGCAGAGGGTGGGGCCAAGAGAGCCCCTACAACCAACCAAGCACGTGGGCTTTGGCTTGAGAGGGCAGAGGAAGAACGATCGGGGAGGTTCGCAAAGGTTAGAGGGTGTGGCCGATATAACCCGCGGCGGGACGCCCCCACCTCAGATGAGTCCTGGGAGAGCAGCGCGACGTCCCCACGGCGGCACGAAGAGACGATTGAGGAAAGAGAGAGACGGGAGGGGGTGCCTGTATTGCGGCAATAGGCCGAGACCCTCTAGGTCCTATTGCCGGTCGGTGAGACGCGAGGCCGTTTTTGCCGGGTTTTCGCCTCAAGCCTGGAGCGTGAACCGCGAGCGTGGACCTCAACGCCTGAACCATCTGCCCCGGACCTTCCTCCCGGACCACCTGCCTGGACCCTTCGCTCCACCCATTCCTGCCATAACATCCTTTTGTGTACGTGAGTTTGTTCTGTGTGTCTTGTCCCTGGGAATAAGTTAAGCCTGTTTAGATAAGTTAATATTTGCACTGTGTCTCCTTCCATTCTTTCTGTCTTTATTTTATTATCCTTCCTTCTCCTTGGTTTCTTTGGTCTTGTAAATAGTAGAAATAAATCATATTTGTATTTCCTACCTTGGTTCTTCTTCTTCTTCTTGACATCCGTTCGTCTTTGTCTTTTCCCCATTGAAAACCTGTGGCACGATTTGGCCAACGTTCAAGAATCGGGTCCAGTCCTTGTTAATAGTTCGTGCCGCGGTTGCTAAAACCGCTCAGCAATTAACATCTGTCCGCGGTACGAACGGGGCTGCGCACCTGCCTTTCCGGAGGTAGCTGTGTAGCGTCAGGAGCGGAGACGGCCAGTGAAAATAGAAGGGGGGATTAACCCCCCCCCCCCTAAGGGGAGTGCCGTACTCCGGTTCCGTAACAATATATATATATATATTGTTGCGGTTCTGAGAATGTACATAATTGATTAATAAAGGTTAAAGGTTTTGCCCCCATAGTTGGTCCACATGCAACACGTAGGTCACCTTAGAACGTTAGTTATTTCTTAGTATATGTGAGATAAGGCCATTTCCAATAGTTATCATCTGCGTTGTGTAAAACAAATTAGAATAGGCTCCTTCCATTGCGCCTCCACCCTCCAAATTCCACCTCGTTGGACAGAATCCATCCAGCGCCCCATTTGACAACTCGCAGTTTGTTACGCTTGGGATGCTCGCAGTTTGTTACGCTTTGGCTACCAGCAGCGTTTGCTGCTCTTGGTTTGCTGGTTTGCTGGAACTAGCCCAGTGACACGAGGTAGGCCCAAAAAGGGGGTGGAGCGGCAGCGAGGCTGAGATCTGGATCGGCAGCAGGGGGACGGTAAGCGCCACCAGCCAATCAGGGCTGAGGCGACATCGCCTGACAGGGTGTGGCTAGAGGTTCCAGAGGGTTCGCTGGGCAGCGCTATATAAACACACGCGCAAAACCCTCTGAAGGACTGACGCAGCGGAACGCATTACTGAATGACTTATGCGGTTGATCAGGACTCGCAGAGGAGGACTCGCAAGTGGAAAGCGTGATAAGAGGACTGCGCGAAGAGGGCTGAGCGAGCTTGTATTGAGAGGACTCGAGCGATAAGGACTGTGAAGGACTATTGAAAGAGGCCTGATTGGAGAGCGCCCTGTGTTAAAAGACACAGTGTAAAGCTCGCAATCGCTCGGCGTGTCCACCAGAACCGTGGTTCGGGTGGGGTTATTTCCTTGCTTCCCGGGCAGCGCTGGTAATTAGGTAATAGGACTAATTCGACCTACCACCCTATTCAGCGCTGACCGGAAGGAACATGATAGGCCCGGATCGCGTCGACTAGATAAAAGACAAGGGGATTCATCCCCCCTTGGTAAGAGGGAAGGCCGACGTTCAAGATCCGCAACAATATATATATATATATATATATATATATGTATGTATATATATATTGTTGTGGATATGAGAATGTTTTTTTATTTTATTGTTGTTGTAAAACGTTGTTGTAAAAGGTTGTTGTAAAAGGTTGTTGTAAAATATCACCCCTCCTCCCTCCGTTTGTGGTTGTATAAAGGTCAAAGGGCGTTTCCGTAGTTAGTCCATAAAACATACATGCAGGACACAATATATCTTTTTTGACAGTTATATCCTTATTATGTGTATTAGTGTAAGGCTGTGTCTTCCATTAATTGAAATACTCCATTGCACCAGTGAAAGAGAATAGATTCCCTTTCCTTCCCATCCCCAAAACCTCCATTTCCATATTACATCCCCTCTCGTCACTGCTGAGCCCTCGATTCCCAATCACCTCCCCTCCAATAACCGCCATTGACCAAGTGCTTTGAGTCGGAGAAGAAAGGCGTGTCTCCACCTCGTCAGAGGGGAGGAGGGGCGTGCCCGCCCGTCGTCATCCAAGGCGGAGCCCGAGGGTCGCGCGACCAACCAGGGCCGAGGTGAGCACCCCGATGGGCGTGTCCAAAACGCCGGGGGCGTAATCGCTGGAGGCGCTATAAAAGGCGCAAAAACGGAAGTGGTCACGAGGAGTTGGTGAGAGATGCACTCTGAGTTGGTCTGAGTCGGTTGCCAGTAGAGGGTCTGAGTCGGTTGGTCACAAAGGGTTGGTCTTGGTGAGAGAGGTCTGAGTTGGTCTGAGTTGGTCGTCAAGAGAGTGGTGGTAAAGAGTGAGGGACCAAGAAAGAGTTGAGGGTTTAGACGAGTGGGACAAGGCCTGGCAAGGCAAGTGGAGGCGGCAGCAGCAGCGACACCCGGCAGCCGCTTGGGGCCTGGGCGGCGGTTTGGAGCAGGGCCGAAAAGGAACGGCGGCTGCTAAACGCGCCGATCGTGCTGCATGACCCCCCTTTGGACCTCCCTCTCCCTCCAGCCCTCCACATCCTGCGATTCCTGCAATTCCCCGCGTGAGTCAGTGTCTTTTGTTTGTTCTGTCCTGGGATAAGTTAAGCCTGTAGATAAGCTAGTATTTGCACTGTGTCACCTGCGTCTTATGTGTTGTAAATAAACTTAATTGCTCCTTTTTGCTTGTGTGTGTAAATAATAAACCCCATTACTCGTCTGTACGTCTTCTCGTTTTAATTCCTTTTCCTCTTTGCATTCGTCGTTTTTGTCTTTTCCCTCATTGAGCAGCTACGGTGCGATACGACCAAAGTTCTGGGTGAATCGGGTGAGTTTTGTTAGGTCGCGGTCTTACACCACCGCTCGGTCTATAACATCTGTCCGCGACCTGTAACAATTGGTGTCGGGGAGTGAGATCGATCCGGAGCGCGCTTCACGCGCTCAAAATTATAAAGTACCGAAATTTATTTTGTTTTATAAAGTAAAACCCGAATTTTGAAATCGCGCCATGGCTGTTCAAGGCGACGGGATGCCGGTGGGAGAGATAGAGGGGTTAGAAGTAACCCAGGACTTCGGGGAAGAAAGGGAAGAGGAGAGCAATGAGGTGGTTGAGGGTGTATCAGGTGCACAAAATGGCGGCCTCGCGCACATGGTTATTGTGGCGCCAAATTTAGCCACGCCCGTGACCGTAGCAGCGCCGCCGATGGATTGGGGCCTTTTTATGATCCAAATGAAGGCCCTTATGGATGCTCAGAGTGAGCAAATAAGGGCTCAGAGTGAGCAATTGGGCGTAATGGGGGGCCAAATGGGCGTAATGGGGGGCCAAATGGGGGTAATGAGGGACGAAGCGAGGGGTACTGGGGAGGAGTTAGACAAGAAATTTGGGAAGTTAGACAATAATTTTGAGGGGTTAGACAACGGGATAAAAGAAGTAAAGAATGGGTTAACGGGGGTGGAAAATAGAATGGCTGCCCAGGAGAATCAGTTAGAAGGGGTGAAAAATGGGTTAA
This sequence comes from Myxine glutinosa, assembly GCF_964187855.1. NCBI lineage: Eukaryota > Metazoa > Chordata > Myxini > Myxiniformes > Myxinidae > Myxine > Myxine glutinosa. The sequence goes on along the minus strand of NC_136267.1, from coordinate 134,919,635 downwards.
TGGGGCTAGAAAACAGGATGGAAGGCAAATTGCGGGAGATAGGGGAGCAATCCGCCCGAGAAATTAAACAAATGGGAGAGCAGATAGAGGAGGTAAAAATCGGGGTAGAAACCAAACTGGATGCTCAGAGGGATGAATTGGGACAGATGAGGGTGGCATCTACAAAAGAGATGGGGGAGATGAAGGAGGAGATACGACGGGGTGTGGGTGAGGAGGTCTCGGGGCTACGCGAGGAGGTAAAGCGAGGTGAAAAGCGTATAGAGAAAGAGGTGAGAAATAATACGGCAAAGTTACAAGGGGGAATAGAAGATCTGACGGAGGAGGTGGAACAGCTGACAGAGGGACAAACTAAGTTAGTGGAGCAGGTTCAAAGGAACACTGCAGTACTCGGAGGGTTAAAGGCGACACAAAAAGAAATTAAAAATGACTTGATAGCGACACAGAGGCAATGTCAGATGGTACGGGAGGAACTGACAATGAGGGTGGACGAGGTGACAGAGATAATGGAGACAAAGGACCGGCAGGTGAGGATGCACATAGAGACGGTCACGGTAGCCCTAGAGGACGAACTTGAGGAGACGCACCGAGAAATAAAAGAGGTTAAACAAAAACTAGAGGAAGTGGAAGAAGAGGTGAGTGAAATTAAGAAGGGACGAACAGAAACTAAAAGAGAAATCCAGGAGGAGGTGATGGAATATGTGCAAGGTCGGTGCTCAACTCATGATGTGATGCTCACTAACCAAATAAAAAGTTTGCAGGTGGCAAAGGAGGTGCGGAGACGAAGTACGGAGGTGAGTGGCAATGTATATGATGTGAGGAAAGCTTCAGTCGGCTTGGGGATTGGTTTGGATCCGGGTGTTCGTGAAAGGCCGTTGGTGAAGTGTGTGACAGGTCAGGTGTGCGAAAAAAGAGGTGTGCGAGAATGTCCGACCATGGGGTGTGTGAGGAAAAAGTGCACGCCGAGGAGTGAGTGTGCCGTCAAGAGTGAGTTGGTCGAAGCGCGTGTGCGAGGGGGTACATGGAAGCGCGGTGTGGTGAGTGTTACGGAGGAAGTAACGAGAGAGTGTACACCTGTGGTGAGTGTTACGGAGGAAGTAACGAGAGAGTGTACACCTGTGGTGAGTGTTACAGAGGATGTAACGAGGAAGTGTACGCCTGTGGTGAGTGTTACAGAGGATGTAACGGGAGGGTGTGCGCGAGAAAGGTGTGTAACGGACGGGTGCATGAGGAAAGAGTGTGCTGTCGAGAGTAAGGGTGAGTGCGCGGTCAAGAATGGAGGTGAGAGTAGTGAGAGTGGAATGGTAGGCGTGAGTTGGTTGTGACAGGTGAGCGAGGATGTACACCTGGAATGGAAGGATGCACACCTGGAATGGTAGAGCGTGTGTGGGAAGGCACATTTGAGTTGGTAGTGAGGCACATGGTTGGGTGTGCGAATGAGAGCACACCTGTGATTGTCACAGAGGAAGTGACCGAGGAGGGGGCGCGAAGAGGTGTGTTGGTGAGGTGTGCGACCAACGAATGTGTGCCAAAGTGTTCGGTGGTCAGGTGTGTGACCAAGTCGGCGAGCGGAATGAGTGTACCGAGGTGTGAAAGGAAAGGTACGAGGAGCATGGAAACGGCTGGATGTGTGAGCAAGGAACGGGCTGCGGGGTGTAAAAATCCAGGTGAAGCATCGACGGTAACCAGGTTAGAGGTTAGGTCGACTTTTAGCCGAAGCGGGCCCTCGGTGCGTGCCGGGCTTCGCGTGCCGCGAGAACCAGCGGGGATCCGAGCCACGGCGGGTTCGAAAGGACCGCCGTGCGCGATCCACGCTGGGCCTCGCGTGGAACGGCCGCGTCCGGGCTCCACTGGGCGGAGCGGGCAGCCCGATAGGACGGGTCGTCATGGCGACCACTTTCTATTGAGACGTGCCGGCAGGTCGAGATCGGGACATTGGATGGCTCCACGCCGAGGTGGTGCGTGGGATCTCGGCCCGGGTAAGCCCCCGCCCCTGCCCCGAATGCGGGACGCATCCAGCCGCCGGCACAAAAGAATCCGCGTTCATTGCTCGGCTGTACGAAGCCGGGCTGTAGACGTGAATTGGCGCACCGAGAGGATGTAATAAGTAGACGGGTGATGGTGATAGTGATAGTGAATTGATACGAAATTTCGAAAGATGGGTAGAATTGGCAGTAAATGGAAAATTTTTTGAATTGGTTGGAATCTGGACGAACGAAATTGATAGTGAGAGACCCCCGATGTGGTGGGATGGCAAATCCACCATCCCTCACAGACGGGGGCAAAGGAGCACTAGTTATGGGGGTGGCTATGACAACCGAGCCAGGGAGGGCTTGGATAATTGTAGGGATCTAGCGAAGATGACATTAGGTAACGTTAAGTTTAGTTAGTGACTGATACCTGTAGTGGGGACGCAGGTAGATTAGTGTGGATTATAATGACGTGGGAGCGCAATAGTTTAAAGGGACGACTGGGAAGCGCAAGTTTCAGAGGGGAGTAGTCAGCTGAGATGATGCCGTGTGTGTGAGGATTGAACAGGTGTGATTGAACAGGTGTGATTGAACAGGTGTGATTGCACAGGTGTGCAACTGAACAGGTGTGTGGAGCAGTGTATGAGGGAGTAGTGGTGATTGTGTGTTGTGTTGACCAACTGGTCCAGGAAGAGGAGGAGGGTGCAGGTGGCACCAGGTAGGATTGCACAGGTGTGCAACGACAGGTGAATGAAAGACAGGTGTATGGAATAAATGGTATGGAGTATTGGAATGGATGGTCGTGGAGTGAGTATGGTGGAAATTGTGGAGTGGAGTGGATGGTGCGAAGGTGTGAATGGGGGAAGAGTGGACCCCCATCACGGATACCCGGGGCGGGTAGTGCAAGTGTTAGGTAGAGGGTATAGGTAAATTGTGGTTGGATATTGGCATCTGTGGTGCGAGGTGAAAGAATGGTATTTGGATGGGTGCATTAGTGTCGTGGAAATGGCTGGGCGTGTAGCCTATTAGTGTGGGTAGTTGGTTGGGCGCTCCACCACTGTGAGGATGTCGGCCAGGTGAGGCCGCAGGTGGGCTCTGGGAGCCGGTAGTAGTTGTTGTGGATGGGGCCCGAGGATCCGGAGGACGGACCCGGGTAGCCCAGTGCCAGAGGGCACCGAGTGGGGTGACAGAGCCAGGAGGGGCCTGCCCCAGTTAGATAGGTTAGGGTGAGGAGCTAGGTAAGCTCGGGTGGCAACTACAGTGGTGGAGGTGTGCAGGTGGGTAGACCTGCTGGGAGAGTTACACGTCGCAGCCCAGAAATTGTGCGAGGGCACCGGGAGATGAATCGGGGGAGTGAGACCCCAAATTGAGAAGCACCACAGTTTGGGCAATGGGAATTGGTTATTAGAACCCATAGTGTAAGTTGGCCAATGGATTGGCAGGGAAAGACCCCGGGTAGTGTAAAGTGTGTTAAAGTCATTTAGAAAATAGTTAGGATGAAGGATATCCTCGCACCATCTGCATCCACTCACCTGAGGTGACAGGTACTCCACACCATGCCATGTTTTGATTATTTTTTATGATGCAAATGTTTGGATTGTGAGAAGCATCATGACGTGGGTGTGACATTGTGCGTAATTCCATCTCTCCCTCCTTATGAGGATTGATGATGAATTGGTGATGGCAAATTTTGAAGTAGAGGGATTGTAGAGACGAATTTGGCATAGGGGAAATATGGGGAAGACGTGACAGTAGTGACGAATTTGTAAATGTGTAGATTTTAGTACATATGGGGTAAGGGCAAGGGTAGGGTAGGTGACAGGGGGGTGACGTACGGTAGGGACGAGCTTTCTCACTTCGCCCTCCGTACGCATTTCGCCTTGCATTGCCTTATTGATGTGTACCCTTGTGACCTTACCCCTCGCTCAATTGTCTTTCCCCTTTTGTCTCCCACATGACCTGTGCGCCATTGGGTGCCGAGGGGAGCGTGCGTGGGTCGGCCATTGTGTGCCCGAAATTCCCAGAACCAGCTGTCTGCATCGATGCACCACATTATGGACCACATGCCTGTGGCCGAGCACCACTTATGGACCCCATGGGTTGGGGCATGGCCCCTCTGCTGGAACCGGCCATGAGGGCCCGAAATCTTGCTGGCGGACCTTGGCCACAGGGCACCGGTGCCCCACAGGTGAACCACAGATAGTCGGCCCTGTGGGCCATAAATAAAGCAAATAAAAAAGGACACATTGGGCACACTTTATTGAAAATAGGCCGCCAGTAAGCAAAGCAAAATGAAAATGACAACATCTGGAAGACAAATAATAATCACCAGCAGAGGGAGCCGAAGAGCAAGAGACCACCTGCAGGGTTAGGGGTTGTTGATTTTATTTTATTGTTGAACATTGATGAACAATGGTGACTGCACCGATTGGTGCTTGGGCTTGTATTGGTGCGTTTTTGGGTGCGTTCATGGTGCGTCGATGCAGAGCAGACTGTCTCCCCCCAGAAAGAACAATTACAGGTCCTGGGTTAGTTTTGTAAATAAAAATAGCGTCAATTGTAAATAATGCTTCCCACCGTCAGTGTGTAGTTTGAAGACCATTCCGCAATTCGGTTAACTGTGGGTGTAAGTCTGTTAGGCAGGGTGCAATGGAGCAGCGGGACACATTTATAATGCTTTAAAACTGTCGCACTCAGGGTCAGGTTAAAAGTAGAGGGAACTACACCTACGTGCCACACTAAGGTAAAAGTTATAGGCCCGGGACGTGCCTAAGGGGAGGAGGGTGCAGTGTTGTGGATATGAGAATGTTTTTTTTTTTATTGTTGTTGTAAAACGTTGTTGTAAAAGGTTGTTGTAAAAGGTTGTTGTAAAATATCACCCCTCCTCCCTCCGTTTGTGGTTGTATAAAGGTCAAAGGGCGTTTCCGTAGTTAGTCCATAAAACATACATGCAGGACACGATATATCTTTTTTGACAGTTATATCCTTATTATGTGTATTAGTGTAAGGCTGTGTCTTCCATTAATTGAAATACTCCATTGCACCAGTGAAAGAGAATAGATTCCCTTTCCTTCCCATCCCCAAAACCTCCATTTCCATATTACATCCCCTCTCGTCACTGCTGAGCCCTCGATTCCCAATCACCTCCCCTCCAATAACCGCCATTGACCAAGTGCTTTGAGTCGGAGAAGAAAGGCGTGTCTCCACCTCGTCAGAGGGGAGGAGGGGCGTGCCCGCCCGTCGTCATCCAAGGCGGAGCCCGAGGGTCGCGCGACCAACCAGGGCCGAGGTGAGCACCCCGATGGGCGTGTCCAAAACGCCGGGGGCGTAATCGCTGGAGGCGCTATAAAAGGCGCAAAAACGGAAGTGGTCACGAGGAGTTGGTGAGAGATGCACTCTGAGTTGGTCTGAGTCGGTTGCCAGTAGAGGGTCTGAGTCGGTTGGTCACAAAGGGTTGGTCTTGGTGAGAGAGGTCTGAGTTGGTCTGAGTTGGTCGTCAAGAGAGTGGTGGTAAAGAGTGAGGGACCAAGAAAGAGTTGAGGGTTTAGACGAGTGGGACAAGGCCTGGCAAGGCAAGTGGAGGCGGCAGCAGCAGCGACACCCGGCAGCCGCTTGGGGCCTGGGCGGCGGTTTGGAGCAGGGCCGAAAAGGAACGGCGGCTGCTAAACGCGCCGATCGTGCTGCATGACCCCCCTTTGGACCTCCCTCTCCCTCCAGCCCTCCACATCCTGCGATTCCTGCAATTCCCCGCGTGAGTCAGTGTCTTTTGTTTGTTCTGTCCTGGGATAAGTTAAGCCTGTAGATAAGCTAGTATTTGCACTGTGTCACCTGCGTCTTATGTGTTGTAAATAAACTTAATTGCTCCTTTTTGCTTGTGTGTGTAAATAATAAACCCCATTACTCGTCTGTACGTCTTCTCGTTTTAATTCCTTTTCCTCTTTGCATTCGTCGTTTTTGTCTTTTCCCTCATTGAGCAGCTACGGTGCGATACGGCCAAAGTTCTGGGTGAATCGGGTGAGTTTTGTTTGGTCGCGGTCTTACACCACCGCTCGGTCTATAACATCTGTCCGCGACCTGTAACAATATATATATATATATATATATTGTTACAGATCGCGGTTTAGATGTTATGATGACCGAGCGGTGGTGTATTACCGCGACCTAACAGGATCCCCGACTCACCCGATTCCACCCAAACGTTGGCTGGATCGCACCGCAGCTGCTCAATGAGGGGAAAAGACTAAAACGACGAATGCAAAGAGGAAAACGAAGGCAAGGAAAGGTTTGGAAATACTACTAAATTTATTCCTACTATTTACATGCTCAAAGTAACCAAGGAGAAGGAAAGATAATAAAATAATATACAGAAGGATCAGAGACACAGTGCAATTATTAGCTTACCTACAGACTTAATTAAATACCCAGGGACAGAACAAACAAAACAAACTCACGTATACAAGAAGGATGGAATGGAATGAATGTTGGAAGGAGGAATGGGAAGGTTCAGCTGGGGCAGATGGTTCGGGCTTGATCCCGCACGGGACGTCGGCTGGACCTCGACGGCCACCGATGCCACCGCTATTTGGTCCCCGTGGGGTAACGGGTTGAAGCTGCCTGGTGGAGTCAACGCTGCTTGTGGAGCCAAAGCTGCTTCTCTGGCTCAGCTCAGGGCGCGTCTGCCGTCTCTGGCGCAACTGCTGGTAATGGCCCTTGGCACCTTCTCTCTCTTGGCCCTGGTGTCTCCTCACCATCGACAACTCAACGCAACCAACGCAACCACTGACCACTCGACGCCACCACTTCTCACCACCGACTTCTTACCACCGCAACCAATGCAACCACTGACCCTCCTCTGACGACCAACTCCTCTGGCAACCGACTCACTTGCTTCCTGCGTGCACGCCTTTATAACGCCTCCGGCGATTAAGCCGCCGGCCTTCAGGACACGCCCATCGGGGTGCTCACCTCGGCCCTGGTTGGTCATGCGACCCTCTGGCTCCGCCCTTGATGACGACGGGCGGGCACGCCTTTCTTCCCCTCTATGACGAGGTGGAGACACGCCTTTCTTCTCCGACCCTGCCTCGTGGTCAATGGCGGTTATTGGAGGGGAGGTAATATGGGCAATCGAGGCTCGGCAATGACGAAAGGGGATGTGAAGGAAATGGGGATTTTGGGGATGGGAATGAAAGGGGATCTATTCTCTTTCACTGGTGCAATGGAGTACTTCAATTAATGGGAGACACAGCCTTACCCTAAAACACAGAATAAGAGATAACTATCAACAGGGGTATTCTATTACTTGGCTGACGTGTATGCTTGTGGACTAATTATGGGATGCCCTTTCACCTTTACACAGCTCCGGAGGTAGGGGGGCGCAGAATAAACAAGAATAATAATAATACAGCACACAATCAAAAAATACAGTCCTTATCTCCGCAACACTGCACCCTCCTCCTCTTAGGCACGGCCCGGCCTACAACTTTTATTTTTAGTGTGACACGTAGGTGTAGTTCCCTCTATTTTTAACCTGACCCTGAGTGCGACAGTTTTAAAACATAAATAAATGTGTCCCGCTGCTCCATTGCACCCTGCCTAACAGACTTACGCCCACAGTTAACCGAATTGCGGAATGGTCTTCAAACTATACACTGACGGTGGGAAGCATTATTTACAATGGCGCTATTTTTATTTACAAAACTAACCCAGGACCTGTGATTGTTCTTTCTGGGGGGGAGACAGTCTGCTCTGCATCGACGCACCATGAACGCACCCAAAAACGCACCAATACAAGCACCCAAGCACCAATCGGTGCAGTCACCATTGTTCAAGAGTGTTCAACAAAAATAAATTCAACAACCCCTAACCCTGCAGGTGGGCTCTTGCTCTTCGGCTTCCTCTGCTGGTTATTATTATTTGTCTTCCAGATGTTGTCATTCTTTTGCTTTGCTTACTGGCGGCCTATTTGTATTAAAACTTGCACCCAATGTGTCCATTTTTATTTTCTTTATTTATGGCCCACAGGGCCGACTAGTGTGGTTCACCTGTGGGGCATCGGTGCCCTGTGGCCAAGGTCCGCCAGCAAGATTTCGGGCCCTCATGGCCGGTTCCAGCAGAGGGGCCATGCCCCAACCCATGGGGTCCATAAGTGGTGCGCGGCCACAGACCTGTGGTCCATAATGTGGTGCATCGATGCAGACAGCTGGTTCTGGGAATTTCGGGCGCACAATGGCCGACCCACGCACGCTCCCCTCGGCACCCAATGGCGCACAGGTCATGTGGGAGACAAAAGGGGAAAGACAATTGAGCGAGGGGTAAGGTCACAAGGGTACACATCAATAAGGCAATGCAAGGCGAAATGCGTACGGAGAGCGAAATGAGAAAGCTCGTCCCTACCGTACGTCACCCCCCCCCCCCCCCCCGTCACCTACACTACCCTTGCCCTTACCCCATATGTACAAAATCTACACATTACCAATCCGTCGCTACTGTCACGTCTTCCCCATATTTCCCCTATACCAAATTCGTCTCCACAATCCCTCTACTTCAAAATTTGCCATCACCAAATTCATCATCAATCCTCATAAGGAGGCAGAGATGGAACATCAAAGCACAATGTCACACGCACGTCATGATGCGTCTCACAATCCAAACATTTGCACAGTAAAAAATAATCAAAACATGGCATGGTGTGGAGTACCTGTCACCTCAGGTGAGTGGATGCAGATGGTGCGAGGAGACTTCATCCTAACTACTTTCTAAATGACATTAACACACTTTACACTACCCGGGGTCTTTCCCTGCCAATCCATTGGCCAACTTACACTATGGGTTCTAAAAACCAATTCCCATTGACCAAACTGTGGTGCTTCTCAATTTGGGGTCTCACTCCCCCGATTCATCTCCCGGTGCCTCGCACAATTTCTGGGCTGCGACGTGTAGCTCTCCCAGCAGGTCTACCCACCTGCACACCTCCACCACTGCAGTTGCCACCCGAGCTTACCTAGCTCCTCACCCTAACCTAACTAACTGGGGAAGGCCCTCTCCTGGCTCTGTCACCCCTTGGTGCCCTCTGGCACTGGGCTACCCGGGTCCGTCCTCCGGATCCTCGGGCCCCATCCACAACAACTACTACCGGCTCCCAGAGCCCACCTGCGGCCTCACCTGGCCGACATCCTCACAGTGGTGGAGTGCCCAACCAACTACTCACACTAACTGGCTACACGCCCAGCCATTTCCACAACACTAATGCACCCATCCAAAGACCATTCTTTCACCCGCACCACAGATGCCAATATCCAACCACAATTTACCTGTACCCTCTACCTAACACTTACACTACCCGCCCCGGGTATCCGTGATGGGGGTCCACTCTTCCCCCATTCACACCTTCGCACCATCCACTCCACTCCACAATTTCCACCATACTCACTCCATGACCATCCATTCCAATACTCCATACCATTTATTCCATACACCTGTCCTCCATTCACCTGTCGTTGCGCACCTGTGCAATCATACCTGGTGCCACCTGCACCCTCCTCCTCTTCCTGGACCAGTTGGTCAACACAACACACAATCACCACTACTCCCTCATACACTGCTCCACACACCTGTTCAGTTGCACACCTGTGCAATCACACCTGTTCAATCACACCTGTTCAATCCTCAAACACACGGCATCATCTCAGCTAACTACTCCCCTCTGAAACTTGCGCTTCCCAGTCGTCCCTTTAAACTATTGCGCTCCCACGTCATTATAATCCACACTAATCTACCTGCGTCCCCACTACAGGTATCCTTGTCACTAACTAACCTTAACGTTACCTAATGTCATCTTCGCTAGATCCCTATCAATATCCTAACCCACCCGGGCTAGTTTTCACTGCCATACACCCCATAATCTAGTGCGCATTTGCCCCCACCTGTGAGGGATGGTGGATTTGCCATCCCTCCACATCGGGGAGGTCCTACTATCAATTTTGCACACCTAAATCCAACCAATCAAAAATTCTGCCAATCACTCTACCATCATCAAATTTTGCTTTTTTTTTTTAATTTCGGGGCCAAAACACTATCCTCATCACCCGTCTACTTATTACATCCTCTCGGTGCGCCAATTCCCTTCTAAAGCTCGGCTTCGTACAGCCGAGCCATGAACGCGGGTTCTTTTGTGCCGGCGGCTGGATGCGTCCGGCACTCGGTGCAGGGACGGGGGCTTACCCGGGCCGAGATCCCACGCACCACCTCGGCGTGGAGCCATCCAATGTCCCGATCTCGACCTGCCGGCACGTCTCAATAGAAAGTGGTCGCCATGACGACCCTTCCTATCGGGCTGCCCGCTCTGCCTAGTGGAGCCCGGACGCGGCCGTTCCAAGCGAGGCACAGCGTGGATCGCGTACGGCGGTTCTTTCGAAACCGCCGTGGTTCGGATCCCCGCTGGTCCTCGCGGCACGCGAAGCTGCCCGACGCGCACCGAGGGCCCGATTCGGCTATAAGTCGTTCTAACCTCTAACCTGGTTACCGTCGATGCCTCACCTGGATGCTTACAAGCATACGCTACCCCTTTCTTGCTCATACATGCAGCCGTTTCCATGCTCCTCGTCGTACCTTTTCTTACACACCTCGGTACACTCATTCCGCTCACCGACTTGGTCACACACCTGACCACCGAACACCTTGGCACACATTCATCACTCGCACACCTCACCAACACACCTCTTCGCGCCCCCTCCTCGGTCACCTCCTCTGTGACCATCACAGGTGTGCTCTCACTCGCACACCCAACCACGTGCCTCACTACCAATTCCAGCGTGCATTCCCACTCACGCTCTACCATTCCAGGTGTGCATCCTTCCATTCCAGGTGTACATCCTCGCTCACCTGTCACAACCAACTCACGCTCCTTGTCACTCTCACTACTCTCACCACCACTCTTGACAACGCACTCACCCTTACTCCTGACAGCGCACTCTTTCCTCATGCACCTGTCCGTTACACACCTTTCTCACGCACACTCTTGCGCACATTCTCCCGTTACACCCTCTGTAACACTCACCACAGGCGTGCATTCTCCCTTACTCTTGACAGCATGAGCTTCCCCCATGCACCCGTCCGTTACACACCTTTCTCGCGCATCCTCTTGCGCACACTTTTTCGTTACTTCCTCCGTAACACTCACCATGGGCGTGCACTCTTGCATCCACCCACTAACGCGCTCAGATGGGCTCTCCCACACCCGCGCCACAACCAACTCAGGTGTGCTTCCTCGCACACTTTCCACCACCACCTTACTCTCCGTGTCACACTCCGTACACCCCGACGTGCATTCTCGCTCGCACTCGGTTTCACACTCGCGCTCCGATGTGCCCTCTCGCACCTGCACCATCACCAACTCACTATTCGTGTCACACTCCGTATACCCTGACGTGCATTCTCGCTCGCACTCGGTATCACTCCCACACGTTATAACACGACCACTCGCCGACGCACACTTTTTCCTCACACGCGTGCCATTTCCACTCACACGGGACCCTTCACCAACGCCCGGATGCCTCCTCGATCCCAAGCGCGCGAAAATTCTTTTGTCGCCAAACATCCTCTTACAAAATCTCCCCGCACAATACACAGCACGTCTCACCTTCGGGGTTCTTCTTCCTCCCTGCACCAAAACCTGCAAACTTCCATTCGGGTTAAGCACAGCATCGTGATGTGAGCAGGGACTTTGTACATTTTCCATTTCTCCCTGCAATTCCCGGGCTACCTCCGTCATCTCTTCAATTTCAATGCCCACTTCCGCTTTTTCTTTACCCACCTCGACGACCGTTGGCTTTAATAAAATTCCCTCTACCTCATCGGTCGCCGGCTTTTCCAAACCCCGTGTCGCGATTTCTACCCCCGTCATTGTACCCGTGCTTTCCTCCGCTTCGCTCAACCAGCGCTTTTCGACCCGCTTTACCTCGTCGTGAACCCGTGGGACCCTTTCGCCCAACTTGCGGTCTCTGTCCCTCTGCTCCCTTTTCTCCCTATCGGCCCTCATTCCTTTCGTTGTTGCTTCAATTTGCTCAGTCTGAGCCCTTATTTGCTCACTCTGAGCATCCATCTTATTACTCCATTTCTCCCTGTTTATTCTCAGCGTCTCGGCGAATTGCGCCATGAAGGCTTGCATTTGGACCACCGTTGGTAGTACAAAGGGTGCGGCAAAATTTGGTGCCGCTACACCCACGTGCGCGAGGCCGCCATTTTGTGCACCTGATACACCCTCAACCACACCTTCTTTACTCTCCTCCACCACTTTTCCCACTTCTTCCCTGGGGTCCTGGGTCGATTCTACCCCGTATATCTCTCCCACCGGCATCCCGTCGCCTTGACCAGCCATGGCGCGATTTCAAAATTCGGGTTTTGCTTTAAAACAAAACAAATTTCACCGCTCCAAATTTTGACCAAATTTTTTTTTAGATGTTTTAAAAATTTGGTTCGGGCCCCGAATCTCACTCCCAGACACCAATTGTTACTGTATAACACAATTGGTGTTCCAAAATTTGGGCCTAACAAATTTAGTCCCAGGTCCGAATCCAACTCCTGACAACCAATTGTTACAGATCGCGGTTTAGATGTTATGATGACCGAGCGGTGGTGTATTACCGCGACCTAACAGGATCCCCGACTCACCCGATTCCACCCAAACGTTGGCCGGATCGCACCGCAGCTGCTCAATGAGGGGAAAAGACTAAAACGACGAATGCAAAGAGGAAAACGAAGGCAAGGAAAGGTTTGGAAATACTACTAAATTTATTCCTACTATTTACATGCTCAAAGTAACCAAGGAGAAGGAAAGATAATAAAATAATATACAGAAGGATCAGAGACACAGTGCAATTATTAGCTTACCTACAGACTTAATTAAATACCCAGGGACAGAACAAACAAAACAAACTCACGTATACAAGAAGGATGGAATGGAATGAATGTTGGAAGGAGGAATGGGAAGGTTCAGCTGGGGCAGATGGTTCGGGCTTGATCCTGCACGGGACGTCGGCTGGACCTCGACGGCCACCGATGCCACCGCTATTTGGTCCCCGCGGGGTAACGGGTTGAAGCTGCCTGGTGGAGTCAACGCTGCTTGTGGAGCCAAAGCTGCTTCTCTGGCTCAGCTCAGGGCGCGTCTGCCGTCTCTGGCGCAACTGCTGGTAATGGCCCTTGGCACTTTCTCTCTCTTGGCCCTGGTGTCTCCTCACCATCGACAACTCAACGCAACCAACGCAACCACTGACCACTCGACGCCACCACTTCTCACCACCGACTTCTTACCACCGCAACCAACGCAACCACTGACCCTCCTCTGACGACCAACTCCTCTGGCAACCGACTCACTTGCTTCCTGCGTGCACGCCTTTATAACGCCTCTGGCGATTAAGCCGCCGGCCTTCAGGACACGCCCATCGGGGTGCTCACCTCGGCCCTGGTTGGTCATGCGACCCTCTGGCTCCGCCCTTGATGACGACGGGCGGGCACGCCTTTCTTCCCCTCTATGACGAGGTGGAGACACGCCTTTCTTCTCCGACCCTGCCTCGTGGTCAATGGCGGTTATTGGAGGGGAGGTAATATGGGCAATCGAGGCTCGGCAATGACGAAAGGGGATGTGAAGGAAATGGGGATTTTGGGGATGGGAATGAAAGGGAATCTATTCTCTTTCACTGGTGCAATGGAGTACTTCAATTAATGGGAGACACAGCCTTACCCTAAAACACAGAATAAGAGATAACTATCAACAGGGGTATTCTATAACTTGGCTGACGTGTATGCTTGTGGACTAATTATGGGATGCCCTTTCACCTTTACACAGCTCCGGAGGTAGGGGGGCGCAGAATAAACAATAATAATAATAATACAGCACACAATCAAAAAATACAGTCCTCATCTCCACAACATATATATATATATATATATATATATATATATATATATATATATATATATATATATATATATATATATATACATATATATATATATATATATATATATATATATATATATATATATATATATATGTATACACTGTGTATATATATATATATATACATATATATATCTTTATATATATATATGTATATATATATTGTTACGGACGCAGTTAAGATGTTATTTACCGAGCGGTGGTATTGCCGCGACCTAACAGTTCCCCCGATTCTTCCCCAACTCACCCGATTCCACCCAAACGTTGGCCAAATCGCGCTATGCTAAATCAATGATGGAAAGGACACAATGACTGGGATAGATGAAACGACGCAAGGGGTACAGTTCTCAAGACCTCCGGAGGAGGGTATAATTACAGTGGTGGAGAAAAGGGGGTAGATTACAAGGTAGTGAGGTAAAGACACAGAAGAGATAGGCACTTAATTACAGTCTTATCTTAGCCCAGACAGACCACAGACAAACGGAACAAGGTAGACTTACACAGGGATTGATGGCAGGAATGGACAGGTAGGTTGATAGCACAAGGTGCACCTTGGCTCGGGGACAGGATCAAGCACGGTCCAAGAGATGCAGGGAGGTGTCACAGCACTCGGAAGGGACGTCTCTCTTGCTTCAAGCTCAGCGCGCATCTGACGTCACCTCCCTCTTCCTGCGCATGCTCAGCGGGGAGTGACACGCCCTTGGCTGGTTGGCTCCGCCCCACTGGGGCCGGTCCGCCGCTTCCATTGGGTGCGGGGGTTACCGGGCTCCGCCCTTGACGAGGAGCTGACAGGGAGCCCCTATTTGGTAACCCCGTCGAGCACATGTTCGATGGCGGCTCGTTGGGAAGGCCTCGTGCCCTCCCAACACCCCCTACCAACCAAGCCGGAGTGAGGACGCGCACTCCCTGTGCACGCCGCTGCCGTTGCTGTTGTTGTTGTTGTTGTTGTTGCTGAACCATGAGGAAGAGCTGCGGGGAGGTATTGGGAGGTCCTAAACTTCCTAACGGTGCCATACAATCACATTCTGGTGCAACGAAGGGTCAGAATTAATGGAAACGAGTCCTTAACTGACATAGACTAAGAATAACTAGCAAGATGTCCTATAGTTGTCTTACATGAGATGCGGTGAACCTGGGCACGACATTTAATGGGGGAAATAGGGGGAGGTCGGGTCTACAGAGTGTTGTTTACAGAAAATGGGACTAGGGAATGGGGGATTGGGGATAGTTGGGAAGTATTGAGGAAATAGGGGAATATTTACAAGCGGATATGGATGGATGCAAATCCCATATCCGCAACATTGCACCCTTCTCTACCTCGGGGCGTCCCAACCCGATAAATTTTTACCTACTTTAGTGTGGCACTCGGATGTAGTTCCCTCTACTATTAACTCAACCCTGAGTGCGACAGTTTTACAGATGTTCACAAATGAGTAAATATGTCCCCCTGCGACGTTGCACCCTTCTCCTAACAGAAACACACCCACAGGATAACCGAATCGCGGAAAGCATCCTCAAACTAAACATACAGCCGGTAGGGAGCATCATTTATACAAGACTACACTGATATTTACACTACGATCCAGGACCTGTTCTTCGAGGAACACATGCAGATGTTATGCATAGGGAGAGCACGCATGCCAGCATCGATACACCAACCCACGAGTGCCCTGTGGCCCTACGGCCTTTAATACTGTGCAGAGCACCCCATCCAAGCACCAAAAGCACCACCCCATTACGCACAGTCAGCACCATCCGGTGCACCAATAAAGTGTTCATAAAAATGCACAATTAAGTGTCCATGGTCACCGGTGGTGTCGCAGCCGGCCGATGTTCTGCCGCTGGTCTTGCCTTCATGGAGTGCACTTGGCCTTCTGGCTTCTTTAGAAATAAAGAAAGGCGCCAACCGCGTCCATTTCTAAATTGTGGCCGTCAGGGGGGCCAACTAAAAGTGGTTCACCTGTATGGCATAGGTGCCATGTTGACCCAGAGGTCCATCCACGGGTGGTGCTTGACCGCCAAAGAACTGCGGTCCATTGTGGGCGGCCACCAAAATTGCGGTCCATATGGTGTATCGATCCAGGCAGCAAGCAGCGGAAGTACAGGCCCACAACTGCGGAGCCAGCACCTCTCTCTCCTCTCTCCCTGCCCCAAAGCCAGATCCTCGGAGGTGGGAGACAAAAGAAGACAAGTGAGTAAGGTGGTAAGGGCGCAAAAGTGCACGCAGTACTAGGTAATGCACACTGGGGGCACATGGGAACCAGGTGAGACAGGTACGTTCCTACCGTACGCCCCCCCCCCCCCCCCACCAGGTAACCTACATTGCCCCTCCCTTACCCCTTACTGTATCCACAAAACACAACACTACCCATAAACATCTACTTTACACATCACCAACGTCCCTACTGTCTTCCTCGTTCCTCCCATAAACCAAATTCGTCTTCTCTCCCTCCTAACCAATCAAATTTGCCATTTCCAACTCTCATCAAAATCTGCCATCTCCAACTCAACATCAAAATCTGCCATCACCAATTCATCATCAGTCCCTCCTAAGGAGGGAGAGATGGAATCACCCCAATGTCTTATCCACGTCGTGATGCGTCTCACAAATCCAAACAGCAATTCTCATTTCCTGCAACACAAAACAAAGAAAACACAGGTGTGGAGTCATCATCATCACCTCAGGTAAGTGGCTGCGTATGGTGCGACAGGTTCATCAATCCTAACTATTTCCTAAATGACTTTAACAACTTTATATTACCCGGGGTCTTTCTCCTGCCAAACCATTGGCCCTCATTACTCTATGTGGTTCGAAGAACCAAAATCCCATTGACCATCTGTGGTGCACACCATCAATTTGGGTCTCACTCCCCGATTCAACACTCGGTGCCCCCGCACAATTTCGGTGGCTGGGTCATGTGACGCTCCCAGCTGGTCCGCCCACCTGCACACCTCCACCACTGTTGTTGCCTACCGAGCTCACCTGCTCCCCACCCTAACCTAACTAACTGGGGAAGGCCCTCTCGCACTCTCACCCCCTCAGTGCCCTCTCTGGCACGGGCTGCCCGATCCACACCCGGGATCCTCAGGCACCCACTGACACTAACGGCTCCCAGAGCCCACCTGCGGCCTCACCTGGCCGACATCTAACAGTGGCGGAGTGCCCAACCATTCACACTCATACTAACAGGCCAAACGACCAGCCAATTTCACCACACCAATGCACCCATCCACAATACCATTCTGCAACCGCACCACAAATGCCAATATCCAACCACAATTTATCTATACCTTCTAACTATTCTTTAAACTACCCTCCCCGGGTACTCGTGAAAAGGGGGTCCACTCTTCCCCCATCCACACCTTCGCACCATGCACACCACTCCGTACCACTTACTCCAACTCTCTCCACACCACTCATTCTCTGCTCCATATATTCCACACACCTGTACTTGCACACCTGTGCTCTCATACTTGGTGCCGCCTGCACCCTTCTCTCCCCCAAGCGCATTCGCGCTGATACACAACACTCACTACTCATACACTGCTCCACACACCTGTCCAGTTCTCACACAGCATCATCTCATCTAACTACTCCCCTCTGAAACTTGCGCTTCCCAGTCGTCCCTTTAAACTATTGCGCTCCCTCGTCATTATCATCCACACTAAACTACCTGCGTCCCCACTACAGGTATCAGTCACTACCTAAACCTTAACGTTACCTAATGTCATCTTCGCTAGATCCCTACACACAATATCCTAACCCACCCAGGCTAGTTTTCACTGCCATACACCCCATAATCTATAGCGCATTTGCCCCCCTCTGTGAGGGATGACAGAGTTGCCATCCCACCACATCGGGGAGGTCCTACTATCAATTTGGCACACCAAATTTCAGCCAATCAAAAATTTTGCCAATCATCTGCCAATCACCGTACCAATCATCAAATTTTGCCTTTTTCTAATTTTGGGTCCAAAACACTAACCTCATCACTCGTCTACTTATTAGATCCTCTCGATGCGCCAATTCCCTTCTAAAGCTCGGCTTCGTACAGCCGAGCAATGAATGCGGGTTGTTTTGTGCCAGCGGCTGGATACGTCCCGCATTCGGGGCAGGGACGGGGGCTTACCCGGGCCGAGATCCCACGCACCACCTCGGCGTGGAGCCATCCAATGTCCCGATCTCGACCTGCCGGCACGTCTCAACAAAAAGTGGTCGCCATGACGACCCTTCCTATCGAGCTGCCCGCTCCGCCTAGTTGAGCACGGACGCGGCCGTTCCAAGCGAGGCCCAGCGTGGATCGCGTACGGCGGTCCTTTCGAACCCGCCGTGGCTCGGATCCCCGTTGGTTCTCGCGGCACGCGAAGCCCGGCACGCACCGAGGGCCCGATTCGGCTATAAGTCGCTCTAACCGCTAACCCGGTTACCGTCGATGCCTCACCTGCATGCTTACACGCATACGCTACCCCTTTCTTGCTCATACATCCAGCCGTTTCCCTGCTCTTGGTCATTGCACCTTCTCTTACACACCCAGGTACACTCATTCCACTCACAGACTTGGTCACACACCTGACCACCGAACACCTTGGCACACATTCGTCGCTCGCATACCTCACCAACACACCTCTTCGCGCCCCCTCCTCGGTCACCTCCTCTGTGACTATCACAGGTGTGCTCTCACTCGCACACCCAACCACGTGCCTCACGACCAACTCAAGTGTGCATTCCCACACACGCTCTACCACTCCAGGTGTGCTTCCTTTCTCACCTGTCACAACCAACTCACACTCCGTGTCACTCTTACTACTCTCACCTCCACTCTTGACAGCGCACTCACCCTTACTCTCGACAGCGCACTCACCCTTACTCTCGACAGCGCACTCTTTCCTCATGCACCCGTCCATTACACACCTTTCTCGCGCACACTCTCCCGTTACACCCTCTGTAACACTCACCACAGGTGTACACTCTTCCTTTCTTTTGACAGCGCACTCTTTCCCCATGCACCCGTCCGTTACACACCTTGCTCGCGCATCCTCTCCCGTTACATCCTCTGTAACACTCACCACAGGCGTGCATTCTTCCGTTACATCCTCTGTAACACTCCTCACTACGCGCTTCCATGTGCTCCCTCGCACACGCGCTACGACCGACTCACTCTCGACAGCACCCTCACTCCTTGGCGCGCACTTTTTCCTCACACACCCCAGAGTCGGACTTCCTCGCACACCTCCTTTTTCGCACACCAGACCTGTCGCACACTTCACCAACGGCCTCTCACGAACACCCGGGTCCATCTCGACCCCCAAGCTTATTAAATCACCTGGCGCATCATACGCACGACCATATTGGTCACCACTTACACCGGGGCCTCTTTCTCTTCGCTTCTCCTCCATCACCTGCGAATCCCTCATCCGGTTAATGAGCACATCATCACGATCCGAACATAGACTTTGGACCAATTCTTTTACTTCCTCCTTTATCTCTTTCTTATCCTCTCTCCGTCGCTTCTTAATTTCGCTCACCCCTTCTTCCACTTCTTCTAATTTCTGCTTCACCTCCTTCATCTCCTCGTGCGCCCCCTTAAGTTCTTCCTCTAACTCCACCTTATTTTTTTCTATGTGCTCCCGCACCTCCCGCTCTTTAACCTCCATCACCTCTACCACCTTGTTCATTTTCCTCGTCAGGTCCTCATGTACCGTCTGACACTCTTTTTTAATAACCCTACATCCTTTTTCATCTCCTTCTGTGTTGATTTTAATCCCTCTATTACCGCTGTGTTCTTCTTTACCTGGTCCCCCAACTCCTTTTGTCCCACTGTCAGCTGTTCTACTCCCAGCGTCAACTCCTCTATACCACCTTGCAATTTTACAGTCCCCTTTCTCACCTCCTTCTCCATGCGCTCCTTACAGTGCCTCACCTCCTCGCGCACTCCTCCGACCTCCTCACTCACACCTCTTCTGATCTCTTCTCCCATCACTTACATCTCCTGCCCAGATGCCACCCTCATCTGCTCCATTTCCTCCCTGTGAGCATCCAATTTAGTTTCTACCCCCATTCTGACCCCCTCTATCTGCTGCCCCATTTGTTTAACTTCCCTTTCCGCTTGGTCCCTCATGTCCCTCAATTTGCCTTCCATACTATTTTCTAACCCCTCTAACCCCTTTTTCATCCCTTCCATTTGATTCTCTTGAGCGGCCATTCTGTTTTCTACCCCCGTTAACCCCTCCTGTATTTCCCCTAATCTATTGTCTAATCCCTCTATTCTACTCCCTAACCCTCCGATCTGGGCCCCCATGTCATTCCTTAAACCCCCGATCTGGTTTCCCATGTCATCCCTTAAACCCCCGATCTGGTTTCCCATGTCATCCCTCAATTTCTCGCTATTGGACCCCATCCTTTGTTCTAACCGTCCCCCCATTTCTCCCATTTTGCCCCCCATTTCGCCCCCCAATCGCTCACTATCAGCCCTCATTTGCTCACTCTGAGCCCTCATTTGCTCACTCTGAGCATCCATCCGGTTCCCCATTACCCCCAATTGCTCACTCTGAGCCCTCGCTCCGTCCCTCATTACCCCCATCATTCTGCTTTCCAATTCTTCTCCATTCTTGTCCATAAGGGCCTTCATTTGTATAAAAAAAAAGGTTCAAATCCACCAGCGGCGCTGCTACGGTCGCGGGCGCGGTCGCCGTAGCCATGTGCGAGGTGCCATTTTGCGCGCCCGTAACCTCGTGCGCGAGGACGCCATTTTGCGAACCTGCCGCCCTCACTGCTTCGCTCTCCTCATGTCCCTCAATTTGGTCCTGGATCGACCCTGCCTCACTCTCCTCTACCGGAACCCAGCCGTCTTGATCTCCCATAGCGCGACTTTCAAAATTCGGGTTTTGTAAAACAAAATCAAATTTCGGTGACTTGTAATTTTGAGCGCGTTAAGCGCGCTTCGGGTCCGTATCTCACTCCCGACACCAATTGTTACGGACGCGGTTAAGATGTTATTTACCGAGCGGTGGTATTGCCGCGACCTAACAGTTCCCCCGATTCTTCCCCAACTCACCCGATTCCACCCAAACGTTGGCCAAATCGCGCTATGCTAAATCAATGATGGAAAGGACACAACGACTGGGATAGATGAAACGACGCAAGGGGTACAGTTCTCAAGACCTCCGGAGGAGGGTATAATTACAGTGGTGGAGAAAAGGGGGTAGATTACAAGGTAGTGAGGTAAAGACACAGAAGAGATAGGCACTTAATTACAGTCTTATCTTAGCCCAGACAGACCACAGACAAACGGAACAAGGTAGACTTACACAGGGATTGATGGCAGGAATGGACAGGTAGGTTGATAGCACAAGGTGCACCTTGGCTCGGGGACAGGATCAAGCACGGTCCAAGAGATGCAGGGAGGTTTCACAGCGCTCGGAAGGGACGTCTCTCTTGCTTCAAGCTCAGCGCGCATCTGACGTCACCTCCCTCTTCCTGCGCATGCTCAGCGGGGAGTGACACGCCCTCGGCTGGTTGGCTCCGCCCCACTGGGGCCGGTCCGCCGCTTCCATTGGGTGCGGGGGTTACCGGGCTCCGCCCTAGACGAGGAGCTGACAGGGAGCCCCTATTTGGTAACCCCGTCGAGCACATGTTCGATGGCGGCTCTTTGGGAAGGCCTCGTGCCCTCCCAACACCCCCTACCAACCAAGCCGGAGTGAGGACGCGCACTCCCTGTGCACGCCGCTGCCGTTGCTGTTGTTGTTGTTGTTGTTGCTGAACCGTGAGGAAGAGCTGCGGGGAGGTATTGGGAGGTCCTAAACTTCCTAACGGTGCCATACAATCACATTCTGGTGCAACGAAGGGTCAGAATTAATGGAAACGAGTCCTTAACTGACATAGACTAAGAATAACTAGCAAGATGTCCTATAGTTGTCTTACATGAGATGCGGTGAACCTGGGCACGACATTTAATGGGGGAAATAGGGGGAGGTCGGGTCTACAGAGTGTTGTTTACAGAAAATGGGACTAGGGAATGGGGGATTGGGGATAGTTGGGAAGTATTGAGGAAATAGGGGAATATTTACAAGCGGATATGGATGGATGCAAATCCCATATCCGCAACAATATATATATATATATATATATGTATGTATATATATATATATATATATATATATATATATATATATACATATATATATATATCTATCTATAATTCCAGTAATCTCTGTACGTTTGTACGTCTGTACGTTTGTCTGTGACCGCTGTTTCTCGACAACCACGGGTCCGATATACTTTTAACTTGCCAGGTATATTGCTGGGGACCCGAGGATGTGCCTTTTCAAGGTTTCATATTAATCGGACAATTACTTACCGAGCTATGTCCAAAAAACGATTCAACCAATCAGAGAGCAGCGAACTATCGCGTGTGCCGAACGTGGCGGACACACTCTGCCTCGGATGGCACATTTGAGAGCGTATTCATTTATTTCACGTTTGCAAACTATGTTGGCGCTATGTTGGCGTTAAACGATGTTTTAAAACTAATAAAAACGAATTTGCGATTCATTCGCTTTCCTGCGCGTTTGTGCACGCGATGGCGATTTCTTTACCAAACTCCGGAAGCCGTTCGCTTTGGACCAAACCATTTCATGTAAATAGAGGGGGGGGATATAATTTTAGATATAGATATAGTACGGGCAATGCCCTAGTATATATAATAATAACAATAATAATAATGCATTTATTTTATATAGCGCTTTTCAGGAAGCCCAAAGACGCTTTGACAGAGTGCAAAACATAATGCATAGCAAAACATAAAAACAATTGCAACGCGTGGTGAGGTCGGGTGACACCGTCACAATTTCGGTCTTCGAGGCCGGCCGATAGGCACAGTGTGACCGGAAGGGACGAGGTTCTCCTGACCACGTGGCCCTTGACTTGGTTTGTCCGCATAATGCGGGCGCTTCCAGGATGAACTTTAGCCGGGGAGCGTTTGGGCGCCCCGGTGTGATACTGCCGCCCACGCGCATAACAACTTGTGAGTGCACGTGGGTCCCGGCAGTCCCACTGGCCTAGCGCTACCATGTTTAGACAGCGAACTCCGTCCCTGGGCACCACGTCTGACTCTCTTATTCAGGGAGCATGGCGACGTGGGCACGGTAGGACACCCGCGGAGCCCCGGCGGACCAGGGACGTGCGAGCCTACGCGTTAGCGTGCTACGGCGGAATCAACGGCTTCGGCCACGGCCGAGCCGATACTCGGCCCGGTCGCCCGGAAATGAACTGGTTCGACGCCCGCGCTAGAGAGGTCGCGGGCGACTGAGATGTATTAACAAATTAGTTAATTAATTTGAGACGTCCGATTTCTAGTGTTTGGAAATTTGGAAGAGCTTGACCCTAGCCTTTCCCTTGCGAGGGCAAGGAGGAACTTAACACTTGACACTTAAGCTTAGTTTGAAGTACACCCTGCCAGCGCTCCCGGTGGGACGGCAGGGCAACCAGAAGGGACGAGGTTCTCCTGACCACGTGGCCCTCGATCTAGGAAGCGAGAGGCGTTCCATTAGTGGACGCGCCCCTCACGCCCGACTTTTGGGCGGCCCCGGCAGGCCGTTTGTTTTGACGTTCCGTGACAGGCCCCGCACCCCCACCTCCGGGCCGACCGGGCGACCGGAATGAATCCCGGTGTCCCGATCCGAACCTTCAGAGCGGGCCAACTGGGGAGTGCCAAGCACCCCGTACCTGCAATTTCCGTCCCTGCGGTCCCAAATACCGGACCACCCGAATACCACTTTATTTGACAAAATGAGGTGCGGCCTACAGCCTTAGAAAACCAACCCTATATAAGTCAATACCTCCAACGACACAGGCGCGCATTCGTGCCGCGTGACGTGGTGACGTCATCGCGCTTTCACCTTAAAAGACTTATTTGATATGTTAATATCTTGATATAAGCCTTAGAAAACCAACCCTATAGAAGTCAAATGGTCCAATAAAGGGTGATGGGAGGGTGATGGGAGGGTGATGGCAGGGTGATGGGAGGGTGATGGCAGGGTGATGGCAGGGTGATGGGAGGGTGATGGCAGGGTGATGGGGGAGGGTGATGGGGCAGGGTGATGGGGCAGGGTGATGGGGCAGGGTGATGGGGCAGGGTGATGGGAGGGTGATGGGAGGGTGATGGGAGGGTGATGGGGGAGGGTGATTGGAGGGTGATGGGAGGGTGCAATAATCCGGTGCAATAATCGAAAACCGATTCAAAATGGCCCCTCGCTACGATTTTCCACGATCACATTTTATTTTCACCACTTCAAATCGACCGAATTTCACCAAATAAGATACCACACTCGCTGCACTGATGTCATTTTTACGGCAAAAGTGAAAACAGATTTTAATTTGGAAATAAAACGAAAGCGTGCACAATGGAATCATTCGTGCCGCGTGACGTGGTGACGTCATCGCGCTTTCATCTTAAAAGACATTTGATATAAGTTAATATTTTGATATAAGCCTTAGAAAACCAACCCTATAGAAGTCAAATGGTCCAATAAAGGGTGATGGGAGGGTGATGGGAGGGTGATGGCAGGGTGATGGGAGGGTGATGGCAGGGTGATGGGGGAGGGTGATGGGGCAGGGTGATGGGGCAGGGTGATGGGAGGGTGATGGCAGGGTGATGGGAGGGTGATGGCAGGGTGATGGGGGAGGGTGATGGGGCAGGGTGATGGGGCAGGGTGATGGGGCAGGGTGATGGGAGGGTGATGGGAGGGTGCAATAATCCGGTGCAATAATCGAAAACCGATTCAAAATGGCCCCTCGCTACGATTTTCCACGATCACATTTTATTTTCACCACTTCAAATCGACCGAATTTCACCAAATAAGATACCACACTCGCTGCACTGATGTCATTTTTACGGCAAAAGTGAAAACAGATTTTAATTTGGAAATAAAACGAAAGCGTGCACAATGGAATCATTCGTGCCGCGTGACATGGTGACGTCATCGCGCTTTCACCTTAAAAGACTTATTTGATATAAGTTAATATTTTGATATAAGCCTTAGAAAACCAACCCTATAGAAGTCAATACCTCCGACGACACAGGCGCGCATTCGTGCCGCGTGACGTGGTGACATCATCGCGCTTTCATCTTAAAAGACATTTGATATAAGTTAATATTTTGATATAAGCCTTAGAAAACCAACCCTATAGAAGTCAATACCTCCAACGACATATATATATATATATATATATATATATATATATATATATATATATATATATATGGTCTATATATATATATATATGATGTTTGGTTTGGCAAAGAGAGCGGATAGGTTGTGGGAACAAGCTAAGAGGAAAACTAGAACGGGCACTCGGTAGAGCGCATACCTTCGCCGCAGCTACTGTTCTGTACTTGGCATGGGAGTGTAGGGAACAGAACAGTGAACAGTTTGGTGCTGATTTCATGCAAATCGGATAAGAATTGACCGAGTTATGACAAACAAGATCGGGCATTGAATTCTGAACATTTTGGCATTAGTTGCATGCCAATTGGATAAAAATTGACCGCGCTATGGTAAAAATACGATTTTGACCTTTTCGTGACCTTGACCTTGACCTTTGACCCGATTGCTCCCAAAATCTAATCAAATGTGTCCCGTATAATAACCAATCATCCCACCAAATTTCATGCAATTCGGTTGAATACTTTTTGAGTTATGCGAATAACATACACACACACACAGACATACAAATAAATACACAGCGATCAAAACATAACCTTCCGCTTTTGCGAAGGTAAAGATCGTGGTCAAGCCAGGGCATAAACTTGGTACCATTGGACATCACACCTTATAAAGGGAAGAGGATGTCCGTCACAAAAATAATTTTCATGTGTACAGTGTGTCCCTCAAAACATGTCACTTTGTGGAAAAATCACCAATTGAAATTGCCCACCGAACGTGGGTTGAGATATAATGGGGACTCACACCCGGACGGTGGGAGTGCCAATGATATATTATATATATATATATATATATATATATATATATATATATATATATATATATATATGCTAGCTTGGCTCGGCTCGCTGCGCTTGCCTCACCACGCGTCGTTACTGAGGAACGGGCTTATTTTAGCTGAGGATAATGACTGTATCTGAGTTGCTGCATTGTCATGATTTACACCAATCATAATACAAACAATTATTTTGCACAAATTTATTTGTAGTGTTTGTGATATTACATTTTTATAAGCAATTTAGTTTGAAGATTTAAGTTGAAAAAATATGTAAAATTCAAAAAGGAACCCCTCAGCACATACATACGGGAGGGGTAGGTGCAGACTGAAAGTTTGGGACGATTACACCTCACCACCATGTAATTCAAAACACCTCACCACCACGTAATTTAAAACACCTCACCACCATGTAATTCAAAACACCTCTCCACCACGTAATTCAAAACACCTCACCCCCATGTAATTCAAAACACCTTACCACCATGTATATCAAAACACCTTACCACCATGTAATTCAAAACACCACACCACCACATAATTTTAAAAACCTCACCACCATGTAATTCAAAACACCTCATCACCAACTAATTCAAAACACCTCACCATCACGTAATTCAAAACACATCACCACCGCGTGATTTAAAAACACCTCACCACCACGTCATTTAAAAACACCTCACCACCACATCATTTAAAAAACACCTCACCACCACATAATTCAAAATACGTCACCACCACGTGATTCAAAACCACCACTACGTTATTAAAAACACTTCACAACCACGGAAACAAAAGTTTGAGGGAGTCGTGAAGTGACAACACAGACACACACTGCCGAGATGTGTAGATATATAGATAAATGACTGTACCCGAGTTGCCGTTTTGTCAACAATATATATCATAATTATATATCAACAATATATATCAACAATATATGTCAACAAAATATATCATATATATATATCATAATTCAAACAATTATTTTGCACAAATGTATTTGTAATATACGTGATATTACCTTTTATAAACAATTGAAGTTGAAAAAATATTTTTTCCCGAAAAAAATTCCAAAAATATATATATACAGTATATTGGAAAAAATTTCAAAAAAAATTTCGGAAGATATAGGTGCATACCAGAAGTTTGGTGCGATTTCACAAAAGTTTGAGTGAGTAGTTCATTGACAACACAGGACAAGACAAGACAGACACTGCATATATATTGTTGAGGTTTTGAGATTGTACATATAACATCATTAAAGGTTAAAGGTTTGCCCCCCATAGTTAGTCCACAAGCAACACGTAGGCCCATTAGAATTAGTTATGTCATAGTATGTGTAAGAGTAGGCCATTTCCCTAGTAATATCTGTGTTGTGTAAAGAAATGAGCTTTGGTCCTTTTCATTTTGTGGCAACCCTTCATTTTCATCTATGGGCAAACTCGATCCCGCACCCCATTTTGGCTGATTCCTCCATGTGTGGTGCTTTGGCTGCCAGCAGCATTAGCTGCCCTTTGCTCGCTCAAACTAGTCAGGTAACCACGAGGTAGGCCTGAAAAGAGGGAGGAGCGTGAGGGTCGGGGTGTGGCCGCGACAAGCAGCACGTCAGAAGGCGGTGACGGTAAGGGCTCCCAGCCAACCAGGGCTGAGAGGGCATGGCTTGATAGGGCGTGGCACGACGCATCGAGTAAGTTTGAGAGGGTTCGCTGGGCAAGGCTATATAAGTCTTCACACAAAGCCCTTGAACAGGACTCGTGCGAGAGGACTTGTGCGAAAGGACTCGTGGGGAGAGGGCATGCTGAGAGGACTGCAACGAATTGCGCTTTGTAAAAGGACTGATGAGAACTCATGAGGAGGATTTGTCACAGGACTGGCTGGAAGAGGACTCGTGGGGAGAGGACTTGCCAGGACTGTCCTTATGATGACTCGTGGGGAGAGGGCGTGCTGAGAGGACTGCAACGAATTGCGCTTTGTAAAAGGACTGTATTAGGACCGAGCGAACTGGCTGATATGAGAGAACTGATCCGGAGCACTCGTGTGAGAACAGCACTGAGAGGACCAGCGTGCACATGACAGTTTTGAGGCATTGATTGAGAAGCGCATTGAGAAGCGCGTATTGAACTGTCCGTTTATTATGTACGCAGCCCCGCAAGTGTAACCGCCAAAGCCAGCCCTACCGTTTGCCCTGTAATAATCCCGTGCGCACCAAACGACACGTGGAGAGCTCCTGCCATCTGGTTCATCTACTTCGCGGAGCTAGTTGGGGACCGGAGAGCGAGCTGCATGGACGCCATCCCTGGACCATCAACCTGTTCGTCTGCAACCCCGTGTTAGTGTGTCTGAGAGTGAACGGGCCCGTTTGTCTTGGGATAAGTTAAGACTGTTTAAGGCTGCACTGTGTATTCTTCTTCTTATTGTACAAAGTGTAAATAAATCGTGTTATTCCTTTATTCCAAATTCGACCGTTTCAGTGATTTCCTCCATTGGGTAAGCGTGGCACGATTACGGACCGCTTGGATCGGGTTTAGTCCTTGATAACGGCTCGGGTCACGGGTTCGCTACTGCTCGGCGTATCCACCAACACCTGTGATTCGGGCGGGGCTTATTTCCTTGTTTCTGGGCGGCGCGAGTACTTAGGTATTAGTGATTAGTCCTACGACCCTACTTCGCGCTGTCCAGGAGTGACGTCATAGGTACCGGGTCCCGTTGGCTAGTAAAAGACAAGGGAACTAATCCCTCCTTGGTAAGGGGAAAAGGCCGACGCTGAGATCCACAACAATATATATATATTTTTTTTTTTATTATAATCTGGAATAATGTTTCATAAATGACCTGTCTCTATCTACCACATTGCTGTCATGAAAATTATTTTTTTTAGTGACAATCTCTTCACAAGACAGACCCCTGATGTAAGACGGTTTGGTCGATCTAGCACAAAGAAAGCTGGAAGGGATCTGCTTTTTCTTGGAAATGACCACAAGACACAACAGAGAATTGCATAAGCATTACTCCAGTAGTTACTTGCCATTCAATTATGGGTCCACAAAATATGGCATTGTTTCCAAATATTCATTCAATGATCCCAAAAGAGAGCGCAGGGAAATCACATAGCAACAGCATTTACAGCGTTGCGACATACACCGCCTTGCCAGCTGCCTGAATGGTTAAAACTGCCATGGGAATGAGTTTTAGAAGCAATCTCACCTTCATCTCTTGAGGTTGCCTTTCAGTTCTGATTGATTTTTCCCTGTGCTGCTGTTCCCAATTCATTGTTTTTTTTTTCTTTGTTTTTAATTAATGGCAAAACTTTTTCTTTACTTGCGTCATGTTGAAAAGACTTGCCAAACCCACTTACCTTTGCTTCAGGGGTCATTTCAGGTGAAGGTCACTTAAATAAAGTCTCATGTAAAAGTATTCTGCACTGCAATATCTACACTGCTGGTTGGTGTAATTCAGTGTCTTGGGTAGGTGTCTTGCAGATAAGAGTTTACTAAGTTAATAAATTCTGTTTAAGAAGCAAAGTGGATTAGCGGAGCTAAATCCATGGTTTCCTTGCTCATGATGCCCTGTACATTGGTTTGCCAACTGAGACATTTATTTTATGAACCCAACAGTATCCTTTTCTCCATAGTCCTGAGAAAACAGGGTGTTTTGTTACGCTTCACCAATACTGTTGGCCATATGTGTTGGTTCGACTGTGGTGCAATGATTGGCAAGACATGTGACACAGCGGGTACTTCACAGTGCCAGCTGCTTTGCCATGACTCACCCCATGGCATCAGGCCGAGCACTGAATAAAGACTTAAGTGAAACTTTCCTTATAGATTCTTAAGGATTCCATAATGTTTTTGAGATGCCAGCAATCCCAGCAATTTTAATGGATAAAAATGAACCCCAGCAATCTACTTGTGCGAAGAACCATATTTTCAAGAGCAAACTTACCATGACCCAATATGGGAATTTATTCCACACATTAACTGTGAAAGGTGGGATCGGTATATAAGGGGAATGTAATTCAAAATGCTTGCTTTATTACAGAAGCCTTATGTCAACCCTCCAACATTCCTCGCTGACTCCTGTCTACGTAAATCGCCAAAGTGACCTTGCTTCAGCCTATCTGCTCCACATCTGAGACCATGAGCTTGGCCTCATCATTCGAAAAACGATTTTTTTTTTTAGAGGTATCAATGACACGGTGGAGTTTGGATGGGGGCATGGGGAATTGATGAGCAGGCAATATGGCTATCATGCTATGATTCTGTGATAAAAAGGCAGCAGCATTCCCCAAATAGGCCACCTGCCACCGCCATGTGCGAGAGGAAAAGCCAGTGATGTGCTGAGCACATGCAATATGCACGTTCCGGCCTCGTAAATATCAGCATGATATTTCACCCTTTGGTGGAAAAAAGGTACATGCTTTATGAGCGGCATCATTGAGCCAGGATGGGTGAGGAATTTTAAAAGGTAACAATCTGTACCTGATCCCAAG
Source organism: Myxine glutinosa (assembly GCF_964187855.1). Lineage (NCBI taxonomy): Eukaryota > Metazoa > Chordata > Myxini > Myxiniformes > Myxinidae > Myxine > Myxine glutinosa. Next base: position 134,889,225 of record NC_136267.1, on the reverse strand, counting down.
GTTTGAAGTCTGCCTTGTTTACATGTTTGATCTGGTAGATAGAAAAGAAGACACCAAGGAATGGATTTCTTTCAGCCCATTTTTGTTTGAAAGCATTTTAGTCTGTTTTTAGTGTTTTGTGGAGTCGATGAAACATGGAGATATAGGAAAAGAGAAAAATGATTGATGATCCTCCATATGACACCCATACCCCACCTCTATTTTCCACACTCAAGGTGAGTATTGAATACTGACTATGGAACTGACTCCCTGTTTCTGCTAGGTTGCGCTCTTCTTTCCACTCTTTCCACACAGCTACCCATCATCACTTCATGATTTCTCTGACACTCACTCTCAATCTCGTCTGCTCTCACTGACCCTGTAACTCCTTTACCTCCCCCATCACTCCCATTGTCAGACCCATGTGCTTGTTTGTTTGATTTTGCTGCTTGTCCCAGTCTGTCCATTCAGTTATCTGTCAATCCACTGCCCACTGTCATTTAGGTCCTCCATTAGCCTTGACACACACAAGACACAACAGAGAATATATATATATATATATGTGTGTGTATGTGTGTGTGTGTGTGTGTGTGTGTGTGTGTGTGTGTGTGTGTGTGTGTGTGTGTGTGTGTGTGTGTGTGTGTGTGTGTGTGTTAAGGCACAGATGTAGACATGAAGCTAAATTTGCTGTTTAGTTTGTGCTGCTGTTCACCCACTACATCCAAGAGACAGCAGCTTCAAAATAAGCAGTCCTAATGTGTTGGTTCAACTTATCAGTAAAAAAAAACAAGAAAATAAACAGGAAAATAATGTATGAGGGGCATTCAAAAATTCTCCCAATGAAAGCCAAACAATGGTCCTTTACATGCCAACTCCTTTCTTTCTCAGGAAGAAGATACGGTGTATATAATGAATGAGAAAACACGACTTCTCACTAATTAAAATGTTGGCCTGTCTTGGACTATTGTGAATAGCTCGTTCATCAAACTTTTTGAATGGCCCTTGCATCACATAGTTTATGTATTGTTTATGATCTCACTGCCTGTTTATTTTTCGAATTCACCACTAATTTGATGCCTGGAAGCTCAACTTCAGTCTGTTTTTGGAATGACCAGGAAGAGGTAATAAAGGGCTCAGCCGAAGACATGAATAATGAGAAAGCAAAGGTAAAATACTTGAGGTTCTGCCAACATACTTCCTCTCCATTCACCCATCCACACATGCCTGGCAGACAGGCGAGCATTCTGCCATGGTGACTCCATGCCCAGAATATGGGAGACATCTGTCCCCCTTGTGCAATTGCCAGGAGACCAGTGGCCTGAAAAGACTTGGATTGGATTAATATGGCTGCAAGAATGGCGAAGGCCAAGGGCAGTGATTGCACGGTCGATGTAAGCTGAGAGCAGCGCACCGGGCGCAGATGTCGAACGGGCTACCCCATGGCATGTAATCCTATAATCGAAGGGCATTGCAACATCATCACCTGCTGCGTACGCACAGTCAGAAACAACACTTCCTGCTGCGGCAGCCATTGCGACATCACTTCCTGTCAGGGAATGGAGGCAGGAAAGCTTCAAGAAGTAGTTCACATTAGAGTGATGTTGAGCAGTTTATCTTTGTCTCCAACTGATTTGCATTTGCAGAACAAGTGCTGATCCTATTTATTTCAAAAACTTTAAGAGAGGGTTAGTTGATTAATGTATGATTGACTTGATAAAGAAAAAGCATTTTTCATATTTCACGAAGGACAGTATTTAATCTATTTGTCCTTGACATTTGTACCCTGCACCAAATCCCTAATTTTGAAAATATCTGCTGTCTTTGCAATTTCCCTAACATTCAAATCTCAATACTTTTCATCAACTCTCCACCAAAATCTCATTTTATGTTTTGTACACGAATGACAAACTATGGAGGAACAAGATTAGTTTTGATAATTACAAAATATGGCCGACTTCTGTTGAATATTAATATTTTGATTAAAATCTTCATACACAAGGATGCACAAGGAATTTAGGTACAGGAGGCGGCCATTCGGCCAATCATGTCTGTGCTGTACCAACTCCAGTATCCATCACCCATCTACGACAAGTTTTGCCAATATTCATCTATCTCCAATGCCTCCAGGTTCCTATCTAATTCCTATTTAAACCTATCCACCCCCTCCATTGTCTCTACATTCCCGGGGAGACTATTCCATGCATTAACCACTCAGAACAGTTTAAGGCAGGGGTCTTTCAGTCAAACTCTGACATTCTTTACCCTCAAGCTATGGCACCTGCTCTAACAACTCCACTGTGCCTATCTTGTCCACACCCTTCATTATCTCAAACATCTCTATTGAATCTCCTCCGACTTGCCACCTTTCCAATGTATAAAGCCCTGTCTTCTTCAACTGCTCCTCACAGCTTAGTTTATCTAGCCCTGGAATCCATCTTGTAGCCCTGCGCCGAACCCTCTCTCTGGCAGCTACAGTCACATGAAAAAGTAAGTACACCCCATGTAAAGTTTTGACTTTTTCAACATATTTCAACATACAGCTATTTGATCTTCATTTCAACAATATTCATAGATAAAGGTGATATAATATAACAAATATCATGAAACATTTACATTTTGTAGTCCATTGTATAATTTAAACAAACATAAATGCAAATTTTGCATGTGGAAAAAGTAAGTACACCCTTGGCTCTAAGAGGTGGTATTGCCCCCTTTAGCAAAAACAACCTCAAGTATGCGTTTCTTATAACTGTCTACCAGTCTCTGACATTAGGCTGGGCCAAATCGGAGGTGATTTTCCTAATTCAATGTAATTTACCTAAAAGTTGTGAGTGAGTATCAGGAACAAAATCATGAAAAAAAAATTCAAAAATATTGACGTTTTACGGTCAGACAGCCCGTTACCATAGCAACAGTTACAGACGACTCAAAAAATGCCTAAATTGACGATTTCTCAAGCTGTGTTTGACCCCCAGAGTTGATTCTGGTACCAAAAGATGCAGAATTGAAAGCCAAGGATGATTGGATAGCTTAACAATGTCTGTGACACAATTCAATACCACTTTTATCCAAAAAACTAATTTTTGTCTGAAATTTCAAGCGTATTTATGGAAAAAAATTGAAAATTTTGCTTTTTAATCATAGGATAACCATTAATCAAATTAAATTTACTTTAAATTGTCTTTTACAACCTTGTATTGTCCAGTTTTTATAACTGTTATAACGTTTTAGGCATGGATACAAAAGCCAAGACCGTGTTGTGGCTCTTCGAAAAGTGTCCCCCCATCTTCAATCTACCAGGAAACCAGGGATTCACTGGCCCTTATCCACCAACAGGGGAACTGGTTGTTCTCCAGTACCATGGGTATCACAGACATCTGCAGGAAACCAGCCACCTTCAGTCTAGCAAAAAGGATGCAGTCAAGCTTGTAGTGAAGGACTTGCAGGACCGTCGGCAGCTGGGAGATATCTACACACCCGAAGAGCTGGAAGACATAACCAGTCTCGCTGCATTCATGTCAGTCTTCTACACTAAAGCGTGGTTGACATGTACCAGTGCTGCAGATGCACCATCTAACGACCTGTACCTGATGAAGAACCTCCTCAAGGCTGAGGCCAGTATCGCAAAGAATCCAACAAAGTGGCCTGCCAAATTTCTGTCCTTTGTGACTGTGGCCCGAGAGAAGCTACAAAACCATTTGTGGTACCTCTCAGAGAGATTGGTCTCTTTGGCACTCTTCTCGGACAGAACGTCATCTGACAAGCAGACTATGAGAAGGGCTATGCTCAGGTACCATGGGACTGCACATAACATGATACAGGAGATGCCAGCCTCACAGCAATTGGGGAGTAAAGCCCTCAAAGACTTTGTTGGTTACGACTCTTGGAGCATGTTTGAACTCTTGGGTATTGACTCCAGTTTTGTCAAGCTCCCCGTTGCACAGTGGCCCACCACAGACAGCTATCGTCATGGCAAGGAAGTTGTGGCCAAACTCCCAGTTGTCAATGACGCAGCAGAGCGGACACTTGGACTCGCCACAGATTTGAACACTAACAAGGCCCCCACATCTGAGGCGCAGCTCCAGGCTCTATACAGGGTTGTGAAGGGCGTCAGGGAGAAGCTGCATGGACTGGCAACATCCACTGAGGTTGTGACTAAGAAGTCATTGGCCTCCATTGATTACAATTGGGACGAGGTTTTTTATTTTGTTATCAATGTTCAATGTCAGACCTTAAATTTGAGACAAAAAAGCTTAATCAATGACAAAAGTTAAATTAAAGTACATTTAATTTGACTATAGCTCTGATTAATGATTATCCTATGATTAAAAAGCAAAATTTTCATTTTTTTTTCAAACAAATGCCTTAAATTTGAGATGAAAATGAGTTTTTGGGATAAAAGTTGTATTGAATTGTGTCACAGACATTGTTAAACTATCCAATCATCCTTGGCTTTCAATTCTGAATCTTTTGGTACCAGAATCAACTCTGGGGGTCACACACAGCCTGAGAAATCATCGATTTTAAGAATATTTTGAGTCGTCTGTAACGGTTGCTATGGTAACGGGCTGTTTTACCGTAAGACGTCAATATTTTTGAAAAAATATTTCATGGTTTTGTTTCTGTTACCCAGCCACAACTTTTAGGTAAATTACAACCTTGTAGTATGAAAAATTGAGTATCACCCCTGATTTGGCCCAGCCTATCTGACATCGACTGGGAGAAATTTTTGCCCACTCCTCCATGCAGAATTCTTTCTGCTGTGCGATGTTTGAGGGGTTTCTTGCATGCACAGCACGTTTCAAATCCCCCCACAACATCTCGGTGGGATTTAGATCCGGGCTTTGACTTGGCCATTCCAGAAACCTCCATTTCTTTCTTTTCAGGCATTCCTCGGTGGATTTACTGGTATGTTTGGGGTCATTGTCATGTTGCATGGTCCACCTTCGGTTGAGCTTCAACTCTCCGACAGATGGCCTCACATTATCCTCAAGCACCCTCTGGTACAATGAAGAATTCATAGTGGATTCTATGATGGTGAGCTGACCAGGCCTTGATGCAGCAAAGCTGCCCCAAACCATAATATTTCCAGCCACCATGCTCTACAGTTGGTATCAGGTTCTTGTGGTTAAATGCTGTCTTTAGTTTTCGCCAAACATGTCTTCTGGTACTGTGGCCAAATAGCTCTACCTTTGACTCATCTGTCCAGGCACATTGTTCCAGAAATTCTGGTCTTTGCCGAGGTGTTCATTGGAAAACTTTAGTCTTGCCCTGATGTGCTTTCTGGACAGCAATGGTTTCCTCCTGGCACACCTCCCATGTAGATCAAATTTGTGCAGCCTCTTTGTAATGGAAGACTCGTGCACTTTGACATCAACAGTGGCAAGAGCTACCTGTCGGTTTCATGATGACATTCTGGGGTTCTCAGAGACTTCTTTCAGCATCTTGAGGTCTGCTCTCGGGCTGAACTTGCTGGGGTGGCCTGGCCTGAACAAGTTGGCAGTTGTTTGGAATCTTCTCCACTTGCAGATGATCTTCCGGACAGTCGAATGATTGATTTCAAATTGTTTGGCGATCTTTTTAAATCCCTTCCCAGACTCGTAGGCATCTATAACTTTCTTTCTGAAGGCCTCAGAGAACTCTTTTGATCTAGGCATGGTGACGCCGCACACTTCAACAACAAAGAGCAAACCACACTAAATATCTGAGGTTTAAATAAGACAGGTTCCTCCAAGATCCTCTCTAACGATGTTCTAATCATTTGCACCTGAGCTGGTGCACGTGATTCTAATTTTAGGTATTTGAAGTAGTGATAAATGTCGGGGTGTACTTACTTTTTCCACATGCGAAATTTGCATTTATGTTTATTTAAATTACTAGGGCATGCCCGTACTATATATATATCTAAAATTATATCCCCCCCCCTCTATTTACATGAAATGGTTTGGTCCAAAGCGAACGGCTTGCGAGTACGGTGACAATCCCCCCCCTCTATTTACATGAAATGGTTTGGTCCAAAGCGAACGGCTTGCGAGTACGGTGACAACCCCCCCCCCCCCCCCTCTATTTACATGAAATGGTTTGGTCCAAAGCGAACGGCTTGCGAGTACGGTGACAATCCCCCCCCTCTATTTACATGAAATGGTTTGGTCCAAAGCGAACGGCTTGCGAGTACGGTGACAATCCCCCCCCTCTATTTACATGAAATGGTTTGGTCCAAAGCGAACGGCTTGCGGAGTTTGGTAAAGAAATCGCCATAGCGTGCTCAAACGCGCAGGAAAGCGAAAGAATCGCAAATTAGTTTTTATTAGTTTTAAAACATAGTATAGCGCCAACATAGTTGTGAAATAAATGAATACGCTCTCAAATGTGCCGTCCGAGGCAGAGTCTGTTCGCCACGTTCGGCACACGTGATAGCTCGCTGCTCTCTGATTGGTTGAATCGTTTTTTGGACATAGCTCGGTAACTACTTGTCCGATTAATTTCAAACCTTGAAAAGGCACATCCTCGGGTCCCCAGCAATATACCTGGCAAGTTGCAAGTATATCGGACCCGTGGTTGTCGAGAAACAGCGGTCACAGACAAACAAACACACACACAGACACACACACACACACACACAGAGATTAGTGGAATTATAGATAGATACAATGGACTGCAAAATGTAAATGTTTCATGATATTTGATATATTATATCACCTTTATCTATCAATATTGTTGAAATGAAGATCAAATAGCTGCATGTTGAAATATGTTGAAAAAGTCAAAACTTTACATGGGGTGTACTTACTTTTTCACGTGACTGTATGTCCTTCCTCAGATGTGGTGACAAAGTCTGAACAGAATATTCTAGATGAGGCCTCAATAAATTCATACGCAGTGTTAATTATACCTCTTTTGAATTATAATTTATCCCCCTAAGAATACAACCTAAAATCCAGTTAGCTTTACCTATATCTAGTTGGCACTGTGCTATCTGCTTACTCCCCAAACTCCCCTCTCTCCCCCCTATGAATAACCACCCCAAGAGCCTTCTCCTGTGAGACACGTTTCAAGGCTGCCCCTTTTATCATGTAATCCCTATTATCATTATTTTACTTACCCCACCAGCACCTTACATTACATCTCTTTATGTTAAACTGCATCTGGCAATCATTCATCCAATCCGGGTACCGAGACTTCCCTGAATCTGATCACCTCTTTGCCATCTCCTCTCTGCTATCTACCTTAGTCATCAGATTTCTATGTGGTACTCACTCTCAAATGCCTTCTGAAAGTCCAGATGCACTACAACCACTGCACTTCCCTCATCCACCCAATTAGAAACTATTTAAGAGAACTCGAACAAATTTGTTAAACATGATCTCCCTTTGGAAAATCCATTTGTTTGAAATTATGCAAATAGTTTCATATCTGTGCCGTATTTAATTTTTCCAACACCTTCCCCAAAATGGAAATTAAACTACAGGTTTATAGTTCCCCAATTCCTCTCTGGATCCTTTATTAAATAACGGTGTTACTCGGGCCACTCATCCACTCATCAATCCTCCGGTACTGTTCCGACTCCACGAGCTGAGATATCCACAATACTCTTGGGTGCATTTTATCCGGCCCACTTGAGCTTTATAATCCCTTAATTTTTGTAGCTGTTTCTTCACTTCTTATACTCTTACTTGGATCTCCTCTAAAAGCCATTGCTCACCCCTGAGATAGATACCCTCCGGCTGTGTAAATGTCGAAGCATTTTTTTTTTAATAAGCCTTCCATCATCCTCGTCCGTCAATTCTCCTGTGATATTCCTCAATGGGCCTGCACTCTTCATAATCCTTCCCATACCCCTTATACACTTAAGGAATGTCTTGCTGTTATGTTTAATATTATTGGCTTGCCTCTGTCCTTTTCATCTTCCCTTTCGGCCTGTCGAGTTATATATATATATATTTTTGGTTTTGGTGGCAAAAGTAACAATTGTATGAAGATGTCTATGGTAGACATAGTTGTAGATATGTAGTGTGGGCTGGTTAATTGCGTATTTTATTTGTTGGTGGATTTACATGTAAATATATCAAACAATGTCGTGATGGCAATTCGTAATAGAATTATGGTGTTGTATTGTGATGTCATTCCTACCTTGTCCTTCCTTGTCATTCCTTCATATCTTGTTTGGTCGTTTTTGGGGGATTCCATCCACACTTGTTTTATCATTTTTATGAAATGCTTTTTCTGACTTGTTTAACTCTATTTTTCCCCAATATGGATGCCGAGGACATCATCTAGTAAATTATTTTGAGGGGCGTCTACATGAGGAACTCCCCGACCCCCACCCCTCCATAATATATATATATATATATCACACAAGTCCCTTCCCTAGTTCCCTTAATGTCCCGTCCAATATTCCCATCCCTTCTGTCTCCACTCAGACATTCTGCCAACCTGTTAACTTTTGGAATCATCTATTTATTTTGGATGCCAACATGGCAGAATTTTTCTGTACCCTCTGTCCTTTCTTTGCTCCTTCCTTTCTATTCTATAACCATACTCCTCTATCCTCCCAATCTTCCTCCTCTTCTCTCCCAAACTCCACTCAGTTCCTGTCCTTCTCCGACCATCATACATTCTCTTAGTTTTTGAAATGCCGGCTAAGATGGGCTGGACACTTGGTGCGGATGGAGGAAGAGGGAATGGCCAGAGAGCGGATATGATCAATGTAGGAGGAAAGAGGTAGATCATGTTTGAGATGGGAAGATTGTGTGAGGAGTGAGATCAGTAAGGTGGGGGTGGTTGGAGAGTGGAGGAGTATCGTGGTCAAGGCAGGGCAGAAGCTTGGTATTGTTGGACCTCACACATTATGAAGGGAAGAGACGGAAGAATGCACCTTTGCTTAACACTTGGTACCTTCCAAAAACAATAAATGCTGAAGGTATGGCACTCTGATTGGTGATTGCAATATGCAACGACACACTGTGCCATATTCACAAAGCTACGTTGACCATATTCTACGGATTGGTGGAAGGGCGGTAATCACTACTTAAAAGTGTGGGGAAAGGGGGGGGGGCATTGGGAGTACAAATCTCGAAGGCAATAGTGATGACCGGGCAAGTTTGGCCTGTGCAAATTGTTGATTCTAGACGCCTGTTGCATCCTGAGAATTTCGCCTGACTGCCTTTGCCACATTATTTTTTTAGGCGATGTATCTGTACCGGTCTAGCTATATACTCAAGAAGCAAGGGAGGAGGGAGATTGTTAATAGGATATTAATCACAGCCTTTTTAGATGCTCAATTATGAATAATATACAACAACACACCAAGAACCCAAGGTACACACCGGGACAGTTGGACAGGACAGGACAGGAAGATCAAAATAAAATTAATTTCTCGCCCTCCCCCTCTTCTTTCTCTTGATCAAACTGATTTGGGGCATGTATTAGTCACAGGCCATGGCAGGAAACAAACTCTGAGGTCTCCTCGTCTCTGCCTTTGCGTAATTGCTAAAATAGAACCGGGGCTTTCCTTTTCTTCGGCATAATTGTGATGGCTAATCGATGGAGCAAGAACAAAAAAGGATTCATGGAAGATCCTCCCCTGGGTGCCGGGATAGCCAGCGTCGCAAGTTCTATCACACTATCCAAGAGAGAATGTCGCTTCCTCCTTTTGGAATCACTCTCAGGGAGCAGCCAGGGGGGTTATGTTCTTATCCTTATTCAAACGTGTAATTTAAAATATCTTTCCAAAATACCTCTCACTGCTTCATGAAAACAACGAACAGCACTGGAAAATGTGGGGATGGGAATACTGTACAGTAAAGAGTGGGACTTGTAATACCCTCTCCCACCTGGAGGCGGCGCACACCATACACATTTACATAGAGAAATTCCATTCTCCCCCACTCACTTTGCCCCTTCCCCCTCCCCACCCCCCCCCCCCCCCCCCAGACCAATGGCAAATATAAAATCACCCCTATATACTAACTGGCGCAGTAACAATGAATCAAGGTACCAATATTAACTAGGGACCATTACTCCAATTGTGTAAATTGAATGAAGGTGCCAATATGAACCCAAGATTAGTACTCCAATTGTGTAAAATGAATGAAGGTGCCAATATGAACCCAAGATTAGTACTCCAATTGTGTAAAATGAATGAAGGTGCCAATATGAACCCAAGATTAGTACTCCAATTGTGTAAAATGAATGAAGGTGCCAATATGAACCCAAGATTAGTACTCCAATTGTGTAAAATGAATGAAGGTGCCAATATGAACCCAAGATTAGTACTCCAATTGTGTAAAATGAATGAAGGTGCCAATATGAACCCAAGATTAGTACTCCAATTGTGTAAAATGAATGAAGGTGCCAATATGAACCCAAGATTAGTACTCCAATTGTGTAAAATGAATGAAGGTGCCAATATGAACCCAAGATTAGTACTCCAATTGTGTAAAATGAATGAAGGTGCCAATATGAACCCAAGATTAGTACTCCAATTGTGTAAAATGAATGAAGGTGCCAATATGAACCCAAGATTAGTACTCCAATTGTGTAAAATGAATGAAGGTGCCAATATGAACCCAAGATTAGTACTCCAATTGTGTAAAATGAATGAAGGTGCCAATGTGAACCCAAGATAAGTACTGCAATTGTGTAAATTGAATGAAGGTGCCAATATGAACCCAAGATAAGTACTCCAATTGTGTAAAACTAGGGCATGCCCGTACTATATATATGCCCGTACTATATATCTATCTAAAATTATATCCCCCCCCTCTATTTACATGAAATGGTTTGGTCCATTCGCAACGCCAAAGCGAACGGCGAACGGCTTGCGAGTACAGTGACAATCCCCCCCCTCTATTTACATGAATGGTTTGGTCCATTCGCAACGACCACAGAACCCCCCCCTCTATTTACATGAAATGGTTCGGTCCAAAGCGAACGGCTTCCGGAGTTTGGTAAAGAAATCGCCATCGCGTACACAAACGCGCAGGAAAGCGAATGAATCGCAAATTCGTTTTTATTAGTTTTAAAACATCGTTTAACGCCAACATAGCGCCAACATAGTTTGCAAACGTGAAATAAATGAATACGCTCTCAAATGTGCCATCCGAGGCAGAGTGTGTCCGCCACGTTCGGCACACGCGCTAGTTCGCTGCTCTCTGATTGGTTGAATCGTTTTTTGGACATCGCTCGGTAAGTAATTGTCCGATTAATATGAAACCTTGAAAAGGCACATCCTCGGGTCCCCAGCAATATACCTGGCAAGTTAAAAGTATATCGGACCCGTGGTTGTCGAGAAACAGCGGTCACAGACAAACACACAGACAGACACACACACAGAGATTACTGGAATTATAGATAGATGAATGAAGGTGCCAATATGAACCCAAGATAAGTACTCCAATTGTGTAAAATGAATGAAGGTACCAATATGAACCCAAGATTAGTACTCCAATTGTGTAAATTGAATGAAGGTGCCAATATGAACCCAAGATAAGTACTCCAATTGTGTAAAATGAATGAAGGTGCCAATATGAACCCAAGATTAGTACTCCAATTGTGTAAAATGAATGAAGGTGCCAATATGAACCCAAGATTAGTACTCCAATTGTGTAAAATGAATGAAGGTACCAATATGAACCCAAGATTAGTACTCCAATTGTGTAAAATGAAGAAGGTGCCAATATGAACCCAAGATAAGTACTCCAATTGTGTAAAATGAATGAAGGTGCCAATTTGAACCCAAGATTAGTACTCCAATTGTGTAAAATGAATGAAGGTGCCAATATGAACCCAAGATTAGTACTCCAATTGTGTAAAATGAATGAAGGTGCCAATATGAACCCAAGATTAGTACTCCAATTGCGTAAAATGAATGAAGGTGCCAATATGAACCCAAGATAAGTACTCCAATTGTGTAAAATGAATGAAGGTGCCAATTTGAACCCAAGATTAGTACTCCAATTGTGTAAAATGAATGAAGGTGCCAATATGAACCCAAGATTAGTACTTTAATTGTGTAAAATGAATGAAGGTGCCAATATGAACCCAAGATAAGTACTCCAATTGTGTAAAATGAATGAAGGTGCCAATATGAACCCAAGATTAGTACTCCAATTGTGTAAAATGAATGAAGGTGCCAATATGAACCCAAGATTAGTACTCCAATTGTGTAAAATGAATGAAGGTGCCAATATGAACCCAAGATAAGTACTCCAATTGTGTAAAATGAATGAAGGTGCCAATATGAACCCAAGATTAGTACTCCAATTGTGTAAAATGAATGAAGGTGCCAATATGAACCCAAGATTAGTACTCCAATTGTGTAAAATGAATGAAGGTGCCAATATGAACCCAAGATAAGTACTCCAATTGTGTACATTGAATGAAGGTGCCAATATGAACCCAAGATTAGTACTCCAATTGTGTAAAATGAATGAAGGTGCCAATATGAACCCAAGATTAGTACTTTAATTGTGTTTAGGAAGTTAGGAAATTTTTTCCAGTGAGTTTAGGAGGAAGGTAGAAAAACTCGCTCTCGTTGAGGAAGACTGAGATGAAGGCCCACCTGTCCGAAAGCATGGCAAAAATAAAAGATCGTCCTGAAGCTACGTCCGTAACTCATTTTGTTTCCTCTGGTTATATATATATATATATATATATATATATATATACTAGCTTGGCTCGGCTCGATGCACTTGCCTCAGCAAGCGTCGTTACTGAGGAACGGGCTTGTTTTAGCTGAGGATAATGACTGTACTTGAGTTGCTGTGTTGTCATGATTTACACCAATCATATTACAAACAATTATTTTGCACAAATTTATTTGTAGTGTTTGTGATATTACATTTTCATAAACAATTTAGTTTCAAGATTTAGGTTTAAAAAATATTTAAAAATTCAAAAAAGAACCCCTCAGCACATACATACGGGAGGGGTATGTGCAGACTGGAAGTTTGGGACGATTACACCTCACCACTACGTAATTCAAAACACCTCACCACCAAGTAATTCAAAACACCTCACAACCATGTAATTCAAAACACCTCACCACCAAGTAATTCAAAACACCTCACAACCATGTAATTCAAAACACCTCACCACTACGTAATTCAAAACACCTCACCACCACGTAATTCAAAACACCTCACCACCAAGTAATTCAAAACACCTCACCACCAAGTAATTCAAAACACCTCACCACCACGTAATTCAAAACACCTCACCACCAAGTAATTCAAAACACCTCACAACCATGTAATTCAAAACACCTCACCACCACGTAATTCAAAACACCTCACCACCACTGTACCAGTTCACTGGTAATTCCCTGTTTGTCGTTAAAGGCGGCAAAAAGGGTTGGCGTCAGGAAGGGCATCCGGCTGTAAAACATTGCTTCAAAAAGGGGACCAAAAAACAACAACAACCACGGTTCCCGAAAAAGGCCAACCCCTGCTTGCGGGAAAAAATGGCCTCCAAAGGTGGTTATTATTATTATCACCACCACGTAATTCAAAACACCTCACCACCAAGTAATTCAAAACAACTCACCACCACATAATTAAAAACACCTCACCACCACGTAATTATAAATACCTCACCACCACGTAATTCAAAACACCTCACCACCACGTGATTCAAAACACCTCACCACCAAGTAATTCAAAACACCTCACAACCATGTAATTCAAAACACCTCACCACCACGTAATTCAAAACACCTCACCACCACGTAATTCAAAACACCTCACCACCACGTAATTCAAAACACCTCACCACCAAGTAATTCAAAACACCTCACCACCACGTAATTCAAAACACCTCACAACCATGTAATTCAAAACACCTCACCACCAAGTAATTTAAAACATCTCACCACCACGTAATTCAAAACACCTCACCACCAAGTAATTCAAAACACCTCACCACCAAGTAATTCAAAACACCTCACCACCACGTAATTCAAAACACCTCACCACCAAGTAATTCAAAACACCTCACAACCATGTAATTCAAAACGCCTCACCTCCATGTAATTCAAAACACCTCACCACCAAGTAATTTAAAACATCTCACCTCCATGTAATTCAAAACACCTCACCACCAAGTAATTCAAAACACCTCACAACCATGTAATTCAAAACGCCTCACCTCCATGTAATTCAAAACACCTCACCACCAAGTAATTTAAAACATCTCACCACCACGTAATTCAAAACACCTCACCACCAAGTAATTCAAAACACCTCACAACCATGTAATTCAAAACTCCTCACCTCCATGTAATTCAAAACACCTCACCACCAAGTAATTCAAAACACCTCACCACCAAGTAATTCAAAACACCTCACAACCATGTAATTCAAAACGCCTCACCTCCATGTAATTCAAAACACCTCACCACCAAGTAATTTAAAACGCCTCACCACCACGTAATTCAAAACAGCTCACCACCAAGTAATTCAAAACACCTCACCACCAAGTAATTTAAAACACCTCATAGCCATAAAACACGTAATAAAAACACCTCACCACCACGAAATTAAAAACACCTCACCACCTCAAAATTGAAAACACCTCACAGCCATAAAACACGTAATAAAAACACCTCACCACCACAAAATTAAAAACACCTCACAGCCATAAAACACGGAATAAAAACACCTCACAGCCATAAAACACCAAATAAAAACACCTCACAGCCATAAAACGACGAATAAAAACACCTCACAGCCATAAAACACCTAATAAAAACACCTCACCACCACGAAATTAAAAACACTTCACCACCACGTCATTTTAAAACACTTCACCACCAAGTAATTCAAAACACCTCACCACCACGTAATTCAAAACACCTCATCACCAACTAATTCAAAACCTCACCACCACATAATTAAAAACACCTCACCACCACATAATTATAAATACCTCACCACCACGTAATTCAAAACACCTCACCACCATGTGATCTAACAACACCTCACCACCATGTGATTTAAAAACACCTCACCACCATCATTTAAAAACACGTCACCACCACATAATTCAAAATACCTCCAAATGTATTTGTAATATATGTGATATCACATTTTATAAACAATTGAAGTTGAAAAAAAAAATTTCCCAGAAAAATTCCAAAAAAAAAAAAAAAAAAAATTGCATTAAAAAATAAAAAATACCCTTAGGACATATCGACGGGAGAGTGTTACGTGCTCCTCCCCGACCCCTTGGTCACGGTGTACCTCCGAGCCCCGAGAGGAGTCATGGCAGAAAAATGTGTTATTCTGTATGTCAAAGATCAATGGTGAAGCCACACCAATTGTTACTCACAAACAAACATTGTATTAAGATCATACAAGAATAACAGTACAACAATAATATGAATCAAACGTACAATCAATATATCCTATGATGGTACCATCAGTTTCGTAATATATAACTCACTGTGCTCCAAGTGAGTGAAACAAGAACATTCCCAATGTCTCTTTCGCAAAGTCGATCCCGGCTTCAAGCCAAAGTCGATCCGCTCCAGCGATCACCCGAACGATGTCCGATCGAGACCAGAATCCCGTTCAGATGGCAAGTACAGTCACACAGCCAAAGCTGCACAAAGGCACCCTCAAGGCGACTGGGAAATCCAAAGGCGCCCTCCAGGCGACTGAGAGATCACACCCTCGGGTATAGACGTTTCACAGCTCACAGTCGGCGAAACGCCGACTCTCCACTCAAAAGCCACGTTACAGACACATACCCCAGACCGATGTCTGAATGCGGTGAAAATGTTCGAAGCGAGATGAAACCTTGAGTGAAGCGCAAGTCCTGTACGAGTCAAAATGGCCGACGGCCCGGTATCGTGGCGCAACAGCACGACGACGATTCTCTCCTGAATCGATCGCAAAACCTGACACGCAGGTTAATCTGTTACAGCGATAACCACTCTGTCGCAGGAATCCCTTTCCTGGGAAATCCAAAAGTTCACTCGTGACTCTTGCTCGCCAATGTTCGCTCCAGACCGCAAGTAGCTCGGCTCCTTCTTGTCCGACTCACTCGCTCCGCCCTCTTTTTCCCCCTCTTCTTCCTCTTCGTCTTCCGGTTCCCGATCCGGTTTCCTGTTTCTTTTAACATTAACTCTTTTACCATTTGAAAACAGTTCATGAACAATAAACCTTTTGAAAACAATAATAGTACATGGAATCAGAAATATTTACAGTGGATGAAAACCACCACAACGGAAGTGACGAATCCGTAACAAGAGATATGTGCATACCAGAAGTTTCTTACGATTTCACAAAAGTTTGAGAAAGTAGTTCAGTGACAACACAAGACAAGACAACACAACACAGGACAACTCAACACAGGACAGACACTGCACAGATATATATGTATGTATGTATGTATGTATATATATATTGTTGCGGATATGGGATTTGGCCTCCATCCATATCCGCTTGTAAATATTCCCCTATTTCCCTAATACTCCCCAACTATCCCCAATCCCCCATTCCCTAGTCCCATTGTCTGTAAACAACACTCTGTAGCCCCGACCTTCCCCTTTTTCCCCCATTAAATGTCGTGCCCAGGTTCACCGCATCTCACGTAGACAACTATAGGACATCTTGCTAGTTATTCTTAGTCTATGTCAGTTAAGGACTCGTTTCCATTAATTCTGACTCTTCGTTGCACCAGAATGTGATTGTATGGCACCAGTAGTGAGTTTAGGACCTCCCAATACCTCCCCGCATCTCTTCCTCATGGAACTACAACAACAACAACAACTACAACAACAGCGGGGGTGGCGCGGCGGCGGCGCGGGGAGTGTGCATCCTCACTCCGGCTTGGTTAGCCGCCATTGCCCATGTGCTCCGACGGGGTTACCACACAGGGGCTGACTGTCAGCTCCTCGTCAAGGGCGGAGCCCGGTAACCCCCCCGCACCCAATAATAAGCAGCGGACCGATTCCATCTGGGGCGGAGCTAACGAGCCGAGGGCGTGTCACTCCCCGCTGGATATACGCAGCCACTTACCGGAGGTGACGTCAGATGCGCTTCAGCTTGGACAAAGAAGGACGCCACCTCCGAGCGCTGAGACACCTCTCTGAATCCTCTGGACCGGACCGGGTCAATTCTGCCCCTGAGCCAAGGTGCACCTTGAGCCATCGATTCTGCCCTTCCTTGCCATCAATCCCTGTGTGAGTCAGTCTTGTCCCGTTTGTCTGTGGTCTGTCGGGGCTAAGATAAGACCGTGTCTAAGTGCCCACCTTTCTGTGCTGTACCTCTTGTGCCGTGTAATCTAAACGTTCTGTATAACCCATATTATAACCTCCTCCGGAGGTCTTGAGAACTGTACCCTGGTGTCGTGTCATTTAACCCAGCCGTTGTGTCCTTTCCTTCATTGATCTAGCGTAGCGCGATTCGGCCAACGTTCGAGTATAATCGGGTAACTTGTGCGAACACGGCGGCCATTCCGCTCGGCCCAGCATAACATCTTAATAAGTCGTGTCCGTAACAATTGGTTGTCAGGAGTTGGATTCGGACCTGGGACTAAATTCATTTAGCCCAAATTTTGGAACACCAATTGTACTATTAGAGTAACAATTGGTGTCGGGAAGTGGGATCGGTCCCGGAGCGCGTTTCACGCGCTCGAAATTATAACGGCGAAATTTGATTGTGTTTTACAAAAAAAATAAAAACCCGAATTTTGAAAGTCGCGCTATGGCAAATCAAGACGGCTGGGTTCCGGTAGAGGAGAGTGAGGCAGGGTCGATCCAGGACCAAATTGAGGGACATGAGGAGAGCGAAGCAGTGAGGGTGGCAGGGTCGCAAAATAGCGTCGTCGCGCACGAGGTTACGGGCGCGCAAAATGGCTCCTCGCACATGGCCACGGCGACCACGCCCGCGACCGTAGTAGCGCCGCTGGTAGATTTGAACCTTTTTTTAATACAAATGAAGGCCCTTATGGCCCAGAATAGTGAGCAAATGAGGGCTGATAGAAAGCGATTGGGTGAGCGATTGGGTGAGCGATTGGAGGGCCAAATGGGGGCAATGAGGGATGAAGCGAGGGCTCAGAGTGAGCAATTGGGGGTAATGGGAAACCAAATGGGGGTAATGAGGGACGAAGCGAGGGGTACCGGTGAGGGGTTAGACAATAATTTTAAGGGATTAGACAAGAAATTTGGGAAATTAGACAATAGATTAGGGGAAATACAGGAGGGGTTAATGGGGGTAGAAAACAGAATGGCCGCTCAAGAGAATCAAATGGAAGGGATGCAAAAGGGGTTAGAGGGGTTAGAAAACAGTATGGAAGGCAAATTGAGGGACATGAGGGACCAAGCGGAAAGGGAAGTTAAACAAATGGGGCAGCAGATAGAGGGGGTCAGAATGGGGGTAGAAACTAAACTGGATGCTCACAGGGAGGAAATGGAGCAGATGAGGGTGGCATCTGGGCAGGAGATGCAAGTGATGGGAGAGGAGATCAGAAGAGGAGTGAGTGAGGAGGTCGGAGGAGTGCGCGAGGAGGTGAGGCACTGTAAGGAGCACATGGAGAAGGAGGTGAGAAAGTGGACTGTAAAGTTACAAGGGGGCATAGAGGACCTGACGCAGGAGGTGGAACAGCTGACGGAGGGACAAAAAGGACTAACGGAGCAGGTTCAAAGGAACACTGCGGTATTAGGAGGGTTAAAAGCGACACAGAAAGAACTAAAAGATGACTTGATAGCGACAAAGAGGCAATGTCAGATGGTACGTGAGGGACTGACAACGAGGTTGGACGAGGTGACAGAGGTAATGGAGACGAAGGACCGGCAGGTGAGGACGCACATGGAAACGGTCAAGGTAGCCTTAGAGGACGAACTTGAGGAGACGTACCGGGAAATAAAAGAGGTGAAGCAGAAATTAGAAGAAGTGGAAGAAGGGGTGAGCGAAATTAAGAAGCGACGGAGAGGGGATAAGAAAGAGATAAAAGAGGAGATAAAAGAATTGGTCCAAAGTCTGTGTTCGGATCGTGATAATGTGCTCATTAACCGGATGAGGGATTCGCAGGTGATGGAGGAGAAGCGAAGAGAAAGAGGACCCGGTGTAAGTGGTGACCAATATGGTCGTGCGTATGATGCGCCAGGGGATTTAAGAAGCTTGGGGGTCGAGATGGACCCGGGTGTTCGTGAGAGGCCATTGGTGAAGTGTGCGACAGGTCAGGTGTGCGAAAAAAGAGGTGTGCGAGAATGTCCGACAATGGGGTGTGTGAGGAAAAAGTGCACGCCGAGGAGTGAGTGTGCCGTCAGGAGTGAGTCGGTCGTAGCGCGTGTGCGAGGGAGCACAGGGAAGCGCGGTGTGGTGAGTGTTACAGAGGAAGTAACGAGAGAGTGTACACCTGTGGTGAGTGTTACAGAGGATGTAACGAGAAAGTGTACGTCTGTGGTGAGTGTTACAGAGGGTGTAACGGGAGAGTGTGCGCGAGAAAGGTGTGTAACGGACAGGTGCATGAGGAAAGAGTGCGCTGTCGAGAGTAAGGGTGAGTGTGCGACCGAGAGTGGAGGTGAGAGTCGTGAGAGTGAAACGGAGCGTGAGTTGGTTATGACAGGTGAGCGAGGATGTACACCTGGAATGGAAGGATGCACACCTGGAATGGTAGAGCGTGAGTGGGAATGCACGCTGGAATTGGTAGTGAGGCACGTGGTTGGGTGTGCGAGTGAGAGCACACCTGTGATTGTCACAGAGGAGGTGACCGAGGAGGGGGCGCGAAGAGGTGTGTTGGTGAGGTGTGCGAGCGACGAATGTGTGCCAAGGTGTTCGGTGGTCAGGTGTGTGACCAAGTCGGGGAGTGGAATGAGTGTACCTGGGTGTGTTAGAGAAGGTACGATGAGGAGCATGGAAACGGCTGGAGGGGTGAGCAAGAAAGGGGTAGCGTATGCACGTAAGCATGCAGGGGAAGCATCGACGGTAACCGGGTTAGAGGTTAGAGCGACTTTTAGCCGAATCGGGCCCTCGGTGCGTGCCGGGCCTCGCTTTGAACGGCCGCGTCCATGCTCCACTAGGCAGAGCGGGCAGCCCGATAGGAAGGGTCGTCATGGCGACCCCTTTTTGTTGAGACGTGCCGGCAGGTCGAGGTCGGGACATTGGATGGCTCCACGCCAAGGTGGTGCGTGGGATCTCGGCCCGGGTAAGCCCCCGTCCCTGCCACGAATGCGGACGCGTCCAGCCGCTGGCACAACACAACCCGCATTCATGGCTTGGCTGTACGAAGCCGAGCTTTAGAAGTTAATTGGCGCACCGAGAGGCATTAGTGAGTAGACTGTGTGATGAGGTTAGTGTTTTGGACCCAAAATTAGAAAAAAAACAAAATTTGATGATTGGCAAAGGATTGGCAGTAATGATTGGCAGATGATGAGTAGTGATTGGCAAATTTTTGATTTGTTGAAATTTGATGTGCAAAATTAGTAGTGAGCGATGGGCCCGGTGGGTAAGGGTGGCATCCCTGCCACCCTTCCCAAGTGGGGCAAATGCGCTATAGTTTATGGGGTGTATGGCAGTGGAAACTAGCCCGGGTGGGTTAGGATATGGTGTGTAGGGATCTAGCGAAGATGACATTAGGTAACGTTAAGGTTAGATAGTGACTGATACCTGTAGTGGGGACGCAGGTAGATTAGAGTGGATTATAATGACGAGGGAGCGCAATAGTTTAAAGGGACGACTGGGAAGCGCAAGTTTCAGTGGGGAGTAGTTAGCTGAGATGATGCCGTGTGGTTGAGAATTGAACAGGTGTGATTGCACAGGTGTGCAACTGAACAGGTGTATGGAGCAGTGTATGAGTAGTGAGTGTTGTGGATCAGTGCGAATGCGCTTGGGGAGAGAAGGGTGCAGGTGGCACCAGGTGTGAGAGCACAGGTGTGCAAGTAAAGGCGTGTGGAGTACATGGAGTAAGTGGTACGGAGTGGTGTGCATGGTGCGAAGGTGTGGATGGGGGAAGAGTGGACCCCTTTCATGAGGAACCGGGGCGGGTAGTGTAAGTGTTAGGTAGAGGGTATAGGTAAATTGTGGTTGGATATTGGCATTTGTGGTGCGGTTGCAGAATGGTATTGTGGATG
The DNA here is from genome assembly GCF_964187855.1 of Myxine glutinosa. Taxonomy (NCBI): domain Eukaryota; kingdom Metazoa; phylum Chordata; class Myxini; order Myxiniformes; family Myxinidae; genus Myxine; species Myxine glutinosa. The sequence continues at coordinate 134,868,170 of NC_136267.1, read as the reverse complement.
GGTGCATTAGTGTTGTGGAAATGGCTGGGCGTGTAGCCTGTTAGTGTGTGTAGTTGGTTGGGCACTCCACCACTGTGAGGATGTCGGCCAGGTGAGGCCGCAGGTGGGCTCTGGGAGCCGTTAGTGTCAGTGGATGCCTGAGGATCCCGGGTGTGGATCGGGCAGCCCAGTGCCAGAGAGGGCACCGAGTGGGGAGAGCGCCAGAGGGCCTTCCCCAGGTAGATAGGTTAGGGTGAGGAGCAGGTAAGCTCGGGTGGCAACTACAGTGGTGGAGGTGTGCAGGTGGGTAGACCTGCTGGGAGAGCTACACGTCACAGCCCAGAAATTGTGCGAGGGCACCGGGAGATGAATCGGGGGAGTGAGACCCCAAATTGAAAAGCACCACAGTTTGGTCAATGGGAATTGGTTTTTAGAACCCATAGTGTAAGAGGGCCAATGGTTTGGCAGGAGAAAGACCCCGGGTAATGTAAAGTTGTTAAAGTCATTTAGGAAATAGTTAGGATTGATGAACCTGTCGCACAATACGCAGCCACTTACCTGTGGTGATGATGACTCCACACCTGTGTTTCTTTGTTCTGTGTGCAGGAAATGAGAATTGCTGTGTGGATTGGTGAGACGCATCATGACGTGGATGAGACATTGGGGTGATTCCATCTCTCCCTCCTTAGGAGGGACTGATGATGAATTGGTGATGGCAAATTTTGATGTTGAGTTGGAAATGGCAAATTGTGATGAGAGTTGGAAATGGCAAATTTGATTGGTTAGGAGGGAGAGAAGACGAATTTGGTTTATGGGAGGAACGGGGAAGACAGTAGGGACGTTTGTTGATTTGTAAAGTAGATGTTTATGGGTAGTGTTGTGTTTTGTGGATACAGTAAGGGGTAAGGGAGGGGCAATGTAGGTTACCTGGTGGGGGGGGGGGGCGTACGGTAGGAACGTACCTGTCTCACCTGGTTCCCATGTGCCCCCAGTGTGCATTACCTTATATTGCATGCACTTTTGCGCCCTTACCACCTTACTCACTTGTCTTCTTCTTTTGTCTCCCACCTCCGAGGATCTGGCTTTGGGGCAGAGAGAGAGGAGAGAGAGGTGCTGGCTCCGCAGTTGTGGGCCTGTACTTTCGCTGCTTGCTGCCTGGATCGATACACCATATGGACCGGTGTTTGTGGCCGCCCACCATGGACCGCAGTTCTTTTGCGGGCAAGCACCACCCGTTGATGGACCTATGGGTCAACGTGGCACCTATGCCATACAGGTGAACCACTAATAGTTGGCCCCTGACGGCCACAATTTAGAAATGGACGCGGTTGGCGCCTTTCTTTATTTTCTAAAGAAGCCAGAACACCAAGTGGGCTCCAAGGCAAGACCAGCGGCAGAACATCGGCCGGCTGCGACACCACCGGTGACGTTGAACATTTTATTGGTGCACCGGATGGTGCTGACTGTGTTATGGGGTGGTGCTTTTGGTGCTTGGATGGGGTGCTCTGCACATTATTAAAGGCCGTAAGGCCACAGGGCACTCGTGGGTTGGTGTATCGATGCTGGCATGCGTGCTCTCTCTATGCATAACATCTGCATGTGTTCCTCCAAAAACAGGTCCTGGATCGTAGTGTAAATATCAGTGTAGGCTTGTGTAAATAATGCTCCCTACCGGCTGTATGTTTAGTTTGAGGATTCTTTCCGCGATTCGGTTATCCTGTGGGTGTGTTTCTGTGAGGAGAAGGGTGCAACGTCGCAGGGGGACATATTTACTCATTTGTAAACATCTGTAAAACTGTCGCACTCAGGGTTGAGTTAATAGTAGAGGGAACTACATCTGAGTGCCACACTAACGTAGGTAAAAATTTATCGGGTCGGGACGCCCCGAGGTAGAGAAGGGTGCAATGTTGCGGATATGGGATTTGGCCTCCATCCATATCCGCTTGTAAATATTCCCCTATTTCCCCAATACTCCCCAACTATCCCCAATCCCCCATTCCCTAGTCCCATTGTCTGTAAACAACACTCTGTAGCCCCGACCTTCCCCTTTTTCCCCCATTAAATGTCGTGCCTAGGTTCACCGCATCTCACGTAGACAACTATAGGACATCTTGCTAGTTATTCTTAGTCTATGTCAGTTAAGGACTCGTTTCCATTAATTCTGACTCTTCGTTGCACCAGAATGTGATTGTATGGCACCAGTAGTGAGTTTAGGACCTCCCAATACCTCCCCGCATCTCTTCCTCATGGAACTACAACAACAACAACAACAACAACTACAACAACAGCGGGGGCGGCGCGGCGGCGGCGCGGGGAGTGTGCGTCCTCACTCCGGCTTGGTTAGCCGCCATTGCCCATGTGCTCCGACGGGGTTACCACACAGGGGCTGACTGTCAGCTCCTCGTCAAGGGCGGAGCCCGGTAACCCCCCCACACCCAATAAGAAGCGGCAGACCGATTCCATCTGGGGCGGAGCTAACGAGCCGAGGGCGTGTCACTCCCCGCTGGATATACGCAGCCACTTACCGGAGGTGACGTCAGATGCGCTTCAGCTTGGACAAAGAAGGACGCCACCTCCGAGCGCTGAGACACCTCCCTGAATCCTCTGGACCGGACCGGGTCGATTCTGCACCTGAGCCAAGGTGCACCTTGAGCCATCGATTCTGCCCTTCCTTGCCATCAATCCCTGTGTGAGTCAGTCTTGTCCCGTTTGTCTGTGGTCTGTCGGGGCTAAGATAAGACCGTGTCTAAGTGCCCACCTTTCTGTGCTGTACCTCTTGTGCCGTGTAATCTAAACGTTCTGTATAACCCATATTATAACCTCCTCCGGAGGTCTTGAGAACTGTACCCCTGGTGTCGTGTCATTTAACCCAGCCGTTGTGTCCTTTCCTTCATTGATCTAGCGTAGCGCGATTCGGCCAACGTTCGAGTATAATCGGGTAACTTGTGCGAACACGGCGGCCATTCCGCTCGGCCCAGCATAACATCTTAATAAGTCGTGTCCGTAACAATATATATATATATATATACAGTCACGTGAAAAAGTAAGTACAGTACACCCCATGTAAAGTTTTGACTTTTTCATCATATTTCAACATACAGCTATTTGATCTTCATTTCAACCATATTGATAGATAAAGGTGATATAATATAACAAATATCATGAAACATTTACATTTTGTAGTCCATTGTATCATTTAAATAAACATAAATGCGAATTTTGCATGTGGAAAAAGTAAGTACACCCCTACATTTATCACCACTTCAAATACCTAAAATTAGAATCAGGTGCACCAGCTCAGGTACAAATGATTAGAACATCATTGGAGAAGATCTTGGAGGAACCTGTCTTCTTTAAACCTCAGACATTTAGTTTGGTTTGCTCTTTGTTGTTGAAGTGTGCGGCGTCACCATGTCTAGATCAAAACAGCTCTCTGAGGCCTTCAGAAAGAAGGTTATAGATGCCTACGAGTCTGGGAAGGGATTAAAAAAGATCTCCAAACAATTTGAAATCAATCATTCGACTGTCCGGAAGATCATCTACAAGTGGAGAAGATTCCAAACACCTGCCAACTTGTTCAGGCCAGGCCGCCCCAGCAAGTTCAGCGCAAGAGCAGACCGCTAGATGCTGAAAGAAGTCTCTAAGAACCCCAGAAGTCATCACGGGACCTACAGGTAGCTCTTGCCACTGTTGATGTCAAAGTGCACGAGTCTACCATTAGAAAGAGGCTGCACAAATTTGATCTACATGGGAGGTGTGCCAGGAGGAAACCTTTGCTCTCCAGAAAGAACATCAGGGCAAGACTAAAGTTTGCCAATGAACACCTCGGGAAAGATCAGCACACCTAGCTCGTCTTCACGCTGTTGAAACCAAAGCATTCAGAATCATTGGAATCTCCTGCGATGAAGCTAACTCCAAGGGCCTCTCACTCACTCACCGCAGGCAGGTTGGTGGTCTTTCCATCTTCTACCGACTCCTCTCTGGCCTTGCCCCCCCCCCACCCCCCCCAGCTCTCTCTGGGCTCTGTCCCGCAAATATTCCTACAGGTCGCACAAGATCTGCCTGCAACCCTCTTATGGTTAAACTGCCAAAATCAAGACGCTCTGCTCACCTTCACTCCTTCATTCCTCTTTTCTCCCGCCTCTGGAACAAACTCCCTCACTCTCTTCAATCCCACTCCACCCTCCAGGTCTTTAAAACAGCTGTTCACCACCATCTCTTATCTTCCCCCACCCAAAACCTTGATCTTTTCTATCCCCGCTAATTTCACCCCAATTCCACTTTTTTGAAATACCAACTTCTGTCCTGGAAGTCCTTGGTGTCCTTGTGTTTTATACTTCTCCCCCCCCCCCCCCCCTTCCCACACCTCCTCCCCCCAAGCCCTCTCCCTCCCACACATCTCCCTGCTCTTAAATGTTGTGTGCTCTCAAGTGTTTGTGTGCTTCCCCTTCTCTTGTCTTCCGCTCCCTCTTTTATATATTTTGTTTGTCTGGTTGATTTGTTTGTGAAGTAAATGTCAGCTCTTTCACGAGCCTCGATTCAGTATACACAAAAAGAAAAAAAAAAAAAAAAAAAAGCACTTTTGGAAAAATGTGCTCTGGACAGATGAGTCAAAGGTAAAGCTATTTGGCCACAGTACCAGAAGACATGTTTGGCGAAAACCAAAGACAGCATTTGACCACAAGAACCTGATACCAACTCTAATGCATGGTGGTGGAAATATGGTTTGGGGCAGCTTTGCTGCATCAAGGCCTGGGCAGCTCACCATCATATAATTAGTTAGGTCCAAAACTTCAATTCCGTGACCATTTTCTGGCTAGTAAGGTTTGACGATTGATTTGACTTCTATTGACATTTTATAACAAAAATAGCCTCTATGTCCCTCCCAAAAATCCCGGCATTTTTCGCCAGAGGCCCGAATCCAAGATGCCCGCCGGCACTATCTTGAAAAATTAAGTTTTGAACCAGAACACCTAGAATCACGTACAAAGACACTTTTTTGGGTAATTTGACCACGAGGATTCCGAATCTGACATTAGTTTGACGTTATGACATTATTTTGACCCAGAAATCCAAGATGGCCACCATCCATCATCCACCGTTTGTTTGCCCTTCACGTGACTCGTGGTGGTCCCTCTCGGCTCTCCCCCCCGTTGGTATTTTTGTGCACATAAGATTGTTCACGGTTCTGTTTAAATATTATTTAAATATGTATAACCTTTCCCCTTCAGTGTTTTACTCAGTGGTATTTTACAACACGCTGTTTTTCTTCCTATTTAAAAGGCTTTTCTCAATTTCCTCTCCAACTCATTCCACCTCAAAAAAAAGAAATTCAATATCTTATACGTCTCCCTCACTACATGGTCTAAATTCACATTCATTCCATCCCTCCTCCATCATTCTAAACCGGATTGCTAACTTGAAAATCACAACAAACCCAATTTGTTTTCAATGTTCGTCTTTCATTAATCATCCACTTTCTAAACTCCCCTCTTGCCCCTCCCATCCAAATCCCTCCCCTTGCACCTACACTCCTAAACTCCCCCCTTGCCCCGCCACTCTTAAACTCCCCCCCTACCCCTCCACTCCTGAACTCCCCCCTTGCCCTTCCACTCCTGAACTCCCCCCTTGCCCTTCCCCTCCTAAACTCCCCCCTCACTCCTCCCCTTCAAAACTCCCCCCCAACCCCTCCCATTCAAATCTCCCCCCATACCATTCCTCTCCAATTCTCCCTCCTCCCCCCTCCTCCTCAAAGCTGCCTCCTCCCCACTTCGTCTCCCTTCTATCTCATACCTCCACCCCCCCCCCAACCTTCTTCTTTCCTCTGCCCCCCCTCAAACAACCCCTCTCTGTGCCTCATCCCTTCACCTTCAAACCTTTCATCCTCCTCATCCTTCGCTTTCTTGGAACTCTTCTGCAATCGCTGACACACTAACAACTGCTCTCCCTACCTCCCCCTCTCATCCTTCATCTTACCCTACTCCTCCCCTCCCCTGTCCTGTACCCGATGCTCCCCCTCTCTCTTCATTAACGGTATGGACCTCAAACATCCGGGGCCTTCGCTCAAACCTGACTGATCTCTCCATACAGGTTGCTTCTGACAATCCAGACTTGATCTGCTTAACAGAGACTTTCCTCCTTCAAGATGTCTCTGATTCCTTAATATCTCTTCCTGGTTACTCCCTCCTCCGGTATGATAGACCTGAGCCTCGGCCTGGTGGTGGGGTGGCTATCTTTATCAAAAACTCTCTTCCTCACTCTCCTTGCACTGCCCTCTCTCCTCCTCACCCCCAGGAGTACCTCTGGCTACGGCTTCCTCTCCGCTCCCACCTTTTGTTCATATGTGTTCTGTACCGTCCCCCAAACAGTGATGACTCCATCTACATTTCACTGTCTGACAACATGGACCAACTTCTATCCACTCATCCCAACTCTCTCTTCCTCATATGTGGTGACTTCAATTGTCATCATGCCACCTGGTTGGGTGTGGGTTCCTCTCTCACCAGTCATGGCACCTCAGCAAAGGACTTCTGTGACTCACTGGGATTGACACAATCTGTCAATTTCCCGACCCGGATCTCAGCCAATGGAGTATCTTCTCTTCTAGACTTGGTTATGACTAACTTCCCTGCTAATGTCTGCTGCTCTTCTTCTGCTCCAATCGGTTCTTCTGATCATGTGCTTGTCAAAGTGGACATCTCTCTGGCCATTCTCAGAGAGCCTCCTCAGCGTCGACGAGTCTGGCATTTCACTCAGGCCGACTGGGACGGTCTTCAAGCAGCCATCAATCGTCTGGATCGGTCTCCCATCTCCACTGCCTCTGACATCAATTCTTCCTGGGAATTCTTCCAAAGCAAACTGATCTCTCTCATGCACAGATTTATCCCATCTCGCCTTCAGTTGTCTTACCCTTCCTCCCGTCCATGGTACACTGAATCTTGTGGTGAGGCAGTTGCCCTGAAACAACTTGCCTTTGCCTCTTGGAAGGCTAATCCAACTGAAGGAAATCTCAGTTCCTTCCACCAAGCTAAGAACAAGTGTGTGTCTACCCTCAGGAGTGCCAGGAAGCACTATCTCTCCTCACTCAAGAATGAACTCTCAAACCTGTCTCCTTCCTCCAAATCCTGGTGGCGTCTGGTCAAATCCGTTTCTGGTGTTTGTTCCCCCTCCATCCCCTCCCTTACCTCAAATGGCCACACAGTTGACATCGCACGTGACAAAGCCGAATGCCTCAACTCTGTGTTTGCCTCAAAATCCTTAGTCCCAAACCCATCTCTCTCTGTTCCCACCTTTCCCAGTCGAACCAAACTGCTCCTGGACTCTGTGACCTTCTCTCCTGACAAGGTGGAGGAGTTTTTGTCAAACCTCGACTCTGATTCTGCAACTGGACCAGATGGCATCAGCCCACGGGTCCTAAAATCCTGCTCTGCCGCTCTATCTCACCCTCTCTCTGTTCTTTTCACCCTATCCTTTGCCCAGGTCATCTGCCAGCATCCTGGAAATCAGCAAACATTACCGCTTTACACAAAAAAAGGTGCAAAAACAGATCCTTGCAACTACAGACCAATCAGCCTGCTCCCAATTATTAGCAAAGTCATGGAATCCATCATTGCTTCGGATATGAAATCTTTCCTCTTCTCCAATGGCTTGATCTCTGATCATCAATTTGGTTTCAGACCAGGTCACTCTACTCTGGACATGCTGCTTCTGCTGTCTCAACAATGGATGGAGGTCCTCAATGCCAAACAGGAAATCAGAGTTGTCTCCCTTGACATATCACGTGCCTTCGATACGGTCTGGCACCCAGCTCTGCTCACCAAACTCTCCTCCTATGGTATCCATGGAAATCTCCATGCATGGCTTGCGGACTTCCTCTTTGGTCGTAGTCAACGTGTGGCCCTGAATGGATTTCTCTCATCTCCCCTTCCCGTTCAGGCTGGAGTTCCCCAAGGCAGTGTGCTGGGCCCTGTGCTTTTTCTGGTCTTTATCAATGATCTCTCCGACTCTCTGGAAAATCCTCTGTATCTCTTTGCTGATGACTCCACTCTCTGCCGCTCCATTCCTCTTCCCTCAGATCGGCAGTCTGCAGCCTCCTCACTCTCTGAAGACCTGGACAAAATCACAGACTGGTCAAACATGTGGAACATGTCTTTCAATCCTGACAAATCTCACACTCTTACGATGTCTCTCCGAAAAGATCGACTGGACAACCCTCCCATCTACTTTCTCAACAATCCTCTCCAAGAAGTTCTGTCGCTCAAGCTTTTGGGTCTCACCATCTGCCATGATCTTTCTTGGGAAAACCACATTTCCAAGCTGGCCGCCAAAGCCAGTCGCCGACTGGGCATCCTCCGTCGTGCGAAGTCCTTCCTAGGCACACCTGAGCTCCTCACCACAAACAAGGCTTTCATCCGCAGCTCAATGGAATACTGTTCTCCCATATGGGCTGGTGCTCCTGCCTCACACCTGGCTCGGCTTCACGCTGTTGAATCCAAAGCTTTCAGAATCATTGGAATCTCCCGCGATGAAGCTATCTCTGAGGGCCTTTCACTCACTCACCGCAGGCAGGTAGGTGGTCTTTCTGTCTTCTACCGACTCCTCTCCGGCCTTGCTCCCCCAGCTCTCTCTGTGCTCTGTCCCCCAAATATTCCTACAGGTCGCACAAGATCTGCCAGCCACCCTCTGATGGTTAAACTGCCGAAATCTCGGCTCTCTGCTCACCTTCACTCTTTCATTCCTCTTTTCTCCCGCCTCTGGAACAAACTCCCACACTCACTTCAATCACACTCCTCCCTCCAGGTCTTCAAAACAGCTGTTCACCACCATCTCTTATCTTCCCCCTTCCAAAACCTTGATCTTTTCTACCCCCACTAATTCACCCCAGATCCACCTTGTTTGAAATTCCAACTTCTTTCCTGGAAGTCTTGGCAGTGTCCATATGTTTTATACCTCTCCCACCCCCCCCCCCCCTTCCCATGCCTCCCCCCAAAGCCCTCTCCCTCCCACAGTTCTCTCGATGTCTCCATGTCTCTCGGTCCCTGCTCTCAAATGTTGTGTTTGTGTCCTTCCCCCTCTCTCCCCATCTTGTCTACCGCTCCCGATGTTATTTGTTTAGTGTGTCTGTTTGTCTTTCTGTGTGATTAATGTTCGCTCTTTCACGAGCCTCGATCTTGTATACAAAAAAAAAAAAAAAAAAATCCAGTAGAGCGAAAATGCAACTTTTGTACTTAAACATGTTAAAGAAACTACCTCCATAAGGATATCTTGCAGTAAAGTAATTGATGATTGCTTGAAAAGTAAACTCATTACACTTCAAAATAAGCTATTTTTAATAGCTGTGACTTGAACAGTTTTCAAATGAAGTAATTAATCAATATGACCTTTAATTATATGATTAGTCCGAATCAGAGCATTCTGCTTCACTAGAATCTGAATCATCAGATTCCGATGAATCTCCCCGCCTTTGTACATCATCATCTCGCTCCTCATTCCCCTCCTGGCTCTCATCTTCCTCACTCTCTTCAGCTGGCCCTGGTGCAGGTAGATGTGTCGGGAGAGCAGGTTGCGTGTGGCGGACAGGGCGACAGCGACCACCCACCAGCTCCCAGCCATGTCCGAGTGGCGAGGGGTGGTGTTTCTTGGAGGGATGACGCACAAGATATGCCAAGTAGTTTGCTCGGAGGCAGTGTTGGCGTAGGCTGTCTGCATCTGGAGGGAGACGGATAAATGATTTGTTTTTCAGTGTCTTCCACTTTGCTGCACGGGCCTCAGCCATGGTGCTACTCTTTTCGTCGCCATAGATGACATGTCGTGTGAACTGGAAGAGCTCCTCTAGCACCTCCTCCTCAAGGTCAAGGCTATCTCCACACAGCGAGAGCTGCCGTCGAGCCACAGGGCTCTTCGCCACCCGGTCATACACCAACTTCTTACCCTTGCCATAGAAGCCTGAGTTGGCATCACAGCCTGTCATACAGTGCAGCTGCACAATACAGTCTGCCATCTCGTCATTAACCAGGCCATGACATAAGATAGTCTCCTTCTTCCTCTTGATACAGAGCTTTCCGGGCAGCTGCTGCGAGATGACTCCTCAACAACACACTTGATACAGAGCCACACACTCCTCAACAACACGATGTTCCAGCAACTCAGTGAGGTCCACAAGATGACTGACCTCAACCAGGTTGATCACTGCCTTGAGAGCATTCTGCTCCATTTCAGCAGCTCTCGTTTTGAGTTCCTCCCTGGGCTTCTCCGTGTCTGGCATCTTGGCAAATGTCAAGCGTTTACTCAGAGGGACTGGTGCATGAAGGGAGGTATTCTTACTGAATACCCACTCCTGCAAGAAGCTGGTCAACTTTTCCTCCCCTGCAGCATGGGCAGAATTGAAGTCCACAACGAGCTCATTAGAGGCAGGCATGGCTGACTGTAGGGTGCGGAGTGTGGGTGAGGATGGGTCGAATGGAAAGGAGTCAAACTCATGTATGCAGGCTACCAGGTCCTGCACGTACTGCTCATCTTCTCGCATTCGTTTTGGGCCACATTCAATGTGCTTCCTCTTGGCTTTTTTTCGGTTGGCCAGGGCATTATGAGCCGCCCGGATCTGGGCTACATTGTTCACATTTCTGGAGTGCACCAGCAGCTGCTTCTCATTCTTGAGGATGGAGAGCCAGCCAGACTTCATTTGCCCTTGTTCATGGTGCATTCGATCCACATGTCCCAGGCCATGTTGGAGTAGGGGTTGCCTGTGATGGACTGAGCGAAGTCAGTACGAAGGAAGGTGACCTGATCAGCAGGGAGATTTGTCAGCATTGCCCAGAAGTCAGATAGCCACCTCCCGTACCTATTGTTGTCGTACGCTACCATCCATGGCAGCATGGCGTGCAGAGAGCTGACGTACTCGTCCCAGTTACAGATATGGACTGCGTGGACATTCTGCATTAGTGCATCTGTCATGGACAGGAAGTCCCTCCAGTAGTCTGCCATGTCACTGGCCTCCACATGGATGAATAAGTTAGTGATAAGGCTGTCCAGGTCAGCATCCTCCTCCAGTGCTGCATGAGCAGCAGCACGGGATTCTTGGGAAAGACTAGTATCTCTCAGAAACTCGAGGTTCTCCCTCGTCTCATCAGCCAGGCAGGGCACGAGCCTCTCCTGCACCAGCTGACTCATGAGCGCCTCATACATAAGCCTCAAGCAACGCAGCCCCCTTTTGTAATGCTTGCCTTTCAGCGCACGATCAAAGGAGCCCTCGGCAATAACTCCTGCTGCCATGAGTACATCTCCTAACTCACTCCCGTTGTAGCGCTTGTATATAGCACTCATCATCACACACTGTGTATGGAAGGGACCTAGAAAGGGCACAATGTCATGGTATTTCTTTAGGTTCTCGGCCTTGAGCAGGGTAATGAGGACGTACACGGGATGATCTCCCACTAAGAAGGCGAAAGGCATGTGCTTGGTGGCAATGATGATAGAAAGCTTGTCCATGATGTCATTCACAACTGACTTGTTGGGCGGTTGATTGTAGGACATATGAAAATAAGCCTTGCCCTTCCCTTGCTCCGCATTTAAACCAGCATAAAACCCATTGTATGAAGGGATAGCCTGCTCAGCTGCATCAGGGCGGTCACCATCCACGTCCACACGAGCAAGGGCATGAAAAATGCTCCGCTTGCACTGATGCTTCGTACTTGATGAGAACATAGTGGGCTTTGGCCGGATGGGAGGCTCCCCACGTTTTATCGTCCTATACGGCTTAACTACCTGCATCTCAGATGCCTTCCTCAGTTAGTGCCTGTGACACAGTCTTTGCGTCTGTGATGCGTGTTTGCTCATCCTGGATGTTAGCCACATAATCCGGTACAAGACGTTCTAGACGCTGCAGAAACATCCAGTTACAGCGGTGTGCAGTACCCCCTCCTGTCAACGTGTCATTGGTAAAGTCATCATTGTCAATGATACTAATGCTTGGTTCACCCTCAGCGATCTCATCAGGACAGATCAAACATCGCTCGAGGTCATGTATGGTCCAGAGGTCACGTAGGAGAAGCACGTTCGGGTAGCTGATCCCCATGCCCAGCTTGTAGTAAGAGTCAATAAGCTCCTTGCTGCGAGTCATCCCATGAAGGGTGACGGTGGCATTGATGGCGGTATTGGTGGGTCGCTTTGTAATGTACTGCGTGATGAGAGAGGTGAGAGAGAGTGTGCTGGGAGACAGATCTACCTCCTTCTTCCCCTGCAAAGCAGATAGCAGCTGCACCATGAGAGGCGAGAGCTCTTCCTCCTCTTCTAGCTCCTCGACTCTTGGCGGCCATGGGATGGGTTTGATTGACTTGACATCATCCTTGAGCCGCTTAGCCACATTGTGCACCAGTTGTTCACTGCCAACACCGATGGCGGAGAGTGCTGCTTCAACATATGAACCACCCCCAGACGTGTCATAGACTAGGTCGCTCTGGTTTCTCTGAGGGCGGGAGTGGAAGCCGATCTTGCCCTCAAACTCCCGGGTCAGGATATCTTTGATAAAGGATGACTTGATGCTGGATGTTGAGAAGCCATACCGAGATATGATAGAGCTGTAGTCTTTGAGGAGGCTCTGTAGTGACCTTAGCTCACGTTCCTCAAAGATAACTGTTCTGATGTGGTCAAAGAAGATAGTCTGAGCCTCACGGAGATTGACATTGTGCATGCGTGGGAGTTTGTCATCTTCACTCATTTTCTGGTAACTACGCACATATTTCAACCAGCATTTGTTGTGATATCTGATCTCAATCGCATATGGGTCATCAGCTGCATAATCGATCACACAGTTGATTCTGTCTCGCATGCTCTGATCTTCGAGGACCACTGTGTGACTCTTGAACGTTGCCCATGCATTATCATACGAAATCAGGGACAGCTTTGATTCTGGGTGCTTTGCCGACTCCGGTTTACAGCACCAGACACATTTTGTTTTTTCATGTATCAGCCCTTCTACACTTGATCGCAGCCGCTTGGCAGGTGGAGAAGCAGCCGGGGGGAAAGCCTCAGACATGGACGAAGACTGAGATTGGCATTCCTTGACTTCTCGTTTTTTCTGTCTTGTCTTGGCCTGCTCCAGTTTATTAGCATTCCATAAGGTCAGCCTACATGATTTATGGACACATTGTCTGCCGGGACCATTATCCCAATTGACTGTTGCATAAACGTCTCCGAACTTGTCAAGACCGCTCCATAACAGGGCTTTTTTCTTGAGATTTTCCCAACTCTCAACGGAGGTAACGACATCAGTGGCTTCATTGCAAAGCCCGCCACACTGGAGGACACACGGAACGGTGGACATTCTCTTGACAGCTATCTTCTGAATACTGCGCTTCTCAGTGCCGTCTCATTCGCTCGTATACTCCCTGGAAAGACAGAAATAAGTATATGACATTACACACACAGACAAATAAAAAACAAGAAAATAGCAATTCACTAATCAGGACCTCAATTCCGTGGCCAGTATAGATTTAGCCAAAATAATGTGTTAATTCATGATCATATGTTCTCCCATTTAAAAGTTGCATTTTCGCTCTACTGGATGGTGGCCATCTTGGATTTCTGGGTCAAAATAATGTCATAACGTCAAACTAGTGTCAGTTTCGGAATCCTCGTGGTCAAATTACCCAAAAAAGTGTCTTTGTACGTGATTCTAGGTGTTCTGGTTCAAAACTTAATTTTTCAAGATAGTGCCGGCGGTCATCTTGGATTCGGGCCTCTGGCGAAAAATGCCGGGATTTTTGGGAGGGACATAGAGGCTATTTTTGTTATAAAATGTCAATAGAAGTCAAATCAATCGTCAAACCTTACTAGCCAGAAAATGGTCACGGAATTGAAGTTTTGGACCTAACTAAATCCACTATGAATTCTTCATTGTACCAGAGGGTGCTTGAAGATAATGTGAGGCCATCTGTCGGTAAGTTGAAGCTCAATTGAAGGTGGACCTTGCAACATGACAATGACCCTAAACATACCCGTAAATCCACCAAGGAATTGCTGAAAAGAAAGAAATGGAGAGTTCTGAAATGGCCAAGTCAAAGCCCGGATCTAAATCCCATTGAGATGTTGTGGGGGGATTTGAAACGAGCTGTGCATGCAAGAAACCCCTCAAACATCGCACAGCTGAAAGAATTCTGCATGGAGAAGATGGCAAAAATTTCTCCCAGTCGATGTCAGAGACTGGTAGACAGTTATAAGAAACGCCTACTTGAGGTTGTTTCTGCCAAAGGGGGCAATACCACCTATTAGAGCCAAGGGTGTACTTACTTTTTCCACATGCGAAATTTGCATTTATGTTTATTTAAATTATACAATGGACTACAAAATGTAAATGTTTCATGATATTTGTTATATTATATCACCTTTATCTGTCAATATTGTTGAAATGAAGATCAAATAGCTGTATGTTGAAATATGTTGAAAAAGTCAAAACTTTTATTGGGGTGTACTTACTTTTTCACATGACTGTATATGTCAGTTATTATGTGATTTCATACCATCAGTGGTGAACCGCCACGAAGGTATCCCATCCAGGTATGCTGTTCCTTAATGGGAGCGATAAGCACCGTCTGCCACACGGCACATTATCTCTGGTATCCACTCTTTATATGGAATCACCTGGATGCAGCCAGGAGCAACCAATCTAAATATAATTTCAGTTCTCCAGCTTTTAATGAGCGCACATAATGACGTCACCGCCACGCACGTACCCTCTGCCTGTCAACCTCTCACGAGAACCATCCGACAGAGCATAATTTTGATCTTAGTTCAGCTACTGTCATGAGTGTATGAAAAACTCACAGTTACCGACCTGGTTTCACCCTGTTAGGGCTCATCAGGGCAACGCAGTGAGACCTGCATGCACTCATGACTCTGAAAACCTTTCGGTTATATACCAGTTATTGTGCGATTTCATACCATCAGTGGTGAACCGCCATTAAGGTATCCCATCCAGGTATGCTGTTCCTTAATGGGAGCGATAAGCACCGTCTGCCACACGGCACATTATCTCTGGTATCCACTCATTGTATGGAATCGCCTGGATGCAGCCGGGAGCAACCAATCTAAATATAATTTCAGTTCTCCACTTTTTAATGAGCACATGTAATGACGTCACCACCACGCACGTACGCTCTGCCTGTCAAGCTGTCAGGAGAACCATCTGACAGAGATGTCGACATCTTGGAATTCCGCTTGGAATTTGCAAAAAATCACCTAAAGGACTCTCAGACTGTGAGAAACAAGTTTCTGTGGGCTTTCATATGTCTTTCACTCAGGAGAGGCTTCCGTCCGGCCACTCTGCCATAAAGCCCAGATCGGTGCAGTGTTGGTTGCAGTGATGGTTGTCCTTCTGGAAGTTTCTCCCATCTCCACACAGGATCTCTGGAGCTCAGCCAGAGTGACCATCTGGTTCTTGATCACCTCTCTTACCAAGGCCCTTCTCCACCGATTGCTCAGTTTGACCGGGTGGCCAGCTCTAGGAAGAGTACTGGTTGTTCCAAACTTCTTCCATTTAAGAATTATGGAGGCCACTGTGCTCTTGGGAACCTTCAATGCAGCAGAGATTTTTTTGTCGGCTTCCCCAGATCTGTGCCTCGACATAATCCTGTCTCTGAGCTCTGCAGGCAGTTCCTTCGACGTCCTGGCTTGGATTTTGCTCTGATATGTATTGTCAGCTGTGAGACCTTATATAGACAGCTGTGTGCCTTTCCAAATCATGTCCTATCAATAGAATTTACCACAGGTAGACTCCAATAAAGGTGTAGAAACATCTCAAAGATGATGAAGATAAATGGGAGGCACCTGAGCTAAATTTCAATTGTCATAGCAAAGGGTATGAATACTTATGTCAATGTGATATTTCAGTTTTTTCTTTTTGATAAATTTGCAAAACTTTCTAAAATCCTGTTTTCTCTGTGTCATTATGGGGTATTGAGTGTAGATTGATGAGGGCAAAAATGAATTTAAAAGATTTCAGCATAAGGCTGCAACATAACAAAATGTGAAAAAAGTGAAGGGGTCTGAATACTTTCTGAATGTTCTGTATATAATCAAGCACACAGCCATTCAATCTCCATAGACAAACATTGGCAGTAGAAGGGGCTGTACTGAAGAGCTCAGTGACTTTCAACGTGGCAGCGTCATAGGATGCAACCTTTCAAACAAGTCAGTTTGTCAAATTTCTGCCCTGCTGGAGCTGCACCGGTCAACTGTAAGTGCTGTTATTGTAAAGTCGAAACGTCTTGAAGCAACAACAGCTCAGCCACAAAGTGGTAGGCCACACAAACTCACAGAATGGGACCGCCGAGTGCTGAAGCATGTAGTGTGTAAAAATGGTCTGTCCTCGGTTGCAACACTCACTACCGAGTTCCAAACTGCCTCTGGAAGCAGCGTCACCACAACAACTGTTCATCGGGAGCTTCATGAAATGGGTTTCCATGGCTGAGTAGCCACACACGAGCCTAAGATCACCTTGCGCAATGCCAAGCGTCAGCTGGAGTGGTGTAAAGCTCACTGCCATTGGACTTTGGAGCAGTGGAAACGTGTTCTCTGGAGTGATGAATCACGCTTCACCATCTGGCAGTCGGACAGACGAATCTGGGTTTAGAGGATGCCAGGAGAACGCTACCTGCCCGAATGCATAGTGCCAACTGTAAAGTTTGGTGGAGGAGGAATAACGGTCTGGGGCTGTTTTTCATGGTCCGGGCTAGGCGCCTTAGTTCCAGTGAAGGGAAATCTTAATGCTACACCATACAATGACATTCAAGACGATTGTGTGCTTCCAACTTTTTGGCAACAGTTTGGGGAAGGCCCTTTCCTGTTTCAGCATGACAATGCCCCCATGCACAAAGCGGTCCATCGAGAAATGGTTTGTCGACATCGGTGTGGAAGAACTTGACTGGCCTGCACAGAGCCCTGACCTCAACCCCATCAAACACCTTTGGGATGAATTGGAACACCGACTGCGGTTTCAGCTGAGCGACGGGGGACAATAACTGACTAAAGCAGGCTACATGTTGTCGTGCAATTAACGAGAGGGGGTTTCTTTTATTGCTCAACCGTAACAGTTTGTTTTTTTTTGTTTGTTTGTCTTCACAGAATAAATATGATTTTCTCTGCAACCGTTGGTTCGATTGACAGGAAATTTTCACCATAGGTGCAACTCCACGTACAGAATTTTTAAATGATAATTATGACGTCATATATCACGTGGTATTGGCTCCATCTTGGAAAAACCGAAAAAATTTGCACCTCAATATCTCCGAAAGCGCTGCATAGAAAAAAAAATGAGACATGGTTCATTGTAAATAACTGTTCATGGGGAATAAAGTGTTAATGATGATGTCATGGGTGCCTCCATTATGGCATCATAATTCGACAAGTACAAAACTTCATCCAATCAAGATGAAATTTATTGAGCGTCATCTAGGGATAAATTGGAGGAAAAAAAATGATGAAGTCATCGGTCACGTCGTTCGGCCGCCATATTTGTTTTAACACAAAAGCCTTAAAAACCACTGAAAACACGTACTGGCGAGGGTCTGCAATCTCTGATTGCTCTTTCTCGTTACTTTTGTTATTAGAAGCGGCCATGGAAAAACGCCATGATCTATCTTATCACAGATATATACCTTAACACGAATTTCACCTAAGATGGAAAAGCCCCGTGCGGAGAGGGGGGATGGGATTTAAGTCGCTACAACCTCCATCATGTGACCCTTAGTCCTCCTGTCAAGTTTTGTTGAGATTGGATAAATAACGACCGAATGTATCGTGGTCAAAAATAGATAGACAGACACAAAATTGCGTATTTTAGTATAACTAGTACACTCGCTCACTACGGGAGCAGCAGGGTGGAGTCATGTTATTATCCTTATTTAGTCATGTTATTATCCTTATTTAATCATGTTATTATCCTTATTTAGTCATGTTATTATCCTTATTTAGTCATGTTATTATCCTTATTTAGTCATGTTATTATCCTTATTTAGTCATGTTATTATCCTTATTTAGTCATGTTATTATCCTAATTTAGTCATGTTATTATCCTTATTTAGTCATGTTATTATCCTAATTTAGTCATGTTATTATCCTTATTTAGTCATGTTATTATCCTTATTTAGTCAGGTTATTATCCTTATTTAGTCATGTTATTATCCTTATTTAGTCATGTTATTATCCTTATTTAGTCATGTTATTATCCTTATTTAGTCATGTTATTATCCTTATTTAGTCATGTTATTATCCTTATTTAGTCATGTTATTATCCTGGCGAGGGTCTGCAATCTCTGATTGCTCTTTCTAGTTTAAGCTTGTATCCAGGTTGTTCACCCCTTGGGTCCTCATCAACCCCCACTTTCCCAAATATTCTTCTCGTGCCTATTATTCCAACTGTTTCTCTGTTGTGCCCCTTTGCCCTGCTATTGTTGTTTTTACCCCCTTTCCACTGTTCAATTTGCTATATTCTGTTGTGATCTTTGTTATAGCTCCGCCCTGAGCCTCGACTTTCTCTGCAAAATATATTTTTAAATAGCATTATATATACACTAATTATCCATATAAGTGGCAGTACAATGTGATTTGTGAAGTTATTTATTTATTTTAATGATTTATCAAAACGCAAGCAGAGTTTCTAAAATTTCTCAATCTGTCAGCCAGCCTTTATGTTGGCCTTACAACCAAGTTTGTCCTCCAAGGAGAGGAGCTTACTTAAGCGTTACCCATGATGCCCAATGACACTCCATCTCCTCGCAACATAAAAGGTTTTTGTGCACAGTGCATTGCAATGTACTTCTGCACTGTGGCCCATTGCCTCTTGGTTCCACTTAACAGCCTTTGATTCTATCAAATCTAATGCCTTGAACATCGTTATAATCTCATTCAGGATGTCTTGGATCAGGGACTGTTTCTTTCACATCACTTGCAGGTCGGTAGTTTATTGGTCTTCTCTCCCTTGTCAGATGGCCTTGCAATCCTTGTCTTCTCAGCAACCATCCCTGCCCATTCCCCAGCGGGTGACAAGTTTTTATTCTGTAATCTGTCTTTGTCGTTAAGTCTAAACCTTCCACACATATTCCCATTCTGAGATAACTCTGGTTAGACTTGCTTGTCTTCAGGCGCCATGTCATCCTGATCCTCAGCCCTCCTTTTGCATAAGAATCAATATCCATACACAAAGGGCGTTGAATTCCAATAGTTATATCGATGAACTGCAAGCTTGCCTGAGCACATTCTTGATAATTAATTACAAGGTCTTTGCGGAGAGCTGCACCAACCTATTTTAACAGTCCATTTCAATCCGAGGACCAAATAGTTGTTGGTCATCACGGAATATTCCATGATTATTTAAGGACCGATTCTGCAACCATCAAAAAAGAATTTACAAAATGAAATGAATGTTAAAAAAATTTTTTATTCCTCATCCAGTGTATAATACTTGTGATTGGTTGCAATGAAAATGATTGGTGTTGTAGTTGCTGTAGTGATTTGCAGTTCCAAAATGTGACTGCTGAAACAAGAGGCAAAACTCTTTTAGTGGTAAAGTAGAAAGCAAGGAAAATTTTCAGGAACTGCAACAAAGTTCACACAATAAATTGGGTATTGGTTTAAGATCAAGGTGAGACAGGTTAGCTTTACCCCACTGATGCTTTAAATTATATTCAGAGGACTTGAAGCCGAGGTATGAATTATTGGGTTATTGATTGAGGGAAAGGGGTTTCAATGTAATTTTCATCCAGGATTCTCCTGAGAATGTGTGACGGTGGGGAGTTTGCAAGTAGAGCAATACAGTACCTTCAGAAAGTATTCACACCCTTTTGACAGGAGAGAGCGACCATCAGGAATTACACAAGGGAGATATGGTGGGAAGCAAAATCAAGTAGACATTGAGAATTTACTGTCAGGTTGCAATTTTCATCAATGGCAATGAGTGATAGTATAGCGAACCGACGACTACAGTACACACATAGCTCGAGTACACACAATAAGGTAAAACTGACACTGCCTACCTCCTAAGGAAAGCGTGCTCGAAGATGCAGCACTCCCACATAATCCAACATAGCAAGGCATTCTGTGTCATAGTGCCTTCAGAAAGTATTCACACCCCTTCACTTTTTCACATTTTGTTGTTTTACAGCCTGAATTTAAAATGGATTACATTGAGATATTTTGTCGCTGATCTATACATAATACCCCATAATGTCAAAGTGGAATTTTTCTTTTTTACAATATTTTACAAAATAATTAAAAATGAAATACAGAAATATCTAATTTATGGCACACAAGTATTCAGCCCCCCTGAGTCAATACTTCATAGAAGCGCCTTTGGCAGCAAATACAGCTTCGAGTCCTCTTGGATATGTCTGCATCAGCTTTACACATTTGGATTTGTGGAGTTTCTCCCATTCTTCCCTGCAGATTTGCTCAAACTCTGTCAAGTTGTATGGGTAGCGTCAGGGCCGGTGCCAGACTATTTTACGCCCTAGGCAAGGCCAGCTACTTGCATGCCCCCCCCCCCCACACCCATCCCCCAAAAAAAATTGCCAACTTCGATTATGAAAAACAGATGTTTTGTTGGAAAAATAAAAAGCAGAAAACTTGAAACTGATAAATTTATTTTAAATTGCAAGAATACCAACATGCAACCGTAAGATTCCAACAGCACCAATATTAAAGGCGCAATATCCATTAATATGGCAGTGGTCCTGTTACCCCACGCTTCGGGGGAAATGGGCTTTCACTTAAAAAAAATATGACACCACATGTGGTTTGCAATGCAAAATATAGAAAGTGGTCTCTTTATGAGTGTGAGAATGGAAATTACAGATAAACAAAACAGTTTTTGGTTTGAGCAATAAGTTTTAGACATGCAAAATCAAAATTTTAAATAATCAATCTTTGATTAAATTTCGCAAATACAAAAGAAATTATTTTGGCACACAAATCATTTTGAACTAAAGGGCACTCGGTGTAATGCATACCTCAGCCATTGGCAACACAACATTCAAACCTTTTACTTCACACACCTTTAAGTATACAGGTATATACCATTTAAGGATACTTGGCGTAACCAACCCGTCATGTTACCACAATATTTCGCTTACAGTCAGACAGAGAAAGAAACAAAAAACCAGACAAACAGAGTTAAAAACGTCTCATAAAAGTTTCAATTTCAGACACATCAACATCTCACTTTTCGTGCCTTTCCCTTTGCAAATTTTGTCACCAATTCAACCAGATCAAGTGCTGATGCCTGGGCATGTTCAATTGATATAGTTGCCAAACCAACTCGTCTCTTTTCCAACATTGTAGAGCGTATGTAAGTTTTTATAAGTTTGAGCTTTGAGAAACTACGTTCACCACTTGCCACTGATACTGGAAGTGTGAGAAGGATCCTTAAAGCAACGGAAACATTAGGCACATTATCCAGGAGTTTTTGTTGTAGTATGAAGAGAAGTACTTCTTGTGGCGGCATAGACTTTGGAAGTCTTCGAGCTATTGCTACAAGTTCGCAACACAGATCTTCAGCATCAATATCTTTGTTTCCATTATGCATCAATGATTTTTTCCAAATTCTTGCAGTCCTTAAGTACATCTTCAGTAGATTTTATCTTTATACTGTATATATCATACAGGAAGCCAAATAGTGAATTATATTGTTGTAGCTGTTGGAATCTCTCTTCAATAGATTGTATGGCCATGTCTAAAACAGCATAGTAGAAACCTACTTTGAATTTCTGCCTTGGATCTTGTGGTGCCTCTTCTTGGGCCTCATACTCAAACTGCCGTTTCTTTCTCCTGTTTCTAACTTGTTCTTCTGTCTCAAAGTTTGGTCGTATCTCTAGTTCCTTTGCAATCTCAGTAGCATCTGTCAAAACCTGTTGAAAACCCTCATCACACCTGCAGTCCACAAGATAATTCTTAGTCACTTGCAATTGTTTTGTAGCTGAATTTAAATCAGCTTCCTTATTTTGTAGTAGCTTGCTTGTAAGATTGACTTCAAAAAGGATGTTGTACCATGTAGCAAGGGATACCACAAACCTGAACTTACTAATTGCACCAGCAAGGGCCTTGGCTTCAATTCGGGAAGTATTTCCAGATGAACCTGTTAGGCTTGTATCATCAAAGATCTCTATTAAAGCATCATATATATTACCAAGATGATATCTCAGTGGTTTCAAAGCATCGACCCGACTCTCCCATCTTGTTTCACTCAATGGCTTAACAGTTATGCCTAAGTCTGATATATGGCTCGTTAGAATTTGCCAACGCTTAGTCGATGTAGAGAAATAATTATAGATCTGTTGAACCAAACTAAAGAAAGTAGTTGCTTCCAGACAACACCTAGCAGCATCATTGACTACCAAGTTTAAGAGTGTGCATTGCAGGGCACAAATAAGGCACGTGGGTTTATGTCCAGGACTCTCTTTTGTATGCCATTTTCTTTGCCTTTCATGTTACTCCCATTATCATAACCTTGACCACGCAGATTTTCAATTGGCAATCCCATTTGCTCAAGCTGTTCAAGAAGAGTTTCTGCTATAAAGGCACCTGTAGTCTCCTTTAGTGGAACAAATCCCAAGAAATGTTCCCTTATGATAACTTCAGACTCAGACATCTCATTATCTGATGGTTTGATTACATCAACAAAACGTACAATCATTGTCATTTGCTCAATATGACTAACATCAGATGTGCAGTCCAGAATAATTGAATAGTATTTGGCTGAATTTGTATGTGTTAAAATTTGCTGCTTTATAGCACCGGCTAGAAGCTGTATGAGCTAATTTTGGATATCTTTTCCTTGGTAGTGAACCAAGACAAAAGGTCTGAAGGTGAATATCGGAAAGACAAAGGTGATGGCAAGTGGTAAAGCATGTGGTGAGGTGGAAAGAACTGGGAAGTGGCCGTGTGCTGTGTGCAGGAAGGGTGTCGGAGTGAACTCCATTCAATGTACAATGTGTGCTGAGTGGGTTCATCAAAAATGTAGTGGTCTGAGAGGGTCATTAACCAGTGTGGCAGCTACATTCAAATGTAAGGTGTGCACAGAGGGAGCTGCAGATGGAGGAAATGTTGAGTTGGATCTTGGAGACGGCGTGAAGCTGGAAGGTGTGAAAACATTTTGCTACCTCGGAGACATGCTGAATGGAGAAGGTGGATCAGACTCGGCAACGGTTGCTCAAGTGAGATGTGCATGGAAGAAGTTTCGGGAACTGAGTGGCGTGCTGATGAGGAGGAGAGTGTCGCTGAAGCTGAAGGGAAAGGTGTATGCTGCATGTGTGAGAAGTGTTATGATTTATGGGAGCGAGACATGGGTAATGAACGTAGAGCAGCAACGAAGGCTGGAAAGGGTGGAAATGCGAATGGTTCGATGGATCTGCAGAGTATCGTTGAGAGAGAGGAAGACAAATGATGAATTGCGAAAGATGATGGGAATATTGCCTGTGATTGATGCTGTGAAGAGGAACAGGTTGAGATGGTTTGGTCATGTATTGAGGAAGGATGAAAGTGACTGGTTGAGAAAAGTGATGGAGGTTAATGTAGAAGGAAGTAGAGGACGGGGAAGACCGAGAAAGACTTGGCTAAAGATGGTGGAAGAAGAAATGCGGGCAAGGGGGTTAACAAGGAGAGATGCAGCAAATAGGGCAAAATGGAGAAGATTGTCATGGGGACCGCAAGGCTAACCCCCGCTCTAGCAGGGAACATGGCCTTAAAATGCATGTTGTTGTTGTTGTTGGTAGTGAACCATTGTTTCTTGATCTTTAACTCTACGCAAATGTTCATTCATGATAGGATCAAAAAGGGCTAGATATTCTACAAACTTTTTAAAATTTCCATTGCTAGCACTGTACAACTTTTCATTTGTACCGCGGAATGACAAGTTTTGCATGCCAAGAACTCTTACCAAAGCAATCAAGCGTTGCAAGATTTGTCGCCAATATTGTTCTTCTTGCCTAATTTTCTGCTGGTTAATAGCATCAATTGTTTTTCTTTTAGATAAGCGCAATAATTCAAGATCACACCAGGCTTGATAGTTTTCTAAATGGTCTTTACTATCGCATGCAATATACATTTAGCTACAATATACATTAAAATCGGTTTGCACCAATAAAGAAACGGATGGATTTCTTCACCGTAATCATCAGTTTTTCCGTTGACGGACTTCTGGTTGACCTAGAGTTTCCGATCCAGCACCAATGTGAAGCTCTGATTGGCTGCTTCAATCGTGTCGTTTCGGATTTTCCAAATACTAGGGCGTGCCCGTAAGTGCGTGATGTGACCGTACAATGAATGTATCCTCCCGACGCCGCAGCTCGGATGGCGCTACAGTTAATCGGGCCTGTATCGGCAGAGTTATTATAAACGTGTACTACAATCGATCGTACCTTACAACAATCAACACAGATTGCAACGTGAAATAAATGAATACGCTCTCAAATGTGCCGTCCGAGGCAGCGTCTGCTCGCCACGTTCAGCATTCAGTACGTCGTCACTATGACTATCCGTAAGTCCGGAAGTGACGTCCTCATTTGACTGTCCGGAAGGTCGCATATCGCAGTTACGATGAATCGCAAATTAGTTCTAATTAGTTTTAAAACATAGTTTAACGCCAACATAGCGCCAACATAGTTTGCCAACGTGAAATAAATGAATACGCTCTCAAATGTGCCGTCCGAGGCAGAGTCTGTTCGCCACGTTCGGCACACGTGATAGCTCGCTGCTCTCTGATTGGTTGAATCGTTTTTTGGACATAACTTGGTTAGCATTTGTCTGAATAATTTCAAACCTTGAAAAGGCACATCCTCAGGTCCCCAGCAATATATCTGGCAAGTTTCGATTAGATCAGATCAGTGGTTGTCGAGCAACAGCGGTCACACGCACACACACACACACACACACACACAGATGACTGGAATTATAGATAGATGGTTCGAGTACAAATATTTCAAATATTTCTGCAAATATTTCTACTGTAGGTTGAAAATTGAATTCACAGCGATTAACTTACTGTGGCAAGATCGAGTCTCGAACGATATTCGCCGCTTTGACAGCGGTGATTCTGACGTCCTGAGTTTCAAACAGGATGTGACGTATGCCACGAAGCGCACATGCTCAAAATTAATTACTTACACTATTATGAATAATGAACTATTATATTTTCCTTTTATTATGTTTTTTCTTAAAACAATAATTTGTATAAAACTGTGACCCTTTAAGGTTCAGTAATGCGCCCCTCTGATGTCTGTGCCCTAGGCGGCTGCCTAGTTCGCCTAATGGTAGCGCCGGCCATGGGTAGCGTCAGTGAACAGCAATATTCACGTTTTCCACAGATTCTCAATGGTATTCAGGTCTGGGCTTAGGCTGGGACACTGATGGACCTTCAAGTTCTTGTTCTGAAGCCATTACAGTGTTGCTTTGGCAGAATGCTTGTGGTCATTGTCCTGTTGGAACGGAAATCTTCGTAAATCGTTGAAGGTCCTTTGCACTCTGAAGTAGGTTCCTGTATTTGGCTCCATTCATTGTTCCCTCTATCCTTAAAAGTCTCCCAGTCTCTGCCACTGAAAAGCATTCCCGTGGCATGATGCTGCCACCAACATGCTTCATGGTAGGAATAGCGTTAGATGGGTGATGTTGTGCACCGTTTCCGCCAGACATAGTGCTTTGCATGCAGGACAGAGAGTTCAATTTATGTCTCAGCAGACCACAGAATCTTTTACCTAATGCTCTCAGAGTCCTTCACGTGCCTTTTTGCAAAGTCCATGCATACTGTCATGTGCCTTTTCTCTGGATTGGCTCCCATCTCAGCCAAGGAACTTTGTAGTTTTGTCAGAGTGGTCATTGGGTTCTTGATCACCTCCCTGACCAAGGTCCTTCTTGTCTGGTTGCTCAGTTTGTTGGACGGCAAGCTCCAGGAAGTTTTTTTTTTTCGTATACAAGATCGAGGCTCGTGCAAGAGCTAACATTAATGACAAAAAAACAAAAAAAACGGACACATAAGACAAAATAAAGGGAGTGGGAGACATGATGGGGAGAGAGAGGGAAGGACACAAACACAACATTTGAGAGCAGGGACATCGGGAGAAATGTGGGAGGGAGAGGGCTTGGGGGGGAGGTGGGAGAGGTATAAAACATATGGACACTGCAAAGACTTCCAGGAAAGAAGTTGGAATTTCAAAAATGTGTATCTGGGATGAATTATCAGGGGTAGAAAAGATCAAGGTTTTGGATGGGGGAAGTTAAGAGATGGTGGTGAACAGCTGTTTCAAAGACCTGGAGGGAGGAGTGGGATTGAAGAGAGTGAGGGAGTTTGTTCCAGAGGCGGGAGAAAAGGGGAATGAAAGAGTGAAGGTGAGCAGAGAGTCTTGATTTTGACAGTTTCACCAGAAGATGGTTGCTGGCATATCTTGTGTGACCTGTAGGAATATTTGGGGGACAGAACACAGAGAGAGCTGGGGGAGCAAGGACAGAGAGGAGTCGGTAGAAGACAAAAATACCACCAACCTGCCTGCGGTGAGTGAGTGAAAGGCTCTCCGAGTGAGATTCATCACGGGAGATTCCAATGATTCTGAAAGATTTTGTTTCAACAGTGTGCAGCCGAGCTAGGTGTGAGGCAGGAGCACCATCCCAGAGGGGAGAGCAGTATTCCATTAAGCTGCAGATGAAAGCCTTCTATGTGGTGAGGAGCTCAGGTGTGCCAAGGAAGGACATCGCACGATGGAGGATGCCCAGTCGGCGACTGGCTTTGGAGGCCAGGTTAGAAATGTGGTTTTCCCAAAAAAGATCATGGCAGATAGTAAGATCCAAAAGCTTAAGCGACAGAACTTCTTGGAGAGGATTGTTGAGAAAGTAGATGGGAGGGTTTTCCAGTCGGTCTTTTCGAGAGACATAGTAAGATTGTGAGATTTGTCAGGATTGAAAGACATGTTCCACTTGTTTGACCAGTCTGTGATTTTGTCCAGGTCTGCAGAGAGTGAGGAGGCTGCAGATTGCCGATCGGAGGGATGAGGCATGGAGTGGCAGAGAGTGGAGTCATCAGCAAAGAGATAGAGAGGATTTTCCAGAGAGTCGGAGAGATCATTGATGAAGACCAGAAATAGCACAGGGCCCAGAACACTACCTTGGGGAACTCCAGCCAGAACAGGAAAGGGAGATGACAGAAATCCATTCAGAGCCACACGTTGACTACAACCAGAGAGGAAGTCCGCAAGCCATGCGTGGAGATTTCCATGGATACCATAGGAGGAGAGTTTGGTGAGCAGAGCTGGGTGTCAGATCGTATCGAAGGCACGTGATATGTCAAGGGAGACAGCTCTGATTTCCTGTTTGACATTTAGGACCTCCACCCATTGTTGAGACAGCAGAAGCAACATGTTCAGAGTAGACTGACGTGGTCTGATTCCAAATTGATGATCAGAGATCAAGCCATTGGAGAAGAGGAAAGATTTGATATCCGAAGCAATGATGGATTCCATGACTTTGCTGATAATTGGGAGCAGGCTGCATGGTCTGTAGTTGCAAGGATCTGTTTTTGCACGTTTTTGTGTGTCAAGTGGTAATGTTGACTGATTTCCAAGCTGAGGGCAGATGACCTTGAGCAAATTAGAGGGTGAAAAGAACAGAGAGAGGGTGAGATCGTGCGGCGAAGCAGGATTTTAGGACCCGTGGGCTTATGCCGTCTGGTCCAGTTGCAGAATCAGAGTCGAGGTTTGACAAAAACTTCTCCACCTTGTCAGGAGGGAAGGACACAGAGTCCAGGAGCAGTTGGGTTCGACTGGGTAATGTGGGAACAGAGCGAAATGTGTTTGGGACACAAGATTTTGAGGCAAACACAGAGTTCAGGCATTCGGCTTTTTCACGTGCGGTGTCAGCTGCGTGGCCGTTTGAGGTAAGGGAGGGGATGGAGGGGGAACAAACACCAGAAACGGATTTGACCAGGCGCCCTCAGGATTTGGAAGAGGGAGACAGGTTTGAGAGTTCATTGTTGAGAGAAGAGAGATATTGTTTCCTGCCTCTCCTGAGGGTGGACACACACTTGTTCCGGGCTTTGTGAAAGGAAAGGAGATTGCCTTCCGTTGGATTTGCCTTCCAGGAGGCGAAGGCAAGTTGTTTCAGGGCAACTGCCTCACCACAAGATTCCGTCTACCATGGACGGGAGGAATGTTATGACAACTGAAGACGAGATGGGATAAATCTGTGCATGAGAGAGAGCAGTTGACTTTGGAAGAATTCCCAAAATTTGAGTTGAGTTCCCAAAAATTCCCAAAACTTGAGTCTGGGTAGTTCCATATTCTTTCCATTTCCTAATGATGGAGTGCAACTCTAGAAATTTCCTTGGGAACTTTCAACACTCTATAAATTGTTATATACCCTTCCTCAGATACATGCCTCCTCACATTTATATCTCGGAGTTTTTCAGACAGTTCCTTGGACTACATGGTAGAGTTTCTGCTCTAACATGCATTGTCAACTGTGGCACCTTATATAGATAGGTGTGTTTCCTTTTGTATCATGTCCAATCAATTGAGTTGGCCACAGGTGAACTCCAATCAAGTTGTCGAGACGTTTCAAAGATGATCAAAGGAAATTGGATGCACCTAACCTGAATTTGGAGTGCCATAGCAAAAGGTTTGAATACTTATTGACTCGAGACATTTCAGGTTTTGATTTTTAATTATTTTGTAAAATTTTCTTTAAAAAAAAAATCCACTTTGAAGTTATGGCGTATTATGTGTAGACCAGTGACAAAAATAAACCTCAATTTAAACCATTTGAAATTCAGGCTGTAATATACCAAAATGTGAAAAAGTCAGGGGGTGTGAATAATTTCTGAAGGCACTGTACATGTTAACCTGTTGAAGAAATTGTGTGTGCAACATGGATTTGGGTTTTCAATGCCCTGGGAGTCTTTCAGGCCCTAGTTAGAACTGTAGTTGTACTCTTATATGCTCCCTAACAGGTTAAGCTAACTTTAGAATAACTGTAGTTTTCGCTGTTATGGTTTATGTACTGCAGTAAGGATTGCTGGTAATTGAAGTGATTACAGTTCTAATTGCAGTAGTCTGCAGAAAATAACTGCTTCAAACTAGAGTTTTTATATACAAGGTATCGGCTCGTGGAAGAGCTAGGCCACAGAACAGATCAGGACACAACATAGCAAAGGGAACAGCAGGAGAAAGCGGAAACACAAACAGCAGGGCAGAGGGAGAAAGCAGACTGAGACGGACAAATATGGGATGCAGATAATGATGAGGGTCAGGGGAGAACGCAAAGGGTGGACAAGATGGATACATTTAAGCAAAATTTTGAGAGGGGTTGGGGTGATTTAACGGGTGTAGAAAATATCATGGTTTTGGATGGGAGTTATGACCTGAGATGTTTATGACATGAGATTGGATGACCTGCGATGAGAGTTGGAACTTTAGGTGTAAAGGGATGCTGGGTGAGGGGGAGGCTAGTGGGTGTCAAGGGAGTGTTTCCACAATGCAAGCAATAGACTAAACAGAAAGGGGGCAGCAAAGTTTGCATTGGAAATTGAAGTGGGAATTAAAGCATTTTTACGCTAGTTGGGATGATGATGGGGGAAATGCTACTGATGGAATACTTGGTAAGGCCAGGCAGAGAAATATAATTTCAGGAAGAGAAACATAAATATATTCGATACCAATGCCAGGAGTTTAAATAAAAAGATGGAATAGCTTTAGGCTGAAGGAGGTAGTGAGGAGTACAATATATAGTTGCAGCAAGTGGGACTTGGTTGAATGAGGACAGTGCTTGAAGGACCAGACTAGAATGCAACAAGATGTGCAGGTATGACAGGAAAGGAAAGATTGGATGGGGTGTGGTAATCTGGGTGGAAGACAATATTTTATTGAGAGTAAGGAATGCTATTAAGGAGGGAACTAATGTAGAGGGTGTATTGACATTAGTGATCGAGAAATGGTTGAGGACGTGGTCAATATCGGGGTTTTTTTTTACAACTAAAATGGCTGCCAGTCTTCCAGTCGGCCATCTTTCATTGCATCGTGAAACAAAATGATGTGCATATGTATACCATCATGTGTTGTCCATTTGTCAAGTATGGTCAAAATCGATCCATACATGTCTGAGATATGGTTGCGGACGGACGCACGCACGAAAGGACGCACAGACGGATGGACGAGACCCAATCCAAAAGCCCCCGTTTCGGACTATATCCAACGTGGGCTAATAAATCTGAAATCACACACTAATGTAGAGAGTAGGTTCACTTAGTTATGGTGGTGACTCAAAGGCCTGTTCTTGTTTTGCACTATTATCCTCAAAGCTTTATTCGCCCCTGTTTGACTTGGTCCTCGTCCTGTATTGGGTCTCGTCCATTCGTCCGTCCGCAACAATATCTCGGAGATTTATGGACCGATTTTGTTCATATTTGGTACAAAGAAAGCACATGATGGTGTACATAAGCACGTCATTTTCTTTCACGAGGTGATCAAAGATGTCTGACTGGCAGCCATTTTAGTTGTGAAAATACCCGATGTTAAACACGTCCTCAACCATTTCTCGTTCATGCATTTACCGATGTTCAAACTTGGCACACAGATAATGGATGATGGATTGCATATGCATGTCATTGTTTTTCGACATCAGATCCAAGATGGCTGACTGGCGGCCATTTTGTTACTTAAACGTGTCCCCAACCATTTCTTGAACATGCATGGTCTGATTTTGTTCAAACTTGGCACAAACACAATACATGAGAGTGTACATAAGCAGAAGATTCTCTTTTGTAATCCAACGAAAGATGGCCGACTGACGGCCTTTAACTCTGTAAAGCAAAATTACTAAAACCACGGGTGGTATGACATTTCATGTCTTTTACTTCTTGTTTAATTACGATCTGTGCTGAGTGCATTGCAGAAGCAGGTGCCTGTATAATGAAATAATAAATTTACATTCAAGCTCAATTAAATACAGTACAGTGACACCATTTTAGTCATAACTCTCAATCATGCTTGCAGACACCCACTGCCTGCAGACAGAGCATTTCTAAACTGCGTGAAATATACCTAATACATACGAAAAGGCGAAAAAAGAGAAACCCCAAATCCAATGTGCAAAGCTGGTACAGACATACCCAAGAAGCCTCGAAGCTGTAATCAATGTGAAAGGCGCTTCTACGAAGCATTGACTCAGGGGGCTGAATACTTGTGTAAATTAGATATTTCTGTATTTCATTTTTGATTATTTTGTAAAACCTAAAACAAAAAAATTCCGCTGACATTATGGGGTATTGTGTAGATCAGTGACAAAACAAATCTCAATTTAATCTATTTTTAATTCAGGCTGTAACAATAAAATGTGAAAAGTCAAGTGGTGTGAATACTTTCTGAAGGTACTGTATGTACAGATTATTTAAACAAACAGAGATGCCCTTACAATGTCCCTGAGCCATTGCTTTCTGAAGTTCGTGTGAAGTCATGAAAATAATAATTAATGTGAATGCTCATGCATCACTTTGTCCACCGAGTACTTGATGTGGACTCACACAGGTCACGGTGGCTTAGATTTCACCTCCCAGTATCTTCTGTCCCATTGTTTGTGCTTTTTGGAGCCCGCCTGAATATAATGATATTTAATTACCTTGGACCACAGTCAAATGTTACGAGAAAGACAGCTGTCGGTGGCTCTGAGTGGCTATATATGTATTCTAAATTGCTATGTTTTGCATTTCCATTTAGCTCTGTGCATGACATTGGACGAACGACAATTCAACAACGCACATGCTTTCCATCATAGAGTGATATATGCAAGTCAGGAAAAAAATATATATACAAATGACAAACCATGTAGAGATGGAATCCCCAAAAAACAAGTAAACAAGGTAGGAAGGAATGACAATGCAGGAATGACAATGTAGGAATGACACCACAATACAACACGACAATCTTTTTATGGATTGCCATCATGACATCCTTTCACATTTTTGTTATACGTGTCAATAGTAGCAACTGTATGAAGATGTCTATGTTAGAGGTAGTTGTAGATTTATTGTGTGGGTTGGTGTAATTGTGCATTTTATTTGAGATTGAGACGGAAAATGTCAAAAGATGTATATATGTACACTGTACAGTACATTCAGAAAGTATTCAGACCCCTTCACTTTTTTCACATTTTGTTATGTTGCAGCCTTATGCTGAAATAGTTAAAATTCATTTTTTCCCTCATCAATCTACACTCAATACCCCATAATGACAAAGAGAAAACAGGATTTGGGAAAGTTTTGCAAATTTATTAAAAATAAAAAACTGAAATATCACATTGACATAAGTATTCATACCCTTTGCCATGACACTTGAAATTTAGCTCAGGTGCCTCCCATTTCTCTTGATCATCTTTGAGATGTTTCTACACCTTGATTGGAGTCCACCTGTGGAAAATTCAATTGATTGGACATGATTTGGAAAGGCACACACCTGTCTATATAAGGTCTCACAGCTGACAATGCATATCAGAGCAAAAACCAAGCCATTAGGTCGAAGGAACTGACTGCAGAGCTCAGAGACAGGATTGTGTCGAGGAACAGATCTGGGGAAGCCTACAAAACAATTTCTGCTGCATCGAAGGTTCCCAAGAGCACAGTGGCCTCCATAATTCTTAAATGGAAGAAGTTTGGAACAACCAGGACTCTTCCTAGAGCTGGCCGCCCGGCCAAACTGAGCAATCGGGGGAGAAGGGCCTTGGTAGGAGGGGTGACCAAGCACCCGATGGTCACTCTGCCTGAGCTCCAGAGATCCTGTGTGGAGATGGAGAAACTTCCAGAAGGACAACGATCACTGCAACACTCCACCGATTGGGGCTTTATGGTAGAGTGGCCAGACGGAAGCCAAACAGTTCAATCTTGGTTTCATCAGACCACAGAACCTTGTTTCTCACCGTCTGAGAGTCCTTTAGGTGCTTTTTTGCAAACTCCAAGCGGGCTTTCATGTGTCTTTCACTGAGGAGAGGCTTCCGTCTGGCCACTCTGCCATATAGCCCAGATCGGTGGAGTGTTGCAGTGATGGTTGTCCTTCTGGAAGTTTCTCCCATCTCCACACAGGATTTCTGGAGCTTAGCCAGAGTGACCATCGGGATCTTGGTCACCTCTCTTCCCAAGGCCCTTCTCCCCTGATTGCTCAGTTTGGCTGGACGGCCAGCTCTAGGAAGAGTCCTGGTTGTTCCAAACTTTTTCCATTTAAGAATTATGGAGGCCACTGTGCTCTTGGGAACCTTCGATGCAGCAGAAATTGTTTTGTAGGCTTCCCCAGATCTGTGCCTCGACACAATCCTGTCTCTGAGCTCTGCAGGCAGTTCCTTCGACCTCATGGCTTGGTTTTTGCTCTGATATGCATTGTCAGCTGTGAGACCTTATATAGACAGGTGTGTGCCTTTCCAAATCATGTCCAATCAATTTAATTTACCACAGGTGGACTCCAATGAAGGTGTAGAAACATCTCAAAGATGATCAAGAGAAATGGGAGGCACCTGAGCTAAATTTCAAGTGTCATAGCAAAGGGTCTGAATACTTATGTCAATGTGATATTTCAGTTTTTTCTTTTTAATAAATTTGCAAAACTTTCTAAATTCCTGTTTTCTCTTTGTCGTTATGGGGTATTGAGTGTAGATTGATGAGGGAAAAAATGAATTAAAATGATTTCAACATAAGGCTGCAACATAACAAAATGTGAAAAAAGTGAAGGGGTCTGAATACTTTCTGAATGCACTGTGTATACATATATATATATATAAATAATTTGTCAATTTTATATTTGTGGGTATGTCTAAAACCAATAGAATCGAAAACGCCAAGTGGCCCCTATCTCCACCAACTTTTACATACCCACTGTGGGTACCCCTCATCACAGGTCATGGGCATAAAATAATCCCCCTTCCCATGAGGATGGGGAGACAACTTGCAACTTTTCCCTGTGTATGTGGCATTGACCCATTCTGAAAGAGGGGGTTTTCCTTCCCATGGGCACAAAATAAACTTGCCCACTTACTCCGCTGGCAGGGAGTGGGGAGGGGTGTTCAAAGTCCATGGCATAATTTCAGAGGCCTACTATTAAACCCAAATAATAAAACATGTGGGACCTTTTATGCCTTCATGTACAGGACAGTGGACAACTCACTTTCCAAGCATGACAAGCTCCACGATGCAGCTCCCTGGCTGCTACCAAACCATAACGATAGTTTAAGCTGACCATGGATCATACACATAATCACACAGCTCATAAGCAAGCGTTCTACCAACAGCTTTTGTTTTCCAGAAGCCAGAATTGGTGGAGTAGCATGACTAACGATCGAAGCATAATCGTCTAAAGGCGAGGGTCAATTGTGCCAGCCAGAAAATTCATAACAGAGATGATTACCCCCAACAAGGTAATAGCATACATCATTATACCCTTGCACCTTATGTCATTTTCATCAATATTGGTTACCTTCCATCACTGCCAAGTTACATTCAAAGAATGGAAAGGATATTAACAAACAATATTGTATCACATGACATAACAATGGGAACAATGAAATGATATGCACAGCAATGGCAACAATGTCAATAAAAGAGTATGCACAGCCAAATATCAAAATTAATTGGTTGCTCATTGAACCACAACCTATAATTATGATTTTTAGACTCACATTATTAACCAGCAATTATCTTTACATAAAGTTTATCTCCATGGCGTGTGCGTTTAAAAAAAAAAAATTTGTGTTGAAGGCTCCAGTCACGGACTGCATGGTCCTCATCGAGGCCAGACCTTAAATAAAAGAGAAGAACAGTGTATTAGTCAGGTAGCTTAGCAAATGGGTGTGGACGTTCTGGACCAAAGCGCTAAATTTTCCCCACATGCTACCCATCGCTTTAGCTTCGCATTTTTGGTAGGAACCACTTCCTCCGAATACATGACGGCCATCTTGGATTTTCAAAATGGCCACCATGTAAAAACTTATATCTATCAATATCTCAGCTTCTAAGCAACTTAGGATCATAATCTTGGTGTCTGAACTTACATTTTCAGGGGCAAGGAATACAACTATACCATTTAGGATAGTGTCAGATTGGTTATTTGGTCAAAAATAGAGCAAGGCTTGGTTATTTTCAGGTATTTTTTCAGGCGGAACAGTTCAATCAACATAGAGGAAAGAAAAAGAAGTAAAACTGATGGAGAAGTTAAGTGACATGTTTTATAGGATGATTATTTCATAAGAAATTAATAATTTCATTTATTTTCAGGTTGACTAGCATGATGGATTGGAACATGTGCTTGATCTGTCAAGAAAAGACGACAGAGCTTCTGAAATGCCCACTCAATGCACAAAGAAGCAGGGACAAGTCAGAACCATACAGCTCCTTCCTGAATAACGTTAATTCTTTCAGAGCCCTGGGAACATTGCCAGTGGTGCTTAACTTTGGAGAAGACATGACTGTAGGTGAACTGGTCCAAAACCGGGGTGCATGGCACAAATCTTGCTACATCAAGTTCAGAAAACAGAAGTTGGAGAGAGCTACCAAAAAGCGTGACAAGGATGACGCTGCAGAGAGCAGCCCCTCTGGAGTTAAACGGCCTCGGCACCAGTCAATTAACAAAATGGTCTGTCTATTTTGTCATCAAGAGGATGGACACCAACATTAATTTAGAACACATGGAGCTGATGAGACCACAAGACAGATGGCTACGGAGCTGCAGGAAACAGAGTTAATGGCTAGAATAGAAGTTGGCGATCTCATAGCACTCGAGGCTAAATATCATCTGCAGTGTTTAACAGAACTACGGAATCGCTACAGATCATTGATGCGGCAAAATGAGCAGGAATCGGGAGGCTCTTCTGAGGAAAAGAAGATAAAGGCAGGAGCACTTGTGGAGCTCTTTACTCATGTAAAAAACTATGTGGAAGATGGGACCTTCTGCTTCAAAATTTCGGGCTTGCATCAGTTGTATGAAAACCGCGTACGGTACCTTGGTGTCGATAAGGAGACTAACAGAACCAGATTCAAGGAGAAAGTTCTGGCATACTTCCCACAAGCATAAGAGCAAAGTGATGGCAAAACTAAGATTCTGGTATTTGAACATGGTATGCAGCAAATGCTAAAGCAAGCCATGGCATGCGATTATGAAGGTGATGCACAACTGCTGGCTAAGGCTGCCAAGATGGTGCACAAAGATATTGTCAGCTACAAAGGTTTCCACTTTGATGGCAAATTTCCTTCTGGTTGTCAACAAGGATCAGTGCCATCTACTCTTAAGACCCTAGTGGCTATGCTGTTGAATGGTGCTGACCTGAAAGACCAAGATTTCACAGACTCGCAGGCAAACCTCACAGTCTCTCAGACCATTCTCTTCAACTTCAAGAAACATGCGTCGACTTCTGCTAAGTGTCAGCATTCCCTGGATAGGGAATCACCATTTCTGCTGTACATCGGAATGAAGATTCACACAGAGACCAGGTCGAAAAAGATCGTCACACAGCTATATGACTTGGGTCTTGGTGTAAGCTATGACAGAGTTATTCAGCTTGAGAGCCAGCTTGTGATGGCCCCGTGAGAGGACAAAGGAGGCTGAATCAATGTGACTGCTGTCTGTGAGAACTTTCAGGACAGAGATGTGGGTCCTGCTCAGCTGCGACATGGACTGTTTACTGTTGGTGAGCTTGACAACTTGAATCACAATCCTTCAAGTACAACTGCTAAGGGGTCATTTCATTGCACAGGCATCAGCCTGTTTCAGTTTCCCACTTCGTCTAATTTGGGAGAGAAGCAGAATGACATCAGACTGCTTTTGGCTGATACCACGAAGAATCACCAGTTGCCAGATAGTTTCCCCACAGTGCCAGTTGTTGCTTTGAAGACAGTAAACGTGTCAGTCCCATAACTGTCAAATGCATCAGCACCAAAAGCCAAGCCAAGACCAAAGAAGTGGGAAAGATCTCCCTACTCAAGGATGATGTTGTTCTGTTCTCTCACCTGTACATCGTGATGCAGCACAGGGTTAATGACATGAGTACATTCTTCAGCCATGAGAACCATCCTTTCCCCCTTTCACTATCTGATGATGGAAAATTGCACTTGGGAAAGAAATCTGATCTGATGAACATTCTGGCGAAAGACACCCACAATGATCCTCCTGATTCTATTGACATGAAGCTTCTTGATGGAGCTGCTGTGGTGCACTTTTTCCCCACTAAAAACATTGCGACATTTGATGAGTATGCTGATCTGGTTTTTGTTCCATACATCATAAAACAACTAGAAAACTCCAAAATAGTTGATATAGTATGGGACACATACATCCCCAGGAGCATCAAATAATCCACGAGAGAATAGTGAGAAAAGGGTGTTCGGAGAAAGGTTGTGGGCAAGAAAAAGCTCCCAGGAAACTCCCAGCTCCCAGGATTCCAGGATTCCAGGATCCCAGGATTCCAGGAAAGCTCCCAGGATTTGAATTCTGTGTACAGTTTGCCACGAAAATAAGATCCCTGCATCGAGTGTGGTATCTTATTTGGTGAAATTCGGTCGATTTGAAGTGGTGAAAATAAAATGTGATCGTGGAAAATCGTAGCGAGGGGCCATTTTGAATCGGTTCACCAGGTTACTTATGGTAGATAGGAACACCACTAGGTCAGTAAGGACAACCTTTATTTTGCGAAAATCGGACAAATATTGACCGACTTATGGAAAATATTAACTTATATAAAATTGCGGATAACTGCGTTGTAGTCGTTGGAGGTATTGGCTTATATAAGGTTGGTCTTCTAAGGCTGGGGCGCAGTGGCGTCGTCGCGTCCCCGGCACGAGGGTCGATTCTGAGGAAATCTTGTCTCATTGTGCATGCCTTCGTTTTACTTCCAAATTAGAATCTGTTTCATTAATTGTTGTTTCCACACTGCGTCGAGAAGCGTAAGTATACCGCGACAAGAAAAAGGTATGTTACGAATTTATGCGAGGTATATTGTGATAGGTAGCGTCGAGTGAAGGGGTCGTGTTCGGGCCGTGGTCTTGCCTAGATGTAGGCCGCACCTCATTTTGTCGAATAAAGTGGTATTCGGGTGGTTCCGGTATTTGGGACCGCAGGGACGGAAAGTGCAGGTACGGGGTGCCAGTCACTCCCCAGCCGGCCCGCTCTGAATGTTCGGATCGGGACACCGGGATTCATTCCGGTCGCCCGGTCGGCCCGGAGGTGGGGGTGCGGGGCCTGTCATGGAACGTCAAAACAAATGGCCTGCCGGGGCCGCCCAAAAGTCGGGCGTGAGGGGCGCGTCCACTAATGGAACGCCTCTCGCTTCCCAGATCGAGGGCCACGTGGTCAGGAGAACCTCGTCCCTTCTGGTTGCCTTGCCGTCCCACCGTGAGCGCTGGTCAGGGTGTACTTCAAACTAAGCTTAAGTGTCAAGTGTTAAGTTCCTCCTTGCCCTCGCAAGGGAAAGGCTAGGGTCAAGCTCTTCCAAATTTCCAAACACTAGAAATTGGACGTCTCAAATTAATTAATTAATTTGTTAATACATCTCAGTCGCCCGCGACCTCTCTAGCGCGGGTGTCGAACCAGTTCATTTCCGGTGCGGCCGGGCCGAGTATCGACCTGGCCGTGGCCGAAGCCGTTGGTTCTGCCGTAGCACGCTAACGCGTAGGCTCGCGCGTCCCTGGTCCGCCGGGGCTCCGCGGGTGTCCTACCGTGCCTGGCGCCGCTATTCTCTCGACTTCCGGGAGTAGGTGCCGGTGCCCAGGGACGGATTTCGCAGTCTAAACATGGTAGCGCTAGGCCAGTGGCAGACTTCTTACGTGACCCAGCCAACAAACAGGAACTGTTTGCATTCCTTTCCAACAAGATTGCCACTGTGGATTGCCCTGAAGAGAAGGAAGTAATCATCACATTTGGTGTCACAGCTATTCTTCGAGGAACCAATCGATCCATGGCACCATGTGATCATGAGGAAGCGGACACCAGGCTGCTGATCCACTTACAGGATGCTCTTCAGAATGGCTGTACCAACTGTCTGGTGCACACTGTTGACACCGATGTAGTGGTGATTCTCATTGGCAAGTTATATCACCTAATCACCCTGTGCCAAGATGTGAGCATTTGGGTTGCCTTTGGTACGGGTAAGAACTTTACATATCATCACATCAATGATATCTACGAAGACCTGGGTAGGGAGAAATCCCTGACCCTCCCTATCTTTCACAGTTTCATGGGATGCGATACCACATCTGAATTCTTTGGAAGAGGCAAGAAGTCAGCATGGGAGGCTTGGAACTGCTATCACGATGTGACATGTGCCTTTACCTACATGGCACTTCATCTTTACACAGAAGGAGAGGTTGGTGCTCAACATTTCCAGCTGCTGGAACGCTTCACTGTTATCCTGTATGATAAGACCAGTGACCTGCAACATGTGGATGAAGCTAGAAAAGAGCTGTTTTACCAGAAGGGAAAGACAATGGAGAGACTTCCCCCAACACAGGATGCACTATTGCAGCACACAAAGCGAGTTGCATATCACGCAGGAATATGGTGCACCCGTGAGCAGCTTGAACAACATGCACATACTCCAGAAGGTTGGGGCTGGGCTCTCGATGACAGCAATTCATGGGTTCCTGTGGAACATGTTACCTGTGGTCTCCAAGGTCTGCAGTGAACTAGTCAAATGTAGCTGCAAGATTCAAAGTGAATGTGGCGCTCGGTGCGCATGCAAAAAGGCACTTTGGAAGTGCACTGAACTCTGCAGTTGTCACTGTGAGAAGGAGGTTGGGAATAAAATGCATGTGCAGTGGTGTGTGATGACAATATACCGTCACGTTTACAGTTGATATAGTTACAGTCCTTGCAGTATTTTCAGTGATTGTGGTACATTAACAGTATTCCGTTTTTGTTTTTTTTCAAGTTTTATGATCAGTTTCTTTTTGGTGTTAATAAAAATTGTCTGTTGCTTTTCTGAGTGGTATAGTTGTATTCATTGACCCAGAAAATGTATGTTTAGACACCAAGATTGTGATCCTAAGTGGCTTAGAAGCTGAGATATTGGTAGATATAGGTTTTTACATGGCGGCCATCTTGAAAATCCAAAAAATGCCGCCATAATGTATTCGGAGGAAGTTGTTCCTATCAAAAATGGAAAGCTAAGGTAACGGGTAAGATGTGGGAAAAATTGGCGCTTTTGTTCAGAACATCCATATCCATCTCAAATCCAGTCCTAAGCTGCCTGACTTTATGATGTTTGTTTGCGAGAGAGATTAAAGCTTGCCCAGTAGCTCTAGTTTGAGAGAGACAATAAGTAAGACCAGCAATCCTGACACGGAGAGTGTGAGATGGTTCCGGGCACCACTTTAACGCTCCTATGTCCGAACGGTAGTACTTCCCTGGGTGGTTGCTGTCTACAACCTACTACCTAAAAATCCGGTACAACCGGATGGGTGTTTTTTAGGAGACACCATATCCTTACTGAATGGTCGTTGGCTCACTAAAGAAGCTCATCCGCCCTTTAACAGGTATTGTTTTTCGTCCTGCAGGGTGTCACAGTTGTTGTTAGGGTGCAGCAGGTAGCAGGTAGGGTTACATGTTACTCATGGCAGTCAAGAGTGTTGTTCTGAAGATTTAACTGAGTGTCACATTTTCCATAGGAAGAGGCCTTGGGAAAGTAAAACAAATCAATGGGGCCTGATTCTCCATTTTGTGGAGTCGTGACCTGAACTACATGATTATTTTATTTTGGTCTGGGAGAAAATGATCAACTGCCATAATTGCATTTAATTGTTATCATGCTCACCTCTAAGGTTTTGCCTCCACCAGAGTGGCCAGAGACATTTCTGCACAGAACCAGATCCTGTTTAAACATCGCAAATATTTTAGGCCAATGTCGTTAAGCTATTTACATGTAGTGTTTATGTTAATGAATAAAGTTACAGGTCATATGTTTTTAGCCAAACCAGTGTTTGTGTGATAGCGTGAGGTCCTATTACCCTAAATCTTAAGTGCAATGATCTTGGACACAAAAGGAAGCCACCACGCTTGCATTCTACCGACACCACATTGATTCAACCTATAAGTTTGTTTATTGATTTTGCCTGGGGGTGGGGGAGGGCAGGGAAGACAATGCGGCAGGCAAAGGGACATGATGACAGGGTGTTTTTGGGGGGGGTAGTGTTTTTTGGGGGAAAGGGCGTGATGGGGATGACGAGGGTTGTAGGTTAAGGAATGAAGACACACCAACAGCACATTCACTTTTTGATGAGTCCTCCGCACAGGCATTACAATCTTTGCACATGTATTCGCAGTCTCCACATATGACATGTCAGTACACACCAAAGACACTCATGAACTATTTAGGAGCTCAGCACGGCTTGCATGTAAAACACAGAACACTTTTAAAATTTATACCAAAGGACTTTGTCCAAATTACATACACTATTGCCACTAAAATGCATATAATGACAAGACAAAGTGTTTTTGCTGGAGACCTAGATGTGCAATGCAAGATTCCTATGCACTGGGATGGATATTGCAACAGACCATCCATAATAGTAAGGGCATTTTATGAGATATTTCACAAATCTGTTAACTAAATTGTTACCAAAAAATTTCTTCACCAATATGTTTGTAAAGGTGTGTAATAACATGTGTTAAAATGTTGAAGTTCAACTCCCGTGGGAAACCCAGAAAAAAAGCTGTTGAATTCGGGTACCGAAAAATTATTTTCGAGAATTTTTATTTTTTTTAATCGGCCCTTAAGTAACTTATGAGGGGTCAAATAAGGGTTTTTCATGATTCTGAGTTGATTGTTAACATTTATATTTTCACTTTTACATTTACACACAAAGTAGCTTTTATTTCACATACATATATAATACTCAAGAGTTATTTCTCATTCACAATGTCAGAAGTTTCAACAGTCATTGTCTATGTCTTCTTCAGACTCAACAACATCATGACTGCAGTTTCTGCATGTAATGCCATTACAGACTCCACAGGCCGAGATGCACGTGACCCCATTCTTCTTGCAGCTGCATCGCCGGTTGCTGCAATCTCCATGACAATTACAGCTCGTGAACTGCAATAGCTCCTCAGGAGCCGTGGGGTCCAGTGTTGGAACTGGCTCATACCCATGCACACCTATTGTCCATCCATAGTCACTGGGGTTCAGAGACATGCTCTGTAGAAGGATCCAGTCCCGGGTCTGCAGGTAGGCACGGAGTGAATGTTGTGCAGCTGCACCCTCTGTTGGAGGTAGAGTCTCTGGTTTGATCACTCCTGCCGCTGCCCAGAGTGTGTCACCTGGAGTGAGGAGTGGCTGATCACGAGCCAGGGAGGAGGAAAGCTCAGCGAGGGGGAGAAACATGACCGCGTTCGTTCCTATCTGTTTCCTGTTCGTAAATGGAATAATCTTTACTTCAGTTCCTCTCAGGATCTTAGCTTTGTCGAGTGCCTTCAACTTCACCCGGGGGAAAGCTGCTATTGTCTGTGGATCTGGCAAAGGTGGTGCCGGAGAGGTGACTTCGATCCAACCCATTGAGTGAAAGGGAGTGTTTCCGTGAATAGAGACAATGTTTAAATCTATATTGTCTCCAACAAACTGAGTGACTGCATTGTTTGTTTCCCCAACCTCCATAAAGACCACCTGATCATTACTTGACAATTCACTTTCACTGGCTGGCACTTTGGCTGTCATCACTGATTGATCCTCAAGCGCAGCATCAACCGCAACCTCATCATTGATCTGTTCATCGGTTTCCTCCACAATGGTGTCAAGAGTGCCAGAAGTATCTGGAACATCATCTCCACTCCTACTATTAAGGAAGCAGTATTTGTAGTTTTGTGTCTCTGTGTAAGACTCAGTGTATCCCAGCCAGTGGAACTTGTTGAGCATCCATTTTGACCCAAATCTATGATCAAGTTGTATGGCAAGCCCCATTTGGTGTGGCAATACTCCAGACCGAGGTCGACAGGCCTTAATAAAATTCTGCCCCCAAACGGCAACTCTTTCGTCTGTCTTGACAATCGGTCTCAAGAACATCTGAAGGCTTGCAGGAACAAGTGTCAGCTGACTATCGATGTCAGTCATACTGTGTGTGGTGGGGTATGACTTTGGACCTAAATCAATCAAGGCAATATCATTGGATATGAACTTGAGTGCCGTCTTTATGATCTGAGTCTTCTCATCTCCATGGTCAAGATTAGCATGATGCCCTCGCAGAATATTGTCGGTGCCATCTTTGAGACAGAGTACATCTGCCCTTCTTTCCTGTGTTGTGAAATACAAGGTGTCTTCGTATTTCTCTAGAAGTTTTATCTTTAGCCAATGCTTTGAATAAGAAAGGCTCTTCTCTGGTGACTGAGCAAACTACTGCAGCTTTTCATGGACTTGGTCCATGTTCATTACCCCATGCTCTAATTCTGAGTCTAACCATTCACAGAATTCAATAAAAACTGCCTCTCACTCCTCATCAATACTCCTCTGTCCTCTCTTCCTTTTTCCTTCCTCATCAGTCTTGGACAAACTGTCACTTCTCGCAAACATAAGTTTGCATCGCAAATGGTACAGTGTTTCTTCTGCTACCAAGTCGTTGATCCCTTCCAGGCGTCCAGTGACTTCAGTGCCCCAGTCATCCCCGCGACTAAGTGCTGTCTTCAGCAAGCTTGCCTTCAGTGTATCTGCAGTCAAATTATCTGGCACTCTGTATTTCTTTCTAGCTTGTGCTGGATTATTTTTGTAGAGCTGGGCTGGTTGGTTGCAAAGAATGCATACATCCTTATACAGGGGGTCAACTGACTGTGATCTTCTAGAACTGCAGCCAGTTGATGAACTGAACTCACAAGTAGTGCGTCTTCTCTTCAACTTTGATGATTCTTTCTCTGCCTTTGATGCTTGAGCTGACGTCTTGGTGGTTGCAACAAAGTTGTTGTACAGATCATTTTTACACTTCTGGTGGTACCTCAGTTTTCCTTCCTTTTGAGCCTCCTTCATACGTTCCACAACAGTAACATTTTCGACAGTTTCTGCTTGTTTCAATAAAGTTGAGTATCCCTTTGGAGTTGCATGTATGAGCCTTTCAGCTGGTGTATCCGAGCGTGCACAGATGAAGCAATTGAGCACAGGTGGAGTAACGTCTTCATCCATATTGCT
Organism: Myxine glutinosa; assembly: GCF_964187855.1. NCBI lineage: Eukaryota > Metazoa > Chordata > Myxini > Myxiniformes > Myxinidae > Myxine > Myxine glutinosa. The sequence goes on along the minus strand of NC_136267.1, from coordinate 134,824,040 downwards.
AGACTCCATGTCCTGCAAAGTAGAAAATGAGATATATTTAGAAATTATTTTTCCACAAAGGAGTGTCTGTGGTGAAATATAAATGTTAACAATCAACTCAGAATCATGAAAAACCCTTATTTGACCCCTCATAAGTTACTTAAGGGCCGATTAAAAAAAAAAAAAAATTCTCGAAAATAATTTTTCGGTACCCGAATTCAACAGCTTTTTTCTGGGTTTCCCACGGGAGTTGACCTTCAACATTTTAACACATGTTATTACACACCTTTACAAACATATTGGTGAATAAATTTTTTGGTAACAATTTAGTTAACAGATTTTCATATGTTTCCCTTACTATAATCTAGCTCAGGAGAAATGCAGTGTTCTTCTTCTTTAACTTCCCAAATTATTCACAACGTGTGGGGATGGAACAGTTCTGGCCCCATTTTTCTTATGTATTGACTGTCCAGGGCTGATGTTCAATACGGCACTTCAAAAGGATGTAATCTGCCTTGGATTGCTCAGCACGCATGTACAGAAACCCGGAATAACAAAGGCAATCATGGTGGCCTGGACATATTTAATGCCTGTCAGATAAGGATTGTAGAATGAAATGACAAAAAAAACTTTTAAAGAAGCCAACAATACTTTTACACCTGTTTGCGAGAAAGGGGTGTGCCTCTGCAAAATGAAACACTTGGAGAATTTCCCGATCAGCTCATTCAAAAAGTTGATAGCTTGCAGGCTGTATTGCAAAAACTCCCGATGATATGGGCCCGTGTAAGGCCGAAGGTTCATTGATGAGCACGTTCTACCCAAACCTTCGTGATTCTTAACACCGATGATAATGTCATATCTGGGGCTTGTCGATGTACACAGCAAGTTTAAAATTATATTTACTATTGATCATGTCTGGGAGAAGGCTGTCTGAGTTGGATGGGCTGGGAGTGCCGTTATAAATATATAATTGCCCGCCTATTACAGTGTTGCTTGTAAAAAAAGTTTAAAGATTTTAATGGCAAAAAACAATTTATTACAATAAAAAATTCAAAGCACTTCTCCATATACAATGTTTTTAGTTTTGTTGAATATTTATTGTGGCTGACATCTTTGTTGTTGCCCATGTAATATATGTCTGCATTGTGCTGGTGACATTTCATTGGGTTCCAGGAGGAACAACGACATATACTTGGCCAGCAACATATAAAACTGTATCATGCAGATACACTCCAACTCTATGCAAAGTTTGATCGTGAACCTTATTTATGGTCATGCCAAATGTGAGCTGTAGCAGGAACTGACGTCGTTGCCAAACAAATGGGAAGGACTCCTCAGTGGGGTGTATTGCAATGTCGGAAATTAGCACCGTTTTGTGTGATCCTGCAATTTGTGCCAGCAGTCGTCGTTCATTGGTGATGGCGGGTACCTCTTGTGTATTTTCACACCATTCATCCTTGAGAACTCGGTGTTGCTTGAAAAGTAATGTTATCTCTTTATGAGTATGCCATCACTGATTTATTGCAACCGACCCATTGCAGCATTTCTTGGAAGCTTATGAAATGGCAGTCAAGTTATGACTGCCCCATTGATTGCAGCCTTTGGAAGTCTTTTTATGCCGAGAAAATATTTGCATGGGCATGAAGGAGACCTGTATCAATGTCAACATAATACAAAATAAATTACAAAATTTATTTGTAAACCACATTCTTGTTTTTTGGCATTGATTCGTAACGGTATCAGATCTCAAACAATGCCACTCTTCACCTGGAAACCATGCAACAACTTGGTTGTTGATCTTGTTAGTCATTGCATATTGGTCATATACTGTAGAACCTCGACATTCACGGGGGATATGTTCCTGAAAAATGCCGCAAATGTTGAATTCGCGCATATCAGGGCATTGTTTTATTGAGAGAAAGGGGGATATGTTCTCGGCGATTCATGATTCATAAAGGAAAATCAAAAATTCTGTAAAAACCGCAAAAAAACCATGACAAATCTTGAATAGATGAAGCACAGGGCCGCAAATGTCAAAGCAGGTCAGAATAACCGTGAATACGTCCACAAAAATGTGAAGCATAGGGCCACAAATGTCGAAGCAGGTCAGAAAATCCACGAATACGCCAAGCACAGGGCTGCAAATGGGGGTCACATTTTATGAACAACGAATACACGAGATCCGCGATTGTCGGGGATCCACAGTACTCGCATATTTACGGTTACGGTGCACCTCAGAGTCTCGAGAGGGAATGTGGCAGAAATATTTGTTATTTTGAGTGTTCTAATAAACCCTGGTAAAACCACACCAATGCAATTGTAGAACAAAACAAGTAATTGTATTAAGAACTCTCACATACACAATAATCACACTCTGAAAGAAAGTACAATGCAAAATATCACTTGCATCAAATGAACAATACATATGATGGTACCATTATTCCTCAATGCTCTCAAAGCAATAAACTCACGATACGCCAAATGTGAGTGGAATGGAACATTCCCCAAAGTCCATGCATGAATCCCAACGCAGTGAAGATCGAGGTCATGCAGAACGGCAAAACAACAGGCAGGTATTGGCGCGGCTGTGGATGAGGAGTTACGAGGTGAGAGGTCGACATGGGAATTGAGCCGATATGGAAATCAATGGCAATCCACACGGTGAGGTCGATATGGGAATCCCAATGACAAAACAAGATGCACCAAGCTGACAGCCTCTTCGAGGACAAAATGGTGTATCGGCCTGTAATGGAGGAGCTGGCTCCCTCCAACAACGACTCAAACTTGGTGATAAAACCTGAGATGCATATTTAATTGCACTCGCAAAATATGACGATGTCGCGGGCAATCCCTTTCATGGGAAACCTCAACTCATTCGCGACCAATATCAAAAAAGTCCACTCGCAGCCACAACATGACTTTACGGCTGTATCTCTCTCATTGCCATCTTCTCCCTGCCAATCCTCCTCTCTCCTCTTCCCGCCTCTTTGCCGCGTCTTCCTTTCTCCTTCACAAACATTTATTTTTACCTTTTACTAAAGTCATCTCCATATCACACACAAATCTTAACAACAATATTACCTGAAACTAAAAATCCTAACTATATAATAACAACAAAGATGGAAGTGACGGATCCGTAACACTGCCCACCAAGTTTGATCCGAATCCGTCCATAACTTTTGAGATATCGTGCTACATATCGTTTTTTGCCCGATCACTCAATGGTGATGAATCACTTAAAAAATTATTTGATCCGGATTCTAACCTTCACCCAAATCTAATCATTTCGTCGATGCCACATACCCAACCTCTCCACCAAATCTTGTCCAAATCCGTCCACAGCTTTTTGAGATATCGTGCTTTATATCGTTTTTTAGCCCCATTACTCGATGGTGAAAAATCACTTAAAAAATTATTTGATCCGGATTCAAATCTTCACCAAAATCTGAACATTTCGTCGATGTCACACACCCAACCTCTCCACCAAATTTTATCCAAATCCGTCCACAATGTTTTGAGATATCCTGTTCACAAACAGATGGGAGTGAAAACATAACCTCCATCCATCTTCAATGGCAGATGTAATTATTCTCAATTTTTGCATCTGTTGATGAAAGAGGAAGCATGTGTGTGTGTGTGTGTGTGTGTGTGTCTGTCTGTCTGTGTGTGTGTGTGTGTGTGTGTGTGTTTGTGTGTGCGTGTGTGTGTTTGTGTGTGCGCAGTAGGTTTGTTATAACCACAGCCACCGCTAGCTAATTATATTAACATATTAACAGGAAAATATAGGAACCTGACTCCTATCATCCATGGATATTTCTCGCACATCCTATGTGTCCGATCTCGCACATCCGATCTCGCACATCCTATGTGTCCGATCACATCCTATGTCTCGTGAGTCCGATTTTTGTTCATGAACGGAACAATTAGGGTTAACCATTTTGAAATTGATACTTTGTTCTAAATGCTGAAGGTTATGTTTAAAATACTATTTCAATTACCCATTTCTCACAATCAACGGTAGGATAAAAGTGACCAGCGCGCCCAACCGAATCAGTGTAAACACACACAGCATGCACAAAAGGCCTAATTTAGCATTCATACATCATTTTGAAAGTTCCATATTAAAGGTGGAAAGAAATAGTTAGTAACTTGTTCAGGGTGCTAGCGATAACTGACCGACTCGTTGTAAAAAGACACCATGGGATATTTAATATCCATCAACCAATGCTAGCAGATGGGACATTCAGTTTAACGCCAATCAAAGGAGTGATGCAACACTGGGCCTGTGAAGTACCAATCCGACAGTTTATAATGGGGTCGGGATTCAAACCCAGGCTCAAAGGTTTCAAAAGCTCAAAACCCAGGCTCAAAAGGGTCAGCTCTCTACCATCCTCTCAAACAGACTAATGTTTAATATGGCCCTCATAAAAAGAGAGCTCGACCAAGGCTTGAAGGATGACAAAACATAAATTGGGGAAAAAACCTTTCAGACTCCTTGGACCGCTTCCTGCTAATTTCAGTCCTTTGTGAAAATAACAAGGCAATTGTCATATTTTCCCTCCTTTTTGGTATTCCAATAGTGTATATCTCAGTACACCTTTGGGATTCATTATGCATACGAGAACTGCCAAAAAAGTGTATACTGCATATAATATCGCAGGAATATTTTGCAGCGGAGTAGAACCCGAAGCAATTGTTCTTTTATAAATCGGAACAGGTTTTATTTGATGTTACAATGTTGTTTCTAATAGCAATGAGGTGGAAGAGCATCAGAGAAGTCGGAAACAGCAGTCAGGCTCAGCAGGAGGTGTAGGGGTTGAGAGGGTTGCATGGAGATATGGGTGGATGGTTCAAGAAGGCAATGCGTTCACAAGCTGGAGGAGTTAATGAGATCTGGCACCATTTATAAGCAGCTTTTATGGTTGAAAAGGAATCGACTGTCCAGGAATAGAGCAAAGTGGGAAACACAAAGACAGAAATGCTTGTACAAGACGGACTTTTGAAATCTAAATCGTACTAAAATTTACAATTTGGTGTCTCTGTCTGCCTGTTCGTCTGTCTGACTATGATATATTCGCTTGGGGTCACTTCATGGGGCACACCTACAAGAAGTAAAAATTATTATCAACATAAATTACTCAGTCAATTCTATCCAACGGATGATTACCTTTTTAAACAGTCACTTCTGTTGTTTAACACTAAACTGAAATAAATTTGGAAGAAAGCTGACATCCATGAGGCACTCTATGCTTATCATGCCCACCACAGACGAACGGATGCAAGCCATCTCCACTTTCTAGGCCTCCAGGTAGGCCACGAACTAGACCACAATTATCTCGAGGTAATAAAGGTGCTTAAATAAGTCTACACATGAATGATTTATCGCATCGGCTGTCTGATTTTTCTAGCCATCACATTGTATGTGAACTGCATTTGGATTGTTTATGTTATGTAAATTAAAGTCATTGTGTGTGTGTGTGTGTGTGTGTGTGTGTGTGTGTGTGTGTGTGTGTGTGTGTGTGTGTGTGTATGCATGTAAGTTATTTTTGCCTGCTATCCCCACACATGGGTAGGCCCATGTAACACCAATCACACCCAAATTACTGAGTCAATTGCCACCAAATACACTTAGACCAAATTGGACCTCCTGTTGAACATAGGGTACTTGATTTTTTTTTAATGATTGTAGCTAATGATGATATCGCCAAATTAAATTCAACATTATATTCTGGTGGATTATGGGTGTGGCCTCGACGTCACCCGTTCCTGCCCCCTCTCATCTCACATTTCCGAGTTTTGTGTTCTTTCTCTGCCTCGCATTTCTCTGCCAACTTGGAAACTGAGACTCATGAGAGTTGCATTGTTTTGTCGAGGTTTTTCCTTTCTGGAATGAGTTTTTTGCTTTGTTTTGTTCTTATCGACATTGAACCGTTAAAAAATATATATTCCGCCATTTTGTGTTCCCTGTCCAGATTTTTTTGAATTCGTCTGACAGGGCATCCTATGATGGTTCCCATGTATTATTGTTGTGTGTTCGTGAGCAACTTGCCCTGGCTGGTTTGTGCGAGACTTGGGTCTCGGACCTCCCTCCGGCCAACCCGACGAGACCTCCGGATTAATGGTTGCGGAAGTTGGAAAGTTAGGAGTCTCCTTTGGCCTTCTCTGGAGCGAACTTTTTAGAACATTTTTTGCAGTCAGTGCCCACCCCCTCACCACTCCACCCCCCCCCCCCCCCCACAACTTTGCCATGCTTTGAAGGTGGCGTGATGCCCTTTTTGGATCGTTTTGTGAAGGCCCATCGGGGTGTGCTGGACGTCTCAGTGGGTGCATCACTCCAGGTGGTGTCCTCCCACTCGGACGTGGTGGTGGTAATGGGGCACCATTTCCTCCTGGTTCTGAAGTGTGGGACTTGTGTGAATGTTCCATTGCTTGGCTCTGATGTGTATTTTGAAGGAGTTTGTTATGAAGAAATATATATATATTTTTTGAGTGACTGCATCATGTTGTTGTTTTTTTCCAAAGCATAAACCATACTTTGACAACAAGTGTATTGATTTGAGTCCTCTTTGTCCAGATCCTGGTAGAGTGATGCAGTACATTATCCCCTGGGGGGTGTTTGTCTTCAGATAGAACGGCTCTGTGGCTGGAGTTTGAACCCTGCTTGCTGCCCCCTCAGGATTGTGGAGTTCAATGGTTGTGGGTGCCACTGCCCGCACCCCAGTGGTTCTCCTGCCCCCCCCTGCCATGGTGGTTCTCCTGCCCCCCTTTTCAGCTTTTTTCCCTGCCCCACCCCCAGCGGTTGTCCATCCCTCCCCCCTCCACCAGCTCTACGGCCACCCTTCTCAGACCCTCTTCCCCCTTCCGAATGCCAGGTACCCCACCAGTATCATATATTGGTGTCTCATGTGTGATTTATCCCTGTCATGGCTTCAAGGGTGACATGCGATATTGCCCTGATACCCTTATGGCCCAATTGTGACCTTTATTTGATGCATAACCCCATTCCTAACTGTCGTAGCATTGTTTAATACTTGCCAGAGGGAAATTTGAAGAATATTGGACATACTTGCACATGGGCGGTTTATAGGCTAAGAGTCGTTGGTCCGCACACCTGAAGTAAAGTTATTATAACCTAGAGTCCCTGTATAAAGAGAGTTGCGCCATGCGCTGACCCGAGATTTCTGGTCACGTGATTTCGTGGCGCCATTTTGTGTCTAACTTCACCGTGCGTGAACGTCAGCTTGGTACGGGAATGTTGTTTATTGCCAAACAAAATGACTGGTTGTTCTGCTTTTGGTTGTTCAAACCAATCTGGGAAATATAAGATGTATAGATTTCCAAGTGATAAAGTCAGAAGACAAATTTGGGAAGCGAAAGTCAGACGAAAGAGCTGGAAAGCGATCGACTCCTCAAGACTCTGCCAGGTAGGCCCACGCCACTTGATGATCGATGTTCAAAAGCAATTCTATCTGCTCGTTTTTTTTTTGGTTGTCTGTCCGTTGAAAACCCTTTTAAAGGGAAGTGATTTGTGTTTGTTTATAATCTTCAAGGAGCTGACCAAAAATGCATTTCCGTGGGAAGAACCCTGCTCAATTTTTTTCGGGTAGTCCTAGCGGACCGCATATTGTCATTGATTGATGAAATGTCCCGGTACAGTGACATTGCCTGGTCTGCGGTTGGGTAGTCTGCGGGCAATGTCACTGTACTTTTTCAGAGGGAATTAATTTTGATTTTATAGGGGTGGGAAACCCATGGTCCGTTTTGTTTTCAGTTGTCTGTCCGTCCATTCAAAACTTATTCCGAGGCAAGTTATTTTTTTGGTTTAAAATCTTTAGCCTAATCGGAAATCATAAAAGCAATTTTAGGGGGAGGACCTGCTCAATTTTTTTGCGGGTTGTGCAGCCATCCATACGTCCAAAATTTGACGAGTTATTGTTTGCTTTGTACAGTGCTCATGCGTCTTGTGGCATATTTGCTCAAATATTTCCCACCCCAGGATTTATGGCCAAATTGTAGTGATGGAAGATTTTGCACATTGGACAATCCCTATATATTTAACCTGGTGACAGCTATCGTTCCCAAAACATACAATATTTCTAGGTGATTAATGCAGTAAAACAGGTGTATTTGTGTACCCACATTTAAAACTGGCTCAACTTTCAAAAGCTGTTATCCCTGTTTGATATCAATATACATGTGGTCGATAGAGCTAGCGATTTGTCTGGCCATCTTCCGGAAGATTGTCCATGTGATTTTCTGTTGTGGAAGTACTGGAAGTACAACTAGAAGTTGTGGAAGTTTCTGTTGTGGATATGCCCACACTCCTTTCTAAAAGTTATTAAAATTCAGAGAACGACAGCATTGGTTTGTCTTACTTATAATGTTAGCTCTTATATGCAGTGTTGGCTTGTAATATGCATTGCCATACCACTTTTAATATCACCACACAGCTCTTTTTCACGGCAATAGCTGAGTTTTTGACAAAACAAATATCACCTGTATGTAATAATAAGACTAAATATGTGTAGTAAATTTTTTTTTAGCAGGTTTAGAATATATCACCCCATATCGCGAATGTACATGTATATCTAATCCGACACACTTAGACACAAAATGGCGTCCAAATTTGAGTTGACACAACTCTCTATATACAGGGACTCTATTATAACCATACAGTCATGGGAAAAAGTAAGTACACCCCATGTAAAGTTTTGACTTTTTCAACATATTTCAACATACAGCTATTGGATCTTCATTTCAACAATATTGATAGATAAAAGTGATATAACATAACAAATATCATGAAACATTTACATTTTGTAGTCCATTGTATAATTTAAATAAACATAAATGCAAATTTCGCATGTGGAAAAAGTAAGTACACCCTTGGCTCCAATAGGTGGTATTGCCCCCTTTGGCAGAAACAACATCAAGTAGGCGTTTCTTATAACTGTCTACCAGTCTCTGACATCGACTGGGTGAAATTTTTGCCCACTCCTCCATGCAGAATTCTTTCAGCTGTGCGATGTTTGAGGGTTTCTTGCATGCACGGCTCGTTTCAAATCCCCCCACAACATCTCGATGGGATTTAGATCCAGGCTTGACTTGGCCATTCCAGAACCCTCCATTTCTTTCTTTTCAGCCATTCCTTGGTGGATTTACTGGTATGTTTAGGGTCATTGTCATGTTGCAAGGTCCACCTTTGGTTGAGCTTCAACTTCCCGACAGATGGCCTCACATTATCCTCAAGCACCCTCTGATATAATGAAGAATTCATAGTGGTTTCTATGATGGTGAGCTGCCCAGGCCCTGATGCAGCAAAGCTGCCCCAAACCATAATATTTCCACCACCATGCTTTACAGTTGGTATCAGGTTCTTGTGGTCAAATGCTCTCTTTGGTTTTCGCCAAACATGTCTTCTGGTACTGTGGCCAAATAGCTCTACCTTTGACTCATCTGTCCAGAGCATTGTTCCAGAATCCAGAAGTGCTGGTCTTTGCCTAGCTGTTCATTGGCAAACTTTAGTCTTGCCCTGATGTTCTTTCTGGACAGCAAATGTTTCCTCCTGGCACACCTCCCATGTAGATCAAATTTGTGCAGCCTCTTTCTAATGGTAGACTCATGCACTTTGACATCAACAGTGGCAAGAGCTACCTGGAGGTCCCGTGATGACATTCTGTGGTTCTTAGAGACTTCTTTCAGCATGTTGCGGTCTGCTGTCGGGCTGAACTTGCTTTGGCGGCCTGGCCTGAACAAGTTGGCAGTTGTTTGGAATCTTCTCCACTTGTAGATGATCTTCCGGACAGTCGAATTATTGATTTCAAATTGTTTGGAGATCTTTTTAAATCCCTTCCCAGACTCGTAGGCATCTTTAATCTTCTTTCTGAAGGCCTCACAGATTTCTTTTGATCTCGGCATGGTGACGCCGCACACTTCAACAACAAAGAGCAAACCAAACTAAATGTCTGAGGTTTAAATAAGACAGGTTCCTCCAAGATCCTCTCTAACGATGTTCTAATCATTTGCACCTGAGCTGGTGCACCTGATTCTAATTGTAGGTATTTGAAGTAGTGATAAATGTAGGGGTGTACTTACTTTTTCCACATGCGAAATTTGCATTTATGTTTATTTAAATTATACAATGGACTACAAAATTTAAATGTTTCATGATATTTGTTAAATTATATCACCTTTATCTATCAATATTGTTGAAATGAAGATCAAATAGCTGTATGTTGAAATATGTTGAAAAAGTCAAAACTTTACATGGTGTGTACTTACTTTTTCACGTGACTGTAATTATTATAAGCAGTGGCTGACTTCTGGTGACGTTCATGACCAAATTTCTCCAAACATCCATACCCTGCACTGAGACCCACACTTCAGAACTAACAAGATCTGGTAGAGACAGCTGTTGCAGCTTTTACCCCATCCATCGAGCACGTGCATATGGCCTGCCACTTCCTCTTCTTCCCTCCACCATACCCAGCATGAATGACTTCTCCAGACTTTCGTTTTCTGCATGCATCATGTCCAACCCAACCAAAGTAAGAAATTTCTCTTTTAGCTTCAGCACTTCTAATGTACTTGGTGGTCTAATTTCTTCAAGCACTGATTTTTTTTTTTGTTCTTCTTGCAGTCTATGGAATCTTTAACATTAGTCTCCAGCACCACTTTTGAAAACTGTTAATCTTCTTTATTTCTTTTTCACTGTCCACGACTCACATCCATACATTGAAACTGGAAATATATCATTCACCAGCTTCTTCCTGGTTTGTGTTGTCACATCTTTGGCTTTCCAGACTTTTGTCAATCCTGACATTCCTCTACTCCCCAATGCCAAAAATATATTAATTTCTCCTTCACATTCTTCATTTCAATCTGAGAACCCAGGAAGAGGAAACTTTCCACTATTTACACATGATATTCTCCCAGTCTGAACACGTCGATCTTCTCAGTTGACAATATTTTAGCTTTTTTAGCTTTAAACTAGAATGAGACTCTTCGACGTCGGACGTCGACTGATATGCCCCCGCCCACATTATTACATCTATCTATAATTCCAGCAATCTCTGTGTGTCTGTCTGTGTGTCTGTGACCGCTGTTTCTCGACAACCACGGGTCCGATATACTTGAAACTTGCCAGGTATATTGCTGGGGACCCGAGGATGTGCCTTTTCAAGGTTTGTAATTAATCGGACAAGTACCTACCGAGCTATGTCCAAAAAACGCTTCAACCAATCAGAGAGCAGCGAGCTATCACGTGTGCCGAACCGTTAATGCAATGCAAGCGTTAATGCGTTAATGCAAGGCTTTTCTTTTTTTCCCTCTTCTCTTTCTACTTTTCCTTGCGATTAAATTGCAAACAGCCAAAATACGTTGGCGCTAATTGAATAATTGGCCATTAACACTAAAATAATCGTAACTGCGATATGCCAACTTCCGGACAGTGCAGCCTTCCATGTTGTTGTTGTTTGCAGCAGCTGTTTGCAGCAAGGCAAGGCTTTTCTTTTTTTCCCTCTTCTCTTTCTACTTTTCCTTGCGATTAAATTGCAAAAAGCCAAAATACGTTGGCGATAATTGAATAAATGGGCATTAATAGATAGATAGATAGATATGCGATATGCGAACTTCCGGACAGTGTGCGCGTTACGAGCTGACCGCCATTACGGTACGTAATTCGATTTCTTATGCGCATTATTTCTCCCAATTCAGTCAGAGCGAAGGGCGGAAGCGAAGAGCGTTGTTATTTTTGGTTTACGGGCGTACGGGCGGGGTAGAGCGTACGGGTAGCGTTTTTTTTTATTTTGGGCAAGGAACGGGCACCCACGTACGGGCAATGCCCTAGTCTATCTATAATTCCAGTAATCTCTGTCTGTACGTTTGTCTGTGACCGCTGTTTCTCGACAACCACGGGTCCGATATACTTTTAACTTGCCAGGTATATTGCTGGGGACCCGAGGATGTGCCTTTTCAAGTTTTCATATTAATCGGACAATTACTTACCGAGCTATGTCCAAAAAACGATTCAACCAATCAGAGAGCAGCGAACTATCGCGTGTGCCGAACGTGGCGGGCACACTCTGCCTCGGATGGCACATTTGAGAGCGTATTCATTTATTTCACGTTTGCAAACTATGTTGGCGTTAAACTATGTTTTACAACTAATAAAAACGAATTTGCGATTCATTCGCTTTCCTGCGCGTTTGTGCACGCGATGGCGATTTCTTTACCAAACTCCGGAAGCCGTTCGCTTTGGACCAAACCATTGCATGTAAATAGAGGGGGGGGATTGTCACCACTCGCAAGCCGTTCGCTTTGGACCAAACCATTTCATGTAAATAGAGGGGGGGGATATAATTTTAGATATAGATATAGTACGGGCATGCCCTAGTCATTATAATACTCGTAGGAAGTTCGGTTAAAATCCATTCAGCTGTTCTCAAGTTATCACATATTTACCTGACATGACCTCTGAACTTTGACCTCTTGACCCCAAAATATAATCAGTTCATGTTTACATCATTAAACATACCTGTACAAAATTCCCTTTTTAAGGCCATTTTCCCTGCTGGAGTGGGGGTTAGCCTTGCAGGCCCTATGACAATCATCATGGTTCCCTTTTTGAGGCAATGTTTTTATGGCCGGATGCCCTTCCTGACCCCAACCCTTTAATTGCCTCTTATGACATGCAGGGATACGGTGTACCTATTCTAAATCGGGGTACACACTGGCACATTCATCCCAGCAAGCTGGTACTCAATTTGCCAACAATGGAAGAAAGACAGGCCAAGTCAACCCCCCTGGCGTAAATTCAATGATCGACTGGGATTCGAACTCAGGATCCTCGGATCCCAAACCAGCACTCTAACCGTTAAGCCAACGCCAGGCATAAACATACCTGTACCAAGTTTAATTAAAATCCCTTCAGCTGTTCACAAGTTATCACATTTTTCCATGACATGGCCTCTGACCTTTGACCTCGGGACCCCAAAATCTGATCAGTTAATCTTTATATCATTATACATATCTGTACCAAGATTGAATTAGATCACTTTAGCCGTTCGGAAGTTATAGACCTATAACGGACTTTGACCTTTGACCCCAAATTATAATCAGTTAATCTTTACATCATTATACTGTTACATATTTATGTGAATGTATGTGAATTACTATTCAGGTCCTTGCTTATCAATGTGTAGTCGATTAAGGGTTGTTGTGATTAAAGGGTCAGGAGCCCTTCTGGGAAAAAGGAGACCGGAAACGGAAGAAGAAAAGACACGAGGTCCGGGAGAAGCGACGATTCTTCTTCTTCCTCGCCCAGCTCCGAGGAGAGTGGGGATCGAGATTGAGCAGCGTGGAAAAGTTGCGTTCCCAAGCCCGTCTGGCGAGAGGAGTTACCGGGACGTGTAACTACCCTTTTGACACGTCAAGTTGCCGTGGGTCCGTGCACGGACCCAGCGTCCGGCACAGTTCGCCGCACCGTCTACAAGGACGCGTACGGGTCGCACTTTGGGGCCTCGCGCACGTTGCAAGCGGCGCTTGCTTTGCCCGCTTCGCTTGGCCAGGAGGGGTGTGCTGCAGCCGTGGTTCCCGGTACGGTACGTGCCCGGTGGAAGCACGTCCACCGGGGTTCGTTCAACCGCCTGTGTGCGGCGAAGCCGACCATCATCTTGGTCAGGAGGGGCCCAGAGACATTGTGAGGGACAGAGACCAAAGGGGTCGTGAGTACCCAAGGGGTCGGGAGTGGGGAAAGGGGACACACGTATGTAAGATGGCCATCTTAATCATCTCGGGGATTGATTGTTGATTGTGGATTGTTGATGGTTGATTGCTCGGAGAATATATCATCGATTATTCCGGATCCTTGGTGTGGGGTTTTTTCTTGGTTGGAATTCATATTGATTGCGTTACGAAAGCGCATACATAATAAATCTTTCTGGCGGAGTTCCTCTCACGGTCCGGGGGTCACCGAGACCAGGTAGTCACCGGGAGGATCACGTAACAATACATACCTGTACAAAGTTTGAATTCGATTACTTCAGCTGTTCTCAAGTTATAGACCTATTAGGACTTTGACCTTTCACTCATTGACCCGAAAATTTAATCGGTTAATCTTTACATCATTATACATGCCTGTACTAAGTTTGAATTAGATCACTTTTAGCCGTTCGCAAGTTATAGACCTATAACAGACTTTGACCTTTGACCTCAAATTATAATCAGTTAATCTTTACATCTTTATACATACCTGTACAAAGTTTGAAATAGATCACTTCAGCTGTTCTCAAGTTATAGAACTATTAGGACTTTGACATTTGACCTCTTGACCCCAAAATCTAATAAGATCATCTTTACCTCATTATACATACCTGCACCAAGATTGACTAAGATCCCTTCGGGCCATTCTCAAGTTATCACGGTAACGAAAGGCTATCATGGACGGACGGACAGCCGGACGGTCAACCTGAAAACACAATGCCCCCGTTGACGAAAGAGGCATAAATAAAAAGCAGCCTTTTCACTTTCCTTCTTCACTATCTGTAACAATTTTATCAAGTCCACTTTACTTTCTGCCAACAGAGTGGTGTCGTCTTGACATCTTAGGTTGTTGATACGTCTTCCTCCGATCCTGACTCCAGCCTCCATGTCATCCAAGTTAGATTTTCCGTCAAAATTATGATAACCATAAATTAATCGGACAATTCTGTCCGATGATAATGGCATAATGATGATAATAATATTAACACGATGGGGGGGGGGGGCGGGCCTGGCAGATCTCCAAGCTGTCTATTGTGGGTTCGGATCTCGGCCCAGCTATAAACTGGTACCCTCACGGCCCAATAATTAGCTTGCCCACTGGCCCCCTGCCCACTCTCGTGGGGAGCAGGTGTTTCTGGTTTCATAAATTTGAGGCATGACTCGTGAGAAAGATTAAGAAATATCAAATGCTTTGGATTCAGCAGTGCCCGGGAAAGGTTAATGAAAGGTAGAGAAGAGTTTGATAAACTTATTTGTTTAATTTGCCTGTGCGAGCAAACATCTCATCACCTCTTAGGACAGAAATATGACAAGACTTCTGTATTGCAAGCACTTCCACGAATGTAGGTTGTTGTCGTTTGTTGAACCCACTGGATACATCATTGGCGAGGCATCTCTGTGCCACTGATGCAGTGCCCACTGCAGATTAGGGTGGGAATTTGTAATTTGCTCAGTGCCGGTGATAACTCACCTTTTCCTTTGCAAAACACACCATGGGATGTTTACTGTTCACCAAGTAATGCCAGCAGACGGAAGACCCAGCCTCACGTCCATCCTTGAGGTGGCATACGCATTGATGATTCGCCCTGCTGCTTGTGAAACACCAGGATGAGTTTATAGAAGGATCAGGATTAAATCACAGGCTAGACAGCTTAGGGGCGAGTGTGTGTACCTTCAGATTACTCTATCACCCAGGATGGAGGTGATGAGGTGAAAGGGGAGAGAAGGTTATTCTTCCAATAATGTTGTTCATGAAAATGGTGATAAATTCCTAAGTTGGATAATTTTTATGACTAGTACACCCGCTGATTAGGGGAGTGGCAGGGAGTGTCATTCCTCTTTTGGGTATATAGATTACATTCGATTTATGATCGGGTCTCAAGAACATTGGGTGTGTGTTCATTTACCAAGTTTGTTGTGGAGAGATCGCCAAGTTGTTTAAGCATTTGAGCAAGCACTCCATTCAAAACCGTTAAGGAACGGCTGGCTGGGCAAGCGATAGCTAGCTGCTTGGTAAATGAACACACCCCAGGCTTCCTCCCTTTCAGTTTCGTATCAAACAGCAGGAGCGAGTTTCAAAAGTTCTCTACGAAAAATGCCACGGTAGCGGCAGAAAGACGCATGTTATTAACCCAACATTTGTGGGTTATATCGAGTACAGTAGATCTTCGCTCAGTTCTGTAAGTAAACCTTACTTCACGGATGTCAGGATTCCTCCAAATTTCTTCATTTAGTGTTATAAACAGCATTAGCGACTGTTTAAAAAGCTAATCATACATGTTTGCAGTTTATAATATTTTTTACTTCCTGTAGAAGCTGTTGCTCACACGGAAACGCCATTATAACTATAAACTATTTATACACGTTACCACTGCAGGATTATCATTAATTTTGTTATTAAAATCGTATTTGGAAAAACGCCACGATAAATCTTCTTCTTTGGACAAAAGCCACGATAAAGCTAATTTAACATTGATATACACCTCAACACGAAACGCCATTGATGGCAATGGCAGGGAAAACCCGCTCGGGGGAGAAAACCCCCTTGGGTAGGGGGGGAAATGAATGCGCTACAACCTTCATTATGTAACCCTTCGTCATCCTGTCAAATTTGGTTGAGATTGGTTAAGTAATGACGGCATGTATTGGCATCAAATATTCATCACACAGACGGACAAACAGACACGGAATTGCATATTTTAGTATGATTAAATAATCTAAATCATCTTTGGAAACTCAGCATTATATATTGCCATACATTCAGACCTGGGAGGGCTCTGTTCTCCCTTCTGAAACCCGCATTTGGAGATAACAACCAACAACACGCACACTATAGCTAAATAACTCCATGACATGGCTAACCAACTAAGACACAATAGAAGCTTCAGATTCCAGCCTCTTCAGCATTTGCATCCACATCATTATGCTGACATGGCTGACGTTATGTTTCACCTGTCCTGCTGCCATCACGTTTCACCTGTCCTGCTGACATCACGTTTCACCTGTCCTTTGTGCTGCATATCTCACTTTTTAATTCCCTTCTCTGTTTGCCTTCTGCTTTGTTTGGTTGCAAACTTTTGCTTGCATACCAGTCAAGTGCAAGTGCCAGGTGTTCTGAATGCCTAAGTTTGGTAACTGATAAGTGATAACTGTTAATAGCTTTATTGAACAGATCAAAAGCTTTGGCATTCTGGAGCTAATAATGCTGAACAAATGACTCAACATAACAATTACAGAATGGTGTATAGGGAAAACGTTCGAGAGAAAATGAAAAGAATTCACACTTTCTATTGACGCATTCTGACTCAATAAAAAAAAAAGGGTTTAAGTGTTATTTTCTAGTTATCCTCGCCAGAGGAGAGGGTATTGCATTTGAGTCTGTTTGTTTGTCTGTCTGTTTGTCCGCATTTCTCTGCAACCGTTGGTCCAATTGACAGGAAATTTTCACCATAAGTGCACCTCCTCCTGTATAATTTTAAATGATAATTATTACGTCATAGGTCACGTGGTACTGGCGCCATCTTGGAAAAACTGAAAAACTTTGCACCTCTATATCTCCGAAAGCGTTTCAGAGAAAAAATTGAGACATGGCTCATTGTAAAGAACTCTCCATGGGAAATAACATATGTCAATGATGATGTGCCTCCATTATTATGATGCCATAATTCGACGAGATCAAAACTTCATCCAATCAAGATGAAATTTCTTGAGCATCATCTAGGGATAAATTGGTGGCGAAAAAAAATAATAATGATGATGTCATCGGTCACGTGGTTCGGCCACCATATTTGTTTTAACACAAAAGCCTTAAAAACCCTTAACAACATGTCCTGGCGAGGGTCTGCAATCTCTGATTGCTCTTTCTTGTTGAAGCTTGTGAACTGGCAGGATAATTCAAAGGTGGCATACTCACCTTTAAGCTGTCTTTCCTCAGTTCAATTTTGAATCCAATTGTGAACTGTTGGACTGTCGTTTCTCAGGAAGGGAATCCTGAGGATGACGCACACATACTCATCAATGAGGATGCCATCCCTCAAATGAACGTTAAGCTGGGGACTCATCTGTCAGTATCAGTTGCCGAGAGACGTTAAAGGTCGCATCGTATCTTACACACAAAGAACTAGGCGAGTAGGCCAACACCCTGGCCACATTCTAAATTCCGCCTGCCATAACCAGCACCAGTCGAATGTCATGCTCAGCCTGCCGGTTCATGAAAGACTAGGGCCAACCTTGAACGCTCTATAAGCCACCTGCTCAAAACTAATGGGACTATGATTATAATGCAGATGATGATGAGTCTTATTGAGGCTTTTTTGAAAAATCCTTAAAACCACGAATTGCATTATACAGGAATGGTGTGGAAGGAATTTGGTGATATTCCTCATTTGACTGAGAATGCTGCTGTGGCATAATAATCATGATTAATATGTCCATTTTGTGGATTAAAAAAAATATATATATATATATATTGTTGCGGTTTTTTAAATAAAGGCAACCCCCCCCCCCCCTCCATAGTTAGTTACACCACAACATGTAGCCTTGCATAGTTAGTTATTTCTTATTAAATGTGAAGTATAGTCTCCTTCCCGGTGTTAGTATGCGTTGAGGCAGGCAGGGTAATGGTCGGCCTCATTGCAGCCTAAAGGTCCTCGTCATGGGCCTAGGCCAGGCCTTGCAGGCCCGAGGGAGGTGCTGGAGGGCGTGGCCGGTGAGCAGCGAGCAGCCAATGGGAGCTGAAGGGAGTGGCCGAGGGTGACCAATAAGGGGCTGTCACGATACGTGACCCCAGGCGGCCAATGGAGGCCTGTGGAACGTTCGAGTGGGGTGTCGGGGGGGGCTATAAAACCCGGCCCGGACTCCCCGCTCTCTCTCTGACTCGTGCCAGGCTCTTGCATATAGACTCTCTGGCAGGCTGACGTTCTCTTGCAGATGCTGGCTGACTCTCTCTCTGCCTTGCTCTCTCTGCCTCGCTGACCCTGAGATACGCTCCTCGGATTCCTGCTACGTGCATGTCCTTGATCAACGCCCCTGCCGCGAACATCTCCGGCTGTGGTGTCCTGGGTTGGAGCGATCCTTGGGGGGTTTCCGTCCAACTAGCACGAAGCGGCCGCGCTTTGTGCGCATTACCATCTTCCTTCCCTTCCCCGAATGAATGAGGGCCCTTGTCTGGGAACCTAGGTAAGGGCGCTAAGATTCTCCGCTTTGTCCCTTTTCTGTGAATACTGTACATTGTGAATAAATCCTGTGGTTTGGCTTCCAACCTGGCCATCATCGTCCTTTCCACATTGGCCTAGCATCGCCCCGAATTAAAACCACTCGATCGGATTCAATAGTGTTAACGGCACGAGTTACGCGACGCACAACCGCTCGAGCGTCCAGTATCAGTGTGACTCGTGCAGAGTTCAGTCCCCGTTCTCACAGCTGCGTGTGCCGAAGGTACTCGGGTCGTGACCGTTAACCCTTCCGCACGTAGCTGCAGGCTCGGTGGCTGGAATTGCTTAGCAATCCGTCCACCACGAGTGTAGTGTGTTTGGCGGCCTCGTGGACTCGGAGTTCGAGGGGGAGCAGGGCTTAACCCCCCCTTAGTACGTCGACGAAACCGAGATCCGCAACAATATGTTGGAGGCTCCAGGCAAGGATTGTATAGCCCTCATCAAGGCCAGGCCTTAATTAAATAAAAGAGAAGAAAAGTGTATGATGTTTGTTTGCGAAAAAGATGAAAGCCAGCCTGGTAGATATAGTTTGAGTGAGACAGAAAGTAAGACCAGCAATCCTGATACGGTGAGTGCAAGATGGTTCCGGGCATCACTTTAACACTCCTAAGTCAGGAAGATAGTACCATCCTGGGCAGTTGAGGAAGATAGTACCATCCTGGGCAGTTGAGGAAGATAGTACCATCCTGGGCAGTTGCTGTCTTCAACCTACTACCGAGAGATTGCATATTCGATCATATTTTTCTGTAAGTCTGCAAGCCTGCATATGATTAACAACCGAAATGATAACACCCACGTGGAAAATTCACCGAAAGACTACAGTAGGTCAAAGACACACAAGAAAAGACATTAGAAAGAGCTCAGAAAAAAGTTTGTACAATGCAATCCAATCGATTCATTACACTCGGCAAAGCTAGCTGCATTTATTAACAAGAGAACCACAGGCGTGCAAACAGCTGTGTGGATTGCTGGGAATGGCGAAGTTATAATTCATCTCTCCTAAATATCACCCTGACGTTCCGGCTGTTGCTTTCCATTTATGGCGAATGTCTAGAAAAGCTGTTTTCGTGCGCTGCATCCAAGTAAGCATGCAGACTTGAACATGGAACTTGCACCGTGTTCAAGTCGTGATGTAAACAAGGTTGTGCTTTAAGCTGGAATTGCAATCCCGCATATGCACGAGATGGCCCCTTGATGAGCTATCATGATGCAACGCCAAGTATGACACCCACGAGATACTATGGAAACCGAAAATGCATCATGATGCTGTGATGATAGAAACATGATGGCTTTGTAAACGAGGCTAAAGTCGAGACCTCAGAAGTATTTGACATAACGGCTTCAACTTTGAACCTTCACGCCTCCAAAGCAGATTACGAGTTATCGGAGAGCTCTCTGCATTACTTTCACCTGTTCATCAAAGTTAGGAGTTGATGTATCTGTTATTTTTAAACCTCAAACATGGTAATGTATCACAAAAGTCAGGTGGAGTTACTCAAATTTTTAACTTTTAGAAATTAAATGTAGGAATTTACCATGATTTGAGAGACCCTTGGTCATTCGCATATTGCAAACATACTGGAGGAAATCCCCTAAAGAGGTGCTTGACAAGGCCTGTTTACTCCGTGGATGTAGGATATGTTTTCACCCCTGTCTGTCTGTCTGTCTGTCTGTCTGTCCGAGAACAAGATATCTCAGAAGGTTGTGGACAGATTCCCACGAAATTTGGTGGAGAGGTTGAGTGTGCGATAAGGACAAAATGATTCGATTTTGGTGAAGATTCGGATCCAAATACTAGAATCTTTAAGTGATTCTTCAGCATTGAGTGAGACGGCCCAAACCTATTATACGTATATCACGATATCTCAAAAGGTTGTGGGCAGATTCGTACGAAACTTGGTGGACAGGTTGTATGTTTGATAAGGATGAATTGATTCTATTTTGGTGAAGATCCGGTTCCAGATACGCGACTTTTTAAATTCTTTAAAGATTATACAGATTATGCCAAAACGGGGTGAGACGAGTTGGTTTTGGTGACAAGAACAAGTCGATTAGATTTTGGTTCAGGTCCGAATCCAGATCCGGCCTATCAGTGGAATACAAAACGTAAACTGTTCAGCCTGGCGGAGGTATGCTCTCTACTGAGTACTGTTCCAGTTTAGACATGCTGTACATCTTATGACATCCAAGCACCAATTCAGCAAATGTCTGTTCTTTCCTGATCTTTGAGTCACCTGAAAAACCTTTGCCATCTAAACAATGGCCAGAAGATGTCCAGGGATCTCACACTGCCATGGACATTGTAGAGTGTGTCTTAAAAGTAATGATACATCATGCTCATTGTTTAATCAGGAGCAACCACCAAGCTAGGTGTAATGGATATCGTTTGTAATAACGATGAATTGTCAATCAAAACGGACAATAGAACCAAACAGCGCTAACTGTGCAGAAGAATAAAAGTCTATTGTGTTCCTTTTGGTTACATTCATATTCCACATCACCCATTATGCTGTCTCTTTGTTAGAACCTAAAGATTGAGAACCGTTTAGCAAACGTGTGCTCATGAATTCCTTAATGCTCTCATTCTCTGCCGCTCCTAATTTACCTGCAAAAGTCATTCTGATTTGGCTCATTATTCTTATTTATCCCCCCCCCCCCCCCCCCCATTTTGTCATTTAGGTATTGGATTGAAGACCATGCCCCCGATGCAGTGACAGCACCTGCAAGTTGGTTTGTGTTTTTTTTTTTGGAAGCATTAAGGAGGTGATCTATAGGAAGGATCTGTTTAAAAAATGGTGTGTTCGGTTCATTAATCCGTCTGCCTTTTAATTATTATGGGAGTGATCATCTAGCTTCTTGCTGCAACTGAGAATAATTACCAACAACTTTTTTTTTCATCTCATTACAGCTGAATGAAAAGACGAGATGTAAATGTATTGCGATGGCTGTTTGCAAGATTCATTGGAGCTTTCATTGGACAGCCGAGAAGAAGTTCAAAACTTAATAGCAGGAGACGAGCAATTTGTACATAATAAACGGAAACCTACATCTACAGCTGATTAGCACAATCAATGGAATGCTCTGGAGCTTAATATCTCTCCAATGGCATCTAATTGCATCACCATGGGTTTACCTGTTTGGCATTATCATCTGATGATATCACTCACGAAGCAGGGAATCCTTGGTTAAATGTCTTACACTCTATTGATTTGTCCTCTGTCTTGTCATGTCCTTCTTCTCCGTGTGATGTATGTATACGAGTAAAAGCACCTCCATGATCCTTAAGACAGGGTTTTGTAATCACTTTTGTGTGTCTGTCTGGGCCACACCTTTTTTTTTACCATTTCAGCTTTTGCCATCAAATTTTCCACGAAGCTTGATGATGAGAATATGGAGAAGAAAAAAAATCATAATTTGGTCAAATGGTCAAAGGTGAACATCACAAAATCGTCAATTTTCATCAAATTGACCTGCAATTTTAAGAATTTGAATATTGGGTCACTGAATTCACCAATCAAAAGCTGGAAGTCAATTTTTTTTTTAGATCAAAAGGTCAAAGGTCAAGGTCGCATAAAGTAAATTTTCATCCGAATGACTTGATATTTGAGCAGGGTTTGCATATTGGGGCACTAGAGCCTATTTATTTTGAGGGAGAAGGTCAAGGTCACCTAAAATCGTTAATTTTTTATTTTCTAAGCTTTTATCATGTTTAACATATGGAAGAAGAAGAAGAAGTCCAAATACAAAATGGATGCGGACGGGCTTTGCATTTTTCGATGCTTTCAAGTTATATTTATGTAAATGATGTTGATGCATTGGGTACCAGAGCAGCACCTTTCTTTACCTTAAAACAGATACGTCATTGACGTTTGAGATCACTGGTGTCCTTCCGCAGATCATGATTCCACTGGAAACGCATATTCCAGTATAATTATCTCACACAGAAGAAGGCCACCAACCAATGCAACTAAAAAAACATAGAGTGAACATTCTTACAAACTTTGCTATTAAATACAACAGAGTCTGTTTCTCCTTGTAAAACATGCCCATGAAGACAGCATACTTCAGTTGCTGAAGACAAACTACAGCAAAATGTTTTGACGATGTACAGGGAATAACGCAGGAATGGTTGTTCATACTTTACAAATAATCAATATGTTGTTGTACTGTGTGCAAGACAACTTGTTAAGGTCTCCATAAGCCAGAGTAACAAGGGAGAATATTTCCTGGTTCACTGTCTCTGGTAACTTTATATTCTGGGCAAAAAGTAAGTAACATCATGTGGCCCACAACAAGTGGACAACCTGCTGCCGGTGACCAAGTTTTACTTGGTTTAAAAAGTGGGTTCACCCATTTCTTGAACCAAGTGGAAGAAGATTGGAAGAGGAGTCTCTTAAAATGTATTCTCTTCATATGTATGTTGCAGGCCATATACAAAAATACATATATGTGTCTCTTCATGTGTGTTGTTGCTTTTTTTACATCCAGTGGCAATGCATCTCAATAAATTGGCTGTTACCTTGGATTTGGGTTGATAGGATAGCTCAGAGATAGAGTACTTTGAACTGTCTAGTCTGGATTTGATTTCCGCTATGGCCCGACTATACGTATCGTCCTGATGATTAGCAGACATGGCTTTTCATCCTCTGTCCTTCAAATGGGATGCTAACCTTGTCGTAAGTGCAAGTGTGTGTGTGCGTGTGTATAGGTGTGTGTGTGTGTGTGTGTGTGTGTGTGTGTGTGTGTGTGTGTGTGTGTGTGTGTGCGCGTGTTACATCTTACAATACTTCTCAAAATGAGTAGGCCATTGTGTGTCCGAGTCCTAAAATCCTGTCAACTGTATCAGAAGCGCAACGTGCCCAGATATACAGTCACGTGAAAAAGTAAGTACACCCCATGTAAAGTTTTGACTTTTTCAACATATTTCAACATACAGCTATTTGATCTTCATTTCAACAATATTGATAGATAAAGGTGATATAATACAACAAATATCATGAAACATTTACATTTTGTAGTCCATTGTATAATTTAAATACACATAAATGCAAATTTCGAAAGGGGAAATAGTAAGTACACCCCTACATTTATCACGACTTCAAATACCTAAAATTAGAATCAGGGGCACCAGCTCAGGTGCAAATGATTAGAACATCGTTAGAGAGGATCTTAGAGGAACCTGTCTTATTTAAACCTCAGACATTTAGTTTGGTTTGCTCTTTGTTGTTGAAATGTGCGGCGTCACCATGCCTAGATCAAAAGAGCTCTCTGAGGCCTTCAAAAAGAAGGTTATAGATGCCTACGAGTCTGGGAAGGGATTTAAAAAGATCTCCAAACAATTTAAAATCAATCATTCGACTGTCCAGAAGATCATCTACAAGTGGAGAAGATTCCAAACAACTGCCAACTTGTTCAGGCCAGGCCGCCCCAGCAAGTTCAGCCCGAGAGCAGATTGCAAGATGCTGAAAGAAGTCTCTAAGAACCACAGAATGTCATCACGGGACCTACAGGTAGCTCTTGCCACTGTTGATGTCAAAGTGCACGAGTCTACCATTAGAAAGAGGCTGCACAAATTTGATCTACATGGGATCAAACACCTAGGCAAAGACCAGCACTTCTGGAACAATGTGCTCTGGACAGATGATTCAAAGGTAGAGCTATTTGGCCACAGTACCAGAAGACATGTTTGGCGAAAACCAAACACAGCATTTGACCACAAGAACCTGATACCAACTGAAAAGCATGGTGGTGGAAATATTATGGTTTGGGGCAGCTTTGCTGCATCAGGGCCTGGGCAGCTCAACATCATATAATCCACTATGAATTCTTCATTGTACCAGAGGGTGCTTGAGGATAATGTGAGGCCATCTGTCGGAAAGTTGAAGCTCAACCGAAGGTGGACCTTGCAACATGACAATGACCCTAAACATACTAGTAAATCCACCAAGGAATGGCTGAAAAGAAAGAAATGGAGGGTTCTGGAATGGCCAAGTCAAAGCCCGGATCTAAATCCCATCGAGATGTTGTGGGGGTATTTCAAACGAGCTGTGTGCAAGTCCCAGTGTGTACCCTGGATAAGAATAGGTATGCCGTATCCCTGCGTGTCGTAAGAGGCGACTAAGAGAGTTGGCGTCAGGAAGGGCATCCGACCATAAAGACATTGCCTCAAAAAGAGAACCATGACAATTACAACTACATGTGGGCAGGGTACAGCCCGAAGTGGAGATCGGTTTCTGAGGTTTGGGACATGGAATGTAGGGACAATGACAGGGAGATCAGGAGAAGTGGTGAAAGTATTGGTCAGAAGAAGAGTGGACATATGTTGTGTGCAAGAGATGAGATGGAAGGGAAGTGGTGTGAGAATGGTGAAGGGTAGGCAGGGACAGAAATACACGTTTGTGTGGCAAGGGTGCCTGGAGGGCATGAATGGTGTTGGTGTCCTGTTTTCTGAGGAGTTTGTAGACAGTGTGGTGAGTGTGACTAGAGTGAGTGACAGGTTGATGATGGTGAAAATGATGATTGGAAAGCTCTTGGTGAACGTCATCTCGGGATATGCTCCGCAGGTTGGTCGAAGCGATGAAGAGAAGGACAAGTTCTGGTGTGCGATAAAGAAGCTGATGGAAAACCTGAAAGATGAGGAAGTTGTTATGGTAGGAGGAGACCTAATTGGACATGTGGGAAGGAGTATGGATGGTTTTGACGGAGTTCATGGGGGTTACGGATATGGTGTGAGAAATGGAGAAGGTGAAAGGATTTTGTAGTTTGCTGATGGAGCTGATTTGTTGATTTGTAATACTCAGTTCCAGAAAGAGCTTGTTATAAGTATATGTTATGTTATAAGTATATAAGTTATAAATAAGCTTGTTACATACACGTCAGGTGGGTCGACGACAACCGTTGACTACCTGATGGTGCGTAGGCAAGATAGGGGGCACCTCCGGGACACAAAGGTGATCCCGGGGGAGGAGGCTGTTTCACAGCACCACTTGGTGGTCTGCGACGTAAGGGTGAAAGGTGCGAGGAGAGCTCGGCGGGTGAAGTACCATCCGAGAATGAAGGTGTGGAGGTTGAAAGAGGTGACAGTAAGGGAGGCATTAAAAGAGAGGCTGAGTAGGGTCGAGGATGATTGGGTTGAGCTTGAAAGTATTTGGATGTCAATGAAAGCTAGTCTGTTGGGAGCCGTTGGTGAGGTATGTGGATGGACAAAAGGACCACCGAGGCACTCGGAAACATGGTGGTGGGATGATGAAGTTGGAAAGAGCATTGACGAGAAGAGGAAGAAGTTCAAGGAGTGGCAGAAGTCGAAGGATACGGGAGCAGAAACAGCAGAGCATGAAAGTTATAAGGCAGCCAGGAAGGCTGCAAAGAAAGAGGTAGCAAAGGCGCAGGAGGCATGTAGGAAAATGTTCGGAGAACGCTTGGATTCAGAAGAGGGTCAGAAAGCACGATTCAGGATTGCAAAGCAGATAGCGAAAGAGAGGTGTGATGTGATGGGGGTGAGTTGCTTGAAGGATGAAGTGGGACAAATCGTTGTCGACCCAGATGGAATTAAAGGAAGATGGAAAAGATATATGGAAATGCTGTTGAATACAGAGAACGAATGGGATGGCAACATAGAGAGTAACCCAGTTTTAGGACCGGCAGAGAAGATAACTGAGACGGAAGTTGAGGAAGCGATAAAAGCAATGAAGGGTAGAAAAGCGGGAGGACCGACGGGAGTTGTGGGAGATATGTTGAAGGCAGCAGAAAGTTGGGGTGTGAAGAGAATGACAGAGATCTGTAATCTGGTGGTGAAAGAAGGCCGCATTCCAGTGGATTGGGAACTGAGTACCCTCATCCTTCTATACAAGGGGAAAGGTGACCCTCTGGAGTGTGGCTCGTACCGAGCGATAAAGTTATTGGAGCATGGAATGAAGGTATTGGAAAGGGTGTTGGAGAGGAGGATAAGGAAGAAAGTGAAGATCGACGAAAGGCAGTTTGGATTCATGCCAGGAAGAGGAACGACAGACACGCTTTTCATTGTGAGGCAGTTGCAGGAGAAGTACATGGAGAAGAGGAAAGAAGTTGTTTCTTGGGTTTATTGATCTGGAGAAAGCATTCGATCGGGTTCCACGCAAAGTATTGACATGGGCATTGAGGAAGTTAGGAGTGGAAGAATGGTTGATCAGAGTAGTGATGGCAATCTTGTTTTTGTTTTTTGTCTCAGCGGTTCTTCGATCGCGCTACAACTACTTTCGGTCTCTGTTTTTCACGGTCTTTTCACCCATACTCCCTTGTTTTAAAATCTCAAAAAAAACCAAAAAATTTTTTTCCTTCCCTGTTCTTATCCGCTTGTGCGTTCTTATTTGTTCTTTCGTTCTTCGTTCTTTTGCTCTTTCGTTCTTCGTTATTTGTTCTTTCGTTCTTTGACCACGTTGTTCGAGATCACGTGATCAAGTTGTTAATACATGTTTCATCTGTCCCCTGATTATTATTATGTTATTTATTATGTTATGTTATGTGTTAATACATATTATGTTATGTATCAACTTTATTATTATGTCATATTCTATAACACTTTTTTCTACTTCTTCTATAAAAGGATGCTTTCGACTTGCTCACCAATTCTATTCATTCAAAAAAAAAATTCCATCTCTTACAGTGCATCTTTCATTCATTCCCTAAACTCTCCAGAACTCCACCCACCCTTCAGCGTCCTCAAACGTATTTTTGACTCGAATGTCTCAAAAAACTCATTTTGCAATAAATGTTCGTTTCCCATAAATCGTACACTTTTCAAAATCCAATCACACCCCTCCCCTCCAAATCTTCCCCATCACCCATCTCTGTCAAATCTTCCCCCTTGCCCCTCCCCCCCAAATCTTCCCAAACACCCATCCCTTTCAAATCTCCCCCGCTGCCCCTTCCCTCCTAAACTCCCCCCACACCCCTCCCCTCCGAGACTCTCCCTCACTCCTCCCCTCTCACCCCTCCTCCTCAAAGCATCCTCCCCGCTTCTTCCCCCTTCCAACTTTCACCTTCATCTTCCTCAACCTTCTGCCTCACTCTTCCCCCTCCTCAAATAACACCTCACTGCGCCTCACCCAAACACCATCAAACCTTTTGTCCGCCCCATTCTTCCCTTTCTCCAAGCTATTCTGAAATCTCTGACACACCTGCAACAGCTCTCCCTACCTCTTCCTCCTCTTCCACATCCTGCCCTACCGCTCATCCCCCCCCCCCCCTGTTCTGTATCCGATGCTCCCCCTTCCTCTTCCTTAACAGTATGGACCTCAAACATCCGGGGCCTTCGCTCAAACTTAACTGATCTCTCCATACAGGTTGCTTCTGACAAACCAGACGTGATCTGCTTAACAGAAACCTTCCTCCTTCATGATGTCTCTGATTCCTTGGTATCTCTCCCAGGTTACTCCCTCCTCCGGTATGATAGACCTGAGCCTCGTCCTGGAGGTGGGGTTGCTATCTTTATAAAAAACTCTCTTCCTCACTCGCCCTGCACTGCCCTCTCTCCACCTCACCCCCAGGAAAACCTTTGGCTACGGCTTCCCCTTCACTCCCACCTTTTGTTCATATGCGTGTTGTACCGTCCACCAAACAGTGATGACTCCATCTACATCTCGCTGTCTGATAATATGGACCAACTTCTATCTACCCATCCCAACTCTCTCTTCATCATATGTGGTGATTTCAACTGTCACCATGCCAGTTGGCTGGGGGTGGGTACCTCTCTCACCAGCCATGGCTCTTCAGGAAAGGACTTCTGTGACTCACTGGGACTGACACAATCTGTCAATTTCCCAACCCGGATCTCAGTCAACGGAGAATCTTCTCTTCTGGACTTGGTTATGACTAACTTCCCTGAAAATGTCTGCTGCTCTTCTTCTGCTCCAATCGGCTCTTCTGATCATGTGCTTGTTAAAGTGGACATCTCTCTGACCATTTTCAGAGAGCCTCCTCAGCGTCGACGAGTCTGACATTTCACTCAGGCCAACTGGCACGGTCTTCAAGCAGCCATAAATCATCTGGACTGGTCTCCCATCTCTACTGCCTCTGACATCAACTCATCCTGGGAATTCTTCCAAAGTAAATTGCTCTCTCTCATGCACAGATTTATCCCTTCTCGTCTTCAGTTGTCATACCCTTCCTCCCGTCCATGGTACACGGAATCTTGTGGTGAGGCTATTGCCCAGAAACAACTTCCTTTCGTCTCCTGGAAAGCAAGTCCAACGGAAGTAAATCTCATTTCCTTTCACAAAGCCCGAAACAAGTGTGTGTCCACCCTCAGGAGAGCCAGGAAACAATATCTCTCCGTCCTCAGGACCGAACTCTCTTATCTGTCTCCCTCTTCCAAATCCTGGTGGCGTCTGGTGAAATCTGTTTCTGGTGTTTGTTCCCCCTCCATCCCCTCCCTCACCTTAAATGGCCACATGGCTGACTCCGCACGTGAAAAAGCTGAATGCCTCAACTCTGTGTTTGCCTCTAAATCTTGTGTCCCAAACCCATCCCTCTCTGTACCCACCGTACCCAGTCGTACCCAGCTGCTCCTGGACTCTGTGTCCTTTCCTCCTGACAAGGTGGAAAAGTTTCTGTCAACCCTCGACTCTGATTCTGCAACTGGACCTGACGGCATCAGCCCATGGGTCCTAAAATCATGTTCTTCTGCTCTTTCACTCCCCCTCTCTGTTCTCTTCACCCTCTCTTTTGCTCAAGGTCATCTTCCATCTGCTTGGAAATCTGCCAACATCACCGCTTTGCACAAAAAAGGTGCAAAAACAGATCCCAGCAACTACAGACCAATCAGCCTTCTCCCAATTATCAGCAAAGTCATGGAATCCATCATTGCTTCAGATATGAAATCTTTCCTCTTCTCCAATGGCTTGATCTATGATCATCAATTTGGTTTCAGACCTGGACACTCCACTCTGGACATGCTGCTTCTGCTTTCTCAACAATGGATGGAGGTCCTCAATGCCAAGCAGGAAATTAGAGCAGTCTCCCTTGACATATCACGTGCCTTCGATACGGTCTGGCACCCCGCTCTGCTCACCAAACTCTCCTCTTTTGGTATCCATGGAAATCTCCACGCATGGCTGGTGGGCTTCCTCTCTAGTCGTAGTCAACGTGTGGCCCTGAATGGGTTTCTCTCATCTCATCTTCCTGTTCAGGCTGGAGTTCCCCAAGGCAGGGTTCTGGGCCCTGTGCTTTTTCTGGTCTTCATCAATGATCTCTCTGACTCTCTTGAAAATCCTCTCTATTTCTTTGCTGACGACTCTACTCTCTGTCGCTCCATTCTTCATCCCTCAGATCGGCAATCTGCAGCCTCCTCACTCTCTGCAGACCTTGACAAAATCACAGACTGGGCAAACAAGTGGAACATGTCTTTCAATCCTGACAAATCTCACACTCTTACGATGTCTCTCCGAAAAGACCGACTGGACAACCCTCCCATCCACTTTCTGAATAATCCTCTCCAAGAAGTTCTGCCACTCAAGCTTTTGGGTCTCACTATCTGCCATGATCTTTCCTGGAAAAACCACATTTCAAATCTGGCCTCCAAAGCCAGTCGCCGACTGGGCATCCTCCGTCGTGCGAAGTCCTTCCTTGGCACACCTGAGCTCCTCACCACATACAAGGCTTTCATCCGCAGCTCAATGGAATACTGCTCTCCCATGTGGGCTGGTGCTCCTGCCTCACACCTAGCTCGCCTTCACGCTGTTGAAACCAAAGCATTCAGAATCATTGGAATCTCCCGCGATTAAGCTAACTCCAAGGGCCTCTCACTCACTCACCGCAGGCAGGTTGGTGGTCTTTCCGTCTTCTACCGACTCCTCTCTGGCCTTGCCCCCCCCCAGCTCTCTCTGGCTCTGTCCCGCAAATATTCCTACAGGTCGCACAAGATCTGCCTGCAACCCTCTTATGGTCAAACTGCCAAAATCAAGACTCTCTGCTCACCTTCACTCCTTCATTCCTCTTTTCTCCCGCCTCTGGAACAAACTCCCTCACTCTCTTCAATCCCACTCCACCCTCCAAGTCTTTAAAACAGCTGTTCACCACCATCTCTTATCTTCCCCCATCCAAAACCTTGATCTTTTCTACCCCCGCTAATTTCACCCCAATTCCACTTTTTGAAATACCAACTTTTGTCCTGTAAGTCCTTGGTGTCCTTGTGCTTTATACTTCTCCCTCCCCCCCACCCCCCTTCCCACGCCTCCTCCCCCCGGGCCCTCTCCCTTCCACACATCTCCCTGCTCTCGGATGTTGTGTGTGTGTGCTTCCCCTTTTCTCCCCATATTGTCTTCCGCTCCCTCTTTTTGTGTATTTTGTTTGTCTGGTCGATTTGTTTGTGAAGTTAATGTTAGCTCTTTCACGAGCCTCAATTCAGTATACAAAAAAAAAAAAAAAAAATGTACAAAAGAGCGCGCACAGCTGTAAGGACGAAGGACGGGAACAGTGGTGAGTTTGAGGTGAAGGTGGGAGTGCATCAGGGGTCGGTACTAAGTCCACTACTATTTGTAGCTGTGATGGAGATGCTGGCTCAGAACGTAAAAGAGGGTTTACCGAGGGAGTTGTTGTATGCAGATGATCTGGTGTTGTTTGCGGAAAGTATGGATGGACTGAAGGAAAAGATGAACACGTGGAAGGAATGTATGGAGACAAAAGGTATGAAGGTGAATATCGGAAAGACGAAGGTGATGGCAAGTGGTAAAGCATGTGGTGAGGTGGAAAGAACTGGGAAGTGGCCCTGTGCTGTGTGTAGGAAGGGTGTCGGAGTGAACTCCATTCAGTGTACAATGTGCGCTGAGTGGGTTCATCAAAAATGTAGTGGTCTGAGAGGGTCATTAACCAGTGTGGCAGCTACATTCAAATGTAAGGTGTGCACAGAGGGAGCTGCAGATGGAGGAAATGTTGAGTTGGATCTTGGAGACAGCGTGAAGCTGGAAGGTGTGAAAACATTTTGCTACCTCGGAGACATGCTGAATGGGGAAGGTGGATCAGACTCGGCAACGGTTGCTCGAGTGAGATGTGCATGGAAGAAGTTTCGGGAATTGAGTGGTGTGCTAATGATGAGGGGAGTGTCGTTGAAGCAAAGGGAAAGGTGTATGCTGCATGTGTGAGAAGTGTTATGATTTATGGGAGCGAGACATGGGTAATGAACATAGAGCAGCAACGAAGGTTGGAAAGGGTGGAAATGCGAATGGTTCGACGGATGTGCGGAGTATCGTTGAGAGAGAGGAAGACAAATGATGATTTGCGAAAGATGATTGGAATAGAGCCTGTGATTGATGCTGTGAAGAGGAACAGGTTGAGATGGTTTGGGCATGTGTTGAGGAAGGATGAAAGTGACTGGTTGAAAAGAGTGATGGAAATTAATGTAGAAGGAAGTAGAAGACGGGGAAGACCGAGAAAGACTTGGCTAAAGATGGTGGAAGAAGAAATGCGGGCAAGGGGGTTAACAAGGAGAGATGCAGAAATAGGGCAAAATGGAGAAGATTGTCATGGGGACCGCAAGGCTAACCCCCGCTCTAGCAGGGAAAATGGCCTTTAAAATGCATGTTGTTGTGCATGCAAGAAACCCCTCAAACATCGCACAGCCGAAAGAATTCTGCATGGAGGAGTGGGAAAAAATTTCTCCCAGTCGATGTCAGAGACTGGTAGACAGTTATAAGAAACGCCTACTTGAGGTTGTTTCTGCCAAAGGGGGCAATACCACATATTGGAGCAAAGAGTGTACTTGCTTTTTCCACAGAAGGAAATGGCATCTCTATTAATTTTTTGTTGAATAAATTATTGCAAAGTGAACTTTTCAATGTTTTTTGTTCAATTAGATCACTTTTATCTATAAATACTGTTTAAATGAAGATCAAATATTGATATGTCCACATATGTTAAAAAGATTTTTTTTTAAACATTTCATTTGGTGTACTTACTTTTTCCACATGCAAAATTTGCATTTATGTTTATTTAAAGTATACAATGGACTACAAAATGTAAATGTTTCATGATATTTGTTATATTATATCACCTTTATCTGTCAATATTGTTGAAATGAAGATCAAATAGCTGTATGTTGAAAAAGTCAAAACTTTACATGGGGTGTACTTACTTTTTCACGTGACTGTAAATTGTCAGCCATGAAAGCGTTTCTGTTCTGCAGGGGGTGCTCTGATGCCTCTAGAGGTGTTCATAACACATTTGGCTTTAGGGACAGGTGTCAGGTTGAAAGGATGAGGTGAACTCAGTCTAAAAACAATGGAGACGTGTGTTCTTCCCATATAAATCATGCTTCAGCCTCAGTAATACTGATAGATGAGTGCAAGTGCAGCGGAGGAAAAGATGCACTATCATTATTAAAACATTATGAAATAACATTGCCAAAGAGGAGAGAGTATTATAGTGTGGGAAGGAATTTATCACGAGGCACCTATTGTACCCATAAATGGCTATGATATGACATTGTGCAGAAACCCTTAACACAGTCACACTGCCTATCACGGATCAACATGTGGGGTTCTTGATAAAGTGGGATAACATGGTCTCTGTCCAAATCTCAAGTGTGGCATGACCTACATAGACACATGTGACAGAGAAATACCAGTGTGATGTCACAACCTCTCTCACTAATGTACCATACTCTTCACAGATTGTCAGTGCCACCGAAGCAGCTTCCTGAGCAAGGGTTATACTGGGTGGTTTGCCATTGCCTTCCCAGCAGTATTTAGGGCAGATATTTGGAATTTGGCCATGGTGCCGGCGATGGCTCACCGACTCTTCGTGAAGGACACTGTGGGGACTTTAACTTCCACCAACTAATGCCGGCAGATGGGACGCCAGTTTAATGTCCATCCGAGGGATGGCACACACATTTGTAAATCACCCTGACTGTGAGACACCAGGATGACAGTTTATAGCTGGGTCTGGTTTAGAACCGAGGATCGACATTTTAGAGGTGAGTGGATGCCACAACCTATGATGAACTTGTTTGACTAATCTTACTATAATTCACCAAATGTCTGTCTGTTTGTCTGTCTGTCTGTCGGTCCGTCCGTTCCCAGGTACCGCAAAAATGGCTGAACCAATCGCAACGATATTTTGGGTGGGTAATCCTGGGACCCCCCAGAGTAAAATAGGCTATATTGTTTTTCCAATTTTTCAAATTTTCCAGTTTTTCCAAACACGATGGTATAATATTTACCAATATGAACAGTGATGTGGCTTTTATTGAAATTCTACAAATACTGTTTAGATTTTGATGAGAATTATGAACCTGCAGCGAATGCGGAAGTGGACAGATTACGGCCATGAGCGGGTTTGATGATATCCCAATACAACCGTCATTCAATCGTAATGTTAAATCGTTAAATGTTAATCGTGTTAATCGTTTTGTTAAAGTATCAATTCATGATTGGAATTGAGTGAATACAAATACGATTATGAATTCGTAATTGTATTCACCCAACCGTATGGAACTTCACATCAGGATTTAAATATTTGTTTATGTCACGGATGTGGTTAAAAGTTTATTATATGAATGTGTATTTGTAATTGGAGTTATGCTGTTTGGAATGAAAAAAGAGATATCGAGTTTAAGTGAATGATGAAATGCTGTGACGGTTTACACTTTATAAACGTGAAATTCACGGATCGCCATATGCAGATTCGCCATTGACTGGGAATGGAACAAACGCACTCGTTTGTTTGCGAACGCGTACGTTTTTCATGGAAGTCCTTCACGAACTTGCTGTCCATGTTTGACGTGCGACTGAAGGTGCTACAGGAATGTGGAATTTATTGGTTTCATGCTTTAGCATTCGGCGTTTCTGCATTGTCTGTTTGCTTCTGGCCTCCCACCCGTGCGTAGCACGGGTACCTCACTAGTATATGGAAATCTGTTTTTATACAGTAGTACAGGATCACAGAGGAGCTAAACGACAGAGGGCAACAGTTTTACAGACGGACACAGGCTAAAGGGTCAACAGGAAGACAAAAATGCATGAACACATCTCAAATGAGTGGTTGAGTGTGAGAAATGGAAGAGGGATTCAAGAGAAAAAAGGCAGTGTGAGGAGGGGGATGAGAACCGTTAGCTATAGCAGATGAGAATGAATGGCATTCTTGAAAGGACACCATAGTAATAATGCAGTCTGGTTTTCCGATGACTGAATATGTGCCCGTCTCATTCTCGTGCTCTTTTTAGTTATATTCTCATGTGGAACATTTCAATAAAGTTCAGTAACATGTGGCACAGCTTGAGAATGTGTGCCGAAAGAGAAGGAAATAAGGAATATGCTTCACAAATGTCCTAACCAAAACCAAGCGAAGTCTTTTGTGATGTAAGTGGATTGGCCTAAAGGTTTCAACTTACAGTGCCGACAGAAAGTATTCAGACCCCTTGACTATTTTTCACATTTTGTTGTGTTACAGCCTGAATTAAAAATGGATTCAATTGAGATTTTTTTGTCACTGATCTACCCATAATACACCATCATGTCAGTGGAATTTTTTTTTTAAACAATTTTTACAAAATAACTAAAAATGAAATACAGAAAAATCTTATTTACATAATTATTCAACGCCTCGTTGAATAATTGGCCTCGTCAACAGTGGCCTCGTTTGGCTTTATCTTACACTTGAGTCATTACTTTTCAGAAACACCTTTGGCAGCGATTACAGCTTCAAGTCTTCTTGGATATGTTAGTATCAGCTTTATAGATACTAGGGCATGCCCGTACTATATCTATATCTAAAATTATATCCCCCCCCCTCTATTTACATGAAATGGTTTGGTCCAAAGCGAACGGCTTGCGAGTACGGTGACAATCCCCCCCCCCCCCCCCTCTATTTACATGAAATGGTTTGGTCCAAAGCGAACGGCTTGCGGAGTTTGGTAAAGAAATCGCCATAGCATGCACAAACGCGCAGGAAAGCGAAAGAATCGCAAATTAGTTTTAATTAGTTTTAAAACATCGTTTAACGCCAACATAGCGGCAACATAGTTTGCCAACGTGAAATAAATGAATACGTTCTCAAATGTGCCGTCCGAGGCAGAGTCTGTTCGCCACGTTCGGCACACGTGATAGCTCGCTGCTCTCTGATTGGTTGAATCGTTTTTTGGACATAGCTCGGTAACTACTTGTCCGATTAATATGAAACCTTGAAAAGGCACATCCTCGGGTCCCCAGCAATATACCTGGCAAGTTTAAAGTATATCGGACCCGTGGTTGTCGAGAAACAGCGGTCACAGACATACATACATACATACATACATACATACACACAGAGATTACTGGAATTATAGATAGATGGATTTGGGGAGTTTCTCCCATTCTTCCTTGCAGATTTGCTCAAGCTCTGTCAAGTTGGATGGGGAGCATCAGTGAACATCAATCTCAATTCCTTCAACATATTCTCAAAGGGATTCAGGTATGGACTTTGGCTGGGCCACTCAAGGACTTTCACATTCTTGTTCTGAAGCCATTCCAACGTTGCTTTGGCTGTATTCTTGGAGTCACTGTCCTGTTGGAACTTAAACCTTCACTGCAGTCTTAGGTCTTTCACACTCTGAAGCAGGTTCTCCTCAAGAATTCGTCAGTATTTGGCTCCATTCCCCGTCTCCCAGTCCCTGCTGCTGAAAAGCATCCCCATAACATGATGCTGCCACCACCATGCTTCACGGTAGGGATGGTGTTAGATGGGCGATAGCTGTGCTCGGTCTCCACCAGACCTAGAGCTTTGCATTCAGTCCAAAGGGTTAAATTTTTGTCTCATCAGGCCATAAAATATTTTGCCTCATACTCTGAGTCTTTCACGTGCCTTTTCTCAAACTCCAGGCATGCTGTAATATGCCATTTTCGCAGGAGTGGCTTCTGTATGGCCACTCTACCATAAAGTCAAGATTTGTGAAGTTCTGCAGATACTGTTATCCTTCTGGTAGGTTCTCCCATCTCAGTCAAGGAAGTCTGTATTTCTGTCAGAGTGGTCAATGGGTACTTAGCCACCTCCCTGATCAAGATCCTTCTTGCCCGATTGCTCAGTTTGGTCAGATGGCCAGCTCATGGAAGAGTCTGGGTAGATCCATATTCTTTCCACTTCCTTATGATGGAGCTTAGTGTGCTCTTGGGAACTGTCAACACTCTAGAAATCGTTTTGTTCCCTTCCCCAGATCTATGCCTCCACACAATTCTATCTCGGAGTTCTACGGACATTTCCTTGGACTTCATGGTATATTTTCCATTCTGACATGCACTGTCAACCGTGGGACCTTGTGTAGAAAGGTGTGTTTCTTTCTAATTAATGTCCAATCAATTGAATTGGCCACAGGTCGACTCCAATCAAGTCGTAGAGACATCTCAAGGATTATTAAAGGAAATTGGATGCACCTGAGCTCAATTTGGATTGTCATAACAAGGGACTCAAGACATTTCAGGTTTTCATTTTTAATTATTTGTAAAAAAAAAATCTAAAAACAAGAATCCACTTTGACATTGTGGGGTATTATGTGTAGATTAATGACAAAAAAATCTCAATTTAATCCATTTTAATTTAAAGCTGTAACATAGTTTTTCCCAAAAAGTGAAAAAAGTCAAGGGGTGTGAATACTTTCTGAAGGTAGTGTCTGAAAGAGAAACTGACAATGTGTCTGCGTGGAGAATTCTTAATGCTATATTCGCATCTCAAAAGAAGATGTCAGCAATTGTGTTATGTTTATGGCGTAGAGGTGAGTAGTTAGAATTGAAGATCTTAGCACCATTTGTTTGGGGACACGTTAAATGCAGCTCTGGAAGGATCCCCATTTAATCCAGCCACGAGTCACGATTAATACGTGACGAGTCACGAGTCCAGCCACGAGTCACGAGTCCAGCCACGAGTCACGATTTAATCCAGTTTAATCCTGCCACGAGTCTCACATGATGAACCAGGTGTGAGGCAGGCGTGGTTCGGACCATGTTTGGATTTGGGGACACGTTAAATGCCACTCGGGAAGGATCCCCATTTAATCCAGTCATCCGTGAAGGGATGGATGTCCATCGAGTTTGGTTTCTCTGCCAGCTGTGATTGTGGTTGTGGTTGAGTGGTTGACGTGGGGAGTGGGGCGAACACACACAACAATAATTTCCAATTGGTTAGATTAGTGGGCCTTTTATGTGTAGATTATTTGAAACATTGTTCTTTGGCTAATGAGGGCAAGGACAATAAGATACATTGGTGTACATTTCACATGAATTACTGTGGGGATGTTGTCAACAGTGGGCAATTTGATAAGTATTAACGGACTTGAACCAAAGATCCCAACATGATGAGCAATATTATAAAAGGACATACAAGGAAATCTTGACAAAGGAGGAGGCCAATAGCCAGCCGCACCAACCAAACTATGCCACATCCATGACCCCTGGCCCTAGTCCAATCACACAATCAAAAAATGAGCACATTCACCCTCCATGACATCAACCACATTCATTCACACCGCAAATGCAATCTTACCTGACAAGTATTCGGGGAGAAGGGGAAAGGTAGAACGAAGAGGAACATCACATAGACAACATCAACAATCACAACGTATGGAGATTTTTTAGTTTATTCTTATGTTTAGGTAGTGGGGGAGGGCACCAGTTATATGAGGGTTGCATTAACCACCTCTTCGTGGACATGGACCTTTTGATGGCCACGGCGCTGCACCCCCAGCACAAGCTCGCCACGGTCAGGGCCATCTGCAGGAGGCAGAACAACGACGCCATCTGCGACCTGGTGAGGGACAAGCTCATCAGGGACCTGCTCGCCCTCGTCCTGCCTGACGAGCACCTGGACCCTGCCCCCCAGCAGGGACCCCAGCCCGGCTCGAGCAGTACGGACTACCTGTTCGCCATGGAGGAGGGGCAGCAGGAGGAGAACCTCGAGGAGAAGATCAGGGAAGAGGTCAACAACTGGTCGAGGAAGCCGCTGAGGGGGAACCCGGGGCTCTCGCCCAATCTCTTCCCGCTCGAGTTCCGTGATGCTTGGGTAACTCTATTTCTCAGGCATAACACGCCGCTCCCGAGCTCTGCCTCGGTCGAGCGCGTGTTCAGCTACGGGTCGGACATCCTCAGGCCTAAGAGGTCGGCCCTGGCTGCACCGAACTTCGAGGCCCTCGTCTTCATGAAGGGCAACCTCCAAATCCTCAAGAAGGCCCACGAGGTGGAGGAGGAAGACGAGGACTAGTCAACAGACTGCTAGTCTGTTGACTAGTAGACTCTCTTGTCAAAGAAAGGACGGGCAAATTGATTTTTCTTTAATGTAACTTGCATATATTAAAATTATATTTAAATTAACTGTAGAGTAGAGTCGAGTCGAGTGGAAAACTTAATTTCAATAAATTTTGAATAAATTTTATTTAAATAAAAATGTATATTTTTGATCTTAAAAGCTTTGTTTGTCTTTGTAGTAGTTAGAAATGGCTATTTAGGCTTAAAAAGCATTAAATTCCCTTTAGAAACGTCAAAAATCGCTTTAAAAACGTTGAAGCGCTTTACAAAAATCGAATCGAAGCGGATAAGCGGATAACCGGTAAGCGGACTAAGATTTTCGGCCGCTGAAGCGGATAAGCGAATCGGACTACACGGGCTGGCGGAGCAGATAAGCGGTAAGCGGACTTAACATTTTCCGAATCGCGCCCACCTTTAACAATACCCACAACTCAAAGAATCAATATCTGAAAACACTTATAGACAGTACAACGTGCACACAACACTCACAGATCACCCAATTCAATTCCGGCCAAACTTCCACTTCTGCATATGTCGATGCACCTCTCTATATCTTCACTACTCCTCAATCCCCCCCCCCCCTTCGCATGCCTCCTCCCCCCAAGCCCTCTCCCTCCCACAGATCTCCCAATGTCCCTGCTCTCCTTTTTCTCCCGCTCCCTTTATCATATGTTTTATGTGTCAGTTTGTCTTTTTGTGATTGTGATGTTAGCTCTTACACGAGCCTCGATGTTGTATACCAAAAAAACAAAATCCCTATCCAATCATGTTGTTGAATGCTGCTGATTCCTCCTTCTTTACCGCCACACATTAACAAAGATTTAAAAATAAGAGCAATACCCCTGGGTATTGCCCCTAAGAGCAATACCCAATACCAATACCAATACCTTGTAGAATGAAGCAGTATACTACACAGACTATAATACCTGGGCACTCACCTGGTAGACAGAGCAGCATGTAGAATCATACAAAGGTAATCACATGACTTTAAACAAACAAAAATAAAAATACCTATTTTGGGGAGACCTCTCCCTCCGCTCGTAAACACCCTTAGAACCCGATTTTCTTACTGCCGTGAACAAACTTTGGTACATCCCATCTGAACTCATGGCTTATGATGCTGGGCTCCCAAGTTAAAATCCCATACGTTGTACAAGTCTTTTTGTCCATTGTTTACCAACATCATGGCAATTCATGTAAAAGTGCACTGGGATGTCTCCTAATCAATGTTTGTCCTGCATGAGATTTCAGTATGCAAGCTCCAGCATGAGCCTTCGATCATTGTGTTTCAACTGTCTTTGCCATGCATGTTCACACATATTTCTGGGTGTCTCACCATGGTGTAAGTAACCAATAGAAGGTCTCATCAGGGTTTCATTCCTAGCAGAGTTAGATTTATGCATTGCCAGCAGGGCCACTGCATACTGAAGCACACTAGGCCTCAGATTATATGAATTCAAAGATTTCTCGAAGGATCCCCATGCTACTGAAATGATTGGTTATGTTATGGAGGAAAAAACGATTTGGGGATTGGGTAGAAACTGGGCTGGACCTTCAAATTAAGATTATTCGTTTGATTCAATGCCATTTTACTCCAATGTAAATATGATGAAATTATGCAAATATGCTGCTTCGTAACGTCAGCAATTTGTGCGCACACAAGACCTCGTGGCCATATTGGAGTACAAGAGGACAAAGGAACGTCCATTCACGATCGGTGAAGTAGAAAATTATTGTTATTGTGCTTCTTCATGACCAAACAATTGGTGTCAAAGCTTGTAATGAAGCTTGTGTATGTCGATACGTTGGACAATATCTGGGGAGCAATATTGTAACAATGCACTACAGGTTATAGCTAGGCAACGCAGACCCATATTAATTGCTGAATATAGCATGGTCCAGGAGGAAGACGATCTTTCCAACTGTTTTATGTTCAGATTTCGTGAATTCTCTTGTATTGAAGAAAATTTTGTACATACGGGAATATGTGAAGGCATGGAAAACTTTGGATGCCTTCAACCAGTTGCTGGATCAGTGATGTGGATGTTTTGTGAAGAATGGCTATCACGTTGTATGAGCAAAGGCTTCATGTTGGCAGAGCAGATAAGTATAGCGTTATATATGTTAACATAATGCTTATATGCTAGCTGCCATCTCCTATACTCTCGGATGTTTTTGCAACCACAAAGCTTTATCTTCTTTCGCCAACTCTTCAAGAAAGACACCAACTAAACAAATAATGGTAGCAGACGGAACACACGGCTTAACGTCAATCCGAGGGATGGCACGCACAACCTGTTATGCAACATCATGCCTGCAAAGCACCAATCCGACATTTTATAATCAAGTCGATAGTCTAAAACGAAATAGACAGATTAAAACTGCTGTTGTACCATCGACTCAAACACACACACACACACACACACACACACACACACACACACACACACACACACACACACGGAGTTAAAATACGATGGAGATATTCCAGAGAGACAGCCTTTTTCCCCTCCTGTTTTGCCTGGCCCTGGACACACTGAGCAAAGACATGGATGTATGCTGACATCAAGTAAGAGAATGCCCAAAAAGACAAAAAGGTGACACATATACTTTATATGGATGACTTAAAACTCTTTGCACCAACTGATGAAAAATTGGCAGAAAATTGGTGAAACAGTACTCCGCCAACATTCAAATGGAATTTGGCCTGCATAACTGTGCCAAGTACAAATTCATTCAAGGTAGACCACCAAAAATGGACAACATAAAAATTGACACAAATACAACAACACATGAGCTAGACAACGAAGCATCATACAAATACCTCGGAGTAGAAGAGGGCCACCAAATGTGTCACAAGCAAATGCGCAAAACAATTACCAAATAATACCTGCATAGAACGAGGCTGTACCTGAAAACATACCTTTCTCCAAGGAACAAAATCAAAGCCATAAACCAACTCACAATACCAGTGTTCCAGTATAGTTGTGGAAACTGCTGTTGTTGTTGTTGTTGTGGAAGCTGGTTTAAGTAAACACAGACAGCAAACCAGATAAGTTATTCTTAACACACCTTGCAAATAAATTCCCAAAGACAGGTGCAAATTAAGATGTCACACAATAAACCTAAACAACAACGAATACATATAATGACACACACACACACACGAACCTGAACACACTCATATATATATATATATATATACCCACACACACACACACTCATATACATACACACACATGAAGGTGGATACTTCGAGACATGGGAGGACTCTGTTCCACCTTCTGAAACCCACATATGGAGATAACAACCAATGACACACACACACACACACACACAGACACACACACACACACACACACACACACACACACACACACACACACACACACACACACACACACACACACACACACCTCTTACTTCGTGTCCATAATTGGATATTGAGACATAAAAGCCAAACTTGCCTTTTCTTGGACTACTGTGAGAATCTCATTCCTAATCCCTCTGGAATGCCCCTCATATATCAAAGTCAAGCCTCCATATCAAAATCTTTATATTGATTATTGTGCTTGTACACACAAGGACACGACCACCATTCCTCCCTATGGGCGCGATTGCCCAAACAAACTATAGCGCAGAGATTCACCATTTTTACTCCTATTTCAACAAATATAAACACTGATGCAGCCCACGTGTATTTTGACTTTGTTTGTTTGTAATCCAAGATGGCAAATCACAAATGTGGTGACGTCACATGCACACTGTACAGATAGAGCCTGTTCGAGCAGAGCTTGACAGCATTACAAACGCGCTTTTCTCATTCGAACTCGACGCTAAAAAATAGAACGTATAAACAAACTCGCATTTACCCATTGGATGCAAGAAACTCAAAATAACAATAATAAGAATAAAACAACAAAAAAACAAAGCAAACTTGTTCCTAGGCTTGCCCGGAGAGATCAGGTAGCTCTCTGTAGGTTAAGAATTGGGGAAGGTCACCTAAATTCATACCTTCATATAATAGGGTGTCACTCTACGTGGTAATGTAAACATTACAGGAAGCCAGAACATTTGAACCATCAGTTTTTAAAATGCCCTCTATATGACGGATGCAGACGGCGACTTATCCTGAATATGAGAGAGATGGGGATCAAAGTGTCGGATATTCTAGGAATCATAAGTCTGTTTAACCAGAAGCATCCCCGACTCTAGAAAGCAGTGCCAAGATTCCACAAAGAGAGCGGGATATCCTTGTAAAATGTTAGGGAAAGCTAATGGCTACGTGGCGTATATAGAGTCTCACTGCTCCGAAAGTGCCTTTAAAATCAGAAAAAGAATAAGAAGAAAGCAAAATGCAAAGCCCGTCCGCGTTTGCTCTGCATTCTAACTAAACTTGACGAAAACAAGAGCTAAAAAAATGTAAAATTTATTAATTAGTGTTCTCCATATTCACATAATAGAGGTTTGTTGAGAATTAATGAGCAAAGTTCAATCGGAAAGCGAGAAGGCATCTCAAAATTCAAGCGGACAAAATAAAGTAACATGGAAGTGAAATAAGAATAGAACCACTGGACCTGTAGCTTTTCTGGGCCATAGCCTAATCTTGTGACCCAAATTGGGTAGCATTCTGACTGGTGGGTCTGAAGAAGAAGATTTTTTGTAGGAATTTATGTGACGTTCCAAAAAATTGACGAAGTCGGCCATTTTGACACACTTCTGTTCATGCGAACGGCATGACCTCCGGAAGTTAACATCCCTACCCTGGCCTAATGTTGTAACCTAAATTTGTAAGCATTCTTACTCGTGGATCTGCAGAAAAAGTTTTTGGGAAGAATTGACTAAGTCCGCCATTTTGACACACTTCTGGTCATGCGATCGGCATGACCTCCGGAAGTTAACATCCCTACCCTGGCCTAATGTTGTAACCTAAATTTGTAAGCATTCTTACTCGTGGATCTGCAGAAAAAGTTTTTGGGAAGAATTGACTAAGTCCGCCATTTTGACACACTTCTGGTCATGTGACTGGACCGAGCTTTGCAATCCCCGTTACAAGT
The DNA here is from genome assembly GCF_964187855.1 of Myxine glutinosa. Lineage (NCBI taxonomy): Eukaryota > Metazoa > Chordata > Myxini > Myxiniformes > Myxinidae > Myxine > Myxine glutinosa. The sequence continues at coordinate 134,779,790 of NC_136267.1, read as the reverse complement.
CAGGAGTGGAATCTTGCTGCCAAATGTCAGCCGAATCGGCGCAGCGGTTTGGCCGGAAAAGTCGAAATAGGTGACAGACGTTGCAGGATGACCATACCTTATCTGGAATTCCAATTCCAAATAAGCTTAAGAAAAAAAAAAGAAAAAAAAAAGAGAACTTGCACTACACAGCGGCGGACGGCCTATTAAGGCCTATTTGGATTTACTGTGAATTTACCATTTGACATTTTGACCCAATTATTAATTTGTCTTATCCATATTTTTAAATAAAGGTTTCTTAAAAATTTGATTACAAAAGCTCAAATGGTAGAAAAGGTTATTGTCTGGACACACACATACAAACAGACACACACACACACACACACACACACACACACACACACACACACACACACACACACACACACACTACACACATATACAGACACACACATACAGAGACACACACACACATACAGAGACACACACACACACACACACACTACACATATATACAAAGAGACACACACACGCCACACACATACAAACAGAGACACACACACACGACACACATATACAGAGACACACACACAAACATACAAACAGAGACACACACACACACACACACTACACACATATACAAACAGAGACACACACACACACACTACACATATATAAAAACAGACACACACTACACATACAAACATACAGAGACACACACACACACACACACACACACACACATACACACACACACACACACATACACACACACACACTACATATATATAAAAACAGAGACACACACTACACATACAAACATACAGAGACACACACACACACACACACACACACACACACACACACACATACACACACACACACACACACACACACACACACACATACACATACACACACACACACACTACACATATATAAAAACAGAGACACACACTACACATACAAACATACAGACACACACACACACACACACACACACACACACACACACACACACAGAAAGTGAAATGGCCGAGTGAGCAGACGAGCTAACAACGACAGCACAGCCACGCATCTTCTATATTTGTAAGAAGATCAAATACTGCATACTAATTCTTGCTGAGGAGAATGTTTCCCTCAGGTTCAGTGTCAAAGTGAATGAAACTACTTGTTACATTAAATCCGTACTCCGACGTTTTCATAATATGATTTATTATGAATTACAAAAAAAAACTAGAACGGGCACTCGGTAGAGCGCATACCTTCGCCGCAGCTACTGTTCTGTACTTGGCATGGGAGTGTAGGGAACAGAACAGTGAACAGTTTGGTGCTGATTTCATGCAAATCGGATAAGAATTGACCGAGTTATGACAAAAAACGCACATTTTGCAAGGTCGTGACCCCCTGACCTTTGACCCCCAACCGCTAACAAGGGTAATGTCTTCACTGGGTCATGTCGTATATCACAAGATCGGGCATTGAATTCTGAACATTTTGGCATTAGTTGCATGCCAATTGGATAAAAATTGACCGCGCTATGGTAAAAATACGATTTTGACCTTTTCGTGACCTTGACCTTGACCTTTGACCCGATTGCTCCCAAAATCTAATCAAATGTGTCCCGTATAATAACCAATCATCCCACCAAATTTCATGCAATTCGGTTGAATACTTTTTGAGTTATGCGAATAACATACACACACACACACACACACAGACATACAAATAAATACACAGCGATCAAAACATAACCTTCCGCTTTTGCGAAGGTAAAAATCACTCGTTACACTTTTGGAAAAAGATTTGAACGGGATTATTGACAAATATTATTTAAACCACGAGGGCAATATATGGATGTTGTTTCCCACGTGATCCCCTCGCCGTGATGTTAGTATGTCTCTGTCTCGTCTCGTGAGTCGTGATGAACACGACGATTAGAGTGAGTAGTTCTGTTTTTGTAACCTCGCTTGTTTTGTTTTTACAGACATTTATTGGCGCTGAGGAAGCGCCTTTAGCGATTGACTTCCAGCCAGTGTAACGCTAATTCCTGTCACAGGAATTCTGAGATCATATAAGTGGGCGTGGCAGTTCCTGATTGGTTCGTGTTGGGGAACGCCTTCTCGCTGCCGACGTGACGTAAATTCGCGCACGCGCACTGGTGATTGGCGCTGAGGAAGCGCCTCTGGCGAATGACTTCCAGCCAGTGTAACGCTAATTCCTGTCACAGGAATTCTGAGATCATATAAGTGGGCGTGGCAGTTCCTGATTGGTTCGTGTTGGGGAACGCCTTCTCGCTGCCGACGTGACGTAAATTCGCGCACGCGCACTGGTGAAGCTTACTCGATCTTACTCGATCCCATATTACATGTACTTTCATTGCATACAAATTATACTTCCTCCTAGAAATTCCATGCCCGAACCTCAGCGCAATCCAAGAGGATTCACTTGTTTTACTCTGAGGAAGCAGGGGGATGGAGACTCAGGAGTCTTCTCGTTCTAATATTGAATGTCTTGTTCAAGGAAACGAGTTTCCCAACAAAAGAGATATGTCCATGTCATTGATTTCCCCAATAAACAAAGGCAAACCAAGGAGAATGGCGTCTGGTAGGCCTAGGCCTTCCACTTACCAGCTGAAAGGTGGAGGCAAATGGACCATCAAAAGTACCTTCTTTAGGATAATAGATGGAGGAGGCCAAGCGATGGTTCTTTGATCCTTTGATGCTGCTCAAAAAAACCTTTGGTTAGTAGAACAAGATGTCACACTTGATGAAATAAATAAAACGTTTTAGATATCGACGGAAAGCTTGCACTTCTGTACACCATTGCAGAATAGAGCCCGAGGTCACGAGATGTTTACCGCAAGGAATTGTGGGATACCGCCGTGGTAAGTTTGTTTCAAAGCGGTGAAAGAGACGAGATGCCGATGGGTCGATATTTACACGTGTTCTGTGACTGCGGGGAGTGAAAGGTTCAGGAAAATATGTTCAAGGTAACTTCCTCACTTCCTAAGCTCAGAAATGTTAAAATTCAATGTTGTGTCAATTTACAAATTGTTAGGAAAATAACGTTATCCAAAGTCATAGTGTGACGTCTCACTTAATTTAAAGTTCAGAGTATATTACGTTTTTTACCAGGAATTTACCAGCTGCTGTGTGACTGGCATCGACCGACTACAACTACTACTACTACTACAGCTACTACTACTACAACTACAACTACTACAACTACTACTACAACTACTACTACTACTACAACGACACCTACTACTACTACTACTACTACTACTACTACTACTACTACTACTACTACTACAACTACTACTGCAAATACTACCACTACTACAGCTACTACTACTACAACAACTACATACTACAACTACTACTGCAAGTACTACAACTACTACTGCAAGTACTACAACTACTACTACTACAACTGCAACTACTACAACTTCTACAACTACTACTGCAAGTACTACAACTACTACTACTACTACTACTACTACTACAACTACTACTACTACTACTACTGCTACTGCAAGTACTACAACTACTACTACAAACCCCAATTCATTCATTTCTTATGCAGCTCATGACTTGGTTTGCCTCATTGAAGAGAACATGTCTGTGTTGTTATGCAGTGCCCTCTGTAGGTTGGAGCAGGAATTTGTGATTTGTTCGAGGTGCCGGCGTTATCTCAACTCCTCCAACGTCCACAATCAAGCTTTGCTGCCAAATTGATCTTTCCTTCCAATGTCCCTCCTTCCAAACACTCTTCCCTTGGATGGCGCATGCATTGATGCTCGTCGGCTCGTCCTGAATGTAAAACACCAGGATGACAGTTTATAACTGGGCCTGATGCAAATGCAGGCGAGACAACTCAGAGGTGATTGTGCATACCTCGAAGATCTAAATTATCCAGCCAATGCAACGACCCCTATTATTACAACCGTTGGGCTGGCTGGGGAGAGTTTCATTTTGTTTTGGGTCTTTCACGAACCGGTTGGACAGGCCCGACGTTCGGCTGAAGCAAGGCACAATAGATGACACACAAAGTTGTAGAAAACGAATTTCTTGAGATCCTTTGCATTCGTGATTACAGTGGACTTTTTCATCAGGATACAAAGAAGTGAAATTATTTTAACAGAGCAAAATGTAAAATCACAGTTTGCTTTAAAAAAAAAATTGAGAGCTTCTCTGTGGCTGCTGATCAAATTGGTAGTGCAGAGGATGTCGACGAAGGTCTCCAACCGTTCCGTCACCACACCTACATAATAGACAGTACCATTGACGTACTTTATTCACGGTGATTATTTCACATCATCCCTTTTGTGTTTTGTTTTTTTAATCCAAGTGCAGAGGCCTCTCTTTTATAGTGTCCTAAATACAGCTTTGTTCACCTCTTCGGCAGGTTAAGCTGGGTGGATAATATTCCCTTTTCTCTGAAATTGATTGATATATTTCATGCGCAATTTTCTTCTGCATCTTCACAAATTTAACAAGAGTTCGGATATCTTCTATATTGAAGGATCCAGCCATGAACAGATGCTCGGAAACTTTATTATTGCCATTATTTAAATTTCTGAAGCAAGACAAATACTCTGAAAAACTTTGATAATTACCAGACTTATTAATACTAGGGCATGCCCGTACTATATATAAGCTAGGACGTGCCCGTACGTGGGTGCCCGTTCCTTGCCAAAAAAAAAAAAAAAAAAAATTTGTGTAGGGGTGTGTGTGTGTAAACATCCTAGGGCGTGCCCGTACGTGGGTGCAAAAAAACATGCGTGCAAACAACAACAACAAAAAAAAACTTTGAAACCACGTGGCAGTAACGACCACAGAACCCCCCCCCCCCTCTATTTACATGAATGGTTTGGTCCATTCGCAACGACCACAGAACCCCCCCCCCTCTATTTACATGCAATGGTTTGGTCCAAAGCGAACGGCTTGCAGTGTTTGGTAAAGAAATCGCCATAGCTCGGTAAGTACTTGTCCGATTAATATGAAACCTTGAAAAGGCACATCCTCGGGTCCCCAGCAATATACCTGGCAAGTTTCAAGTATATCGGACCCGTGGTTGTCGAGAAACAGCGGTCACAGACAAACATACACACATACACACATACACACATACACACATACACACATACACACATACACACAGAGATTAATGGAATTATAGATAGATATAATGAGACTGCATAGGTGTGATGTTGTACTCAAATTGATTCTATACTTAAATGGGGTCTAATAATTTTTGGTATGACCATACACAATCAGATCCATTTTTTACTTGTTTGATAGAGCATACCTCTTATGTTAATTGAAGATAAGTAGGGAGATTTAAGACACAAAGCAGGGAGAAACAAATGCACCAGCTTGATATAAATGCAGATTCTTGGGGAAAATGCCAGGGGCATAGAAAATGCCCCCTTTATATGGAATGTTCCATGTGGCAAAGTATAGAAAAGAAGGGACATTCCATAGCGTGTAGAAAATGCCAAATAATAGAAAATATGGGACATTCAAAAAAAATCTAGTGTACATGCTGCATTACCCTTGTGTTCTTAGGAGGAACCAAGTAATGCTCTAGAAAAGTTCATATAAAGGGGCTCCAATTTAATTCATACAGCTACATGAATAAGTAAATGTATTTTCAATGCAGTTACAGTCTCTTGGTTTCAAAGGGAGCTCTTCGCAGTCCTTCATTTTTCTTTAAAAAATTTAAATGCCATACATAATATACGTTTTCTATTATATTGCAGAAGTAGGTGTACATATACAATTCATCCATCATCTCTAATTATCATCAGTATTCATCATGTACATGTCACGTTTGTCCAATGTGTCTGCAATGTCAACACATGCAAGTTTATGTAATGTGCAATTATGGTCCAAAAGGGACTGGTGTAATTGGCTGCACTTCACATGTTTACAATTATTTCATCTAATCCAATTGTTGCCTATAATGTGTACACACATCGCGCTTGTCCAATGCTTGTCCCGAAGAATACATCACACCCAACAACGATATAAAGGGGCCTTTTCTATGCCCCTGGCATTTTCCCCAAGAATGTCCCTTCTTTTCTATAGTTTGCCACATGGCACATACCATATAAAGGGGCCTTTACTAAGGCCTCTGGAACGGCAGAGTTTAGGAGGGCAGGGGGGGGGGGCAATGCCCCATCTTTATTTTTTTCAGTAGTTTACAATTAAGATTTTTAAAATCCCGTATTTAAACGTGAGCAACAATTATGAACGTAAACTGTATTTGTGATTTCACATACACTGTAACTACACTAACAAGCGGCAATTTTTGAAGTCAGACCTAGCTACCCATTATTAATATTAAGCCCTTGCCCCCCCACCCCCTCCCCAAATGGAGAAGTCAAACTACGCCTCTGGTCCCTGGTATTTTTCCCAAAATACATTTTAAATATGAAAAAAAATGCATTTGTTCATCGTACAAGACTTTATTCAAGACGATATAAAAGACTTATGTCGACATAAAAGATTTATTTTTCTTGACCAATTTATCCCAACATCACACTCACAAAATTTCATATTGATCGGATCAAGTGTCATACCTGTCGATTTATGAGGTCAAAATTATGGCATCTATGACATCATCATTAACATATCTTATTTCCAATTGGGAATAGTTTACAATGAGCCACTTTTCAATTTTTTCCATGGAGCGGTTTTGGAGAAAGAGGTGCAAAATTTTCGGTTTTTCCAAAGATGGCGCCCGTACCACGTGACCTATGACGTCATAATTATCATTAATAAATTCCACCGCAGGAGATGCTCCTATGGTGAAAATGTTATGCCAATCGGATCAACAGTTGCAGAGAACACAAAATTTTAAAGGGAATAAACCTGCAAAATGCCAGCGCCAGGGACATACGTACATCCACAGGACGGACAGACAAATGCTGTTCCAGAAGGCATTACCCTACGGGCTATACCGTAAAAAGAAACAAGCTGCACATAGAATGCATGAAGTGGCCCCAGGTTTTCTAGGCCTATAATATTAGGATTATTGGGGTTTTAACTCGAAGCAAGTTTGAATTTGAATGCCTGCGATAACTCGCCTACTCCTGGCTTGTAGAGGTCTTCATAATTCCACAACGTATACACTTTGATTTTGACTCATTCATGAGATAAACACAGTCCTGTTAAGGGACCTCCAATAGGTTTGCCTTTGAGGTCCAAATGAAAAGTCAGAAAGCTGGTCTTTCGATTTAACTTGACTTCATTATCCAGGTATGTGCGCTTAAGGTATGTGCACTCGTCTTTGAGCTGTCTTTTCTGGGTTTGAATCCCAACTCGGCTCACACGCAGAGCCAATCACTAATGTAATGTGTGCCAGCACTGGTCGTTGGTAGGTATTAAAGATTCCAAAGATTGTCTTTTGAAACGGTGTCTTCCGCACAGAGTATGCCAGTTATCAACAGCACCCTGAACAAATCAGAAATTCCTGCCTAAACTGCGGTTATGAAATGGTCTGCTCTCGGATATCCCTTGACATCATGTTACGCTTCTTGCTATCTAATGACTCAATGAGGTTGCTGTGCAGGAGCAGCTCCTACATTTTAAACAAAATCACATTCCCAAGTGTCGATGTCACATGTCACATGTCACATGTGACACATGTGAATGTCACATGTTCACATATCACATGTGAATGTCACACATGTGACACATGTCACATGTCACATGTGGTGTCACATGTGAATGGACATTTTCACCTACGAAGGGCAATCCATCACTGTTAACCAAAAATAGTGATAAAAAAAACGTTTCTGCAAGATTGTGAAGCTAGCTTTTGAGTACTGTTTTGTAAAGTAGTATATTATCTATGAGGACCTTCTGAGTTTCAGGAGAGATCTGGATTTGGAGATAAAAATTGCAAATTTTACAGACTGTGCATGAGACCTGGAGAGATTTGGCTGATGAGTTTGCAGAAAAATGAAAGTTAGGGCCAGGGTTGTAATAGACTGTGCCTTAAGCAGTGTAAATATAGAATGCGAGACCAAGAGTAGTTTATTGATTATTTTTTTTCTCCCTAAATTAGTAGCCAATAAATTACAGCAACTTGCTTCGAGTAAGCATCCATTCCAAAAGAGATCAGGAACTTTGGCCCAGTTTTTTTTTTTTTGTAAAATGCACAGATTCTTCACTCCAGATCTTCAAGAAAGATGCTCACGACCATCTCAGATCGTCCCCAATCCAGAACCACGATCTTTTCTACCCTCGTTAACCACCACCACAATTCCCCTCAATCCCCGCACCTTTCAAATTGTCAGTTTTCCCTCCTGAGTGTCTCCTTCTGTATCTATCTTGTCCACCCCATGCATATTCTCCTGCCTCCCCCACACCCTGTGTTTGTCCAAATCACCCTCCATCTCGGCCGTCAACTCTATTTTGGTGTTTGTCCCATCCCATCTCTCCACTGTTCCTTTTGTCCTGATATGTCCTGATCCATTCAGTAGCTCTTCCATGGGCCTTGACTATGTAGACAAGAAGAAAAAGGAGAATGCCTTTGACATTTGGTGAGAATGAGTGACATTTGGCATTCTCATCTGAGGACATCCCTCATGATGCTGGCAATCCCAGGTTGAAATGCACACATACTATGCTCCATGGTACGCATTATTCCATGGTACGCTGCTGCACTGATGTCTCCTAATGCCTTTCACCACATGCAGTTTTACATACAAGCTCCTCAAAGAACCATCACTGCAAGGAGAAACAGAAAGATATACCTCTACAAGTAGCATTATGCACCGAATGCATAAAACATATCCACGACAGTGTTCAGAAACATCAGAGTACGACCTTACACTTTGCTTGCATAAATGCTGATGCATTGCACAGCAGACTGCTTGAAATTCGAATTAAATTTGTCGACGGGTGACCATGCTTCAAAAACCTTGGCCTTGCTATCAATGGTGGAAAGTGCACGTTCGGCCAATGTGAACCATTTCAAACTTTAACGTTCTCCCCAAAATGCATATCATATGAAGCATTCTACCATTGCAGTATTGCAAGATAACATTAGTTTGTTGCTTGGATTTTCAGCACTCTAAACTTTTAGCACTTTTAGCACTCAACGTTGCGTGATATATTTTTTTCTCGTTTTTTTTTTCAATATAGTGAATGTTACACTTGTTTTATAAGAGAGAGAGAGAGAGAGAGATGAGAGTCGATGGTGTTATTTAATATTTACTGAGTGCTGTGTTTGCTGATAACCAGCCAGATCTGAAAATACTGTATGTTTGTGAATGAAAACTACGGTAACTAGAGAGTTCGATTCGATTTTGGTGAAGATTTGAATCCGAGTGCGAGAGTTTAAAATTTTTTCAAGTGATTCTTCCCCATTGAGTGATAGGGCCAAAAGCGATATATAACATGATATATCAAAAAGTTGTGGACAACTTGTCAAAAGTATATGGATGAGTTGTGTAAGTCACAAGAACTAGCTGATTCGATTTTGTTTAAGGTCTGGATCCAGATATCATATATCAGTGGATACAAAACATACTGTTTAGCCTGGTGGAGGTATGCTCTCTACCAAGTCCCATTCTAGTTCAACATGTGTTTTCAACCAACGTGTTTCCATGTTTGATTCATTTGCTTGTCTGAGAAATGTGTTATAAGAATTACATGATGAGTCACAATATTGTATCCTTAAATGTCCGTTTACCACTTTTTTCTTCTTCTTTCAATTATTATTACTAGGGCATTGCCCGTACGTGGGTGCCCGTTCCTTGCCAATGCCCATACTATATATATATCTAAAATTATATCCCCCCCCCCCTCTATTTACATGAAATGGTTTGGTCCATTCGCAACGACCACAGAACCCCCCCCCCCCCCCCCTCTATTTACATGCAATGGTTTGGTCCAAAGCGAACGGTTTGGTCCATTCGATGTGATTCGATGATTCGATGTGAATGGTTTGGTCCATTCGCAACGACCACAGAACCCCCCCCTCTATTTACATGAATGGTTTGGTCCATTCGCAAAGCCAAAGCGAACGACCACAGAACCCCCCCCCTCTATTTACATGAATGGTTTGGTCCATTCGCAAAGCCAAAGCGAACGACCACAGAACCCCCCCCCCCCCCCTCTATTTACATGAATGGTTTGGTCCATTCGCAACGGCAAAGCGAACGGCGAACGGCTAAATCGCCATAGCTCGGTAAGTACTTGTCCGATTAATTTCAAACCTTGAAAAGGCACATCCTCGGGTCCCCAGCAATATACCTGGCAAGTTTCAAGTATATCGGACCGGTAGTTGTCGAGAAACAGCGGTCACAGACAAACGTACAGACGTACAGACGTACAGACGTACAAACGTACAAACGTACAAACGTACAGAGATTACTGGAATTATAGATAGATTGTACACCGCTCCTTTCCTATTCCATCTCCAGGCGCTGCATGGCGTCATTGCCGGGCACCGAAGGGGGCCCAGCGATGACGCACGCTGAAAGGGAGTACTCAGTTTTCACTCCGGTTTCTTTCTTGTTTGTTTGTTTCCTTGTTTGTGTTCTTGTTTGTCTGGATGATATCTCAGCCATCCTTTGAGCTAGGAAGCTAAAAATTTGGCACAATAGTGCGAAAGTGCTTTGGTTAAAAAGGATTTTTTCTGTTTATTGATTAATCAATTAATTGATCAATTACTTAATTACTATCGATTAATTAAGTACTTATTTATTTCCTTTCCCAACTGGGAAATATCTCAGGCACCTTTTGAGCTAGAAAGCTGATATTTCGATGTGACAATGACCAAGTGATTTGGCTGTAAAGGCTATTTTTGATTTATTGATTGATCCATTAATCGAATAATTATTTATTGATCACTCAATTCATCAATTTTTTGATTAATGACTTGTTTATTGAATTTTCAAAAAGTTACAGCTTCGGATGAAACACTGGTGGTTGAGATATGCGATTAGCCAATTGATAAAGAAATTATTTTACGATTAATATTTATTGATTTTAATTATGCAATTCATCAATCAATTATTGTACACCTCTCCTTCCCAATACCGTCTCTATGTGCTGCAAGGTGGTATAGGCGCCCCGGCAATGCCGCGTTGGAGGATGGTATTTATTTATTTGGCATGGGGCGGTATACTTTCAATGTATCTGTACTTGTTTTCTTATTATTTGAGGTTTTCTTTTTCCAATGCTCCTTCATGTAATTTTTTTTTAAATCTTTCATTTTGATCTAAAATGTTTCCTTGATTCTGGCTAATTTGTATTTTTGTGCCATACGTTTATTTTGACGCATAATATACATATTAATGTAATTTTATGAGATCATTGTTACCTCCACCACCAAAGGTGGATGGAGGTTATGTTTTCACCCCTGTCTGTCTGTTTGTCCGTTTGTCTGCCCGTTTAAATATCTCAAAAGGTTATGGACGGATTCGGACTAAATTTGGCAGAGATGTAGCGGATGTGACGAGGACGAAATGATTATATTTTGGTGAAGATCCGGATTCGAATCCGGCTACTATAATTTTTTAAGTGATTCTTCACTATTGGGAGATAGGGCCAAACGCGATACATAGCAGGATATCTCAAAAAGTTAAGGATGGATTTGGACAAAACTTGTTGAATAGGTCGTGTGAGTGACAAGCAAGAATCGATTAGATTTTGGTGAAGAACCGGATCCAGCTAGTAGAATTGTTCAAGTGATTTTTCACCATTGAGTGATATGTCCAACTAGGTGGAGGTATGCTCTCTATTGACTGCCGTTCTAGTTTTTACAGTTTTATGGAACACTTATTATTGGAAACTTGACAAATATCAGTCTTAGGGATGCCTTGTCGTGTTTGACGTTCCCAATAAACAGAAATGATGATAAAGTACTGCTAAACGGAAGGGGTTTGGAAGTGAGAAAAAGGCGATTTGTGTTCTACAGTGTTAAGTATATAGTTCAATTAAAACAAGAAGAAAAATACATAAAATGTCATAGCCCCTGTGGTTTTAATAATTTTGCTGTACGGAGTTGAAGGCTGACAGTCGGCTCTCTTTGGATTGAACAAAATATTATTGTCTTTGTGCCAACGACAGTATTGTCTTTGTGCCAAGATTGAACGAAATTGGTTCATGCATGTCCGAGAAATGATTGGGGACACGTTTAATTAATGACATGGCCACCAGTTGGCCATCTTGGATCTGATCTCGAAACAAAATGACATGCATATGTGCATGTCATTTATTATATGTGTGGCTAGTTTGAACAAGATCGTTAGATGCTTGTCTGAGAAATGCTTGAGGACATTTTAAATATCGGATTTAAAAAAAAACTAAAATGGCCGCCAGTCTACCAGTCGGCCATCTTTCATCAGATCCCAAAATAAAGTGAGGTGCACATGTATGCCACCACGGTGCTTGTACCAACTTCAAAATCAGACCATGCATGTTCAATATTTCGTTGGGGACATGTTGAAGTAACAAAATGGCCACAAGTCGGCCATCTTTCATCGCTCGCGAAACAAAATGATGTGCATATGTATGTCATAGTTTGTTGTCTTTTTGCCATGTATGTACGGAATTGGTCCATACATCTCCGAGATATGGTTGCGGATAGATGGACGGATGGACGACACCCAAACCATAAGCCCCTGTTCGGACTATGTCCAATGGGGGCTAATAAAATAAAGGTATTAAAAGTCGTATAAATACATTTCAGGTTGTACCGCCGTTTTACGCGTATAAATACACCACCATATCTAACAAGTTGCATCAGCTATTCGTGCTTGATGTTTGTGTCTTTTATGGCATCCTTAAAAACAGTAAGTTTTCTTTTTGGAATGATGTTCAATTTACTTTGACTGTTCTGCGGACAGACGAAGTAAAAATATTATCTCAATCCATTCTGCACATGTGTGATTGGGACATATTCAGAGACAAAGTATTTTTAAAAGGCAGGGTTGTTTTCCAATTAATGCTCCAATTAATGTTCAAAATATAACATTCCATTTAAATAAGTTGTTCCTCGATCATAAACTGGCATTTACAGACAGACGGATGAAATGACATGACCCAATTGCTTAACCCAGATTTTCGCTTCATGTGCACTGGGTAAACATTTGCACGATTTGGCTGTCTTAACTTCTGAAGTCCACAGGCGTTGTCGTCAAAAGTCACTGCTGTCAATTTCCAAGTTCGAGGGAAAATATAACAGTTATCAAAAGGAATCATAGTGTAATGATAACAGGTGATACATATCCTCATAGGGTTATACGATTTAAAAAAACATTTCAGTTTTTACCTGGAATTTAAGTGCATTACAGATTTTACCAACGTAAACAATGTGTAATGTCAATGAGGGTTAGGTCCATTGGATTGTGACAAGAAGGGAAACGTACAATATTTTAGACTTAGGAGTAAGGTGAGGCAAGACATACCTACTCTGTAAAAAAAAAAAATAATAAAAAAAATAAAATATATATATATATATATGTATATATATAATACATGGCCAAAAGTATGTGGACACCCGAACATCACACCCATGTGTGCTCGTCGAACATCTCATTCCAAAATAATGGGGATTATCATGGAGTTGGTCCCCCCTTTGCTGCGATAACAGCCTCCACTCTTCTGGGAAGGTTTTCCACGATATGTTGGAACATTGCTGCAGGTATTTGCTTCCATTCAGCCACAAGAGCATTAGTGAGGTCGGGCACTAATGTTGGGCGATTAGGCCTGGCTCGCAATCGGCGTTCCAATTCATCCCAAAGGTGTTCGATGGGGTTGAGGTCAGGGCTCTGTGCAGTCCAGTCAAGTTCTTCCACACCAATCTCGATAAACCATTTCTGTATGGACTTTGCTTTGTGCACAGGGGCATGGTCGTGCATGTGAACAATTTGTTCATGTGAACCGTCCCTAACGGAACTTAACGGTTAACACAACACTCAAAGCCTCTGAGGAAGAAAACCAGTTTGCTCTCGAAATGTCAGGTGATTAATAAATAATTTCTTCCTTTTTTTTACTGTTCAGTGTGCTATCCTTTACAATATGAATCCGGAGCTGCAAATATTTTGACATGTACATATATGCATATATGTATATATGTATATGTACAGTCATGTGAAAAAGTAAGTACACCCCATGTAAAGTTTTGACTTTTTCAACATATTTCAACATACAGCTATTTGATCTTCATTTCAACAATATTGATAGATAAAGGTGATATAATATAACAAATATCATGAAACATTTACATTTTGTAGTCCATTGTATAATTTAAATAAACATAAATGCAAATTTCGAATGTGGAAAAAGTAAGTACACCCCTACATTTATCACTACTTCAAATACCGAAAATTAGAATCAAGTGCACCAGCTCAGGTGCAAATGATTAGAACATCGTCAGAGAGGATCTTGGAGGAACCTGTCTTATTTACACCTCAGACATTTCGTTTGATTTGCTCTTTGTTGTTGAAGTGTGCGGCGTCACGATGCCTCGATCAAAAGAGCTCTCTGAGGCCTTCAAAAAGAAGGTTATAGATGCCTACGAGTCTGGGAAGGGATTTAAAAATATCTCCAAACAATTTGAAATCAATCATTCGACTGTCCGGAAGATCATCTACAAGTGGAGAAGATTCCAAACAACTGCCAACTTGTTCAGGCCAGGCCGCCCCAGCAAGTTCAGCCCGAGCACAGACCGCAAGATGCTGAAAGAAGTCTCCAAGAAACCCAGAATGTCATCACGGGACCTACAGGTAGTAGTCCAGTCAATCTACGCCATTTTGGGGTCGAACCCACCACAAATTGCAATAGTAATGAAACATGCATTTTTCAATGTCAAATTTAGTGGAGAATGACATACTAAAAGTCAAGGAGAATCGGAGCATTGGAACATTTCCAATTTTTGCAATCTTTAAGAGAAGGTTTTAAGCGAAAATCTGCATAAAATTTTCAGACCAAAAACTGTTTCCGTTTTAAATCCTTATGAGATCCTGCAATTTTATGTCCCTGAGGCCTGCAATGTAATGGCTTTATGTGAACAAGTTCATATCGTACTATATATACAAAAAAAATCGTTAAATAATATTGAAAATAATATTGAAAAAAAAAAAAAAATATTGAAAAAAAAAAAAGTGTTTTATTTAATAATTGAATGAACTGCGATTCAAGCACCAACCTAAGAGCTTATTCTTCTTCTGGATCACTTTCTGGTTCTGACAAGGTCACATTAGAACAGTGAAGTCCTTTGCATTCACTGCATGCGTAAGAGCATTCCAGGCTGTACTTGCGACAGCTGCATCGTAGGGTGGTGCAGTCTGTTTTGCAGCCACAGTGGATGGCATCTAGAAGGTAATCTGGAGCAGGCTTCATCTCGGTCATCACGGGAACCATTCTCTCGTCACGGATAGCCCATCCCCAACCATTGGCATCCATGGCAACTCCTTGCCACTGCTGAACCTGAACATACACCCGTAGGCAATGTTGCTTTGCAGATGCTGATGTAGGGGGCAGGGTACGAGGCTCAACTCTGACAGTGCTTGTTGAAACCTTCTGGTGGAAGCGTTGAAGCCTCAGCATGTCCAGTGTTTCCCCGGGCTGGGCATTATACAAGCAAACCAGGGCATTCTCTCCAGCTGTCATGACATCCTCTTTTGACGCTCCAGGAGTGTTGAAGTTTGCCAAAAGCTCGGAGAAATACGCACTGGAGTTCAGCTTCTTCAAGGCTGTTGATTTGCCAATCGAGTAAATTCTTGACGTGGTATCACAACCCAGGAGTCCATGTGCAACAAGAAGCTTGTCACAAACATTGCGTCCAAGTGTCTTTTGCACTTGCTCGATATTCCAACATCTTGCTTGCCTCCTTGACGTCAGCTTAGGCTCAGGTCGGAAGAACAGGTTGTGAGATGTGGGCCCTGCACGACTGCAAAGGAGAACAAGAAGATCGGTGTCGTCGCCAACTATCACGGTGTCCTTGGTGTTTGCACATGCAATGGCTGTCTCCACTATGAGAACATCTGCATCTGCCCTGGCATGATGAACAGCGTTGTGCCGCCGTTGAAGGTCATCACTCAGTAGATTGATGAAACGTTGTTTATTTGTTTGGTTGGCAAGGAAGTCATCTTTCTTCATAGTACATACCATGTCCGTTGTGAAGTTGACAAGGGGACTGCTGTGAGATCGAACGCGCCTGCTGTGCTCTACATCTTTGGTGGAGGGTGCGCTCACATATCCATCGAACACTATGACAGTGTTACCATACCTGTCTCCAACATATCGCACGTAGTGACTGGCGATTCCTCCATATGTCTCGC
The DNA here is from genome assembly GCF_964187855.1 of Myxine glutinosa. Classification (NCBI taxonomy): domain Eukaryota; kingdom Metazoa; phylum Chordata; class Myxini; order Myxiniformes; family Myxinidae; genus Myxine; species Myxine glutinosa. The sequence continues at coordinate 134,763,499 of NC_136267.1, read as the reverse complement.
CAGAATTCCAAGGAATTCTGTGTAGCAATGCCCCACCATCCAGAACATATTGCACATTCTGTGGCAGCACTGTGTTGCGAACGTCAAGGGGGAGTTGTTTCCAAATGGCTTCGGCTAGCGCTGGCTTGTCGGCCTCAAGCAGGATATCAGTGGTCTTAAACAGTGCTGGTGGGAAACTGCTTAGTTCGTACTTGAAGACATCTTTGAGGTCATCACAGCGTGATCCTGCCGTACTCAGACGTTGGAACAACAGTTGTGGATCTATCAGAACGGATTGTCTGCCAGTTTTCAATGATGAACGTGTGTCAAGAGTCACAACCTGATCTTTCTTCTTGAACGTGTGATCAAGAACCTTTTTGTCAAGCATTCCATCTAAGATCTTCCTGCCGACTGACGCTGCTTGGTCAGCATTGACCGAATCTGCAGCTGTGATGCCAGTGTCAATGCTTTGCAGAGTTGGATCGTTTCCAAAGGGATCCTTTGATGACAGGTAGCGAATAAGTTTGTGCGTGTCATCTGTGTCCCGTCCTTGTCGAGCTGCACTTTGTTCTTTGTGCTGGTCACTGGTCCCATACTGCACTGATGTGTACTCTTGCAAAGCCATGTTGACCTCTGCACATATGGGGGTGGACAGCAGCCACGTGATCCTTTGCGGCTCGCTCATTCCACGACCCCTTGTTAGTCCCCCTGTGGTTTTCACACTTCTCATGAGCACTTGCTCGATCACAAGATCTGTGGACAAGCCGGCCCAGTACCGATCTGAACGCCGCACTACGTGAAATCCATTCTGGAACTGATGGTGGACCTCCGGATGCTGAATAGACAGTTGTGCCAGTCGCTGCAGGTAGATGTACACAGATGTTGTGTACAGATTGTGGCCTGCAGCTGCTAGGTAGGGCAACATGTCGTGCAAAGCGTGCACGTGCAGACGCCAGTCACCAGTGCGTTCCGACCTCAGGAATGTCCTCAGAATGTCTATCATGTCCATGTATTGCAGCCATAGCTGTGCTGTACGCAGATCCTTCTTCGATTGTCGAGCAACATTCATGATGTCACGAACAGAGTCCAGAACCGGGGCTGAAAGGATATCTTCAGTGCAACCCTCACCCTTCAACAATGAATCATACAGGTTTCGTAGCTCACACAGGTCAACTGGGCCAGCTCCCACACTTTGCGACCCTGACTCGGTATCACGCGGATCCATGGCTGCCTGTCCTGCCTCGGTATCATGCGGATCCATGGCTGCCTGTGCCTCATCTATGCTTTGCATTATCGCGTCTTCACTTGGTTCGTCATCTCCTGTAGTGCCCTGATGGCCATCATCCTGAGCCTGCGAACAAGCAGGCACTAGCGTACCAAGTACCCTTTCTGCGAGGAGAGTGTTCAGTGCTGCATCAACCAAGAGATGACCACGGATAGCTCGGTCATATGCCTTGCCAGAGAGCATGTGCGTTACAGTGTTCTCAGCATACACCAGTTCCAGAACAGAGCGCAGTCCAGATCCTGACATGATATTTCCAATACTCCCCAAGAAGCTCATCAACGTGTGGAAGCCTCCCAAGCGCAGTACAACCTTACGCAAGTCACTGCCCTCCGGTTGGCTTTCGATGATGGTAAGCGCCTTCCACCAAAGTGGTTGGTCAAATGTGATGATGACCTTTGCGTTGTACTGTTTGGCGTGCTCACATAGAAATGTCAATGTTGAATAGATGCAAGTTGGATCACTGCTGTTCATGTCGATCATGGGAAGCAGAAAGATTGCAGACTGACCTGGATGTACACCAGTGTGCACGGCTTGCATCATGCCAGACCATGCTGGTCGTGGTGAGCGCAATGTGAGGGACAGCTTCCAGAGGAGGTCAAGGTTGGTAGATCTGTCCTTTTCCATCTCATCTTGCAGAACCTCATACCTCAGAGTATCTAGACCATCGCAAGGTGATGTCAGATGCCGGATGTTTATCCGACCCACAGCTTCAACATCCTTCAGTGTCACAGATAAACGTGGCACTCTTGTTGATGTCCGGCGGGGGCCAGGAGTGACAGACGCAATCATTCCCATCCCGTGGAATGTGTTGAGGCCATCTATTGTACGGATGTTGTGATCGACATTGTCCGCCATATATTGGATGACCTGCTCTGGCCGGTAGTTTGGTATGTCTGTCCCTAGTGTAACTGCTGCACTCCGTTCATACCTTTGTATCTCATGATAAGAACTGCAATATCCGTGAGCATGGAGCGTGTCGATCAAGAACTTTGAGAACAAGAACAAGGGCATAAGGCCTGTCTTACACTCTTAAACACTTACATTTCTGACATCTTTTGAGAATGTGAACGAAATAACAAATTAAGTGCATTATTTTGTGCCATTTTTATTAGCTTATTTTCATGCATAACTGTCAAAAAGTGGTTGCTCGAAATGAATGTGTTCCAATGCCTCGTTATTCCTTGACTTTTACTATGTTATTACATGGGTCAAAAGAAGCAAAAATGCCAAGTTTCATTACTATTGCAATTTGTGGTGGGTATATTCGTAAAATGACCGGCCTATAGCTCTTGCCACTGTTGATGTCAAAGTGCACGAGTCTACCATTAGAAAGAGGCTGCACAAATTTGATCTACATGGGAGGTGTGCAAGGAGGAAACCTTTGCTGTCCAGAAAGAACATCAGGGCAAGACTAAAGTTTGCCAATGAACACCTTGGGCCTAGTCAAAGACCAGCACTTCTGGAACAATGTGCTCTGGACAGATGAGTCAAATGTAGAGCTATTTGGCCACAGTATCAGAAGACATGTTTGGCGAAAACCAAAGACAGCATTTGACCACAACAACCTGATACCAAGTGTAAAGCATGGTGGTGGAAATATTATGGTTTGGGGCAGCTTTGCTGCATCAGGGCCTGGGCAGCTCACCATCATAGAATCCACTATGAATTCTTCATTGTACCAGAGCATGCTTGAGGATAATGTGAGGCCATCTGTCGGAAAGTTGAAGCTCAACCTAAGGTTGACCTTGCAACATGACAATGACCCTAAACATACCAGTAAATCCACCAAGGAATGGCTGAAAAGAAAGAAATGGAGGGTTCTGGAATGGCCAAGTCAAAGCCCGGATCTAAATCCCATCGTGATGTTGTGGGGGGATTTGAAACGAGCTGTGCATGCAAGAAACCCCTCAAACATCACACAACTGAAATAATTCTGCATGGAGGAGTGGGCAAAAATTTCTCCCAGTCGATGTCAGACACTGGTAGACAGTTATGAGAAACGCTTCCTTGAGGTTGTTTCTGCCAAAGGGGGCAATACCACCTATTAGAGCCAAGAGTGTACTTACTTTTTCCACATGCGAAATTTGCATTTATGTTTATTTAAATTATACAATGGACGACAAAATGTAAATGTTTCATGATATTTGTTATATTATATCACCTTTATCATCAACCCTGGTGTTGGGCTAGCGGCTAGGGTGCCGGCTTAGGATCCTACGATCCTGGGTTCGTAATCCCGGTCAATCGCTGAATTAACACCAAGGGGGTTGACTCAGCCTATCATCCTTCCGAGGTCGGCTAATTGAGTACCAGTTCACTGGTAATTCCCTGTTTGTCGTCAAAGGTGGCAAAAAGGTTTGGCTTCAGGAAGGGCATCCGGCCATAAAAACATTGCCTCAAAAAGAGAACCATGACAATCACAAGTACATATGGGCAGGGTGCAGCCCGAAGTGGAGATCGGTTTCTGAGGTTTGGGACATGGAATGTGGGGACAATGACAGGGAGATCAGGAGAAGTGGTGGAAGTATTGGTCAGAAGAAGAGTGGACATATGTTGTGTGCAAGAGACGAGATGGAAGGGAAGTGGTGTGAGAATGGTGAAGGGTAGGCAGGGACAGAAATACAAGGTTGTGTGGCAAGGGTGCCCGGAGGGCGTGAATGGTGTTGGTGTCCTGTTTTCTGAGGAGTTTGTAGACAGTGTGGTGAGTGTGACTAGAGTGAGTGATAGGTTGATGATGGTGAAAATGATGATTGGAAAGCTCTTGGTGAACGTCATCTCGGGATATACTCCGCAGGTTGGTCGAAGCGATGAAGAGAAGGACAAGTTCTGGTGTGCGATAGAGAAGCTGATGGAAAACGTGAAAGATGAGGAAGTTGTTGTGGTGGGAGGAGACCTGAATGGACATGTGGGAAGGAGTATGGATGGTTTTGAGGGAGTTCATTGGGGTTACGGATATGGTGTGAGAAATGGAGAAGGTGAAAGGATTTTGGAGTTTGCTGATGGAGCTGATTTGTTGATTTGTAATACTCAGTTCCAGAAAGAGGACAATAAGCTTGTTACATACACGTCAGGTGGGTCGACGACAACCGTTGACTACCTGATGGTGCGTCGGCGAGATAGGGGGCACCTCCGGGACACAAAGGTGATCCCGGGGGAGGAGGCTGTTTCACAGCACCACTTGGTTGTCTGCGACATAAGGGTGAAAGGTGCGAGGAGAGCTCGGCGGGTGAAGTACCAACCGAGAATGAAGGTGTGGAGGTTGAAAGAGGTGACAGTAAGGGAGGCATTAAAAGAGAGGCTGAGTAGGGTAGAGGATGATGTGGTTGAGCTTGAAAGTGGTTGGATGTCAATGAAAGCTAGTCTGTTGGGAGCCGTTGGTGAGGTATGTGGATGGACAAAAGGACCACCGAGGCACTCGGAAACATGGTGGTGGGATGTTGAGGTTGGAAAGAGGATTGACGAGAAGAGGAAGAAGTTCAAAGAGTGGCAGAAGGCAAAGGGTACGGGAGCAGAAACAGCAGAGCATGAAAGTTATAAGGCAGCCAGGAAGGCTGCAAAGAAAGAGGTAGCAAAGGCGCAGGAGGCATGTAGGAAAATGTTCGGAGAACGCTTGGATTCGGAAGAGGGTCATAAAGCAGTATTCAGGATTGCAAAGCAGATAGCGAAAGAGAGGTGTGATGTGATGGGGGTGAGTTGCTTGAAGGATGAAGTGGGACAAATCGTTGTCGACCCAGATGGAATTAAAGTAAGATGGAAAAGATATATGGAAATGCTGTTGAATACAGAGAATGAATGGGATGGCAACATAGAGAGTAACCCAGTTTTAGGACCGGCAGAGAAGATAACTGAGAAGGAAGTTGAGGAAGCGATAAAAGCAATGAAGAGTGGAAAAGCGGGAGGGCCGACGGGAGTTGTGGGAGATATGTTGAAGGCAGCAAGAAGTTGGGGTGTGAAGAGAATGACAGAGATCTGTAATCTGGTGGTGAAAGAAGGCTGCATTCCAGTGGATTGGGAACTGAGTACCCTCGTCCCTCTATACAAGGGGAAAGGTGACCCTCTGGAGTGTGGCTCGTACCGAGCGATAAAGTTATTGGAGCATGGAATGAAGGTATTGGAAAGGGTGTTGGAGAGGAGGATAAGGAAGAAAGTGAAGATCGACGAAATGCAGTTTGGATTTATGCCAGGAAGAGGAACGACAGATGCGCTTTTCATTGTGAGGCAGTTGCAGGAGAAGTACATGGATAAGAGGAAGAAGTTGTTTTTTGGGTTTGTTGATCTGGAGAAAGCATTCGATAGGGTTCCACGCAAAGTATTGACATGGGCATTGAGGAAGTTAGGAGTGGAGGAATGGTTGATCAGAGTAGTGATGGCAATGTACAAAAGAGCACGCACAGCTGTAACGACGAAGGACGGGAACAGTGGTGAGTTTGAGGTGAAGGTGGGAGTGCATCAGGGGTCGGTACTAAGTCCACTACTATTTGTAGCTGTGATGGAGGTGCTGGCTCAGACCGTAAAGGAGGGTTTACCGTGGGAGTTGTTGTATGCAGATGATCTGGTGTTGATTGCGGAAAGTATGGATGGACTGAAGGAAAAGATGAACAAGTGGAAGGAATGTATGGAGACAAAAGGTCTGAAGGTGAATATCGGAAAGACAAAGGTGATGGCAAGTGGTAAAGCATGTGGTGAGGTGGAAAGAACTGGGAAGTGGCTGTGTGCTGTGTGCAGGAAGGGTGTCGGAGTGAACTCCATTCAATGTACAATGTGTGCTGAGTGGGTTCATCAAAAATGTAGTGGTCTGAGCGGGTCATTAACCAGTGTGGCAGCTACATTCAAATGTAAGGTGTGCACAGAGGGAGCTGCAGATGGAGGAAATGTTGAGTTGGATCTTGGAGACGGCGTGAAGCTGGAAGGTGTGAAAACATTTTGCTACCTCGGAGACATGCTGAATGGAGAAGGTGGATCAGACTCGGCAACGGTTGCTCGAGTGAGATGTGCATGGAAGAAGTTTCGGGAACTGAGTGGCGTGCTGATGAGGAGGAGAGTGTCGCTGAAGCTGAAGGGAAAGGTGTATGCTGCATGTGTGAGAAGTGTTATGATTTATGGGAGCGAGACATGGGTAATGAACGTAGAGCAGCAACGAAGGCTAGAAAGGGTGGAAATGCGAATGGTTCGATGGATGTGCGGAGTATCGTTGAGAGAGAGGAAGACAAATGATGAATTGCGAAAGATGATGGGAATATTGCCTGTGATAGATGCTGTGAAGAGGAACAGGTTGAGATGGTTTGGTCATGTATTGAGGAAGGATGAAAGTGACTGGTTGAGAAGAGTGATGGAAGTTAATGTAGAAGGAAGTAGAGGACGGGGAAGACCGAGAAAGACTTGGCTAAAGATGGTGGAAGAAGAAATGCCGGCAAGGGGGTTAACAAGGAGAGATGCAGAAAATAGGGCAAAATGGAGAAGATTGTCATGGGGACCGCAAGGCTAACCCCCGCTCTAGCAGGGAACATGGCCTTAAAATGCATGTTGTTGTTGTTGTATTGATATATTGATATAGATATAGATATATAGATACTGTATGTATATATTCGTATCTTATTTTGTTCAGTATACTGAAAATTTATAGTTTGAAATTGCTCGCTGTACCCTCATCCAGGGAGCCCTGTAATATGGATGCTCAGAATACTGAATTTAGAACCGAGATGGAGGTGGTTTTGTGGAGGTGGGGGGGGGGGGGGGGGGGTGGCTTACTGCCTCACCTTGCCCAATGGAAGGTCACACATGTCAAGGAGCATAAACGTTCTCACAATACGACTCCTGATTCCAGATCTTTTAGCACTCTGGAACATCCAAATAAATTCCTGCAATGTCATTTCTAAATTTCCATAGTTACATCCACGGTGAAGTTGTTGAGGTGCCTGTAGAATCTAAAGCATTAAGCTGCTAATGGGTCTTTGCTGGAATACTGCACAGTAAACGGCAGCAGCTGATTGGTTTAACGTATGTATAGGAGGGATGTTGAAGAATGGCATGTAACACTAATGTTGACAAGAACAAAAATGGAAGCCACCATTAATGGTAATTCCCCACCACCCTCTCCACGTTAAACATCTCTACCAGAAGTCATCTTTTATATTACTTTGACTAATGTACCATAATCTTCCTCTAGACTCATCAGAATGGTGATGATTGTTTCTGCCCTACAGACAAGCATTACCGATGAATATAAATGAGTATTCCTCCCCAATTACAAGTTCCACCATACTTCATGTCAGGCCATTTGCCTCCCATCCAGCAAAACATTTTTGCATATTTTAACTTTACATAACTGCTCTACCTCCTCGTTACTGGGGTGGTTTTTATAGGTGAGAGCCTTTAGCTCCCCCTAATTCCAGACTCCATGGTGCAACGGTTGGAGCATCCACTTGGAGTCTGGGAGGTTGGTGGTTCAAACTCCCAGACAAGTCATTCCAAAGACTTCAAAAAGTGGTACGTGCTATTTCCTTGCCTGATACTTCGCATTTGAAAGGATAGGTGCATGTCGAGTCCCTTTATATAAAGAGTTACGACAACCCGGAATTAGAAGCCATTTTGTTTCCATTGTTTGCGCCACGCACTAGTGCACTGCCCGCTCGTGTGTATGCATTGTGCGTAACCTAGTACAAAATTTGAGTGCTTACATTGTGTAATTTGTGATTTGCACCGTGACCCTCGCTTTCGATATGATTTTCTCTTAGTCCAAGATAAGAATCGGATTTTGTTTATTGCAATAATCTTTGTTCAGAAATGTAGTTTTATGTGGGGAGGAGAGGGAGGAGAGGGAGGAGAGGGAGGAGAGGGAGGAGAGGGAGGAGAGGGAGGAGAGGGAGGAGAGGGGGAAAAGGAATAAAAGGGAAAGAGGGGACAGGAAGTGCCTATCATTTTCTGGACTACCTTGCTCTCTTGCGTCTTACTTTCTTGACGAGCATGCACACACACAAAGCCGACAATGTGAACATTGTCAAATCTCTGTTAAAGACTCATTTATTTGAAAATGCCTACATCTGATTATATCTTAGGTTTTCTTCTTGTATAATTTGTATTTGTATATTCATCTCGTTGGCTTTCTTCTCTTTTCTAAGTGCTTAGAGGCTCCTGCAATTTACGCTGTATAAATTCCTATTATTATAACAAGATTGCCTTAAAACCATCTTGACAAATGACAGAAATGTTGATTTTAAATATGAAAATTAAAAAGTAATTTAACTTTTCATGTAGGCGCACCGGGAGAAATACATATGCACAATTAAATTGTAATTATATAAAAGGCCCAGAAATTGTAATCCAGACTTGCAATGGAAGAGTATGCATGTAAAACATACCCGTTTTTCATAGCAATGTACAATTAGTTGCATGGTGTACATCTAAACTATTCCAAATTACATACATGTACATAATAATAATAACAATAATAACAGTATTTATATAGCGCCTCAGCATGAAATGAACAAAGCGCTTCACAACATATCTTGAAGACTACAACTTACATTACACAATCTTAGAAGAATACGACTTAAAGCTACTTTTCAAAAAATAAAATTAAGTTACTTTGGAAATAAATGTGTTTTGAGTTTTGATTTGAAAGTTTTTATGTTGTGTGAGGTCCGAATAGTTATCGGTAGTTTGTTCCAGAGGGCAGGTACTGAGTTGCAAAAGGCTTTGTCCCCGTATGGCAAATGAGTTATATTACAGACAAGGAGAGTCTTGTCAGCGTGTGATCTTAAGTATTGGCGTCATTAGAATGAGTGTGAGTATTAAAGACAATACTCACATTATTACGTATTATTAAAGACAACAAACAAAGCCAGACAATAAAATAGAGCGTTCCTCGTATGTATTCAATGCAAGGCCAGAAACACGCGAAGATCGGACAGGAAACAACATGGCGTCCACAGACCACGTGACCAATTTTTTTCGGACTCTTCATGTCGCAACTCTCTCTATACAGGGACTCTAGGTGCATGGACAAACAACACTGGGAAGGCAAAGACAAGCCACCCACTATAACCTGTGCTAAGAAATTGCTTTGGCAGCTCCAACACTCTGTAAAGAATATATACATCAAATCAAAATCACTAAAGTGTGGCAGGTATATACGTATTTTTTGTGCAATGCCAATAGAAAGGTCGTAATTAATTTATTCAGCTGCATAGTTCTGACTCTTTGAACATGAACCTAAAGTTTGGAGTGAAATCATGCTGATCATACAACGCTCAACCTGCTGCTTCTAATCTTACATCAGACAAAGACTGTGAACCTTAAACAAAATGTCACAGCTGCTCCAGAGACATATCTCACACCTCCAACATGGTCTGACACTCAGTTGTCCTCAATAAGATATATCCAACGGAATCCATGGCCAGGGTTCTCCTTTGCCTAATGGCAGATTTTCTTCATGTGCAGAAACATTATAACACTCAAAAATAGCACTGTCTTCCTCATCCACTCCATTGATGTTGACATCCATTAAGGTGCATTGCAGGATCAATGCATTGGTCTGCATTATTTTGCCTTATTTCCAACCGTTGCTCGACAATTATCCTCTCCAATGACTGATTTTGACATTTTCTGCATATTTGAAAGATCAGAAACTGGTCCACATTTCTGAAGATAATTTTCAACCCTGAAAAGTCTCAGTGTACCCTCATCTGGTCTCCCAAAAAACAGCCTGGAAAATATTCCTCTCCTGCATCCAACTGCGGGAGAAATTGCATTCTCCAAGTTGATTCTCCAATACTATTCAACCCGACCTTTTCTGGACAGGCTACATCTCCAAGCTGGATTCTGAAGCAAGACGCCAACTTTATGTATTTTGCCTGTCACTCATCTCTTTACAACATACAAAACCTGCATCTCTATTTCATACTGTCTTACAACTTGTTTTCTCACCCACTTCTCCTTCAGCCATTCATCTATCTCCTACGCCAGGGGACTGTATACATTTATCAAATAAGCTGTTCATTCCTTGCAGGTCCAAACCATTTCCTACTCCACCTTTCAAATTATGTGCCTGAGTGTGTCCATTCATCTCGCCATTCAAACAATCATCTACATAAAACATATCTGAAGGGAGTAGAGGAGGGAAGGATGTGAAGGGAGGGGTGGGAATTATAAAAGTAGGGTAAGCATAAAAAAACGGGAGAGTCACGCCTTTGAGGTAGAATGTACAAAAAAGATCAAAGGTTGAGAAGATATTTATGGTCATTACAACTGTAATTAAGGTCATATTTCGGCTTGAGTTGTCATTGTACTGGGAATTTATTGGACAGACATACAGACAAACATCTCTCTTATAGTATAGATGTACATTGCTCTCAAGGAACCTCGGTATTTTCCATCGACCCTATATCCTTGAGCGACTTAATGAGTCCGAGGTACGAGCTGCCAGAATTTTAAAATTGGATGAAAAAGCACATAGACAGCAAACATATCACCAGCAAATAATCAAACTATGCACATGTAATTTTGCATTTATCTCAACCATTCATGAAAAAAAGGTTCAGCAAGCTGGTGACGGATATTTTGGGATGATCCACTGAGACAGGTGATCCCAGTACCCCCGTCATATAAATTGCACATTATTTGTACATATGATATCCATTATTTCATGTTAATATATGAACCTCACCTGATGTTTTTCATAAAGATTGCCATGCTTCGCTAAAGCCTCAGTCCTCTCATTTCCTAGCAGAACCAGCACATGGCGATTTCACGATGTCTTGTGAACACAGTGTCAAGGGAGCCCAGAATTCCATGCAACTGTCGGTGAGTTTACGGGTCGTTAAGTAATATCGCATTGAGTACTTTTGGTGCACACAGGAGACAGCATTAGTGAGATGCGAAATAAAATGTGCTAATGATGTATCCCTTAACTATGCTGATGCAACTTATTAATATACAGTCGTGGCCAAAAATATTGGAACCCTTGCACTTTATTCAAATAACTCACAATTTTCTCTAAAAATAAGTTGAAATTGACAAAAGTATTTGGTCTCCACAATTCTTTATTTCAAGTTAATATGACAGAACCTTTGTTTTTGATTCAGAACTTAATTTACCCTTTTAAATCAGAAAATAAAAAGAGATTGCATTGACAAAATTATTGACACCCTAGACTTAATATTTGGTAGCATAGCCTTTTGGACAAAATAACTGCAGTCAAGCGCTTCCTATAAATGAGCCATAAATGAGCTTCGTACATCTCTCTACTGGCAGTTTAGCCCACTCTTCTTGTGCAAACTGCTCCAGTTCTCCCAGATTTGAAGGGTGCCTTCTCCCAACTACTGCTTCCATATCTCCCCACAGGTATTCAATGGGATTTAGATCTGGACTCATTGCTCGCCACTTCAGAACAGTCCAGCGTTTTGTCTTGAGCAATTCCTGGGTGCTTTTTGAAGTGTGTTTGGGGTCATTGTCCCACTGCCAGACCCATGAGCTTCGACGGAGACCCAGGTTTCTGACACTGGGTTGAACGTTGTGCTCCAAAATGCCTTGGTAATCTCCTGATTTCATGATGCAATGCACACATTCAAGGTACCCATTGCCAGAGGCAGCACAACAACCCCAAAACATCACTGAACCTCCTCCATGTTTGACTAAGGAAGGTGTTCTTTTCCATGAAGGTTTCATTTTGTTTTCTGTAAACATAGAGATGATGTGCTTTACCAAAAGCTCTAACTTCATCTCATCTGTCCACAGGACATTCTCCCAGAAGGATTTTGTCTTGTTCAGGTGTATTTTGGCAAACTCCAGTCAGGCTTTCATAGCAGTGGGGTCCTCCTGGGTCTCCTGCAATAGAACCCCCTTCCATTGAATTGGCGACGGATGGTGCGAGTTGAAACTGTCGTACCTTGTGTCTGAAGGTCAGCTTGAATCTGTTTGGCAGGTGATCGAGGTGCTTTCTCAACCATTCGAACAATCCTTCGCTGCAATCTTCAATGAAGTTTTCTCTTGCCGCCACATCCAGGGAGGTTGGCTACAGTGCCATGGGCCTTAAACTTCCTGATAACATTGCATACGGTGGACACATGAGCATCAAGGTCTCTTGAGATGGACTTGTAGCCTTGAGATTGTCCATGCTTGGCTACAATCTTGTGTCTGACCTCCTCAGACAATATTATCTGGTTTTCTTTCTTTTCTCCATGCTCATTGTGGTGCACATAGTGACACAAAATAGCAGAATGACTCCTTTTCTCCATTCAAACTGGTTGAATGAGTGGTTTTTTTTGCAGGCAGCTGCAACTCACCACAGGTGACTTCAATTCCAATGTAAAGGAGAATCACCTGCTTGAAATCTAATTATTTCTAACAACTTCTAAAAGGTGCCAATAATATTGTCCGGGCCATTTTAGGAATTCTGTGTGGAATAAGATAAGATTTAGTAATTTTTTCAGCTTTTTTTTGTTTTGTTCCACTGCAAACGAAAAAATATATATGTGGATACCAAAATATTTTTTAATTCCTACAATTTTCTGGAAGAAATGGTGACTTATTTGAAAAACGTGCGATGGTGCCAATATTTGTGGCCATGACTGTATGTACGTACATACACAGTATAACCTCTTTCACCTGAAATGGTCATAACGAAAAGGGTTCCAGATAGACTTTTCAGATTACTGAAATCACCCTGCCTGTGAAACAGCAGGATGACAGTTTATAGCTGGGCTAAGATTCAAACCCATGTTGGACAGCTTAGAGTTGAGTGTGCGTAACTCCAGGCCATCTTGCCAGCATTTTGGCATTTAATTGTTATAACTAACCAAAAAAATTAAGCTTTACAGTAATAAATTCTTCCCAATAAGCCCTCTATGTACCCGCTTCCAAAATGAAGATCCCTATGTGATGTGAAGACACTGTGAATAACTTTCTTTCAATAATTTACTTTTTGAGGGATGCTTAGCACATTTGGTGCCATGATCTTTGAGCATTTTTGAGCATTCTTGGCCCCAAGACTTTCACTACTCTTGGCAGATAATGGTATTTTACCACTCTTACTGCCGCTACTATCATTACCACCATCACGAGCAACAATAAGAGGAATATAAGAACGCTTTCGCACAGCCATTACTATGAGTGCTCTTACCTGGATGTTGAAAGACTGCACACAAAAACCCAGACTGGATCAGACTGGAACAACACAGAATATTTTTTTCAATGGGCCACGGTTTGGTTCGGTCGTGCAGAAAAAAACCAGCAGTTCAGGTCCAATTTTGCAAACAAGCAGCTGTGGATTGAACAAAGTGAAATTTCTGTCTCTGCTTCATATACATCTTCAGAAAGAATATAAATATGCTTCACATACTTCTCCATATAGAAAATAAATAGACTCAAACAGTCTATTTCTGTCTCTGCTTTGCAAATAAATATAAAATATTGAACAGAAGATTTAAGCAAATCACTTTCTGTGTCTGAAACGCTCATGCCAACATTTTGAATGTGCAATTTTCAAACAATAAACTGAAAGTATTCGGCAAACGTTTGGATTGAGGAAACAACTCATTTAACAAGGGATTTTCAGCGTTGGTCATCTTTCCGTTGGCCACCAAACCCGGCCCGGTTCCGTTCAGTTCCAAAGTGCCAAAGCAGGCGAGTTGAGGTTCAGAAAAACATATCTTTCACTGACAGCACTAATTCTACTACCAATTAATTAGTTATGACTAACTTCCCTGCAAATGTCTGCTACTCTTCTTCTGCTCCAATCGGTTCTTCTGATCATGTGCTTGTTAAAGTGGACATCTCTCTGGCCATTCTCAGAGAACCTCCTCAGTGCCGACGAGTCTGGCATTTCACTCAGGCTGACTGGTACGGTCTGCAATCAGCCATCAATCATCTGGACTGGTCTCCCATCTCTACTGCCTCTGATATCAACTCTTCCTGGGAATTCTTCCAAAGGAAACTGACCTCTCTCATGCACAGATTTATCCCATCTCGTCTTCAGTTGTCATACCCTTCCTCACGTCCATGGCACACAAGCTTGTGGTGAGGCAGTTGCCCTGAAACAACTTGCCTTCACCTCATGGAAGGCTAATCCAACTGAAGGTAATCTCAGTTACTGTCACAAAGCTCGGAACAAGTGTGTGTCTATGCTCAGCAGAGCCAGGAAACAATATCTCTTTACTCTCAAGACTGAACTGAACCTGTCTCCCTCCTCCAAATCCGGGTGGCATCTGGTCAAATCTGTTCCTGGTGTTTGTTCACCTTCCATCCTCTCCCTTACCTCAAACGGCTACACAGCTGACACCGCACGTGAAAAAGCCGAATGCCTCAACTCTGTGTTTGCCTCAAAATCTTGTGTCCCAAACCCATCTTTCTCTGTACCCCCCATACCCAGTCGTACCCAGCTGCTCCTAGACTCTGTGTCCTTCTCTCCTGACAAGGTGGAGAAGTTTTTTCAAACCTCGACTCTGATTCTGCAACTGGACCAGACGGCATCAGCCCACAGGTCCTAAAATCCTGCTCTTCCGCTCTATCTCACCCTCTCTCTGTTCTCTTCACCCTCTCTTTTGCACAAGGTCATCTGCCATCTGCTTAAAAATCAGCCAACATTACTGCTTTACACAAAAAAAATGTGCAAAAACAGATCCTTCCAACTATAGACCAATCAGCCTGCTCCCAATAATCAGCAAGGTCATGGAATCAATCATCGCTTCTGACATCAAATCCTTCCTCTTCTCCAATGGCTTGATCTCTGATCATCAATTTGGATTCAGACCTGGTCATTCTCCTCTGGACATGCTGCTTCTGCTGTCTCAACAATGGATGGAGGTCCTTAATGCCAAAAAGGAAATTAAAACTGTCTCCCTTGACATATCACATGCCTTCGATATGGTCTGGCACCCCGCTCTGCTCACCAAACTCTCCTCCTATGGTATCCATGGAAATCTCCACGCATGGCTTGCTGACTTCCTCTCTGGTCGTAGTCAATGTGTGGCCCTGAATGTAGTTCTCTCATCTCCCCTTCCTGTTCAGGCTGGAGTTCCCCAAGGCAGTGTTGTGGGCCCTGTGCTTTTTCTGGTCTTCATCAAGATTTCTCCGACTCTCTGGAAAATCCTCTCTATCCCTTTGCTGATGACTCCACTCTCTGCCGCTCCATAAGTCATCCCTCAGATCGGCAGTCTGCAGCCTCCTCACTCTCTGCAGACCTGGTCAAAATCACAGACTTGTCAAACAAGTGGAACATGTCTTTCAATCCTGACAAATCTCACACTCTTACTATGTCTCTCTGAAAAGACTGACTGGACAACCGTCCCATCTACTTTCTCAACAATCCTCTCCAATAAGTTCTGTCACTCATCCTTTTGGGTCTATCTGCCACTATCTGCCATGATCTTTCATGGGAAAACCACATTTCCAAGCTGGCCTCCAAAGCCAGTCGCTGACTGGGCATCCTCCATCGTACGAAGTCTTCTCCTTGGCACACCTGAGCTCCTCACCACATACAAGACGTTCATCCGCAGCTCAATTAAATACTGTTCTCCCCACTGGGCTGGTGCTCCTGCCTCACACCTAGCTCGGCTTCACGCTGTTGAAACCAAATCTTTCAGAATCATTGAAATCTCCCACGATGAATCTCTGAGGGCCTTTCACTCACTCACTGCAGGCAGGTTTGTGGTCTTTCTGTCTTCTACCGACTCCTCTCCAGCCTAGCTCCCCCAGCTCTGTCTGTGCTCTGTCCCCAAAATATTCCTTCAGGTCACATATGATCAACCTGCAACCCTCTTATGGTTAAACTGCCAAAATCAAGACTCTCTATTCACCTTCACTCTTTCATTCCTCTTTTCTCCTGCCTCTGGAACAAACTCCCTCCCTCTCTTCAATCCCACTCCTCCCTCCAGGTCTTTAAAACACCTGTTCACCACCATCTCTTATCTTCCCCAATCCAAAACCTTGATCTTTTCCACCCCCGTTAATTCACCCCAGATACACTTTTTTGAAATACCGACTTCTTTCCTGGAAGTCCGAGCAGTGCCCATGTGTTTTATACCTCTCCCACCCCTTTTTGTGATGAATGTTAGCTCTTACACGAGCCTCGATCTCGTATGCAAAAATAAAATTAAAATTGTCGTGCTGTATGGTGGAGCACACAGCTACTGGAACTGCAATAATGATTCCGAATGATGGACGAATTTCTCGATAATTAATCACAGTTGAGAGGCCATGTTTTTTTTCCAGATAATAGATGTTTCCATCATTTTAGTTTCCTGCTAAAAGAGGTTCTACTGCATCTACATATGGACAATATATACATATATATACACTACATGACCAAAGGTATGTGGACACCCCCTTCTAATTCGTGGATTTGGCTGTTTCAGCCAGACCCATTGCTGACAGTTATATATAATCAAGCACACAGTCACGCAATCTCCATAGACAAACATTGGCAGTTGAATGGGCCGAACTGAAGAGCTCAGTGACTTTCAACGTGGCACCGTCATAGGATGCCACCTTTCCAACAAGTCAGTTCATCAACTTTCTGCCCTATTAGAGCTGCCCCGGTCAACTGTAAGTGCTGTTATTGTGAAGTGGAAATGTCTTGCAACAACAATAGCAAAGCCACGAAGTGGTGGGCCACACAAGCTCACAGAACGGGACCGTCGAGTGCTGAAGCGCCTAGCGTGTAAAAATCGTCTGTCCTCGGTTGCAACACTCACTACTGAGTTCCAAATTGCCTCTGGAAGCAACGTGAACATAACAACTGTTTGTCGGGAGCTTCATGAAAAGGGTTTCCATGGCCGGGCAGCCACACACAAGCTGAAGTTCACCATGCACAATGCCAAGCGTCGGCTGGAGTGGTGTAAAGCTTGCTGCCATTGGACTCTGGAACAGTGGAAACACGTTCTCTGGAGTGATGAATCATGCTTCACCATCTGTCAGTCCAAAGGACGAATCTGGGTTTGGTGGATGCCAGGAGAACACCACCTGCCCGAATGTTTAGTGCCAACTATAAAGTTTGTTGGAGGAGGAATAATGGTCTGGGGGCTGTTTTTAATGATTCTGGCTGGGCCCCTTAGTTCCAGTGAAGGGAAATCTTAATGCTACAGCATACAATGACATTCTATATGATTGTGTGCTTCCAACTTTGTAGCAACAGTTTGGGGAAGGCCCTTTCCTGTTTCAGCATGACAATGCCCCCATGCACAAAGCGAGGTCCATACAAAAATGTTATGTCATGATCGGTGTTGAAGAACTTGACTGGCCTGCACAGAGCCCTGACCTCAACACCACAGAACACTTTTGGGATGAATTGGAACACCGATTGTGAGCCAGGCCTAATCGCCCGACATCAGTGCCCGACCTCACTAATGCTCTTGTGGCTGAATGGAAGCAAATACCTGCAGCAATGTTTCAACATCTCGTGGAAAGCCTTCTCAGAAGAGTGGAGGCTGTTATAGCAGCAAAGGGGGGACTAACTCCATATTAATGCCGATGATTTTGGAATGAGTTGTTCGATGTTCGGATGTCCACATACTTTTGATCATGTAGTGTGTATATATATATATATATATATATATATATATATATATATATATATATATATATATATATATATATATATATATACACACACACACACACACACAGTGTACTGCAAAATTATGCCCCCTTCCCCAAACTTAATGTATAGAATCTTCACAAACTACTCCAGAGTCATAAATCAAAAAATACAAATAAAATGAATACGTTGGATTAACAGAGAAAATCAGATAATTCTCAGTTGCATAAATATTCCAACTCTTTGCCTAATTAACCCTAAATCACTTCAGAATTTTTATTTTCCTGTCACTTGCATTATTTGTTTGAAAAGTTACAAAATATGTGTAATAAGTTTGCCCAGTATGTAATCAGTGGTTTAACAAAAAAAATTAAGCTCCCACTTGGTCAACCAAAGGCAAGCATGAAGATCAAGTAGCTATCCAAATAAGTCATACATACATTGGTGGAGAAACACCATTCAGGAGAGGGTTTAAGAAGATTTAAAAGTCGCCCATCCCATTAAGTACAGTAAAATCCACATTAACAAGTGGAAGACGTATCATACCACCAAGACTCAACCCAGATCAGGTCGCCCATCCAAACTCAGCAGCCAGGCAAGCAGAAAACTGGTTTGGTATGTCACTGTAAATCCAACAATGACTTTGAAAGATCTGCAAGGCTCTATATCCAAAATGGGGACAGTGTTCATCAATCAGCAAAATCCTGTTCCCTTCACAAAGTTGGCCTCTATGGGCAAGTGGCAAGAAAGAAGCCATTACTGAAAAAGACGCATCTGAAAGCTCATATGGAGTTTGTGAAAAGGCATCTTAATGAATAATGATACTGCAGACAGAAAAAATGTGTGGTCAGACAAGACACATTGAACTTTTTGGTCTAAAATCGAAGCGTTATATCTGGCATTACCTCACACATATTACTGCACATCACCCAGTCAACACCATCCCTCCTGGCAAGCATGGTGACGGCATCATCATATTATGGGGCTGCTTTTCAAATCGAAGCGTTATATCTGGCATTACCTCACACATATCACTGCACATCACCCAGTCAACACCATCCCTCCTGTCAAGCATGGTGATGGCATCATCATATTATGGGGCTGCTTTTCATCAGAATTAACTGGCAAGCTTGTTGAGATAGAAGGGACAATAGATGGTGCAAAGTACAAGAGAATCCTTGATGAAAACCTGCTTGAGTCAGCCATGAATCTGAAACTGGTTAGGAGATTCATATTTCAGCAGGACAATGATCCGAAGCACAATGCTAAAGCCACACTGGAATGGCTGGATAAGAAGAAAATATATGTTCTTGAGTGGCCCAGTCAATGTCCTGAATATATATATATATATATATATATATATATATGTATATGTATGTGTGTGTGTGTGTGTGTGTGTGTGTGTGTGTGTGTGTGTGTGTGTGTGTGTGTGTGTGTGTGTGTGTGTCTGTGTGTGTATCTCATATATAAAGCTCTTGGTAACCACTGATTGATATTTATTTTTGGAACCTTGCGGGTGTCGTAAAAAGCTGAAATTTGGTGTGCCGACGGACATCAAAGCCGATACACCAGGAAAAATCACAGAGCCGTCGGAAAGCGTCGGTAAATGAAAATTTACGTTAAAAAAAACCATAAGCACATCCGTAAAAAAAAAATACCTCAGTCGAGATGTAGCATTTGGAAATTGTAATTTCTATAACTGTAAACTGTGAAATAAATATCTCAATGAAAATTTCCGTAAAAACCATAAACGCATCCGTAAAATAACTAACTAAAAAATAAACCGATTGATATTTTGCAGCAGGTCAGTGATGCTTACCTGTAATCATAAAACATCTATTTATTATGTAATTACGTACGAAGAACGGTTTGTTATTGTTTACACAAAGTGTAAGCATACCCCATAAGTATATATGGAAGCACACTAGCATACCCCCACACTCCCCACAGTCTCCTTTGCGAAGAGGAGGGGAGCTATTGCTGGCAACATGGCCAAATTCCAAATTCCTCCCCTAACTACTGGTGGGAGAGGACGACAAACCATCCAGCGTGACCCCAGGGCCAAAAACTGCTTCGGCAGAACCAACGCTCGATAACACAAAGTGTTGTACATCGGATCAGACATCAGTTGTACAGTTGTACAGGTTGATCCAAAATGATGTGCAACCCTTCAAACAGCTGTCATAATTACCTCCACCACTGTCGGCCATCGGAGGTTAGGTTTTCACCCCCGTTTGTGATCAACTAAGTTACTAAGTGGACATGGTGGATAGGATATCTCAGAGTGAAACATGGTGGACCGGTTGGGTGTTGGACAAGAACCAATTGATTATATTTTGGTGAAGATCCGGATCTGTATCCGGGTGGATGGATTAGAATGAAACTTGGTGGACAGGTTGGGTGTGCAACAAGAACCAATTGATTATATTTTGGTGAAGATCCGGATCTTGATCCAATATTTTTTTTAATTTTTAACTCTTAGATGCAGGCGTCAAAAATCCTACACCTATGCAGCCATTGGGCCTCAGAGGCCCCACGAATGTATTCGTGTAAAGTTTTTTAATTTTCATATTTTTGTCACTGAATTATTTGTAACCAAGTTATAGGAGCATATAATGAGGCTGATATAAGGAAAATAATGATATAACATAGTAGTACAACAACATTTATGCGGGGCCTCGAAGGCCCCAGGCCTGCATTCATGTCGGATTTTCGGGTTATAAGTGAAGAATGAAGATTTTCCCACGAGCCTGAATGAATTTATTTTAATGTCACTGAATTTTGTGTAACAACATGAAAGTCAGTGAAAATGAGGCTCATTCCAAAAATAATTTGTACAGCATAGTTTTTGCAACAAAAAAAAACCTTGTTGGCCTCCGAGGCCCAATCACTGCATCCAAGGGTTAAAGTGATTCTTCACCATTGAGAGAAGTGGCCAAAACGATATATAGCATGATATTTTAAGAAGTTGTGGATGGATTATGTTAAAACTTGGTGGATGGTTTCGGTAGATGACAAGAACAATCTGATTAGATGTTCGTGAAGATCTGACGCAGATTCGTGGGATACAAAGCGTAAATTATTCAGCCTGGCAGAGGTATGCGCTCTACCGAGTGACGTTCTAGTTTTACTAATGTGACCCTCTTTTTCAAGATCAGTTCACCGAAAGAAAAAGGTTTAAAGTTCTTTCCATTACCTCTGCCAGACATTGTAAGTGCGAAAGACCAGTTTAAAGGACACAATGGTCGAAAACCTTAATGGAGAACATCCGGCATGATCGAAGCTAGAAGAGAAGCTTTGCAGGCTTCTCCTAAAATGTCGACTTGCACAGCTGGTGGTAACTTCTTGCACGACCATTGTCAGAATCATACACGTTACAGTTACCGCAGCACCAGACCGAAATAATAAGAGAGAGTGGATCAAATTTTGCACCGCCATCTTCCAGCGGATCTAAGAAGACCAGTATTTTCTCGACATCTTATTTAGTGATGAAGTCTGTTTCCATCTCAGCGGCCACGTGATCGAACAAACAGGACATGCAATTTTGGGTAGATCACCAACTGCTCTAACATATGGAAAAAACAGTTTCTGAAGCGAAAGTAACGGTTTGGCGTGCCATCGGATGTAGCAGTATAATATAACCTTTTTCACTTTGAGAACGAAGCCAGACTAACAGTGACAGCCAGCACAGATAGATTCCTGGGCATGCTGCAGAGAAGATTCCTTCTGGAAATGAGTTGGAAGCAAAACATCACGATGAATTCGGTCATCGTCCAGCAAGACGGTGCACCACAGCATACGTCCATTGGTACTTTGGAATTTTAGAAATGACATTTCCTGGGTTTTTCAAAACTTTTCAAATCATATGATCGAATGGTTTTGAAAAAGTGTTTTTGAAATGACATAATCGACTCATTTCTCCACGGACAGACAAACAATGGCCTCCCTCTCCGGATTTGTCTCATCCCGAATAATACCTATGGAGGTTTCACAAAGCTAAAGTCGATAAATACAACCACACACACTGCAGGAGTTGAAAAATAACATCAGATGGGAAATCAGATGCGTTAGTTTTTTTTCCAGTTTTTCGGTAAGTCATCGACAACTTCAGTGTCTGTGTGGCAGCCTTCACGTATGTGTGCGTGTATATATACAAATATAGGCTGGCAATAGCCAAAGAGGGATGCACACTCACGTCAGAGTTGTCGACCTTGGGTTTAAATCTCAGCCCTGCGAAAGCTGTCATTCTGGTGTTTCACGGGAAGGGTGATGCATCAAAGTGTGTGGCGTTCCTTGGATGGATGTTAAACTGGACGTCCCATATGCCGGCATTAATTGGTGGATGTTAAAGCTCCCACTGTGTCCTTCTAAAGATTGGGCAAGCTATTGAGAGCATCATGGCCATATTCCAAAATTCCTGCCCTAACTACTGCTGAAAAGATAATGGTAAACCACCTAGTATAATCGTTGCCAAAAAATGCTTTAGCAGCGCTGATGCTCGGTAACAGAGTGGTACATCGCATAGTGCCTTCAGAAAGTATTCACACCCTTTAACTTGTTTCACATTTTGTTGTGTTACAGCCTGAAATTAAAATGGATTAAATTGAGTTATTTTTGTCACTAATCAACGCAAAATACTCCATAATGTCAAAGTGGAATTATTTTTTAGAATTTTTTTTACAAATTAATTAAAAATGAAAAGTTTAAATGTCTTGAGTCAAGTATTCAACCCCTTTGCTATGACACTCCAAATTGAGCTCAGGTGCATCCAATTTCCTTTGTTCATCCTCGAGATATCTCTACAACTTGAATGGAGTCCACCTGTGGCCAATTCAATTGATTGGACATGATACAAAAAGAAACACACCTTTTTTTTAAGGTCCCACAGTCCACCGTGCATGTCAGAGCAGAAACTCTACCAGGAAGTCGAAGGAAATATCCATAGAACCCCTTGATAAAATTGTGATGAGGTATAGATCTGAATAAGGGTATAAAACAATTTCTAGGGTGTTGAAAGTTCCCAAGAGCACAGTCAGCTCCACCATTAGGAAATTGAAAAAATATGGAACTACCCAGACTCTTGCTAGAGCTGGTCGTCCGACCAAACTGAGCAACCAGGCAAGAAGGACCTTAGAGGTGACCAACAACCCAATGACCACTCTGACTGAACTACAGAGTTCCTTGTCTGAGATGGGAGAACCTGCCAGAAGGACAACAGTCTCTGCAGCACTTCATAAATCTAAGCTTTATGGGAGAGTGGCCAGATGGAAGCCACTCCAGACAAAAAGGAACATGAGAGCACACCTGGAGTTTACAAAAGGGCACAGGAAAGACTGACAGCATGATGCAAAACATTCTCTGGTCTGATGAGATGAAAGTTGAACTCTTTGAGCTGAATGCAAAGCTCTACGTCTGTTGGAAACAGTGCACGTATCATCACCCATCTAACACGATCCACACCGTGAAGCATGGTAGTGGCAGCATCATGCTACGGGAATGCTTTTCAGCATCAAGGAATGGGAGACTTGTTAGGATAGAGGGAATAATTAATGGAGCCAAATACAGGCAAATCCTTGAGGAGAACCTGCTTCAGAGTGCAAAAGACCTGAGACTGTCGCAAAGATTTACATTCCAACAGGACAATGACCCCAAGCATAGAGCCAAACCAACACAGGAATGGCTTCCGAACAAAAATGTGAAAGTCCTTGAGTGGCCCAGCCAAAGTCCAGACTTTAATCCCTTTGAGAAGCTGTATAAAAACTTGAAGATTGCTGTTCACCAACGCTCTACATCCAATTTGACAGAGTTTGAGGAAATCTGCAAAGAAGAATGGGAGAATCTCCCCAAATCTAGATGTGCAAAGCTGATACAGACATGCCCAAAACGACTCAAACCTGTAATCACTGCCAAAGGCGCTTCTATGAAGTATTGACTTTGGGGGGCTGAATACTTATGTGAGTTTGATATTTCTGTATTTCATTTTCAATAAGTTTGTAAAAATATCGAAAAAGATGTTTTTACTTTGTCAATATGTGGTATTTTGTGTCGATCGGTGACAAAAAATATTTTTACATACAAAATGCTATAACACAACAAAATGTGAAAAGGTCAAGGGGTGTGAATACTTTCTGAAGGCACTGTAATTATATATATATATATATATATATTTTTTTTTTTTATACATATAACTGTAATCAGATCTTCAACCTACTGCATTACCATGATGTAACCATCACCTTGTACTTTACAGAGACCCCAAGGGGGAACCTCGCAATGTTTACCAGGCCTTACAGGCAATGGTTTCAAAAGCCCCTAGGGGACGCAGTATACCACAACATGACAGTGACGTTATGCTGTTGCGAGAGGTTAAAGAGCTGATTATAGTCATCTTTATTGCGAATTGCAAAACTGTGCTGCTGATGGTGCTATAGTAAGGCAATAGACAATATGCTCATGTTCGAGATGATGCTTTTTGGTCACAAATTGTGAAGGAATAGCTGTGACGGGCCACAATTTCACTTGTATTTACTACACACAATTAGAGGATTATATGTACACACATCTATAATAATAAATGTCAGTGTGTGTTGATCTGTGTGTATGGGTGTGTTTTTGTATGTGTGTGTGTCTCCTTCATAACTTCAAAACCATGAAACCTAGTGGCCTGAAGCTTTCCATGTATATTCAGGGAACCCCACCAAAGTGCATGAATGAAAACTGAGTATTTATGTAAATTCGAACAGCCCTTTTGAAGATTGTTGACAGCCTTATTAAATGTAGGCATTGTCGAATCAAAAACTCCTTCCCTTGAAACAGGTCGTAACGTTTTCTGGATGATGTAGCTTCATACATATGAATCGCTGTATGCATCGCTGATCACTAATCTTAATACCTACAAATCGCTCTTTACATTGCCAATCACTTGTCCAGCCAGCCGTTCCTTATCAACCGATGTTTGCAAGCCATGCAATATAGTAAACAGTGGTATAATTGCCTTTTTGTTGTTTTTTAAAACAAACTTCAAATTGACATTGAAAACAATGTGAAGGTGATAAAGTTGAAAATCTGACAAAGGTTTATAAACTAACCTTGGCCTCAGAGATGTAACCTTCACGATTTGAATAACATCCCGCATCAAAATGTAATCTTCGCAGTTTGAGTTGCATCCCTCTAGGGAAGGCCTTGTTATAATCTCTTATAAAATAGTAGATGCTGTTTGAAAGTGGCGGGTGGTATTGCTATCCTGTTTAAACAGGACATCCGTGAGATACCCAGAGACCGTTTTAAACATTGATAATTAATATGTATAAAATGTAATTCAGACATTATTTTGCGATTTCACGCCTGTTGTTAAGTTTGCCAAACTCTCATATTATATGGCGCAGCTTTTCCTTCCCGTCCCCTCACACAGCCTTCCCTTTCCGTCCCCTCATGATGCCTTCTCTTCCATTCCGCTCACACTAACCTTTTCCCAAATCCCCTCCACCACCATATAACTCTCAGTAGGTTGAGGAGAGGAAGTTTAAAGAATGTGCAAATTGGACAAATTAACACTTTTCTAGCAGTCAGAACTGCTGCTCAAGTCAATTCCACAGTTTCAATTTAATTTTGCTCATGTTAAGATATTTGAAGGTTTATCACATTTTAGTTGTAAAATGTGCGTGGACATTAAATAAAGGCACAAACACTGGCGCAGCTTTTGCGATGATTGAAGGAAAATCCCTTCCTTCACTTCCCCTCCCTTCACGCTTACATACTCCCAATCCCCTCTCCACCCTTCACGGACGTCTCCCGGCATCTCCGGGCAGTGTTTAGTATTTTACCTGTTTGAACGTGCTGTTTTAACATACCTCTTTTCGTTTTTTGTTAAATCCTGTACTAACACTGGCAGACGGGACTATCAAATGCAAGTCTAGATCATCCCCTTCCCAATCCCCTCCCCTTTCCCCTCCCACCCTCGCTCCCACGCCCCTCCTGGCAGCCACGCCCTCCTGGAGTGTATAGCGACGTGTGGTGAGGCATCACTCAACATCACTTCCTCACTCCTCCGTCCTCCTCTCCTAATACTCCTTCAGCGAAACAACGGGTTGTATTTACTATGTTGACTATATAATATATGTTGACCATAATCCCAAATTCAATTTGCACTAAATGGACTGTTTGATCAAAACTTTTGCTTGGATGTTGGAGGGCATGGCAAATTGATGGGTTTCTGGTAAGCAAGAATGGTGCAGGTGATATTTTTTTCACTTAATCGAATGAAAATGCGATCACTATTTTTTCATCGTGCCATTGACATGCACTTTACGCAGTGCGCTACCTCCAGAATAGACGCGTAACCTCTGCCACGGCCATTTGACAATTTTTTGGTGTTGGGAGGGAGCTTGTGGACCTGGGGTTAGAGGGGGGAGTTGAGGACTTGGGGACTTGAACAAGAAAGGGGGAGGAGCATGTTACGAATAGCTCAAATGGTGAATCTGATTTCAACATGGACACCATGTTACGTATAGCTCAGGCTATGGAAGTATCCAAGACTCAAACCACACAAATGGAAGAAAGGACCATAACTAACCCCAAACACAGAGGCTGTTAACGTCATTAACGAAACTTATTCTTGGCAAACTTAAAAAGAGCCAACTGTGTGGAAATTAATAACAACATGATATAAAATCTAGCAACACTTTCAGCACAACTAAATGTAGTTACAGCTGTGGAGCCATAGGCCATAGGAAATCATGCAAATACGATCACAAACTTAACCATTCCAGCTGAGCTTGCATGGCGAGAAAGCAGCAAACCCGTGCAGATACCTCAAACTCCTAAGATCACTCTGTGGGATTTATGCATATCGCTTCTGGGGATGATCATGTAGATAGTTAGGTCTTTAATTGCACGGATCGCCCACTGGGGATGGCCATCATAATGGTGAAAATCAATAATATTCTAATGAAAATGATTATCGATTCCGAGACTTCTGTCGATCTATCGGATAGAAACACTTACATTGGTTTTACGGTTTTAGGTTGTGTTCGCAGAGGGATAAATTATAAATCAAAAGACGTGGTGTTAACAGTGTATAGGAATTCAGTGAGGCCTCATCTGGAATACTGCATGCACTTTTGTTAACCACATCTGAGGAAGGACCCAGCTGCCATAGAGAGGGTTCAGCATAGAGCAAATAGATGAATTCTGGGCATAGTAAGACTAAGTTATGAGTAGCGGCTGATGGAGACATGGCCTTACACATTACAAAGGAGGTAATAATGAAGCGATGTGATGGATATGTTCAACAAAATGAAGAGTTATAGACCAGGGGTCACCAACCGTTTTTTTCAATGTGAGCTACTAAAACAAAAATTGAAAATACATGAATTGACAAGTGTAAAAATTTAGTTATCACAGTTAAATTACAGAAATACATGTTTAACATGAAGGAAAATTGACGTTTTTCCTCGACTTCAGTGTGAAACTTGACACTACATGCTGTCCACCAGTAATGGCTGGGTAATCCGCTGTGTATCCTAAGTTTCTATGCAACATGCAGGCTATGCCATCCAAGTCAGCCACGACCATATTTGCCTATGGTTGAAATGCTCCATGACCTGTTCAGGGTACATTTGTCAGCTGTCTCGAGTACAACAACAGTAAAACTATGGCCAATATAGTGGTGGCATCTCTGCTCAGGAACACATCGGCCATCCAACTTGGGGGTGTTAAGTGTCAGCCCGCCTGTTCAACCCAGAGTCCTTATATACTAGGGGTAGCGACAACTTGCAATTAGAAGCCATTTTGTGTCCATCGAGTGTGGCAAACCGAACCTGCACCCATTGTGCATGAAGCGATATGTATCCGTGTTCAAATCAACCCGTCTTTCTCTTTGCCAAAAAGGGAGATTATATTACTTGATGTTTTATTTTCGTTCTTCCAATGCATCAGGATAAGCATACACAATCAGATCGGATAGATTTAATGTTAAAACATGTTACAGACACTGAAGCAAAATTAAGTGAAGGTTCACACTGAAGAGTGCTTTACTTGAAGCGTATGGAGCATGTGAGTAGAATAATCAGATAGGTAGTAATACAACAACAACACCAGGCATTTTAAAGCCATTTTCCCTGCAAGAGCGGGGGTTAGCCTTGCGGTCCCCATGACAATCTTCTCCATTTTGCCCTATTTTCTGCATCTCTCCTTGTTAACCCCCTTGCCCGCATTTCTTCTTCCACCATCTTTAGCCAAGTCTTTCTCGGTCTTCCCCGTCCTCTACTTCCTTCTACATTCATTTCCATCACTCTTCTCAACCAGTCACTTTCATCCTTCCTCAACACATGACCAAACCATCTCAACCTGTTCCTCTTCACAGCATCAATCACAGGCTCTATTCCCATCATTTTCGCAATTCATCATTTGTCTTCCTCTCTCTCAACGATACTCCGCACATCCACCGAACCATTTGCATTTCCACCCTTTCCAGCCTTCGTTGCTGCTCTACGTTCATTACCCATGTCTCACTCCCATAAGTCATAACACTTCTCACACATGCAGCATACACCTTTCCCTTCAGCTTCAACGACACTCCCCTCCTCGTCAGCACGCCACTCAGTTCCTGAAACTTCTTCCATGCACATCTCACTCTAGCAACCGTTGCCGAGTCTGATCCACCTTCTCCATTCAGCATGTCTCCTAGGTAACAAAATGTTTTCACACCTTCCAGCTTCACGCCGTCTCCAAGATCCAACTCAACATTTCCTGCATCTGCAGCTCCCTCTGTGCACACCTTACACTTGAATGTAGCTGCCACACTGGTTAATGAACCTCTCAGACCACTAGGTAGTAATAGAAAGCAGAAATTTGAAAGCGGAAGAAGGAAAGTGAAATACAGAAATAAAGGCACACTATTCACACCAGATGTGCACACCATCAACAGAATAGAAAAGATAACAATTGTGATTGAAAAAAAGAGAAAGACCTTGGGAAGATTGATTGATCGATTGTGTGTTCTATCTAAAGTCAGGTCCTTGGCTGCCGGGCATAGGTGATGCTGAGTGGTTTGCCATTGACTTCCTAGCAGTTATAATCAGGTCAGAAATTTGTAATTTCACCAGGATGCTCGTGATAACTCGCCTCTCTTGGTGAAGGACAACGTGGGATATTAAACATCCACTATTTCATGACAGCAGATGGGACACCCACTTAACTTCCATTCTCGGGATGGCACACACACTGATGAATCACCTGCCTGTGAAACACCGGGATTGCAGTTTGTAGCTGGGTCGAGATTCATATCAAATGGAAAACCAAATACTGCATTGCAATCATCAGAAATAACCCGAATAAGGAAAGAGCAAAGATGGAGTCATCAGGAGTAACCTCGATAGGATTCGGGGTTTCAGCTGCTACTCCACAACCATCAACCCCATACAGGTGCAGGCAGGTAGGCCCTCCAGAAAACATTCTGCAAGAATTCACTTCTTCTTCGATAGATAGATGAAGAAAGAGAGAAATAAAAAAGCTTGAATTAAAATAAATAAAGAGAAATGTGAAAAAGTTGAAAGAAATGTGAGAGGAACAAAGACCAAAGACGTTGAGAGGAACCAGGATAGATAGATTTTAGCAGTTACTCCCCAGACTCAAACACAGCAACAGGTAAAAGCTTCCAGAGGTCTGTAGTTGGATAAATCATGGCTAAACAACTAAGAAATGAGTGTGTTTACCTCTAGGACATCCTGCCCTTGCCAAGATGTGGAAAAGGAAAGTTTTTCTTTGCAAGGAATTGGACAGGTAAGAATACATTTGGAGAGAACGAGCTGCTTTAAAATGAGGATTAGCCACATTAGCTTAGATTAGCCTTTTTTTTTTGTAATTCTTAATTTATTTTAACATACAGTCACATGAAAAAGTAAGTACACCCCATGTAAAGTTTTGACTTTTTCAACATATTTCAACATATAGCTATTTGATCTTCATTTCAACAATATTGATAGATAAAGGTGATATAATATAACAAATATCATGAAACATTTACATTTTGTAATCCATTGTATAATTTAAATAGACATAAATGCAAATTTCGCATGTGGAAAAAGTAAGTTCACCCTGACATTTATCACTACTTCAAATACCTAAAATTAGAATCAGGTGCACCAGCTCAGGTGCAAATGATTAGAACATCGTTAGAGAGGATCTTGGAGGCACCTGTCTTATTTAAACCTCAGACATTTAGTTTGGTTTGCTCTTTGGTGTTGAAGTGTGCGGCGTCACCATGCTTAGATCAAAAGAGCTCTCTGAGGCCTTCAGAAAGAAGGTTATAGATGCCTACAAGTCTGGGAAGGGATTTGAAAATCTCCAAACAATTTAAAATCAATCATTCAACTGTACGGAAGATCATCGACAAGTGGAGAAGATTCCAAACAACTGCCAACTTGTTCAGGCCAGGCCGCCACAGCAAGTTTAGCCCGAGAGCAGACCGCAAGATGATGAAAGAAGTCTCTAAGAACCCCAGAATTCCATCACGGGACCTACAGGTAGCTCTTTCCACTGTTGATGTCAAAGTGCACGAGTCTACCATTAGAAAGAGGGTTCACAAATTTGATCTACATGGGAGGTGTGCCAGGAGGAAACCTTTGTTGTCCAGAAAGAACATCAGGGCAAGTTAAAGTTTGCCAATGAACACCTCGGCAAAGACCAGTACTTCTGGAACAATGTGCTCTGGACAGATGAGTCAAAGGTAGACCTATTTGGCCACAGTACTAGAAGACATGTTTGGCGAAAACCAAAGACAGTATTTGACCACAAGAACCTGATACCAACTGTAAAGCATGGTGGTGGAAATATTATGGTTTGGGGCAACTTTGCTGCATCAGGGCCTGGGCAGCTCACCATCATAGAATCCACTATGAATTCTTCATTGTACCAGAGGGTGCTTGAGGATAATGTGAGGCCATCTGTCGGAAAGTTGAAGCTCAACCGAAGCTGGACCTTGCAACATGACAATGATCCTAAACATGCCAGTAAATCCGCCAAGGAATGGCTGAAAAGAAAGAAATGGAGGGTTCTGGAATGGCCAAGTCAAAGCCTGGATCTAAATCCCATCGAGATGTTGTGGGGGGATTTGAAACGAGCTGTGCATGCAAGAAACCCCTCAAACATCGCACAGCTGAAAGAATTCTGCATGGAGGAGCGGGCAAAAATTTCTCCCTGTCGATGTCAGAGACTGGTAGACAGTTATAAGAAACGCCTACTTGAGGTTGTTTCTGCCAAAGGGGGGCAATACCACCTATTAGAGCCAAGGGTGTACCTAGTTTTTCAACATGCGAAATTTGCATTTATGTTTATTTAAATTATACAATGGACTACAAAATGTAAATGTTTCATGATATTTGTTATATTATATCACCTTTATCTATCAATATTGTTGAAATGAAGATCAAATAGCTGTATGTTGAAATATGTTGAAAAAGTCAAAACTTTACATGGGGTGTACTTACTTTTTCACGTGACTGACTGTAAGTACTGTGCCATTGAAAACATGCATGTGCATTTAATCCTTCATTCTTTCCTATTTTCATTAAATGTCTCATTACCGTCATGGATCATGAGATGTTGTAAATCAATGTTAACTGCAACACTTGGACTAATTACCATAAATATATAAACAAACTCTTGTTTCAGACCCTCAGGTGATGTGTTTATTTATAAGCAACTTTGCTAGGCTGTTCTTGATATGTCATAAATTATCTGAAGCTGTTTCCATGATGATTTGTGTCTGTTTATACCCAACTGCCAACTACAACATGATTATAGCACCACACATAATTGTACAAACACAGGACAACTTAACAGGCACAGAAACGACCCTGCAGTCGATTTCCATCTCAGACGACAAACTATATTTTCCCAAATATTTTTCCTTCTGGCATCTGCAAGGAATCATTTTTAACCCCTTATCTGATCGATCGGTACATCCAATGGCACAGCATCCTATCATTTAAAAAAAGAATGATGAGCTATCGTGTGCAAAATACAAAATGGTGTAGATGATGGATACAAAATGGTGCCCATGTCCCAAGTGACCAGAAATTTCCAGGACACGCCATGTTATTACTCCTACTATATAAGGACTCTACTTCAACCTGCGCCGATACAAATGACCAAGATGCCAATCAATCCATGGGAGGTCATCAACGTAGACATGTACGGTCCATTTCCCACCGGTGAATACATCCTCGGGATTGTCGATGAATGTTCCTGATGGCCACAAGCAATCATCCTGTCATCCACCTCTACCCAGGCCATTAGAGGCCTAACAACTGTATTTTCCACCCATGGCTTGCCACATTAAATTGTATCAGACAATGGATGCCAATTTATCAGTTTTGAATTCATACAGTTTGATATCAGGAACATTCAGCAGCATTCTTATTGGCCTCAAGCCAACTCGGAAGTAGAATGTTTTTCTTGCACACTGGGTAAAGCTCTTCATTTAACATGCATCAATCACATGAATTGGAGTCAGTAACTCTTAACATTTCTGCTAAATTATCGTACAACACCACATTGCATCACAGGAGCATCTCCAGCAGCATTTCCTTTAAGAAGAGAAGTCCACACCAACATCCCTCACCTTCCAACTCGGATCAACAATCCTGTACTCCAAAATGCCCTGGACTGAGACTGGGTTATCAAACAAAATGTGGATGCCAAGCGGCACGCTTCAAACCACAACATATATGTAGGTGATGCAGTTCTTCTGCAACTACCAAAACAGAATAAGTTGAGTAGCACCTGTGATCAACACCCTTATACACTTATCAAGTTCATTCACAGTTGTGGGGATAGGAGGAGATGGAGGATATTGGTGATTCCCCCAGGTAAAGCCGGCAAGCAAGCTCTGAGGCCTGTCCGGAGAGCAAACCACGATGGGCCGGTTGCCCTCCTCTCGATTACATTACAGAATTTTAGATTTAATTGTGGTTTCGGGAGATGACCACCATGCAGACCTGACGTGCTCATGCTTTGGATGTTTTTGAAACCTTAATTTAACTTTGTGTGTAATGTGGCTGTTTGAGTCTTAATGCTCAGTATGTTTCAACAAGACTTATAGTCTAACAATGGGGGTAGCTGGCCTTGGAACTGCTGAGTGGAGATCTACGGTCCCCCTGTCATGTGACCAGATCCTCAGCTCTGATTGGTGGATGTTTGTGAGGGACATACATACACATATACAACAGTCAGACAGACAAACGCTGTTCCAGATGGCATTGCCACAATGCAAAGTGAGGCAACATCGTGTATGCCATCCATCAGAGGGATGTGGTCAAAAAACACATTGTTGGTGGACCAAAGAGAAAGAACATTATATTTACGCCGTAAAAATATGGCTACCGAAACACATGACCGATGACGTCATGAAAAAAAAATTCTCAACCAATTTATCCCGAGATCGCGCTCAACATTCATACTGATCGGATCAACCGTCCGACTTGTCAATTTATGACGTCATAATGAAGGCACCTCTGACATAATAATTAACATATGTTATTCCACATGGTTGCTCGAGTGAGATGTGCATGGAAGAAGTTTCGTGAACTGAGTGGCATGCTGATGAGGAGGAGAGTGTCGCTGAAGCTGAAGGGAAAGGTGTATGCTGCATGTGTGAGAAGTGTTATGATTTATGGGAGCGAGACATGGGTAATGAACGTAGAGCAGCAACGAAGGCTGGAAAGGGTGGAAATGTGAATGGTTCGGTGGATGTGCAGAGTATCGTTGAGAGAGAGGAAGACAAATGATGAATTGCGAAAGATGATTGGAATATTGCCTGTGATTGATGCTGTGAAGAGGAACAGGTTGAGATGGTTTGGTCATGTGTTGAGGAAGGATGAAAGTGACTGGTTGAGAAGAGTGATGGAAATGAATGTAGAAGGAAGTAGAGGACGGGGAAGACCGAGAAAGACTTGGCTAAAGATGGTGGAAGAAGAAATGCGGGCAAGGGGGTTAACAAGGAGAGATGCAGAAAATAGGGCAAAATGGAGAAGATTGTCATGGGGACCGCAAGGCTAACCCCTGCTCTAGCAGGGAAAATGGCCTTAAAATGCATGTTGTTGTTGCTGTTGTTGTTGTTGTTGTATTCCACATGGGGAGTACTTTACAATGTCACGTTTCAATTTTTTCCAGGCAGCAGTTTCAGAGATATCGAGGTGCAATTTTTTCGGGTTTTCCAAGATGGCGCCCATAACACATGACCTCTGACGTCATAATTACCATTAAAACATCCTACACGATGAGACGCTCCTATGGTGAAATTTCGTGTCAATCGGACCAACATTTGCAGAGAAAAAGAATTTTAAAGGGAATAAACCCACAAAATGCTGGTGGAAGGGACATACATACATACATACATACATACATACATACATACATACATACATATATACATACATACACCAGATGGATAGACAAACGCTGTTCCAGATGGTATTGCGCTACTGGCAGAATGTATGAGAGGGATTTGGCGTTCTGGTGTAATGTATATCGTGTGAAGGAATTAGGGAATGATGTGAGAACGAATAAAGGGATGAAGGCAAATGGCTAATTTTGACGTGCTGTTGTGGTGTGGAACTTGATTAAAGCCTGTGTGAAATGAACAACGGTTTCCTGGTTTGAAAGAACATTATATTTATCAACTAGCAAATACCACCCATCGCTTTACTGACTCGAATATTAAGGGAGTGAAGGGGGAAGGGGATGGAGAGAGAAAAAGAGGGGGAGAGAGAGAGAGAGCAGGTGCCCCTGCTAGTAATTAAATAATGAATGAATTCAGAATTTAATTTAGCGATATTATTTATCATTAGCCATGGCTTAAAAACAAAACAAGTAGCCCATGTACAACAGGAGGGCTCATTTGGTATATGTGTCGATTTTGGTGCCCAGTAGTTTGGGTGTGTTTGGTGTTTCAGACAGACCGATAGATAGATGCACAGAAAATGACTTTTCTTTATAAGACGACGGAAATCCGTGCTCGCACCTTCATTTTTGCGAATCTTATGCAAATTGCTGCAGCGGGGCGTTCGCACTACTTTTTATCGCGCCACTGACATGGACTGGGGCGTTCGCACTACTTTTTATCGCGCCACTGACATGGACTTTACCCGTGCCGCCGGTATGATTTTAAGCATCGTTGCCCTGCCATTGGCCACTGCGTCATCCAATTTCAATTTTAAATGCATTCCATCATCGATTCATTGACAAAAATTATATCTTTCCAAAGTTTTTTCACATAAAAATCGATCTTTTGTCGGAACCATCAAGCATCCATGGAAAAGACAAAATAAATCAGAGGCTGCGTTTTAAATGCAAAAATGGCGACTTATTGAAGAGCAAATTCAAAGCAAAAAAAGCAAAGCTCTTGAAGAGCAAAAAAAGAAGAAGAGCAAATTTGTCTGTGACTGATTTTAAAGCGTTTCGAGCATACAACAGAGAAACTCTGCAGATATTTATTCGTTAACAAACGGATGAGGAGAGAAAATGAAGGCAGACACTATAAATTGTCCCCAGCATTAGAGAAGGCGGCATTAAGCTGTGCACACACAACTTGCTACCTGGCAGGCCTCTATTATGTGTGTATATATGTATGTATGTGTATGTATATATATATATATATATATATATATATATATATATATATATATATATATATATATATATATATATATATATATATATGTATGTATGTGTATGTATATATATATATATATATATATATATATATATATATATATATATATATATATATATATATATATATATATATGTATGTATGTGTATGTATATATATATATATATATATATATATATATATATATATATATATATATATATATATAGATATATATATACATCTGTGCAATGTCTGTGTTGTCTTGTCTTGTCACTGAACTACTCCCTCAAACTCTTATGAAATCGTACCAAACTTCTGGTATGCACATATCTCTCCCGTCGGTATGTCCGAATGGTATTTCTTTAGAAAATTTTTGCAATTATTATTATTTATTTATTTTTGGAATTTTTTGGGGAGAATTTTTTTTTTCAACTTCAATAAATTGTTTATAAAATGTGATATCACGTATATTACAAATACATTTGTGCAAAATAATTGTTTGAATTATGATTGGTTTAAACCATGACAAAACGGCAACTCTGGTACGGTCATTTATCTATCTATATTATATATATCTGTGCAGCGTCTGTCCTGTCCTGTGTTGTCTTGTGTTGTCTTGTCACTGAACTACTTTCTCAAACTTTTGTGAAATCGTACCAAACTTCTGGTATGCACATATCTCTCCCGTCGCTATGTCCTAAGGGCATTTTGTTTTTGAAAAATTTGCCTATTTTTAAAAAAAAAATTGGAATTTTGGGGGGAATTTTTTTTTTTCAACTTCAATAAATTGTTTATAAAATGTGATATCACGTATATTACAAATACATTTGTGCAAAATAATTGTTTGAATTGTGATTGGTTTAAACCATGACAAAACGGCAACTCGGGTACAGTCTTGTCTATATCTATATATGTCTATATCTATATCTATATATCTACCCATCTGGGCAGTGTCTGTGTTGTCACTTAACGACTCCCTCAAACTTTTGTTTCCGTGGCTCTGAAGTGTTTTTAATAACGTTGTGGTTGTTTTGAATCACGTGGTGGTGAGGTGTTTTGAATCACGTGGTGGTGAGGTGTTTTGAATCACGTGGTGGTGAGGTGTTTTTAAATCACATGGTGGTGAAGTGTTTTTAAATTACATGGTGGTGAGGTGTTTTTAAATCACATGGTGGTGAGGTGTTTTGAATTACGTGGTGGTGAGGTATTTATAATTACGTGGTGGTGAGGTGTTTTGAATCACGTGGTGGTGAGGTGTTTTGAATTACGTGGTGGTGAGGTATTTATAATTACGTGGTGGTGAGGTGTTTTTAATTATGTGGTGGTGAGGTGTTTTGAATTAGTTGGTGATGAGGTGTTTTGAATTAAGTGGTGTTGAGGTGTTTTGAATTACTCGGTGGTGAGGTGTTTTTAAATGACGTGGTGGTGAGGTGTTTTTAATTTGGTGGTGGTGAGGTGTTTTTATTAAGTGTTTTATGGCTGTGAGGTGTTTTTAATTTCGTGGTGATGAGGTGTTTTTATTATGTGTTTTATGGTTGTGAGGTGTTTTTATTAAGTGTTTTATGGCTGTGAGGTGTTTTTATTAAGTGTTTTATGGCTGTGAGGTGTTTTTAATTTGGTGGTGGTGAGGTGTTTTTATTATGTGTTTTATGGCTGTGAGGTGTTTTTAATTTGGTGGTGGTGAGGTGTTTTTATTAAGTGTTTTATGGCTGTGAGGTGTTTTTATTAAGTGTTTTATGGCTGTGAGGTGTTTTTAATTTGGTGGTGGTGAGGTGTTTTTATTATGTGTTTTATGGTTGTGAGGTGTTTTTATTAAGTGTTATATGGCTGTGAGGTGTTTTTATTACGTGTTTTATGGCTGTGAGGTGTTTTTATTACGTGTTTTATGGCTGTGAGGTGTTTTTAATTTGGTGGTGGTGAGGTGTTTTTATTAAGTGTTTTATGGCTGTGAGGTGTTTTTATTAAGTGTTTTATGGCTGTGAGGTGTTTTTAATTTGGTGGTGGTGAGGTGTTTTTATTACGTGTTTTATGGCTGTGAGGTGTTTTTATTAAGTGTTTTATGGCTGTGAGGTGTTTTTAATTTGGTGGTGGTGAGGTGTTTTTATTACGTGTTTTATGGCTGTGAGGTGTTTTTATTACGTGTTTTATGGCTGTGAGGTGTTTTTAATTTGGTGGTGGTGAGGTGTTTTTATTACGTGTTTTATGGCTGTGAGGTGTTTTTATTAAGTGTTTTATGGCTGTGAGGTGTTTTTAATTTCGTGGTGGTGAGGTGTTTTTATTACGTGTTTTATGGCTGTGAGGTGTTTTTATTACGTGTTTTATGGCTGTGAGGTGTTTTTAATTTGGTGGTGGTGAGGTGTTTTTATTACGTGTTTTATGGCTGTGAGGTGTTTTTATTACGTGTTTTATGGCTGTGAGGTGTTTTTAATTTGGTGGTGGTGAGGTGTTTTTATTACGTGTTTTATGGCTGTGAGGTGTTTTTATTAAGTGTTTTATGGCTGTGAGGTGTTTTTAATTTCGTGGTGATGAGGTGTTTTTATTACGTGTTTTATGGCTGTGAGGTGTTTTTATTACGTGTTTTATGGCTGTGAGGTGTTTTTAATTTCGTGGTGATGAGGTGTTTTTATTACGTGTTTTATTTATGGCTGTGAGGTGTTTTTATTACGTGTTTTATGGCTGTGAGGTGTTTTCAATTTCGTGGTGGTGAGGTGTTTTTAATTTTGTGGTGGTGAGGTGTTTTCATTACGTGTTTTATGGCTGTGAGGTGTTTTAAATTACTTGGTGGTGAGGTGTTTTGAATTACTTTGTGGTGCGGTGTTTTGAATTATGTGGTGGTGAGGTGTAATCGTCCCAAACTTCCAGTCTGCAACTACCCCTCCCCTATGTATGTGCTGAGGGGGTCTTTCTTGAAAAAAAACATTCAACCTAAATCTTCAACCTAAATTGCCGATAAAAATGTAATATGACAAACACAACAAATACATTTGTGCAAAATAATTGTTTGTATTATGATTGGTGTAAATCATGACAACACAGCAACTCAGGTACAGTCATTATCCTCAGCTAAAATAAGCCCGTACCTCAGTATCGACGCGTGGTGAGGTGAGCGCAGCGAGCCGAGCCAAGCTAGTATATATATATATATATATATATATAGATATCTGTGCATCCTGCTTCACATCACGCTGAGGTTTCAAATACAAAGTGAGGCAACATGATGTATGCCATCCATCAGAGGGACGTGAAGCCAAAAACACACATTGTTGGTGGACTTTAAAGATCCTGTGATGTCCTTCCCAAAGAGAAGGTGAATTATTTCTGTTACCTTCAGTCAAAATTCAGGCCTGGCCAGCCGGTTCAAATATTATTTCTTAGATGTTCTAAATTAGTGGATTAGAG
Source organism: Myxine glutinosa (assembly GCF_964187855.1). NCBI lineage: Eukaryota > Metazoa > Chordata > Myxini > Myxiniformes > Myxinidae > Myxine > Myxine glutinosa. The sequence continues at coordinate 134,724,649 of NC_136267.1, read as the reverse complement.
TTTAGTTCTAGTTGTCAGTTGGCTGTGTCTGTGTAACATGGGGCTGTGTAACAGAATAGAGAGTCTTTTTTGAAAATAATGGGGAGAAAATTACAGAGATAAAATATGAGTAAAAGAGAAAAAAATACATAGGCCTACAAGGACAGATGCTGCTACTGCACTTAAGGACCACTCTGCCACTGCTGTTTCAACACATTAGATTCAGCATCATGTGAAGACTGTTTCATAATTGGGCATGAATCCATCACATTCAGAAATAAACTAATGTTCATCCACAAGCTTTCCAAAAAATTGCCGTAAAGCATGCTATAACACTCATACAGTATGTATCAGAGATATTGTCATTTGGAAAAACAAAGCTGTCCTTTATTCCTGAGTTGTCTTTTCCGGTAACCCAGCCAAGAAGTTTAAAAAATTCCAAACTTAGCTCAAAACCAATTGCTTTTTGTCAGATCCTTGTATATCTTTGAAACATCCTTGACTTTCTCACTGAAATTGTGTGAAAAACATCAGTCTAACAAAAGGATGAACAAACTGGTGATCTCTATAAATAATAGGCTAATGCCATATGTCTGTCTCTCTGTTTGTCCCACCCTTAAACATGGAAAATGCTCCTCGGAGAGAAAAAAACATTATGTGAAAGCTGCTTCAAATTAATCCAAACCTAATTATCCCCCAGGCAAAAATATCACCCCCTTTACCAGAGTAATTCTCTGCAGACTCCTGTAATTAGCACTGTAATCACTTCAGTTACCAGCAATCCTTACTGCAGTATACCTAAATCACAATAGAGTAACGTATAGTAATTCTAAGGTTATCTTAAACTGTCAGCAAGTATATGAGAGTACAACTACTTCTAACTACATAATTTTTGTCTGGAGGCCGCACAGGAACATTGTGATTTTTTTTCAATCGGACACACAATTGAACCTGGGTGGTGTATAAGGCCTACCGCTGTTTCAATGCCTCCAAAAAACATTTCTGTTAAGAGATATGCCGCGATATCCTTGCTGTTGAGAAATATGATGACTTTGGAATCTGACACTACGTCTCTATATACATCTATCTATATAATAATATGCTGGTTCGTCCATCTGTTTGTGTGTAACATTTCTTCTGCCCATTAAAGGCATGATTTGGCCACCATGTTAGTCTCATGTGGAGCGAAATACTTATTCAGAGTGGTCATATTCACAATTAGCATGCCCTCCCTACAGCTTTTCCCTTAATTGTAAAACGACCAATGGGACTGTTAAATGGTCATCAAATACTGAAAAGTTAGTGCTGATCACACCACGGGCCTTTGCAAAGGTATAGGCCTAACGGTGTAGGCGGTATAGGCCTAAGCCTATACTAAGCCATTTTCATGATTGCTAACATTGAGATAAGAAAAAGCGTGGTATTTTTCGATGCTTTTTCTACCATTAAGAGAGAAGAACATTGAGAGAGAGAGAAGAAAAAACGTTTTTTCTATCGTGGTATTTTTTACCATAGGTTTCCAGCTATAGTATGTCCATATCGAGCAACTATCTTCCAAACTCTTGTTTAAATATCTGGTTAGCCATTGTGATTGTAAGCCACTGTTATTAATTTGAATGGACATGCTGATGCGTTTGTTCTTTCCTAGTATAGATCCCCTTCACTGGTTCTTACATGCATCTGATGTAGTAACAGAGTTTTGGGAATTATGTTTCAAAGTTGTGACAATCCTGGTATTCCTCTTTCAGAATGTATGCGAACAAACTTTCAGGTAATTAGAGTGCCCGTAAACTTTTACTCACTTGTATTCTGATATTTGAGCAGATTTATTTACACGATGCATGGTTTCAGAACCAGTCTTTTGTGGCCTCTACATCTACTAAAGAGAACCAGAAGAATAACAAAGGTAACTCCTCAAAGTATTTCTTTAAAAAAAATGTACAATTCTCACACAGCATACAAATGCAACCTCAAAGCAAAACAAGCGTTACGCCTAGGTCCCCCGTCGTTGAAGTGATGTGAGTTGACAAAGTGGAAGATGCAAGGCGGCCATCTTGGATTTTGACGTGGCGACCCAATTTTCAATAGCGTTCTTCCTTATGCGTAGATACACCCACACGCCAGATTAGAAGTTAGTACTTCGTTTATTTTTCAAGATATTTCGCTCACAAGGTTCAGACATATATATGGTGGCGGCCATCTTGGATTTTGACGTGGCGACCCAATTTTCAATAGGGTTCTTCTATATGCCTAGTTGCACCCACACACCAGATTAGAATTCAGTCCTTCGCTTACACACGCACGTCCGCACGGACGGACACACACACGGACGGAGGGGAAAACCATAGTCCCCCTTTTGCTCCGCGGTGCGACGGGGGACAATGAAGCTAAAACTAAGCAAAGCTATTCCTACACCAATGTTTTCCATCTAAAAGAAAAAGATCACAGATGAATTCCTGCCGTCTTCTCGAGTGTGTGTGGACAATGCGATGCCATGTGCCAGCACCAAACCTGCAACCTCTAAGGCCTCACGGTTACATATCGGGCTTAGTTCAAGAGCATCGCCATTTTGTTCCAGTCATTACGTTATGTTAGATACCCAACTTCGGGTGAATACTGTTTGTTTGTTTTTTTGTAAGGATTATGGGAAGCACAGTTCTGACTATGCAAAGTGAACCATCATGGCAACATTTTGTTGAACATTGATCGCATAAAACAGCTTTGATTTAGCTCTGTATGAAGGTCCATGATGACTTACTTTAATGAAAAACACATTTCGTTATTATTCTGACTTTGGCATGTATATCAAGAAAGTATTATGCAGTACAAGGAATTTTGAAGCAGAAGGAGGCCATTAGGCCCATAAAAGCCTGTGCTGGTATTGCCAACCTGTAATTGTTTGATCGTGCTCCATCCTTTTATATGCTGAACATCAAGCAAGGAAGAAGTGCATACCAATTTTGTTTTATAAAATCTTTGGTATGACTCTGCTGGGATTATGAACCTCTGACCTCCAAGACGCAGAGTGGATACTCCAACCATTAGGCCACCGAGTCTGATTAAACTCAACACATGAAGTGGTGGATTTTAGGGGCAAATCATGAGGTGTCTTATATCATCCGAAACACTAAGGAAAAGTTGGCTTACCTCTAGCTCAATAGTTACCGATTTGTTGCTCCAGTCCCAGTTTGCTTATCTTCGGTTGAAATCGATTTTGTCTGTTGTGGAGCAACATTAGCCTAATATACATTCTGATCAGCAATATGTTGTTTAGCCAACATTGGTAGTCGATTGGTATTTAACCATCTTCGGGCCAATGTTTCTATGTCCTTGCCTCTTCCTCCAATTACTTCCATATACGAGGATTGGGCAAAATTTTGTAATGAACCCCATTTGGCAATTCATAATAATCAAACACTCTGCTGAGAACTCATAATTGTGTTCAGCATTGATGTTGCATATAAAAATATAACTCTGTGATGTAAACCGTTCGAGTTACTAGTTTAGTAAATATAGGAACATGGTCTCAAAACCTTCAACCCAAAAACCAGCCATTTCATATAAAAAATAAATGTTCCACCTACAATGCTCCATTTTCCATCAATGTCCTTTAGCTTCTTCCCATTCAGTTCTATCTCCTTGAAAACTTATTTCCTTTCTCTCTCCAGTTCCGACAACCTTCCTTTTGCTTTCTCCCTTCTCTTCCATTTCTCAACTCTAACTTTCTCAATATTCTCCCACCTCCTCAGCTTTAATTTCCACTTCACATATTCAATAAATAGATGTCCTCATTTATGTGCATTTCTGAAATGTCTATGGAGAAATAGAGGGATTTTTAATTTTGCTTCTATTCACTGTTCCCTTGGGAATCTCCTCACAAATTAATGGTCTGTACATTGCATAAACTTTAAATTCATAATGAATCATTTAAATCCAAATTTAAATGAAGTCACTCCCTTCCTTCCACACATCTCCCTGCTCTCAAATGTTGTGTTTGTGTGCTTCCCCTTCTCTCCCCATCTTGTCTTCCGCTCCCTCTTTTTATATATTTTGTTTGTCTGGTTGATTTGTTTGTGAAGTAAATGTTAGCTCTTTCACGAGCCTCGATTCAGTATACAAAAAAATAAATAAATCCATGCATATCTAAATTGTCTACAAATAATATATTAATATATAGTTAAATTTAAATTTTCCTAATATAGACCTATTCATATAAATACCAATTATAGACAACTTACTAGGTATGCTCTGCCGTTCTTTTGTCGTCAAAATAAGTTACTATTTTACATCTAAACAAGGTTTCTATTTTTCGCATTGTTTGCAGGATGTTGACACTTTGTAATACCAAGTCGGTAATTCCAAGGCAGTGTCACGGTGCGAGTCGCCATTGGTTTCGGTATATAACAAAAGTAAATGACAACACATGGTAAACCATAAAAGTAAATGACTGCACGTTGTAAACCATTATATAAAACTACTTCGTGTGATTTCTTGTGTATGATCATTTCACTTTGGATCACTTTTGAGATTTTCTCCATAATAAGGGTTTCGATTCATCGGATCATTATAGTATTTTAAAACCTCAGGTGTCTGGATATGCTAATGCAGGTAGGGTCTTGTTACCGAGAGAGCAGGGGTTCAAAAATGGCGTTATTTTGTCTGTTCTACAAGGTTAAGAAAACTACTTGCATAAAAGGTTCCCCATAAAATAAAAAGGTTCCCCATAAAAGGTTCCCCATAAAGGTTCCATAAAAGGTTCCCCATAGCACAAAAATGCTTTTTCAACTCAAACTGTTCCATAAAAGAAAATGTTGACCCATTCCCCCAACGCTATTTTGTTGTCCCTAAATTGTTGTGCAATTTCAAAAAGAAAGGTTTTTCATACCATATTGAAACATGATTGCTAATTATGATTTTAAAAATCTCATATTTAAATTATTAATCAAACACTCTGCTGAAAACCCATAAATGGGATCAACATCGATTATAAATATGAAAATACAACTCTCTGATGTAAACAGATCGAGTTACTAGTTTAATAAATATGGGAACATGGTCTGAAAACCTTCAACCCAAAAGCCCATTTCATATCAAACCGTTGCTGGCAGAATGGTTGTGGGGGGGGGGGGGGGTAGAGTGTATGGGGGGTGGGGGTGGGGTAGCAGTGAAAGAGAGAGGAGGGGAGGGAGTGGGTTCAACCAATGCAAATTACATCAAAACGGGAGCTCGTGTGTGAGGGTGAGAATGCAGTTTGAACTTGTGAGTAGGAGAGGTGGGGATGAGTTGGGGTGAAAGGAGCATAAAAGGAGGGAGAGAAAAAGTTGTGGAAGAAAGTGACTTCAGGTTACAGACCTCATGGTCTGCATACAACGTTCCCCGTAGTTATATCTGTGTTTCCTGTACGATCTCCTTGGAACTTGACCGCAAAAGTAAAGGTTCCTGTGCAGAAGCAAGTAAGGAGTGCAGGGGGGGCGCATTGTTAAGAGAATCAACAGCGTGGTCATAGCTGTAAGAGGCGATAGATGGATGCGGTGGTTTATAGGTATTGTAGGTGCCCAGCACTCCCACACTCAAACTGCCAGTACTTTTGCGCAACACGGGCGGTGACAGTCCGAGACCAAGGTGGTGGGCATGCCGACCAGACAGCGTCCCGCTGCTCGTGGCAATGTCCTCCTCGACATTAATAATTTCTATCGCCCGAGATTGCATCATCCGGCGCCCCTGTCGATGATGCTGCTTCCTCAACTTGTAGAAAACCACCAGCATTGCGGCGGCCATCAGGGTGATAGCAACGAAACACCCGATGATAATTTTGGTCGTTTTCATAACTTCGTCAAGTCCACCAGATCCTGGAGCTAGTCCAGTGGAATCTGCTGGCCGTTGTGGCCTAGACGTATCATCAACCATGGCATGTCCTCTGCCCGAGGGAGAGGCTTGACTATCTGGCATGCTCGTCGAGGCCGTGAGATCTGCAGGTTCCAGCATTTCCACAGTTACTGTGGTAAAGTAAGTGTAGTTGGCACCAGAGCTGTCAGAAGATGTCACATTCAGATTAACCATTGCTGTGGCATTGCCAGCTGCGTTACTTAACAAGCATGTGTACACTCCTGTGTCCTGCAACGTGACCTTCGTGAAATTGAGGCTGCCATCCTCAAGCACAGAGATGCGTACACGGTACGATCCATGTGTCATCATTGTGCCATTCGGCATAAACCAAGCAACTGAGGTCATTTCCGAGGGTGCGCGGCAACGCAGTTCTGCTGCTGACCCCTCGGTTACATTGAGGTCCGTGGGTGGTTCCACAATGACAGGTGCATAGCAACTGAAGGATTCTGGGTCTAGATCACGCAGGGACCTCTCCTTCAGTTCCGCAGGTGCTGCGCACACAGCACGGAACATGTCATTTTGGGGCATCTTATGGCGCAGGGAGAACCCGAGCCACAGTGCATCACAATCACAGAGCCATGGGTTGCCTTGGAGAAACACGTGCGCCAAGTGTGGGAGACGGCTAAACAGCTTGTACGGGAGTGAGTTCAACACGTTATGAGCGAGGTTAAGTTCGGTGAGCTGTTGAAGCTCATCAAACGCATTGCGGTGAATGAACTGAACTCCTGCATTAATAATCTGCAGCTTGCGTAGATTTCCCAGTCCTTTGAAACACCCTGGCACAAGGGTGGCAATACGATTTCCCGAAAGGTCAAGTTCCTCAAGAAGCACAAGTGGTTGCAGGTTGGGAATGGTGGTGAGCTGGCACATACCCAGGTTGAGGTACTGGAGATTGGTAAGACCCTCAAACGCACTATCAGAGATGAACTGCAGGTACTTGAGCGCACCCAAATCGAGGCGCTGGAGTGAGCCGAGGCGTCGGAACGCATATGAAGGAATGCTCTCGATTGGGTTTCTGCGAAGCCACAGCTCCTGCAGTTTTGAGACAGAGTCAAATGCGCTGCTCGGTATGACAGTAAGTCTATTGTCAATGAGCTCCAAAGTGGTGAGACTGAACAAGCCGTGGAAGGCGCCGACTTCCACCTGCCGAATGTAGTTCTTGCCCAGTTGGAGCACCTTCAGCTGGTGCAGGTGTCGGAAGCTTCCAGCCTTTATCACGTGCAGGTTGTTCTCTTGCAAGTTCAGAAAGTGCGCTCCAGGAGGGACCCCCGCCGGCACCTCGCTCAATCCTTTACGCAGACAGATGATGCGACCCATCTGGTCCATGCATCTGCACTTCGACGGACACGATTGGGCCGTTGCTGGTCCAACGATTGCACAGCAGCACAGAAAAAAGACGAACAAAACCTCTTGAGATTCCCACCAAAAACGTGGAGTCGGCATCCTGCGCTGCAGCAGTGGTGTTGGCGAGCCACACCGCCCGCAATTTTCATAATTCCAAGCTATTGCCGCAACCCTTGAACCTATGCCGGAGGCATAGGGCCATTTGAGGAGACGCACCGGGCCATGCCGTCTCCCAAGGAGCCGGGACGACCAAGTGAGCGCCGTCTGGTGGACACGTCCCGTAGGTGTGCGCTGCGTGCTGCGGCGAGAAGCTGGCTCCGGGCACGATGCAGGCAGTTGGCCGACCCGGCATGAGCCGGTACTCGCTCGGGAAATTGTGGCGCCTGAATGAGTCTTGGCGCTCACGGCTCCTGGACTAGGTGTCCGAGTGAAGGCTCAAATCTATGCCACGCAGGACATGCATTTCGCTTTTCCGTCACCCTCATGTGTCCGCGAGCGACTCGCTCGATCGAACCCCTCACGGTCAGAACGTTACAAATGCAATCAACGAGATGCAAATCGGTAAGGCAGTCACGTTATGGGCAATGCGTGTGCTTATAAAACAGGACAGCGCTTTTTGGTCGGACGTTCAGGTTTGGGGAAGAGGTCGACAAAAGCAAGGAATCACGTAAATAGTGACATGAAACGCTGATAATATGCCATTTTAAACAAAAAACCTTGCCCGACACACGCTGCTCCCAGTGGCGTTTCGGAGCACATCGTGCAGTAGCGGAGAGTTAAATTGAAATGATCTTCATTCAGTGCTGTGACGATGTTCGTGCGTTAATTATGCTCCCGCCAGCAAGACAGAAAGCGCCCTTGTACGTACCGCGCCCTGCGCTCCATTTGTATTCTCTGCAGCGCGTAGCTGTCCGGTGCAAGTTTGAAAAGGCAGGGATGTAGAGACAAGACGATATTCAAGGAGAAGCGTGCTTTCCACTGCCGTCTCCTTCTCTCTGCTTTGCAGTTGCTGGACGCGTCTCTCCGCTTCTTCTTCTGCTTTATTGTTGTTTTATTCTTGCCCTCCCTGTTCGGCAACTTTGGTAAAGCAGGTCGCTCAGAGAACTGTGGCGGAAAACGCAAAAGTCGCCGACAATTCCATGCTTCGATCCAGATCCAAGTTCACTTTATATTTCCACCACGCTTCCCTGTTCCGAGGAAGCCGAATTTTTTGGAGCTCGCAATTCCCTTCGCCAATCCAGCACGGCAGGTTGCGGCAAACCGTTCCACGGAGTACGCGTCGCCCTCCTCTGCCTTCCCGCCGATGCGAGGGACCTCAAAGCACGTCCTCGTACAGATCCCACTTTCGGGTCGTCGAGCGAAAGCGCAGCGGCGGCTCCCGAGGAGTGCTCAGCACCCGTTTGCACGGGCAGCCCGAGGAAGCGCTGCCGGTGGTCGCCCCGCCCGCTGGCAAGCCGTGACAGGATGAGCACCCCCGCTCCCCAACCTCCGCGCTGGCGCGCTTGGCGCGGCTCAGCACGGTGCGGGCGGATGGAGATCGAAGTGCGGGAGCGCATGCACGGGGAGCGCATGCACTGCGCGCGTGTGCAACAGAAAGGTCGCGAGCACGTGCGCAATAGATGGCCTCCGCTGCACGGTTTAAATAAATATATAAATGTGTCCTGATCGGTAGGTGTGGAGATAAAGCACAGTTGCTCTGGTATACGTGCATCGCCGTGCCTCTGTAACTGGGCACACGTGCTGTCTCCGCTCGCGTAATGAATAAAACATCATGTATCATCATTCTCCATGATGTCGCTACAGATTGGTCAACATAAATGTTGAGGGATACCTATTGGTAGAAGGTGCGGAGGGGTTGAGGCACATTCCGAGGATCGAGGTGCATTACAAATCTGGCAGCAGCAGTCACATGATCAGACTCCGTCTCGGGGGTTGAGAAGAACGTTTGATGGAGGAGGGAATAGGAATGTAGGCAGGGGGGAGATTGGTGGAAACAGAATGGGGGAGGTTCCTCGGGTTGAGTTGAAGTCGTATGGAGACAAATATAGTGCCGGAGGAAATATCCGACCATGATTCAGATCTGTCTTTCCTGCTCGAGCAGGGAACCATTGAACTTGACGGCTTCCGGAAAAATAGCACGATGATAAAAATGGAGATGCGGGTCGTGTGCATGGAGGAAACAGACCCCGACGAGCAGAAGACAAACGAAAGTGGTTGATATTGATTGATCAACAACATGTCAGCACTTATACCTAATAATGTTTCGAATTTTTTGCCACTGGAATATTTATAATCGATGCCTTTGTGGCGTTCAGTTCAACAATGGCGTGTCTGATTGATCTGATGTAGTCCTCGCAGATTCACCGTTTCATGTAGCTGTAGCTGATGTCGTTTTTACGGCCACAATTTGGTCTTGATGGTGGCAAAGTATTAACACTTTTCTTAACTCGTCACAGAGACTATCAGTGATTTGACCAGCTGCCCCTGGTAATACCGTGGAAGTGCACACGGGACGGTAGGTTTACATCCTTGACGGCATGCTCCACGATGCAGCACTCTGTGCTTGCGCGATGATACGGCGGTTCCCTCCGGGTACCAGATACACTAAACCGATCAAGCATGCTACCAAATAAACCCTGGGTCATGTGTGAACATCCAGGTCAACTCTGCATGCGCCTCGACCCTTGGATATACAGCACAACTGCTTATCTATATTATAAGAGAGCTGTTTGTCTGTTGCGTGTGTGTGCGTGTGTGTGTTTGTTTATGTGTGTGCATATCTGTGTGTGTGTGTGTATCTGTGTGTTTGTGTGTGGTTGTGTGTGTATCTGTGTGTTTGTGTGTGGTTGTGTGTGTTTGTGTGTGTGTTTGTGTGTGTGTGTTTGTGTGTATGTGTGTGTGTATATGTGTGTATATGTGTGTATATGTGTGTTTGTGTGTGTGTGTGTGTGTGTGTTTGTGTATGTGTGTATGTGCCCAGTACACGTCTATGTGTATGTGCGTATATGCATACATGTATATGTGTGTATGTGCATGTATGTGTATGTGCATATGTGTGTATGGTGTGTGCATACATGCACATGTGTGCGCAGTTGTGTGTGTGTGTGTGTGTGTGTGTGTGTGTGTGCAAAATATATATGCAATATGTTACGCATATGACGTGTGTACACAACATACCACTGTACAACATGTCATGCATAGCATGTGTGTATACAATACAACATGTGCACAATATGTATATGCATATATAACACATATAAATAATATGTGTGCATACAATACACAGCGTATGATCTCAAAAAAAACCAAAAAAAAAAAACCTGTCAAAGCAAAAGCAAAACCAAAGCCAAACATGTGTATAAACCATAATCCTTCATGTGTACGTGCAAATCACGACCCCATTCACATGTGTGTGTGTGCATGTGCGTGTTCATTCATGCATCAGTGCCACTGGTCCTCAACTTTCTCACTTGGATCGAAACTGCCCCTTCCACTTGGATCGAAAAATCTCAGGCCCCCTTCAACTTGGGTCCGCCAAATGTCACCCCCCCCCCCTTTCCACTCAGGTCCGCCAAATCTCAGAGCCCCTTTCCTTTCGGGTCTGCTAAATATCAGAGCCCCCCTTCCACTCGGGTCTGCCAAATCTCAGGCTCCCCTTCCACTCAGGTCTGCCAAATCTCAGGCCCCCCTTCCACTCGGGTCTGCCAAATCTCAGGCTCCCCTTCCACTCAGGTCTGCCAAATCTCAGGCCCCCCTTCCACTTTGGTCTGCCAAATGTCACCCCCCCCCCCTCTTTCCACTCAGGTCCACCAAATCTCAGAGCCCCTTTCCTTTCGGGTCTGCTAAATATCAGAGCCCCCCTTCCACTCGGGTCTGCCAAATCTCAGGCTCCCCTTCCACTCAGGTCTGCCAAATCTCAGGCCCCCCTTCCACTCGGGTCTGCCAAATCTCAGGCTCCCCTTCCACTCAGGTCTGCCAAATCTCAGGCCCCCCTCCCACTTTGGTCTGCCAAATCTCAGAGCCCCCTTCCACTCGGGTCTGCCAAATCTCAGAGCCCCCTTCCACTCGGGTCTGCCAAATCTCAGGCTCCCCTTCCACTCAGGTCTGCCAAATCTCAGGCTCCCCTTCCACTCAGGTCTGCCAAATCTCAGAGCCCCCTTCCACTCGGGTCTGCCAAATCTCAGAGCTCCCATCCACTTGGGTCTGCCAAATCTCAGGCCCCCCTTCCACTCGGGTCTGCCAAATCTCAGGCCCCCCTTCCACTTGGGTCTGCCAAATCTCAGAGACCCCTTCCACTTGGTCCGCCAAATATCAATCCCCCCTCCCCTCCCTGTGTACACGTGCATGTCCTTCTCGATGGATTGGAGTCGGCAAAACACCTCTAGCCATGGGCGCCTCCCCCTCCCTCTACCAAAGCCACCCACAAAGCTGTTGTATTTTGCATGTTACTGGATCTAACAGAGCTCGGTTCCTGCAAGCATAATATGGCATCGAGGGAGTTTCCAAATCCCGGGCCCACGGTCCAAGCATGACGAGGTCGGAGAAACCCAGGAAGCTGCCAGGCCAGGCAGCATCCCAGATGATCCCCACAACCTCAGCCACGTGCACTTCAGTCCTAAACCCCACCAAAGCCTCTGTGCATTCTGAAGATGGATGGAGCTTTACAGGAGGATGTCCATTAAAGATTGGGCCTTCCCACCCGGCAGCACAGGGCCCACAAGTCCCACAGACCCAGGCCGCCCAAATGCACGTCGAACGGTGTGACACCGACCACCGTCTTGTCCCATCAAAGCCGCCATTCTCAGGTCAGTCTTTACAGTCTTCGAAACTGATTTATTCGTCACAGAGCCTGGTCCTTTCCATCCCAGGCGAGCGGAAGGCGGCACGATCGGCAAGTCATGCCGCCTCCCTCACCGCAACCATCGTGTGTGTGTGTCACCATTTTTCTCAGAGATGGCTTAACAGATCTTCGTAAAACTTTCAGAGGTCCATCAGTGAGTGCTGGGGAGTGTTTTAGGCCCAATATTTTTTTTAAATTATTTTTTTTTTTGAATTTTTTTTTTTAAAGTTTGGATTTTGGGGAAAAGCTTTTAATCGCTGCTCTATCGTGGTTGTAAGGACCCCATTCCTTATTGGGTGTAGGAAAGTGTTTTTGGTTCCCTTTATAGTAGAGGCATAAAAGTAACCCAATTTGTAAGAGCGTGGATATTCCATAAGAGGCAGTACAGCCAGCAAGTTGGTTTAATGTGCTAACCTTTAGCTGAAAATTACTTGAGTAGATGGGTGGAGGGTTGGAGTGTGGGGTTAGGGTAGAGGCGGTGTAAATGAGGCACAGAAATGAAAGAATTTTTTTTCTTCCTTTATTTTTTTTTTGAGATCCACAGTGGCATTCGCTCAATGGAACAGAATCGCTGGCGTTGAACAAAAACCCAAGACAGTGATTGTGAGTGGTGGCTTTTGCATGCAAAAAAGGTCCTCCGTTGCTATGGAGAGGTCACATGGAGAAGGGATGGTGAAAGCAGGGTTGGGATTCAAACAGCCAGAAAGCTGCGCAGACATCATGATGTTGTTGTTTTCTTTCTCTGCGAAAGCGAGGATCATGGAAGGGCAAGGCATTTCATCCACACCTTCTGCTTCATTCATGGCATTTAATATATCCCCCAATATAAAAATAATTATCTTCATAAACCTTAAAGTCCCTCCATTTACATTGTGCAACAATTGAGGGGAAACTGTAAATTTTATTGATTAAATCTGGAATAGTTCATAATTAATTTCCATTCCTTTATCTTAATGCTGGTCAGTAATAAACCCAAAGCCATTGCAAAGATTAGTTTTCAGGGAATTCCATGATCAAGTCTCACAAACACGTTCAACCCACTATAGGAATGCTCAACAAGGACAAACAGAAACACCAACAATGACAAAAACAATAGCTATCCTATGCAGAACATGGCTGAGACAATGAAAGCATAAAAGTCCTGTAAGACTGATGGATGCTCTTTGTGACAGCGCAGAGGAAATACGTACTTGTGCTGTCTGTCAATTCAAAAAGGGCCTGACATCCATGAATTAGCCAGACGAGCCCAAAGGCAGAATTTGTATTCCATCCATGTCCTTTATCAGCAGAAACACACTGCCCTCTGGCGGTTCTGAACATCACCCTTTCCATATGAAGAAGAACCATCCAATTTGTGCACTGTATGCATGTTGCTGACTTTATGTGAATCAGGGGAAAGTGTACAAGGGGGAGGGATATGATGGTGGCTCCTCCCACCATCTGTGAACAAAATAAGTAAATGATGTTCAGTGAATTGAATGGCCCACCTGGCTGGAATTGGATTTGGAAAACAGCTCTGACAGGAGGAAACCTATATCTACAAAAGACATTGATATTGTGTGAAACAATTTTACTAATCTAGTACATATATATTTTTGGCATCCATCTAGTTTTTATGATCAATGGCAGAATGTTTGTCTATAACACTTCTCTCACCCCTTTCCTCTTTTATTCTCCATCGCAAGCCGTTTCCCTTCCCTTACCATGCTCATATCTCCTCCAAAATAATCTTCTCTCCCTTCCTCCGCCCAACTCACCCCTCACTCGAGTGCAGTCCTCTAACCTTTCTCTCTCCGATCATCCTCTCTTCTCTTCCTTTTAATATATCTCAGTGAGTCCACACTCCATATATAAACTAAGAGCACACTGTGTAGGAGTCCCTTTTCTACAAGAGATGTGTGTATGTGTGTGCATTGTGTGCGTGTGCGTTGTGTGTGTGTGTCTGTGCATATGTATGTATGTCTGTGTGCATGCATGCGTGCGTACAAGTATGTGTGTGTCTGTGCGTGTGTATGTATGTATGTCTGTCTGTGTGCGTGCGTGTGTGTGTGTGTGTGTGTGTGTGTGCGTGTGTGTGTGTGTGTGTGTGTGTGTGTGTGTGTGTGTGTGTGTGTGTGTGCCGGTGTGTATGTAAATTGTTGCTGACTGCTATCTCCACATTTGGGTGGGTTTTAGGAGATGGAACTACCAGGTCTTAAAGTATCCACCTCCATATATATATATATATATATATATGTGTGTGTGTGTGTGTGTGTGTGTGTTCATAGTGTTGCAAACACAGCTTATTGGATGATGCTCCCCTTTGTGAATACCTTACTTCCTTCCGCAAATGTCTCTCCCTGTGAGTTGAATATTGTCGCGCGAATCCCTCGGTTAATACTGTAGGACCACGGATGACCCAACGGCCTTCACTGGAGGCGACGATCAATGCAGATTCGACTATAAAAGCACGGGAGGGAAGAAGGGAGAGGAAGAAGTGGCAAGCGCTTATCAGTAGAGATCCGACGGCAGCTCCGATCCTGGAGGAAATGAACTCAAACGAACACAGGATTTTGAATGGAAAATAAAATAATACAAGGGTTTATTTAATAAATATCGGGACAGGAAAACGCGACGATGAAGCGAAATTCTAGGTTGGGACGTCCCCACACACAGATTTCAAATACAAGACAAATGAGGACTCAATAAAATAAAACGTTTGTTGTGTATTTGTGTGAGATGTGGTGCGTTTTATCTGTGTCTGTAGTCCGCAGTCGTCAGGGAATCGTCCAGGCTCCGGTGTTCTGGACCCAAGCATGCAGTCTGGGCACGGCTCCGGTTGGCGCGAAGCAGGCCTCCGTCTGCTTTGTTCACGCCCTGCTAGGCCCCGAGCGACCCGCTCAATGGCATGCCTCAATTCGCCCCTCGTTGGTCGCACATGAGGTCCCGTCCACTCGCAGCACCATGCCCCGCTCCAAGCACCAAGCACCGCTCCAAGTACCATGACAAGAACACCACGAAGACGACGAACCACCAGGGAAGAACGCCGGGAAGAACGAACAACCACCAGGGGAGAACCAGGTAAGAATGCAGGGAACAATCACCAGCGAAGCCGATGACCGAACACACCGAAGCACCCACGCAGAACTCAGAACAAAGAGCCCAACATGAATACAGAATGCCCGCGAACCACCCGTTTTGTTTCCCGTGGCGTGACGTCAATTCTGGCACGTTCCAATCAGTCCATCCCTTCTTTGCGATCTTTCCCGCCTTTTCACGTCACTGGCGCTTGTCCTCCAACTAGCGACCTGTTTCTAAATGGTCGTTTGGCACCCTCTGCCCTGTTTGGCCGAATGTTCGTGCCTTTCGCACTGTCCGGCTGAGGCGTCCATGGTCGGTGGCCAATCAATGCGCCGCTCTCTTCCACCAACCAATCACACGTTCTCTGGGCATGGTTCCAGCCTGCCTTCCACGATGCTTGTTGCTAGGCCAGTTGGTGATGTGGCTGGCTGCGGCCCCATGCGGCAGTGCCCCGATCTGGCTTCCTGCCTGTTCTCTTCCAAAGTCATTGTGGTGGAGGAGAATTAATTAATGTGTGCACTAAGGGACCTATCTAAGTGTCTATATGAGTGCGTTGCCATAATGGACACTGGATTGGCGACAGAGCGAATGACAAACAAAGGAATATTATCCATAATCCCTGAACTAATTAGCATGCCCCACGCCCTCACGGCGGGGACACAGATACGCACTTATTCTGACATCCGGGCTACAAATAGAACTTATTACAGGTAGATTCCCTATCACGACAGTCGAGCACCTACCTATGCAGATCTACATGCCCTGCGAAAACCCCAGATGTCTTTGTGCCTTTGCCCAAGTTTTTGGTCATATAATATTTTGTCTTATCCCTACTAACAAGTTCTGAGCGAATGCAGATCAAACTAATTGTTTGGAATTCACAACAACCCAAACAAGAATATGATCCAGCAGGTTTGAAGGAGTGATTATGCTCGATTCGGATTCAGCAAGCGGTCGATTCTGGTGGGTCAAGACCGTACAGTTTCAGCCCAAGATAGTTAATAACTGGAGTTGGCTTATAGAACTCCACATTAATTTGGGAAACGTGAGATTTGCCATTGGTAATTATACAAAGAATGTACAGAAACCATTGGAGTCTTTTCTATCCTGATGCATCACAAGATTATTGCTGGATCAAATGGCTTTCAAGGTAAGGAGTTTGACATGAACAAAGGAAATTTGTATATTAACAATATAGTAAAACTTTAAAGTAAATACAAGTAATATTTCGCTTCAGTTCAGTGATTTAATAGCAGGAGGGAATAATGAACAGATGTAAAACATTTTTTAAAGATCTAATGCTCGTAGTGGATCTGCCACACACATGAATCACACACATGGACAATGGACATACAGACATGAGACACAACACAAGACTGTTCGATGAGATAAACACAGCCACTGAGCTTAGGGGAAGTGACGGAACTTCCCGAGGCACTTTGCTAATAGTGACATCATAGCAATGGTGCCGCTTTTCTCACCTCACTCAGAGGGGCATTACAGAAGGATGAATTTCCTCCTCCCCATGGATCCTCCCCATGGATATTAAATGCTGAGCGTCAAGCAGGTAAGCAGCACGTACCATTTTTGAAGTCTTTGGTATGACTCGGCCGGCTTTGAACCGCTGACCTCCCAGACTTGGAGCGGACACCCTATCCATTACGCTTAGATGTTGGTTACCTTGCAGCAATGTATTTTCCAGTTAATCAGTCAAAAGATGATTCCCATCAAAAAGTTCTGAATAATTTCTGAGAATAAGTATTTATTATAAACTCTGATTGCTTTTTTCTGGATCTCAGAGTAAGGTAAGACAAATTCTAAGTAAATTGATATATGTGGCAAAATTACATGCCCAGACCAGGATTCCAACCCAGGTGAGGACCCAGGTGGTGAAGCGTACCATTGCTCTGCCATCTGAGCTATCTGGGCGACCCTGACCAAGGATGCAATTTTCCCCACAAATATTATTGCCACTCTCTTTCCGTCAATGCTTCCAGGGCACTCGCTGCCAACCATAGGAGCACTAACGGCCTGAACACGAGAGAGTCTTCCTCCACTGGGGGGGACAATTCCATGTCCGCTATTATAAACACCACACGGGTGTAGTGAAGCAATTATTAGATTAATGAACAGGATTAAATAAATCAAATTTATATACGTGGGTAAATTACATGCCCAGACCAGAGGACTGGGTTCAATTCCTGGCCCGGGCACGTTATTTTTCCATATACAGACTTGGCATTTAATATGGAATATATATTTTTTCTTGACTTGGGTTTAATTTCTGAACTCAGTATATCAATCTGGTGAGTTTATTTTATCCTTCGGTGATGTCTTTTTTGAAAGAACCATGTCACTGATTGTCTTTCGCAGCAAGAAGTCAATAACAGGATTATATCACAGGTGGCGTGACAAAATGTAAGGACAGGTACATTTGACGATTGGCTTCACAATCGGGTATATAAAGGTTGTTGCGTTCTGTATTAGTGGAAAACAACTGCTGCACGTCTACAAAAGTTATTTCCACTTCCTCTGGAGATGGTCCGTCAACTTGACAATGCTGTTTGTCATGGAGTGGTGGCTTTACGAAATCCTGGCATGAAACAGCGTGCTATTGCTCGGCAGTATGGCATCACTCAAGGTCAGGTGTCAAAGATCCTGAAACGAAATGCTCAGAGGGGTCTGCCTACTCCAATACCGAGGCCAGGACGTCCACGCAGAACCACAAGGAGAGATGATCGCCAGCTGCACCGGTTAGTCTGCAATGGCCGTACCAAGTCAGCTAATCGGCTTAGGGCTGAGTGGCAGCAACTGACAAATGTGCCTGTATCCAGAAGGCCAGTCAACCAACGACTGGTTCAAGCAGGCTATCCTGGCAGGCGTCCCCTGAGAAAGCCACGCCTGACCAGACAACACAGCCAGCGCTGATTGCAGTGGGCCAGAGAGCACCATCAATGGCAGCCAGGACACTGGAATCACGTGACCTTCAGTGACGAGTCTAGATTTCTGGTCTATCGTCAAGATGGCCGCGTCCGAGTGCTCAGACAAGTGCATGAAGCCCACAACGAAGATTGTATAGTGCCATGAGTCCAAGCTGGAGGTGACGGGGTGACCGTTTGGGCTGCTTTTCATGCAGGGGGCAAAATTGACCTGGTTGTTCTGAATGGAAACCTGAACCAGTTCAAGTACAGGGTCATTCTGGAAGAAACATTGCTTCCATTTGCTCGTGCAGCCTTTCGAGGAAACTTTGTCTTCCAAGATGACAATGCACGGCCTCATCGTGCTAACATGATCCAACACTTTCTTTCTGACCATGGTGTAGAGCATATGGAGTGGCCTGCCATGTCCCCGGATATGAATCCGATAGAGAACTTGTGGGCAGAATTAACGCGTCAAATCGACAACTTGGACCAGCAGCCTACCTCTGTGCGTGAATTGCAGCAGGCTATTGTCACTGCATGGCAAGCGATTCCAGTCCAAACCTTGGCAAATCTCGTGAACAGCATGCCTCGACGTGTACGTGCTCTCCTGAATGCTCGTGGGGGTTACATGAAGTACTGAACTGTAATTTTACTGTCCGTAATCCCAGTCATAATTTAGATTTTGTTTTTGTTGAAATTTTTTTTGGCTAATGTGCAAAATAAAGAGATACTTCTGGAAAACGTACAGAAGTTTAACACAGTACTGTCCATGAATTGAGTTCGATATCAGTTTACATCACTTTCAAGGATCAATTTATTTGCTTCGAAATGTCAAATGTGGTTTTTGTTTCTTTTAAAGGTCACATTAACAAAATCTAGAATAATTTCAACATAATTCCAATGAACTTTTGGTTCTAAGTCATCTTGAAAAGTAAGTTCACCCCCACAAAAAAAATATTCCATATTAAATGCCAAGTCTGTATATCAATTTAATTATTTAATCCTGTTCATTCATACAAATTCTAAGTGCTATTTTCCAAGTCTAATTTCTTGTAAATTATAAATGGAGTTGAGTTGACAGGAGACAGAAGAATGGAGCATTTGCCAATAAAGACAGGTGCAAAGCGAGGTCATACACAAAGTTATGCCGAGGATCGATCCAAGAGAATGGTGAGTCATTGTCATGGAACTAAAATAGTGCTAGAGCTCAAGGAGGTTGCTGGAGAAAAGTCATATCACAAGTGTGATTTTGTTTTATTAATTTCCCTAGGGTACCAAGATGACCAGCGGTGTCCAAGTCATGGGAAAGGTTTCAGAAAGTAGGATTTATATCCCATTGTTGACACATTGCCATTTGATGTTGAGTATCAAATATAAACAATGGTATTTTTTATGAAAGGTGTGTGTAAAGGTGGGTTTGTCTGATTTGATCTTCCATAGAAACCTCACCAACACAGTTTTCTGAAACCACCACAGATGTTGAAAACCAGAAATTACCTTAATGAGGCAAGGTGATCAATTCCACACTCGGTACATTCTGGGAATATGCAGTTCTACCAGGGTACCAGCTCCAAAAGTGTACTTTATGTAATAGTCGACTTAAAATATCATCCAAAGTCCAAAAGATGTAACCCAAACCTAGTGTAAAACAGTGCTGTTAATTTATTTTCATCCAATTGCCATAAGATCCATTGTCGAATGGAAAAAAAAAAAATTAATTGATGTAAACATAGGTATTCAGTAGGGAAAAGAGTAAACAATTCGGAATTCCAGCTTGAATGATGAACCTTGTGCTGAAGCCAATAAGCACACCAAAGAAGGGTTTCAAAAGAGGAGATTCCAATTTGCATGTACAACCTCACAAACAATATTACTTATCTAGAAAGGGATAATCTTCGTATTATGCAGACGCTGCGAGAGGAGGGTGGAGGGTACTGATGCACTCTTGGTGCAAGTGGGGAGCTGGGAAGGGATGGAGAATTGCAAAACATACATTTCGGAGGCATCAGACAGAGGAAGTCAGTTCCACAAACGAGAGCATAGAGGGATTAATAAATGGAGGTGGGCATCCAGCTTGGATTTGGGGAGAGAAACCAAGTATCAGTTTCTGGAAGAATACATTTGATCTATTATGGGGGAGGCAGGGGCTGAGGATTGACGGACCGAAGAGAGGGTAGACGGAGTGAGGCCTCAAGTAAGGTGATAATAAACTGAGAGTCCACCAATCTTCCTGTGGTTGTTGAGAAGCAAACGCAGGGACTTGGCCTCCTTCCGGGAGATGCCAATAAAATAAATATCTTGTACTTGACTGTCTCCAAGGAAGCAAGGTGGTAAGCACTTGCTCCAGCCCAGAGTGGAGAGCCATACACCTTTTGGTACTTTGAACACCATGATGAGTGAGCTCTGCGTGGTTCAGAATGTACTGATCGGGCCTGTGAATAATATGAAGTTGTTGGGCAGCCTTAGTAGCTATTTCTGCAGACAATACAGGTTGCGATATATAGAGAAGCCTCAGAGCTCCAGGGCTTGGCCAGAGAAGGAAAGTGGCGAGGGGTTTGACAGCCAATGCTTACGGAGGGACATCAATGTGAGAGATTGGGACTTTCCTGTGTTGAAAGAGATGTTCCACATTTTTTTTTCGAACAGCTATCCAAAAACTTAATGTCCCAGATCTGCAGATAGAAATGTCACGGCAGCTTGCCTCTCAGAAGTATGTTGTACCGTTCTGCACAGCGGTCAGCAAAAGCTGTACTGATTGTTGGAGGGTTGGGGGGCATGGGGGTGGGGAGAAGTTTGGACTGCTGTACACATGGGGCAGATGGGGAAAGGTGTGATGAAGGGGTCAAGTTTGCAATGTCGTTGCACACGTAATTAACACATGGCCTATAAGGAGTCTGAAATGCCACAAAATGAGCGAAGGAGATATTTAAAAAAAAACTTTAACAGAATAAAACATCATTTATCATTTATTTATTTATATTTAGTTCATGCTTGTGTCCAAATTTTTAAAATATATGTGCCGATATTTAGAATACAATCTCTTTTAGTGATCCCCTTAATCCTACCTCCAAAGTAACTTGCAGCACACACCACTCTACTGACTCCATTATCATAAAGAATTTGTTCTCCTGACAGGTGAATACAAAATGCTGTAATAAGACGGGATAGCAACGTACAAACACAAAATGTGAAAACTCATAATTTACAAACAATGTATATTTCCAAGGTGAATAACACTTCAAAAAGAATTACGAGAATGACTCGGCCTACATAAGATGAGTAAAATAATGCAGAGTAATAAAATATTGGAAGTAAGAAAAGAAGAAAAGATACATCATAGATACTTTAAAATGGTGATCATGAGGAACACTCAATTGAAGGGTGATAATCCAGCTTAGGTTTGGCATGGAGTGTAAATAAGCACTTTAAGGAGGAAGACGACGGAGGTCAGACCAGGAGGACTCAGAGAAAGTGGAAATGACAGAGTGTCACGAGGGCTTGTTGAGGGGCTGATCATCGCTGGCGCTCCTCGTGGGTGGCTGGTCTCATCCCTTGCTTACCGGTACTCCATCTTTGGACTCACTTAATCACTGGCTTTCGTCGTCTCACTCCAGACTTCCAAAAAGGGCTGCATTGAGTCCTGCATCTACACATCATAGACGAAGGAAAGTCCTTGCCTGCAAAAGTTAATGTGTGCATAAGTGTGATCTGTGGCCCCTTGAGTAGGTTAGGTTTCGCTTTTTCTTTCCTATCATTTTACATAAACTTGCGTATCCCCAATTCCCTCTTGGAGTCCTTTGATTGGGATGGTTCATACCGTTTATGATAGCATCTAGTCCACCTTCTTCCTTGTACTTTTCTAAACAAAAAGCCCTTTAAAAGGTAAGAAAACATGTTCGACACATCTGCTTCCTGTGTGTGTGCTGTCAATTTTAGCCCATTTGGGCGACCTTGGGGAACGTTAAAGAATAATAATTGAACACAGTGTAGTATGAGACCACTTGGCCATATCCTGAGACAAAATACCCGGCGCTGAGGCATACGGTGTTAATGGAGCCTCAGACGTGATCTCTGCTGATCAGGTGTGTGGGATTAATCCCGCCACCCTTCGCTTGGAAAGTCTAAAATAAAATTTGAGTTTAAAAGAGTTTTTTTTTTTAACGCACACGGAAAGACGTGGGCAAAATGGTGGAGGTCCATGTAATGGCGGATGGTGAGGAACATGTGCTTGGAGGTGAGTCAGGGCTGGGGCCTAGAGGGAAAGAGCATAGGTTAGGAACGTTCCTCGCACCAGACACTACTCAAACCCCCTCTCCTATGGGTGTGAGTGGGGGGGGGGGGGGGGGGGTCAGGAATTTGGCAGGATGTCTGGCCAGGCCACGCTGGAAAAAATAATGGAACAAATGAGAGAAAGGAATGGTAAAATGGAGGGAAATAGAATTGAAATGAAGGGTGAAATAAATAAAATGGGTGAATAAATGCAGGTCCCCGGGCTGCAGAATTCGGACCAGGTGGTGTTAATTTGGTCAGCCTCATAAGATATTGAACCTTTTGAGAGATTTGGTTGAGCCAGGCAGCTGGTGAGCTGCACTTGTATAATTTGGACATGGGCTCCAAACATTGGTGTGGTACAATTCCAGCCTCACAGGGAGTCTCGTGTGGGTGTGGCATCTCTTGTCCATCGGGGCCCCAACACGATTGAGTGTCTTGGGCCGGTGGGGGGAAGCCGGACCTTGGAGGAGGTTGAAACCTTTGGGGGTCTGTGGTGGTTCCTCCTTGGTGCCTGTCATAGTGTACTGTGAGAACCACTTGAGGGAGGTGAAGCATGTCGTGCTTTGGTGGCGGCACCACTGAGGGTGTGTAAGGTGGTATGAGGAGTTGACCACCCGGTCATGTGGCCCAGCAGCTTCTCCCTGAGGCTCTGGGACAGCCAGCGTGAGGAGACCTGCTATGACGGACTGGTCGATGGACGCTGGCCAAAACCAATGGACTGGGTAAGAGTACAGGCCACCGGACAACCACCGGAGCATCTGTGGAAAGTTGTGGAGTGTTTGCGAAAGGCCCGGAGAGGCTCACATAACCTTCAACAGACGGTCCGCTGTGATTAATGGGCTCTCAGTTTGGGAATAGAGCCCTAGGTTTTAATTGGCATGTGATACATGGGAAGATTCGCTGCAGCAGTTGCTGCTGGTATTGAACAGGCTCCCCAGTGGTAATTGAATTTGTGTTTTAATTTACCTTTCCCTATTGTCCGGCAGGTTGTGCAGCAAAGGGAGCTGTTGTGGTGCTGGAGGGCGTGGGTAGGGTAGGGAGTCATGGATTTCTCTCAAGGTGAGGACTTCGTTTGTGCTGCAGGCACACACACACACACACACACACACACACACACACACACACACACACACACACACACACACACAGCTACACCCCCACTGCCACCGCATAGGACTTCCCTGCTGCCGAGTTGAGGCCACATCTGCAGGTAATTGACATGTCCTGGCCATGCAGAGAATGACTGGTAGTTTTGGTAAGGGTTGTTGTAGTTGTTCTTAAAAGATGTACAGAGCAATTGGGAAACACACATTCAATGCGCTATTAAAAATTTACTCCACATCTCTCATCCATGTCACCCTCCACCACGGTTATATCAGAATGAGCTGATTCGTCACACAGTCACGGATTGTTTAACCCCAATATCACATAATGCTATTTTTTTTTAGGGAGTCACATACTGTATACAGTGAAGTGCTGATGGGCTTGATTAAACCTTACTAATAATTTTCATTCGACATATGATTTGATTTTTGGGGGTCCCTTCTAGTGAGTAACACTCAACCCAAACAGAGCCAATGGAAATCTGATGCATCAACTCAAAACTGACCACAAAACAAGACTGAAAATTTTCTGACCTCAAAACTCAACACACTCAAATGAGGCCGCAAACCCTAAAAGCTCTTTCTCTTTATTACAGATATTACCTCGGTTTTTGCTCTAAAGAACTTGCTGCTTGTGTACCTCCACCATTAGCGGGACCACAGAATACTCAACAAGCCACTACATCACATGATTATTGTGTGCCCTTTGGCAATGCAAAGGTCGGTCTGTAAATATAGGTATTAGGTACTTTACTAGATTCTTATGATTGATCATGATTGACCTGCTTGCTTATTCACTATTCAGATTCTTTATACTTGAAACAAAGGAACTTCGTAGATTCTTATAGATTGATCATGATGTTTAAAGATGTGCCTGCTTGCTTATTCAAATTATTTATGCTAAAAACATAGGAACTACATTCTTATATGGATTGATCATGATGTTTATAGATGTACATTTTTATTCAGATTCTTTGTACTTGAAAAATATACTTTAGGGATGACTGTAACTATGTCTTGTCACATTTTTAGTATTCTAAGGTCGGGTGGGCCTCCACTACTGAAGGCTGCCCATGGGCCTCCGCATGTCTAAATCCGGCCCTGCAGTTCTCCCAGAGTGAGCCGCATCTCCCTTTGTCAACCATCATCAGCTCTTTCTAGCTTTTAACATCTCTAACATGTTCCAATGTAGCTTAATTTATCATTTTTACAGATTATGCAACATTGTTAATTCTACAAAACAATATTCATGTTTCTGTTAGTACTCTGCATTGTAAAAAGCTCCAAACACAAATTACAATTTTAGATGTGAATGAAAACTCACTCACAGGGACATTATTAATCTTTCAATAATAAGGAAGTCCGTGAAAAAGGACTTCCACGTAAGCATGCCAGCGTTATACAGCCCAAACGCATGCGAGAGCTTCACACTCTCCGACGGAATAGCGTTGCTCAATATCAGTCAATTTCCTCGATGCACAGGCAATAGTGACCTCAACACCATCACGGTTAATCTGGGTCATTATTGCACCGCGTCCTAACCAGAAGCGTCAGTGGTCATAATTACATCTAGAGAAGGGTCAAACAGTCCTCACCCGGGGCTATGTATGATGGCATTTTTCACGGCGGCGAAAGCGGTCGTAGCTGAATCGGTCCACTTGAAAGGCACCAAAAATATGACAGGTAGTTTCCGTATCGCGTATTGGTTGGACAAGTGAGGCAAAGTGAGGGACGAATTTTGCATAAAACGCAGCCATGCCAATGAAAGATCTCACTTGTTCAGGGCTGCTAGGGGTAGCAGCATTAGCAATGCCATTTACCAGATTTGGATTTGGTCGGACACCATTTTTATCCACAATATGTCCGAGCACTTTGATGCGGGGAATGCCAAATACGCACTTGGTATTAAATTTAATACCAGAATTAGACAAGTGTCGGAGTACGGCGTGTAAGTTTGAATCGTGCTCAGATTGTGTTTTGCCCGAGACAAACACATCATCAAAGTACCAAATCACACCCGGAAGGTTGTGGAGAAGCGAGTTCATCAGTCTCTGAAAGGAAGCACGGGTGGAAGCTAACCCAAAGCATACCCGCTTGTACCTAAAAAGACTTTCATGAGTGATAAATGTAGTCAAGTCACGACTTTCCTCAGTCAATTCAAGTTGATGGTGGTAAGGCCCCCTTTACACAGCACGGAGATCGTTGGGTGACCATTGAGCGATCAAAAATTGACCCAATCCCTCAACGATCTCCTAAGCCTCGAAAAAGCCGTTTCTGTGTAAATGTTTGGGAGATCCTTGTGCGCCCCCAATATTTATTATTATTATATTGTTACAGACGCGGTTTTAGATGTTAGTTTACCGAGCGGTTTGGTATTACCGCGTCCGAACAGTTACTCCCCGATTAGAACCCTATCCCGCCCGATTCCACTCGAACGTTGGCCGAATCGCGCTACGCTAAATCAATGATGGAAAGGACACAACGGCTGGGTTAAATGAAACGACACAAGGGGTACAGTTCTCAAGACCTCCGGAGGAGGATATAATTGGTGATGCAGAAAAGGGGTAGATTACACGGTAAGAGGTAAAGCACAGAAAAGATGGGCACTTAAACACAGTCTTATCTATCCCCGACAGACCACAGACAAACGGGACAAGACTGACTTACACGGGGATTGATGGCAGGGAAGGACAGGCAGTCGATAGCACAAGGTGCACCTTGGCTCAGGGGCAGAATCAAACGCGGTCCGGTCCAGAGATGCGGGGAGGTATTGCAGCGCTCGGAGGTGGCGTCTTCTCTCTCCAAGCTGAGGGTGCATCTGACGTCACCTCCCTCTTCCTGCGCATGCTCAGCGGGGAGTGACACGCCCTCGGCTCGTTGTCTCCGCCCCAGATGGAATCGGTCCGCCGCTTCTATTGGGTGCGGGGGGTTACCGGGCTCCGCCCTTGACGAGGAGCTGACAGCGAGCCCCTGCGTGGTAACCCCGTCGGAGCACATGTTCAATGGCGGTCAACCAAGCCGGAGTGAGGACGCACACTCCCCGCGCCGCCGCCGCTGTTGTTGTTGTTGTTGTTCCATGAGGAAGAGCTGCGGGGAGGTATTGGGAGGTCCTAAACTTTCTAACGGTGCCATACAATCACATTCTGGTGCAACGAAGAGTCAGAATTAATGGAAACGAGTCCTTAACTAACATAGACTAAGAATAACTAGCAAGATGTCCTATAGTTGTCTACGTGAGATGCGGTGGAC
This sequence comes from Myxine glutinosa, assembly GCF_964187855.1. NCBI lineage: Eukaryota > Metazoa > Chordata > Myxini > Myxiniformes > Myxinidae > Myxine > Myxine glutinosa. The sequence continues at coordinate 134,697,995 of NC_136267.1, read as the reverse complement.
CTGGATGCGACATTTAATGGGGGAAATAGGGGAAGGTCGGGTCTACAGAGTGTTGTTTACAGAAAATGGGACTCGGGAATGGGGGATTGGGGATAGTTGGGAAGTATTGGGGAAATAGGGGAATATTTACAAGGGGATATGGATGGAGGCCAATCTCATATCCGCAACATTGCACCCTTCTCTACCTCGGGGCGTCCCGACCCGATAAATTTTTACTTACTTTAGTGTGGCACTCAGATGTAGTTCCCTCTACTATTAACTCAACCCTGAGTGCGACAGTTTTACAGATGTTCACAAATGAATAAATATGTCCCCCTGCGAAGTTGCACCCTTCTCCTCACAGAAACACACCCACAGGATAACCGAATCGCGGAAAGAATCCTCAAACTAAACATACAGCCGGTAGGGAGCATCATTTATACAAGACTACGCTGATATTTACACTACGATCCAGGACCTGTTTTTGGACGAACACATGCAGATGTTATGCATGGAGAGAGCACGCATGCCAGCATCGATACACCAACCCACGAGTGCCCTGTGGCCCTACGGCCTTTAATAATGTGCAGAGCACCCCATCCAAGCACCAAAAGCACCACCCCATACATACAGTCAGCACCATCCGGTGCACCAATAAAGTGTTCAATAATCACCGGTGGTGTCGCAGCCGGCCGATGTTCTGCCGCTGGTCTTGCCTTCTTGAAGCACTTGGCCTTCTGGCTTCCTTAAAAAATAAAGAAAGGCGCCAACCGCGTCCATTTCGGAATTGTGGCCGTCAGGGGGCCAACTAAAAGTGGTTCACCTGTATGGCATAGGTGCCACGTTGACCCATAGGTCCATCCACGGGTGGTGCTTGCCCGCAGAAGAACTGCGGTCCATGGTGGGCGGCCACAAAAATTGCGGTCCATATGGTGTATCGATCCAGGCAGCAAGCAGCGAAAGTACAGGCCCACAACTGCGGAGCCAGCACCTCTCTCTCCTCTCTCTCTGCCCCAAAGCCAGATCCTCGGAGGTGGGAGACAAAAGAAGACAATTGAGTAAGGTGGTAAGGGCGCAAAAGTGCACGCAATACAAGGTAATGCACACTGGGGGCACATGGGAACCAGGTGAGACAGGTACGTTCCTACCGTACGCCCCCCCCCCCCACCAGGTAACCTACATTGCCCCTCCCTTACCCCTTACTGTATCCACAAAACACAACACTACCCATAAACATCTACTTTACACATCAACAAACGTCCCTACTGTCTTCCCCGTTCCTCCCATAAACCAAATTCGTCTTCTCTCCCTCCTAACCAATCAAATTTGCCATTTCCAACTCTCATCAAAATTTGCCATCTCCAACTCAACATCAAAATTTGCCATCACCAATTCATCATCAGTCCCTCCTAAGGAGGGAGAGATGGAATCACCCCAATGTCTTATCCACGTCGTGATGCGTCTCACAAATCCAACAGCAATTCTTATTTCCTGCAACACAGAACAAAGAAAACACAGGTGTGGAGTCATCATCATCACCTCAGGTAAGTGGCTGCGTATGGTGCGACAGGTTCATCAATCCTAACTATTTCCTAAATGACTTTAACAACTTTACATTACGCGGGGTCTTTCCCTGCCAATCCATTGGCCAACTTACACTATGGGTTCTAAAAACCAATTCCCATTGACCAAACTGTGGTGCTTCTCAATTTGGGGTCTCACTCCCCCGATTCAACACTCGGTGCTCTCGCACAATTTCTGGGCTGTGACGTGTAGCTCTCCCAGCAGGTCTACCCACCTGCACACCTCCACCACTGTAGTTGCCACCCGAGCTTACCTGCTCCTCACCCTAACCTAACTAACTGGGGAAGGCCCTCTCGCACTCTCACCCCCTCAGTGCCCTCTCTGGCACGGGCTGCCCGATCCACACCCGGGATCCTCAGGCACCCACTGACACTAACGGCTCCCAGAGCCCACCTGCGGCCTCACCTGGCCGACATCCTCACAGTGGTGGAGTGCCCAAACCAACTACACACACTAACAGGCTACACGCCCAGCCATTTCCACAACACTAATGCACCCATCCACAATACCATTCTGCAACCGCACCACAAATGCCAATATCCAACCACAATTTACCTATACCCTCTACCTAACACTTACACTACCCGCCCCGGGTACTCGTGAAAGGGGTCCACTCTTCCCCATCCACACCTTCGCACCATGCACACCACTCCGTACCACTTACTCCAACTCTCTCCACACCACTCATTCTCTGCTCCATATATTCCACACACCTGTACTTGCACACCTGTGCTCTCATACTTGGTGCCGCCTGCACCCTTCTCTCCCCCAAGCGCATTCGCGCTGATCCACAACACTCACTACTCATCCACTGCTCCACACACCTGTCCAGTTCTCACACAGCATCATCTCATCTAACTACTCCCCTCTGAAATTTGCGCTTCCCAGTCGTCCCTTTAAACTATTGCGCTCCCACGTCATTATCATCCACGCTAATCTACCTGCGTCCCCACTACAGGTATCATTGTCACTAACTAACCTTAACGTTACCTAATGTCAATCTTCGCTAGATCCCTACACACCATATCCTAACCCACCCGGGCTAGTTTTCACTGCCATACACCCCATAATCTATAGCGCATTTGCCCCACCTGTGAGGGATGACAGAGTTGCCATCCCACCACATCGGGCATCTCCCACTACCAATTTTGCACATCAAATTTCAACAAATCAAAAATTTGCCAATCACTACCCATCATCTGCCAATCATTACTGCCAATCCTTTGCCAATCATCAAATTTTGTTTTTCTCTAATTTTGGGTCCAAAACACTAACCTCATCACACAGTCTACTCACTAATGCCTCTCGGTGCGCCAATTAACTTCTAAAGCTCGGCTTCGTACAGCCAAGCCATGAACGCGGGTTGTTTTGTGCCAGCGGCTGGATACGTCCCGCATTCGGGGCAGGGAAGGAGGTTTACCCGGGCCGAGGTCCCACGCACCATCTCGGCATGGAGCCATCCCATGGCCCGATCTCGACCTGCCGGAATGCCTCAACAAAAAGTGGTCGCCATGACGACCCTTCCTATCGGGCTGCCCGCTCCGCCTAGTGGAGCCCGGACGCGGCCGTTCCAAGCGAGGCACAGCGTGGATCGCGTACGGCGGTTCTTTCGAAACCGCCGTGGTTCAGATCCCCGCTGGTCCTCGCGGCACGCGAAGCTGCCCGACGCGCACCGAGGGCCCGATTCGGCTATAAGTCGTTCTAACCTCTAACCCGGTTACCGTCGATGCTTCACCTGCATGCTTACATGCATACGCTACCCCTTTCTTGCCCATACATCCAGCTGTTCCCATGCTCCTCGTCGTACCTTCTCTAACACACCCAGGTACACTCATTCCACTCACAGCCTTGGTCACACACCTGACCACCGAACACCTTGGCACACATTCGTCGCTCGCACACCTCACCAACAGACCTCTTCGCGCCCCTTCCTCGGTCACCTCCTCTGTGACAATCACAGGTGTGCTCTCACCCGCACACCCAACCACGTGCCTCACGACCAATTCCAGCGTGCATTCCCACACACGCTCTACCATTCCAGGTGTGCTTCCTTTCTCACCTGTCACAACCAACTCACGCTCCGTGTCACTCTTACTACTCTCACTTCCACTCTTGACAGCGCACTCACCCTTACTCTTGACAGCGCACTCTTTCTTCATGCACCCGTCCATTACACACCTCTCTCGCGCACACTCTTGCGCACACTCTCCCGTCACACCCTCTGTACCACTCACCACAGGCGTGCATTCTTCCTTACTTTTGACAGCGCACTCTTTCCCCATGCACCTGTCCGTCACACATCTTTCTCGCACACCCTCTCCCGTTACATCCTCTGTAACACTCACCACAGGCGTGCATTCTCCCTTTACACCCTCCGTAACACTCCTCACTACGCGCTTCCATGTGCTCCCTCGCACACGCGCTACGACCGACTCACTCTCGACAGCACCCTCACTCCTTGGCACGCACTTTTTCCTCACACAACCCAGAGTCGGACTTCCTCGCACACCTCCTTTTTCGCACACCAGACCTGTCGCGCACTTCACCAACGGCCTCTCACGAACATCCGGGTCTATCTCGACCCCCAAGCTTATTAAATCACCTGGCGCATCATACGCACGACCATATTGGTCACCACTTACACCGGGTACTCTTTCTCTTCGCTTCTCCTCCATCACCTGCGAATCCCTCATCCGGTTAATGACCACATCATCACGATCCGAACACAGACTTTGGACCAATTCTTTTACTTCCTCCTTTATCTCTTTCTTATCCTCTCTCCGTCGCTTCTTAATTTCGCTCACCCCTTCTTCCACTTCTTCTAATTTCTGCTTCACCTCCTTCATCTCCTCGTGCGCCCCTTTAAGTTCTTCCTCTAACTCCACTTAATTTTTTTATATGTGCTCCCGCACCTCCCGCTCTTTAACCTCCATCACCTCTACCACCTTGTTCATTTTCCTCGTCAGGTCCTCATGTACCGTCTGACACTCTTTTTTAATTACCCCTACGTCCTTTTTCATCTCCTTCTGTGTCGATTTTAAACCCTCTATTACCGCTGTGTTCTTCTTTACCTGTTCCCCCAACTCCTTTTGTCCCACTGTCAGTTGTTCTACTCCCAGCGTCAACTCCTCTATACCACCTTGCAATTTTACAGTCCCCTTTCTCACCTCCTTCTCCATGCGCTCCTTACAGTGCCTCACCTCCTCGCGCACTCCTCCGACCTCCTCACTCACACCTCTTCTGATCTCTTCTCCCATCACTTGCATCTCCTGCCCAGATGCCACCCTCATCTGCTCCATTTCCTCCCTGTGAGCATCCAATTTAGTTTCTACCCCCATTCTGACCCCCTCTATCTGCTGCCCCATTTGTTTAACTTCCCTTTCTGCTTGGTTCCTCATGTCCCTCAATTTGCCTTCCATACTGTTTTCTAACCCCTCTAACCCCTTTTTCACTCCCTCTATCTGATTCTCCTGGGCAGCCATTCTATTTTCTACCCCCGTTAACCCCTCCTGTATTTCCCCTAATCTATTGTCTAATTTCCCAAATTTCTTGTCTAACCGCTCACCGGTACCCCTCGCTTCGTCCCTCATTACCCCCATTTGGCCCTCCAATCACTCACCCTGAGCATCCATCCGGTTCCCCATTACCCCCATTTGGCCATCCAATCGCTCACCCAATCGCTCACTATCAGCCCTCATTTGCTCACTATTAGCCCTCATATCGTCCTTCTGCAGGTTGAGGTACGCCTGCATTTGCGCCATAAATTGCTCCATGAGGGCCTGCATTTGGGCGATCCCTCCCACTTGTGCAGCGGGTGCGGCCGCCGCAGCCATGTGCGAGGCGCCATTTTGCGAACCTGCCGCCCTCACTGCTTCGCTCTCCTCTTGTCCCTCAATTTGGTCCTGGATCGACCCTGCCTCACTCTCCTCTACCGGAACCCAGCCGTCTTGATCCGCCATAGCGCGACTTTCAAAATTCGGGTTTTTTTTTTTTTGTAAAACAAAATCAAATTTCGCCGTTAATAATTTGGAGCGCGTGAAGCGCGCTTCGGGTCCAATCCCACTTCCCGACACCAATTGTTACAGACGCGGTTTTAGATGTTAGTTTACCGAGCGGTTTGGTATTACCGCGTCCGAACAGTTACTCCCCGATTAGAACCCTATCCCGCCCGATTCCACTCGAACGTTGGCCGAATCGCGCTACGCTAAATCAATGATGGAAAGGACACAACGGCTGGGTTAAATGAAACGACACAAGGGGTACAGTTCTCAAGACCTCCGGAGGAGGATATAATTGGTGATGCAGAAAAGGGGTAGATTACACGGTAAGAGGTAAAGCACAGAAAAGATGGGCACTTAAACACAGTCTTATCTATCCCCGACAGACCACAGACAAACGGGACAAGACTGACTTACACGGGGATTGATGGCAGGGAAGGACAGGCAGTCGATAGCACAAGGTGCACCTTGGCTCAGGGGCAGAATCAAACGCGGTCCGGTCCAGAGATGCGGGGAGGTATTGCAGCGCTCGGAGGTGGCGTCTTCTCTCTCCAAGCTGAGGGCGCATCTGACGTCACCTCCCCCTTCCTGCGCATGCTCAGCGGGGAGTGACACGCCCTCGGCTCGTTGTCTCCGCCCCAGATGGAATCGGTCCGCCGCTTCTATTGGGTGCGGGGGGTTACCGCGCTCCGCCCTTGACGAGGAGCTGACAGCGAGCCCCTGCGTGGTAACCCCGTCGGAGCACATGTTCAATGGCGGCCAACCAAGCCGGAGTGAGGATGCACACTCCCCGAGCCGCCGCCGCTGTTGTTGTTGTTGTTGTTGTTCCATGAGGAAGAGCTGCGGGGAGGTATTGGGAGGTCCTAAACTTTCTAACGGTGCCATACAATCACATTCTGGTGCAACGGAGAGTCAGAATTAATGGAAACGAGTCCTTAACTGACATAGACTAAGAATAACTAGCAAGATGTCCTATAGTTGTCTACGTGAGATGCGGTGGACCTGGATGCGACATTTAATGGGGGAAATAGGGGAATGTCGGGTCTACAGAGTGTTATTTACAGAAAATGGGACTAGGGAATGGGGGATTGGGGATAGTTGGGAAGTATTGGGGAAATAGGGGAATATTTACAAGCGGATATGGATGGAGGCCAATCTCATATCCGCAACAATATATTAATTTATATATATATATTATATATTATACAATTATTCATAGCCCCCAATGCCGCACTTCTCATCACCGCGGCAATCTCTCCCCAATCTCTCAACGAACGCTCAACAATCTCTCAAGCGGAAATTGATCGCCCAATGATCTCTCAGCAATCTCCGCCCCGGTCTTTCAATGAACTCTATTGGTCTTTCATCGAACGCTCAGCGATCCCTCACTGATCACTCAGCCATCTCTACCTTCGGGGTGGAAAAATTTGGTGTTCATTGAAAGATTGCTGAGAGATCATTGGGAGATCGATGAGATTGTTGAGCGCTCCTTGAGCGTTCGTTGAGAGATCGCTTCCCTTGGCGATCGTTGAGAGGTTGTTTTGGACCGAGTCAAAACTTTGAGGAGACCGTGGCGACCGTGGAGATCACTAGAAGATCATTGAGAGATCATTGAGAGATCTTGGCGATCGCTGAGCGCTCATTGAGATTTTTTCATCGCTCAACAATCTCTCAACGATCGCCACCCCTGTGTAAAGGGGGTATAAGCGGCTTTTACGTCGTTTAGAGAAGTGGAACCTCGTAGTTCACCGAGTAGTTCATCAATGTTTGGTATGGGGTATTTCTTAACTACTATAGAATCATTAACCTTTCCAAGATCAATTCAAATCTGTATGTGTCCTTTTTCAATGATGCAACTTCGACTGGCAACATCCATTCAGAAGCTTCGACAGGCTCTGTAATGTCCTGTTCCTGAAGGCACTTTAGCTCTTTCTCTACCTCCTTTCTAACAGCAAATGGAAGGGGCGCAACTTCTGTTGGACAGGGACGGCATTAGTTTTCAACCTGATTTTACGCGAGTACCTTTTATCAACCCTAAGTCACCTGAGAACAGAGCAGGGAATTCAGCCTGTATCTCGTTTTGTGTACAGGCAGCAGGAGAATGAATACGTACCTGCAATCGGAAGGTTTCTTGTGTAATACCACCACTAGTAGGTACATCAGAGGTAGTAGCAAAACATGCAAGTGTTTTACCATGGATATTGATACACAGACCCTGAATCAGATCTTTACCTAGCAGTGTCGAACCTTTCACAACATACCATTTAGCCTTAACACATATATCTTGGTATTTGACAGTTGACTCAAAATAGCATCACAAGCAGAATTAACAACATCATTTCCTGCAATGTCATTTATGAGAATGCCACAAGTCACCTTCGTCTTCACGGGGCGTGTACTGTGGACAACGGGAACTTCGTGTCATTCATCCTCACCTGGTGTCTGGATATTCACCTGTTGTACAGTATGTGAGTGTTGACACAGAGCAGCAAAATGTCCAACCTTGTGGCAAGACGTACATATATTTTCCCTCGCTGGACAGACTGGTGAATTGGCAAGGTGGGAGGCAGATCCGGACAGACTGGTGAATTGCTAAGGTGGGAGGCATATCCGGACAGACTGGTGAATTGGCAAGGTGGGAGGCAGATCCGGACAGACTGGTGAATTGGCAAAGTGGGAGGCATATCTGGACAGACTGGTGAATTGGCAAGGTGGGTGGCAGATCCGGACAGACTGGTGAATTGGCAAGGTGGGAGGCAGATCCGGACAGACTGGTGAATTGGCAAGGTGGGAGGCAGATCCGGACAGACTAGTGAATTGGCAAGGTGGGAGCCAGATCCGGACAGACTGGTGAATTGGCAAGGTGGGAGGCAGATCCGGACAGACTGGTGAATAGGCAAGGTGGGAGGCATATCCGGGCAGACTGGTGAATTGGCAAGGTGGGAGGCAGATCCGGACAGACTGGTGAATTGGCAAGGTGGGGGGCAGATCCGGACAGACTGGTGAATTGGCAAGGTGGGAGGCAGATCCGGACAGACTGGTGAATTGGCAAGGTGGGAGGCAGATCTGGATAGACTGGTGAATTGGCAAGGTGGGAGGCAGATCCACAACGGTAGAATTTACCTGAAGCAGTAGATTTTCCGAAGTTCACAGGAGCACCGGAACAAAGTTGGGAACATTTAGCAGGAGTTCGTTGTGGGCGGTCACCAGAGCAAGGCTGTAGCTGTACATTTTCCACCGAATGAGATGGTTTCGATTCACAACCCATAGACTTGGCTTCTTTGATCGCAGTTTCAACACGATGAGCAATTTAAATATCTCCATGCAGAGTTAAAATGGTTCCATTAGAAGTCGTTCACGTCTCCCGCTGCAGGTCTCGTCTTTTAAACCAATTGGTCCCGAATCATGTCATCAGTCGTCACTCATTGCAGCAAATTCACACGTCACGATTGCAGCAAATCGATACCTCTCTGCTACGACATTAATATCTGGGCATAAACGTTGTTCAAGGGCAGTCATGGCTTTTTCATATGTATTACTATCATCTTCAACATCTGGAAAGGTATAGAAAGTTCTCACACCTTCTGTACCAAGTGAATGTAGTAGAATAGCTTGTTTCCGATCCGCACTTGCTCCTTGAAGGCCTCTACGGCAAGAATGTAGTTCTCGAACATTCGATGCCATTGTGGCTACGGCATGGACGGCCTTCCCGGGGTCGAGAAGAATGGAACAGGGGTGGCGAAAGCAGCAGATTCCATCACAGAATTGTAGGCAGTTTATCCAGGGTTTATCCTTGTCGCCAACTGTTGTATTCCGAAGTATGAAGGAAGCAAGTCAAACGACGTAACTCCAAAGAGCATAAGGTGCGATCGTTTAATCCATCCGAACTCAAGCCAGCCACATCCCGTTCTCCCCCTCTGCATGATCACGTCATCACATTATCCCGTCATCACGGCATCACGTCATCCGCAGCACACGTGATACAATGTATTCAATATAATGTACAATGAGACTAGACACCACAGCTTTGCTTTATGGGAGTCCAAAAGTCGATTTTCTAAGTCATCATAGAATAATCACGAGATATCAATTCACAAATATTTTCATAATTCTCTGTGTTTGTTATTTTTGTTATTTCTTTCTTTCTTTCTTTTTCTCTCTCTCTCTCTCTCTCTCTCTCTCTCTCTCTCTCTCTCTCTCTCTCTCTCTCTCTCTCTCACTCTCTCCTTTTTCCTGTCTATTTTATCCTCTCTATTCTCCACCCACCCCCTTTCCTTCCAAGAAAAAGCGACATGTAATATTACTTTTGTAATATTATGTTTATTAAATGCTTCAAACAAGTTATTTGAATAAGGATTTAAATAATCCATGTATGCTGAATTGTTGTACTGGTAAATGGCATAATAATAAAAATATATCCTTCCCATATGCAGAAAGTGTTTTCCTCCAAACTAATTACATGTTCACATGGTTTGGAATCTTTCTGCAAGAACAACAAGGAATGTGATTATCAATTTTATGAAATGTTTTGTTATCTCTCTCCTATCATACATAATTACAATGTGCTACTACCAAATAATTTCATTACCAGGCTCGAATTTACAATAATGTGATCTCTTTTAATCATGTTAGAGGTGGTGGATGTTTATCCATAATCATCCCGAGAGGAGTATATTTTTTTGGAGATTATCGTGTATGATCTTAATCCACTTTTTATTTATTTATTCATGTATATTTTGCACCAGTATACTTTTTTATGAATGTTTAAGGTGGCAACAGTCTTGGCTATGGTCGCATCATTGCGTATCATCATTTTAAAAGTATAGTTCAAGAGCCTTTTAAGATCTTCCTAACACTTTATTTTACACACAAATAAATAATCTTCTGAATATATTTTTAAAGGAAATCGCCCCCAAAATAAGGTATAAAGCCAATTTAGGTAAGTGGATAAGAGAGAAGGTAGAAAAAGATGAGGATAAAGCGAAACTAAATAAATAAAGAAATAAATAAATTCCAGGAAAACATCCAAGACACATGAAGTAGCAGAGGTCAGGTCAAATGTGATTAAACCTAAAAAATCCTGTGAAACCTTTATTATTTCTCAACACATTACCCAGCAGCACGAATACACATACACCATCGGTGTGGCAGTGCTTTAATTCTAGCTTCATGTACGCTTTGGGATGGGTACACAGAGACATTTGAACATTATCCTTTGCGACCGCATCAGTGCCAAACTTATTGCCACCCAAGTGTCCCTTAAGTGGCCCAAATAGGTGAAAGTAATAAGGTGAGAGGTTTGTGCTGTAAGGTGGGTTGTTTAGAACCTCCCACATCATATGTATGAATGTCACAGTGGTGACATTTGCTTTGTGAGGTCTGAAATCATGCAACAATGGAACCCCACGTGAGAGGGCTTTGTCTGCCGCCTGCAAAATGCATTGTTAACATCATTGCATAGGAGGTCGCTGTGATCCTGGGTGTTTATTGTTCTTCTGCTGCAAGAAAATCAACATAGATCAGTCCATGGCTGTCACAAAACACTGCAGCCGACACTTTTCTGGCAGATGTCGTGGTGTTTAACTTAATCGGCCGCTGTGGTGCCTCTCAGTGCTTGGCTGCTTGCTTGTCCCATGATTCAACATAATCGACCATATAAAACACAATGTCAGTTTGTGTGTTTGTATCGATGTCTGTCCCCCTTCATAAAGGTAGGGTTTAAAGGCCAATCTTTGAACACTATTGTGTGTTCACTACGGTCTATTTTTGAGGATAAAGCAAACCCGAAAAACATTTTCCATAAAAGAGTAATTATGTCTCTTCTATTGGAATTGTAAACGGTGGCTTGCAAGCTGAGCCTCTAGGGCAGTGTACATAAACGTTTTTGTTTTTTTTAATAAAAATAAATACAAGGCGCAGGGAGGTGAAATTCACTGCACGTGATGTGCAATGCACGGAGTAAAGCGAGTGTTCATTTACGTCTGTAGGATGTCTAATAAATAATGAAGATAAAAGCACACCTAACACTACGCTGAGGCTTCAGACTTTGGCATGCTCACAAGAATGCACCATTGAATAAACTGTTCCAAGCCGTCATTTTGGATGGGATATTTACTTGTACTATATATAATTACCCTGCACACACAGAGGGAACAACTTTACTTCAATTGAACGTTCTATTTTGAACACGAATCGAAACATGAATTGGAAAACAAATGTGTAGTTTAGCAGTACGTCGTTTCTCAATTGACCCAATCGCACATGCGTAGAGAGTAGTGGGAGATTTTTTTTTTTTTTTACTCTGTCTGCCTGTTTTGGCAGTCAAATAAAATTGAAATTCATTCCAAACAAACATTCCAAAAAAGTTACTGTTTTTAAGGATGGCATAAAGGACACAAACAACAGGAACGAATAACTAATGTCATCATCATTGGGTCGATCTCGATCGGACAGTGGTAGTTGACCAGTCACTGACTTTTCGATCCCAGCCTAGTTGCTAACCGGGGGATGCGGCCTTTTTTTTACCTGTGCGACGACCGATGCAGTATGATAGAGAGATATGGTTTTCCATTGACATAGTGTCTTTCAGTTGCTAATTATACTCATGTGGTCACAAGTTCTACATGAATACGAAGTATTCTTTTTGTCAGAATTTATGATCTTCATCGTTGAAATGCCGGGTAACAAGTCTTTCTGTTTCGCCATTTCAACTACTGAGGCCCTGCTGCTGACATCAGGATTTTTGTCATTGAGATTTACTCCTCAAGGTTTTGACTATACTTTGTCTGTCCCCTACCCTTTGACCTGCCTGGTTTGGTTAGACCTGTCCAGTATAGCTCATTGCGTCATCGGGAAACACAAGCCGCTCCACGATCGTCAACGTGATAGTCAATTGGAGCGGAGGAGAGGTGGATAAGAGAACTAATGTAACATGTTAAATAAGGTGGTGTATAATATAAGGCACTATATCAACAGCGGTAAACTTCCAGAATTTTTTTTTTATCTCCGAACTGTGAAAATCTTTATTTTATTTTCTTTGAATTGCTAACTTAAACACTGAGGAACACAAATCACCTTGTTTGCACTTCCAGAAAATGTTAAGTTTAGCAGTACTTGGAAAATATGTTACACCATCTCAACCAATCAAATATGCCACATGCTCTGAGGGCGGAGCAACAACGAAATTCAGACAAAAATTGCGGCACTAGTGATGTAACCACAAAGCTAACTTTGTCCAAAAAAATCATTGTTTAATTGCATCTTTAAGATCTTTTCAAAATTGTCAGTAGGTTCTGCTCTAGACTGTTCGGTTTGACCCACCAGCTTCATATGGTTGCCATCATGCCTGTTCTTCAAAGTTCACAAAAAAGCCAATACACATCGTGCTCGGAAGCAAGAGTTGAAAAGACCCTCCCCATGTCCTTCTTCACAAGACCTCTCTTCAAGGTAAGGTGTTCTATGAACTCTCTAGTATTAGAAAGTCACCACCCCCATCCCCCCCCCCCCCCCCCCCCGCTCTCTCTGTGGTTAATGTTGCAGAAGTTCAGATGCCACTGTTGCACAGGTAGCACTTTGATCGAATGAAATATTTTTTCAGGACGAGCCCTGCACTCGCTTTTAAGAACTTGAAGTGTGTTTGGATGATGACCTCTACACTTCTGATACTCATTCCAACTTCTGGAATATCACACACATACAGTCACGTGAAAAAGTAAGTACACCCCATGTAAAGTTTTGACTTTTTCAACATATTTCAACATACAGCTATTTAATCTTCATTTCAACAATATTGATAGATAAAGGTGATATAATACAACAAATATCATGAAACATTTACATTTTGTCGTCCATTGTATAATTTAAATAGACATAAATGCAAATTTCGCATGTGGAAAAAGTAAGTACACCTCTACATTTATCACTACTTCAAATACCTAAAATTAGAATCAGGTGCACCAGATCAGGTGCAAATGATTCGAACATCATTAGAGAGGATCTTGGAGGAACCTGTCTTATTTAAACCTCAGACATTTCGTTTGGTTTGCTCTTTGGTGTTGAAGTGTGCGGCGTCACCATGCCTAGATCAAAAGAGCTCTCTGAGGCCTTCAGAAAGAAGGTTATAGATGCCTACAAGTCTGGGAAGGGATTTAAAAAGATCTCCAAACAATTTGAAATCAATCATTCGACTGTCCGGAGGATCATCTACAAGTGGAGAAGATTCCAAACAACTGCCAACTTGTTCAGGCCAGGCCGCCCCAGCAAGTTCAGCCCGAGAGCAGACGGCAGGATGCTTAAAGAAGTCTCCAAGAACCCCAGAATGTCATCACGGGACCTACAGGTAGCTCTTGCCACTGTTGATGTCAAAGTGCACGAGTCTACCATTAGAAAGAGGCTGCACAAATTTGATCGACATGAGAGGTGTGCCAGGAGGAAACCTTTGCTGTCCAGAAAGAACATCAGGGCAAGACTAAAGTTTGCCAATGAACACCTAGGCAAAGACTAGCACTTCTGGAACAATGTGCTCTGGACAGATGAGTCAAAGGTAGAGCTATTTGGCCACAGTACCAGAAGACATGTTTGGTTGAAAACCAAAGACAGCATTTGACCACAAGAACCTGATACCAACTGGAAAGCATGGTGGTGGAAATATTATGCTTTGGGGCAGCTTTGCTGCATCAGGGCCTGGGCAGCTCACCATCATATAATCCACCATGAATTCTTCACTGTACCAGAGGGTGCTTGAGGATAATGTGAGGCCATCTGTCGGAAAGTTGAAGCTCAACCGAAAGTGGACCTTGCAACATGACAATGACCGTAAACATACCAGTAAATCCACCAAGGAATGGCTGAAAAGAAAGAAATGGAGGGTTCTGGAATGGCCAAGTCAACGCCCGGATCTAAATCCCATCGAGATGTTGTGGGGGGATTTGAAACGAGCTGTGAATGCAAGAAACCCCTCAAACATCGCACAGCAGAAAGAATTCTGCATGGAGGAGTGGGCAAAAATTTCTCCCAATCGATGTCAGAGACTGGTAGACAGTTATAAGAAATGCCTACTTGAGGTTGTTTCTGCCAAAGGGGGCAATACCACCTATTAGAGCCAAGGGTGTACTTACTTTTTCCACATGCGAAATTTGCATTGATGTTTATTTAAATTATACAATGGACTACAAAAAGTAAATGTTTCATGATATTTGTTATATTATATCACCTTTATCTATCAATATTGTTGAAATGAAGATCAAATTGCTGTATGTTGAAATATGTTGAAAAAGTCAAAACTTTACATGGGGTGTACTTACTTTTTCACGTGACTGTATGTGGCAGTTACTCAGAATCGGTTGTTCAATTATTTCGATATTGACAGGAGTCATTGGTCTCACTGGAATTTGTTCACTTGATCATTATCCCACGAGTCCTGGCCATGTTTAAATTTGCTGGCATATTCAAACATGCTTCTTGAGAGAGTGTCATCACTAAACTGTTTCACAAATATTTTATTAATTTCAGCCAGTTTCACATTCTCTTTTAATTAAAACGTGATCACGCATCTTTTTTCCACAGTTCACATTGCACCACATTGTGCCATCTTGGCGATACCCACAATGCATGATGTGGTACCATCCTGCCACAGTGCTGATATAGGGAAGGGTTGCCACTACTCAGATGACTAATTTCAGCCGTTTCCTATAACTAAAAGGGATTCTATAATTGAAAGTGCAGTGCAGGTGTACCTTGAACCACACTCATATGTTACCATAGCATTTACGATGTATGATATAATCTAGTATTGATGTTTCTTAACCTGCACCTTGTGCCATAATGATGTTTTTGAGCTCAATTGCACAGTTGTGGTGAAAAATGCAGAATCTTAAGTCAAATATAGAATGTAAGACACTGTTTCAACCTTTCTTTCTGCAGACAGCAGTTGATGACAATTACATGAGCTTAAAACACCTTGAGTTGTGTGTGGACCACAAAATGCTAACGATGTGGCCTACTTCTGAAGAACCAAGTTGCTAAATATTTGGAATTCAAACTGATATCTGATTCCTGTGGTGTTTATATATATATATATATTTGTATATGTCCACACTCCTTTTGAAAATTTTCACATAAATTTTCACACTTTTAATTAATTTTCTGAAATTCATAGAATTTGTTTTTCACTTGGAAGTTGTGTGTAAACTAGAGCTTCCAGGGAGGCAGAACTCAACTGAACTGACTGGACAACTTTAAAGTAGTTCAGTTGTCTGTACTAGATTTGACTTAAATGAAAAGCCAACAACCTTGTGTAATAATTTTAAGGTCCTTGTATCCTTGTGTGGTAAGAGTCTCACACACCAAGTTTGATCAAAATCCATAAATATTTGTGGACGTCGTTTCGGAGCTGAAAACAATATGGCGGCCATTTTGTGACGGATCGGGTTAGAATGCAATAGCAACCTACCTTGTGTGGTAAGGGTTAAACATTCTAAGTTTGATCAAAATCTGTTAATATTTGTGGACGCTGGAGTGTTAACGTCGTTTTCATGACCAAAAACAAAATGGTCGCCTAAGTCCGCCATTTTTCAAGGGATCGGGCTGAAATGTAATACCAGCCAGGTCCTTGCGGTAAGGATGCTGCATGTCAAGTTTGATCAGAATCGGTTGATATTTGTGGACGCTGGAGTGTTAACGTCGAAAAGTTAACGGACGACAGACGACTGATGCCGGAGGGTTCAGTATGTGATGAACTCAACTGGACGGTAGAAAAACTCTGATTTAATGCATTTCAATTCCAGACTATAAGGCAACAAAGGTGAATATTCGACTTTCTATAGGCACTGTATTATGCATATTAGACTCGGTTTTCAAAAAATTGCTGAAGGTTACCGTTTACAGAACAAAATGCATTTTAAATAAGGTCTGTAACATAAAGGCCATTCATTGAGACTCCCGCACGGCTTATATCGACTAATTCACCATCACAGTCGCTGGGAAAGTTCAAGTCTCAGTTTCAGCTGAAGTTGAGAAAATCGGCGAAATGTATTCCAACAGCCGTTTTGAATGTGTCGACTGGTTGGATGAGATGTGGGCATGGGGAAGGAGAGAGGGGAAGGAGAGAGGGGAATTGAGAGAGAAATGAGAGCAGGGAATGAGAGAAGGGGAATCGGAGGAGGAAGGAGCAGACAGAACTTCCCAGAACTTCGTTATTTATATCATTACTTAGGAAAAGTGCAGCGACTGAATAGTGAATACTGAAGTTCGGGCTCGTACCGTAGTTTAATTATATATTTACATATTCCTGGGGTGTATACACAGAGTTTGTTTAAAGCGAGTCAACTCTTTTCCAACCAAGGAATTAGACTTCAAAATGTACATAATAATGTAAACTAACTATGGAATACAATATTTATCTTAAATGTTTGGTTTTAATCTATTTTTACTTTGAAAAGCGAAAAGTTTTCGATACTTTCAAGTTAAAAATGAAGAAGAGTCATGGTTTAAAATTGAAGAAGAGTCATGGCTCCATTGGCCTTCAATTGGTCTCTGATGTCCATTATAAGATAGAATCAACGTGTCTTCGATCATTAATTACCTTTTGAAAAAAAAGGAACATTTTGATTACAACTCAAGCAAAGGAAACCAGGTAATGCCTGTTACTTGGCGATTATACACCGCCCAAAGAAGATGCGTTTCATAGCTACAGGAAATAAAGTAGTGAAATCATGAATAAAAATTTTCTTGATTTTGCACGAGCTTCCCGTGTGTGTGTGTGACCCACTCCCCCCCACTCCCCCCCCCCCCCCCCCGTGTGTGTGTGACTCATTCCCCCACGTGTGAGTGTGACCCATTCCCCTGTGTGTGTGTGTGTGTGTGTGTGTGTGTGTGTGTGTGTGTGTGTGTGTGTGTGTGTGTGTGTGTGTGTGTGGTGTTGTTGTTGTTGTTGTTGTTGTTGTTGTTGTTAAAAACAGAGTTACAACATTGTCTCAGATTGTGAGTTTAATTCTGAATCGATTTCTAGCAATACCTGTAAGAAAACCAACAAGCAACATATTGTTACTGACGCGGTTTTAGATGTTATGATGGGCCGAGCGGATGGTCCAACCGCGACCGAACAGTTACTCCCCGATTAGAACCCGATTCCACCCGACGTTGACCAGATCGCACCGCAGATATTCAATCGGGAAACCTCTAAAGCGACCGAAAGAGAAGGAAAAGAGAAGAAGACAGAGTACGGAGGAAGAACAGATTTATTATACACACACAAGCAAAAAGGAAGAGCGACCAAAATTATTTACAAGCAATGGATGGAGAAAGCAGTCACACAGTGCATCGTTAGCTTATTCTATTCAATTTACTTAACCCCAAGACAACGAGTAGGACAGACGACGTTCACACTTACACGGGGGATATTGCAGGCAGGTAGGGCTTGAGGTGGATTGCTGGAGAGGGAGGCAGGGTCGGAGGCAGCAGCTCTCAATTCCTCGCGGTTTTTGGCGGGAAAACCCTTCGTCGCGTATCCGCTGCCGATGCTGTAGACGTCACGCGCTGGCTCGGGCACACCTGCTCCTCTCCTTCTGGTGGAGCCGTCTCCCTCCTTTCAGCGCGTCTCTCCAAAGCTGGTTTCCTTTCCGAGTACCTCTCCTCTTTGGCTTGGAGCGTTTCGCATCTCACCGCTCCTCTTGGTGTCGCCTCTTCGCTCATCTCCCAGGTCATCTCCCAGGTCATCTGGTGAAGCAGTCCCTCCAGTCGCTTTTATAACTCGGGGCGGAATCAAGCCGCCGGCTGCGAGGGCACGCCTACCGGGTTGCTCACCGCGGTGCTGATTGGCCATGCGACCCCCTGGCTCACTCCTCCCCTCTATGACGAGGTGGAGACACGCCTTTCTTCTCCAAGATTAGCACATGGGCAATGGCGGCTTGCAGGATTGAACACAACTCGCACCCTTTTTAAAGGAACGTTGGAGAGCGGAGATGATTTGGGGAAATTGGAAGGGCCTACGCTTATTTTGTTTGATACAATGCAAAGTCAATCTAGTGGGAAACACATATTTAGCCTACATAGAATAAGGAAATACACTATTTAAAAAGATATATCGTGGCCTGCGTGTAAGTTTCATGGAATTAACTAGGAGGACGGCTGCGACCATTATTTACATTACCAGGGTGTTACCATACTTTTGTAACGTTCACATTGTAACGTTTTCACATTCGTTACACTTCCTCCAAAATTGTTACACTTCTCAAAAACCGTTACCTTCTCAAAAAAACCATTACACTTCTCAAAACCGTTACACTGCACCCTCCTTTCTTCAGGCCCGTGTTCGGGCCTACTAAACTTTAACTTAGTGTGACACGTAGGTGTAATTCCCTCTACAATTAACCTGACCCTGAGTGTGACAATCTTAAAACACAAATAAGTATGTCCCCCTATTGCATTGCACCCTGTCTAACAGACTCAAGCCCACAGCTAACCGAATTACGGAATTATTCTCAAACTATACATTTACGGTGGGGAGCATTATTTACAATGACGTGATTTCTTATTTACAACGCAACCCAGGACCTGTGTTTTTTTTTCTTTTTTTTTTCTTTTTAGGGAACAAGAAAAAGAAATTCCTGTTGGGAGGGAGGAGACAGCACGCATTGCATCGATGCACCAGTACCAATACCACCAAAGCACCCAAAAGCACCAAAAGCACCACAAGCACCACAAAGCACCAAAAGCACCACTCGGTGCGCAGTTACCATGGTTCATAATAAACACAACAAAACAACTGGTGGTGGTCTTCTCTTTCTCTGCTGGGCCGATGTTCTTCCCGACATCTTCTAGCTTCATGCGGCCTACTTGGAAATAATAAAAAAAGCACAACTTGTGTTCGTTTTTTATTTAGGGCCTCAGGGGCCAACTAAGGGTGGTCCACCTGTTTGGCATAGGTGCCACCTTACCGAGGTCCGCTAGCAAGATTCCCTGGCCACTATGGCCGGTCTCCAACAGAGGTGCCCTGCCCCAGAACCTGGGGTCCATCAAGTGGTACTTGGCCGCAGAACAGCGGTCCATAAAGTGGTACATCAACGCAATGCATGCTGGTTCTGGGAATCTCGTGCGCACAATGGCCACCTCACGCATGCTCCCCTCGGCACCCAATGGCGCACAGGTCATGTGGGAGACAAAAGAGACAATTGAGCGAGGGGTAAGGTCACAAGGGTACACATCAATAAGGCAATGCAAGGCGAAATGCGTACGGAGGGCGAAGTGAGAAAGCTTGTCCCTACCGTACGTCACCCCCCTGTCACCTACACTACCCTTGCCCTTACCCCATATTTACAAAATCTACCCATTTACAAATTCGTCACTACTGTCACGTCTTCCCCATATTTCTCCTATACCAAATTCGTCTCCACAATCCCTCGTCTTCAAAATTTGCCATCACCAAATTCATCATCAATCCTCATAAGGAGGAAGAGATGGAATTACGCACAATGTCACACCCACGTCATGATGCGTCTCACAATCCAAACATTTGCATCATAAAAAATAATCAAAACATGGCATGGTGTGGAGTACCTGTCACCTCAGGTGAGTGGATGCAGATGGTGCAAGGAGACTTCATCCTAACTACTTTCTAAATGACATTAACACACTTTACACTACCCGGGGTCTTTCCCTGCCAATCCATTGGCCAACTTACACTATGGGTTCTATAAACCAATTCCCATTGACCAAACTGTGGTGCTTCTCAATTTGGGGTCTCACTCCCCCGATTCATCTCCCGGTGCCTTCGCACAATTTCTGGGCTGCGACGTGTAGTTCTCCCAGCAGGTCTACCCACCTGCACACCTCCACCACTGCAGTTGCCACCTGAGCTTACCTAGCTCCTCACCCTAACCTAACTAACTGGGGAAGGCCCTCTCCTGGCTCTGTCACCCCTTGGTGCCCTCTGGCACTGGGCTACCCGGGTCCGTCCTCCGGATCCTCGGGCCCCATCCACAACTACCGGCTCCCAGAGCCCACCTGCGGCCTCACCTGGCCGACATCCTCACAGTGGTGGAGTGCCCAAACCAACTACACACACTAACAGGCTACACGCCCAGCCATTTCCACAACACTAATGCACCCATCCAAAGACCATTCTTTCACCCGCACCACAGATGCCAATATCCAACCACAATTTACCTATACCCTCTACCTAACACTTACTCTACCCGCCCCGGGTATCCGTGATGGGGGTCCACTCTTCCCCCATTCACACCTTCGCACCATCCACTCCACTCCACTATTTCCACCATACTCACTCCACGACCATCCATTCCAATACTCCAGATATTCCACACTACCATTTATTCCACACAGCCACATACACCTGTTGTTGCACACCTGTGCCCTCACACCTGGTGCCACCTGCACCCTCCTTTCTTCCTGGACCATTTGGTCAACACAACACACATCACCATCACTCACTCATACACTGCTCCATACACCTGTTCAGTTGCACACCTGTGCAATCACACCTGTTCAATCTTCAAACACACGGCATTATCTCAGCTAACTACTCCCCTCTGAAACTTGCGCTTCCCAGTCGTCCCTTTAAACTATTGCGCTCCCACGTCATTACCATCCATACTAATCTACCTGCGTCCCCACTACAGGTATCAGTCACTAACTAATCTTAACGTTACCTAATGTCATCTTCGCTAGATCCCTACACACGATATATCCTAACCCACCCGGGCTAGTTTTCACTGCCATCAACCCCATAAGCTAGTGCGCATTTGCCCCACTCTGTGAGGGATGCCAGAGTTGCCATCCCACCACATGGGGCATCTCCCACTACCAATTTTGCACATCATATTTCAACAAATCAAAAATTTGCCGATCATCTGCCAATCACCATACCATCATCAAATTTTGCTTTTTTTTTCTAATTTCAGGGCCAAAACACTATCCTCATCACCCGTCTACTTATTACATCCTCTCGGTGCGCCAATTCACGTCTACAGCCCGGCTTCGTACAGCCGAGCAATGAACGCGGGTTCTTTGGTGCCGGCGGCTGGATGCGTCCGGCACTCGGTGCAGGGACGGGGGCTTACCCGTGCCGAGATCCCACGCACCACCTCGGCGTGGAGCCATCCAATGTCCCGATCTCGACCTGCCGGCACGTCTCAATAGAAAGTGGTCGCCATGACGACCCTTCCTATCGGGCTGCCCGCTCCGCCTAGTGGAGCCCGGACGCGGCCGTTCCAAGCGAGGCACAGCGTGGATCGCGTACGGCGGTTCTTTCGAAACCGCTGTGGTTCGGATCCCCGCTGGTCCTCGCGGCACGCGAAGCTGCCCGACGCGCACCGAGGGCCCGATTCGGCTATAAGTCGTTCTAACCTCTAACCCGGTTACCGTCGATGCCTCACCTGCATGCTTAAACGCATATGCTACCCCTTTCTTCCTCATACATCCAGCCGTTCCCATGCTCCTCGTACCTTTCCTTACACACCCAGGTACACTCATTCCACTCCCAGCCTTGGTCACACACCTGACCACCGAACACCTTGGCACACATTCGTCGCTCGCACACCTCACCAACACACCTCTTCGCGCCCCTTCCTCGGTCACCTCTTCTGTGACAATCACAGGTGTGTTCTCACTCGCACACCCAACCACGTGCCTCACGACCAACTCAAGTGTGCATTCCCACACACGCTCTACCATTCCAGGTGTACATCCTCGCTCACCTGTCACAACCAACTCACGCTCCGTGTCACTCTCACTACTCTCACCTCCACTCTCGGTCGCGCACTCACCCTTACTCTCGACAGCACACTCTTTCCTCATGCACCCGTCCGTTACACACCTTTCTCACGCATCCTCTTGCGCACACTCTTTCGTTACATCCTCTGTAACTCTCCCCACAGGCGTGCATTCTCCTTCACTCTTGACAGCGCACTCTTTCCCCATGCACCTGTCCGTTACACACCTTTCTCGCGCATCCTCTTGCGCACACTCTTTCGTTACTTCCTCCGTAACACTTACCACACCGCGCTTCCATGTACCCCCTCGCACACGCGCTACGACCGACTCACTCTCGACGGCACACTCACTCCTTGGCGTGCACTTTTTCCTCACACACCCCATGGTCGGACATTCTCGCACACCTCTTTTTTTGCACACCAGACCTGTCGCACACTTCACCAACGGCCTTTCACGAACACCCGGGTCTAAATCAACCCCCAAGCCGACTGAAGCTTTCCTCACATCATCTACATTGCCACTCACCTCCGTACCTCGTCTCCGCACCTCCTTTGCCACCTGCAAACTCTTTATTTGGTTAGTGAGCATCACATTATGAGTTGAGCACCGACCTTGCACATATTCCATCACCTCCTCCTGGATTTCTCTTTTAGTTTCTGTCCGTCTCTTCTTAATTTCACTCACCTCTTCTTCCACTTCCTCTAATTTTTGCTTCACCTCTTTTATTTCCCAGTGCGTCTCCTCAAGTTCGTCCTCTAAGGCTACCGTGACCGTCTCTATGTGCATCCTCACCTGCCGGTCCTTTGTCTCCATTATCTCTGTCACCTCGTCCACCCTCATTGTCAGTTCCTCACGTACCATCTGACATTGCTTCTGTGTCGCTATTAATTCGTTTTTAATTTCTTTTTGTGTCGCCTTTAACCCTCCTAGTACCGCAGTGTTCTTTTGAACCCGCTCCACTAGTTCTTTTTGTCCCTCCGTCAGCTGTTCCACCTCCTCCGTCAGATCTTCTATTCCCCCCTGTAACCTAGCCGTATTATTCCTCACTTCTTTCTCCATATGCTTCTCACCTCGCTTTACCTCCTCGCGTAGCCCCGAAACCTCCTCACTCACACCTCGTCGTATTTCCTCCATCTCTTTTGTAGATGCCACCCTCATCTGTCCCAATTCATCCCTCTGAGCATCCAATTTGGTTTCTACCCCGATTTTTACCTCCTCTATCTGCTCTCCCATTCGTTTGATTTCCCTGGCAGATTGTTCCCCTATTTCCTGCAATTTGTCCTCCATCCTATTTTCTAACCCCATTAACCCATTTTTCACCTCTTTTATCCCGTTGTCTAACCCCTCAAAATTATTGTCTAACTTCTCACCGGTACCCCTCGCTTCGTCCCTCATTACCCCCATTTGGCCCTCCAATCGCTCACCCTGAGCATCCATCCGGTTCCCCATTACCCCCATTTGGCCCTCCAATCGCTCACCCTGAGCATCCATCCGGTTCCCCATTACCCCCATTTTTGCTTCTAGCCTCTCCATAAGGGCCCCCATTTGCAACATAAAAAGGTTCGAATCCACCAGCGGCGCTGCTGCGGTCGCGGGCGCGGCAAAATTTGGTGCCGCTACACCCACGTGCGCGAGGACGCCATTTTGTGCGCCTGATACCCCCTCAACCACCTCCTCATTGCTCTCCTCCTCCCTTTCTTTCCCTAAGTCCTGGGTTACCCCTAACCCGTCTATCTCCCCCACCGACATCCGATCGCCTTGATTGTCCATGGCGCGATCTCAAAATTCGGGTTTTATAAAACAACGCAATTTCGGCAGCTTGTAATTTTGACCAAAAATTTTTTTTCTACACGTTTTAAAAATTTGGTCCGGGCTTCAAATCCCACTCCCAGACACCAATTGTTGCTTAATAACACAATTGGTGTTCCAAAATTTGGGCCTAACAAATTTAGTCCCAGTTCCGAATCCAACTCCTGACAACCAATTGTTACTGACGCGGTTTTAGATGTTATGATGGGCCGAGCGGATGGTCCAACCGCGACCGAACAGTTACTCCCCGATTAGAACCCGATTCCACCCGACGTTGACCAGATCGCACCGCAGATATTCAATCGGGAAACCTCTAAAGCGACCGAAAGAGAAGGAAAAGAGAAGAAGACAGAGTACGGAGGAAGAACAGATTTATTATACACACACAAGCAAAAAGGAAGAGCGACCAAAATTATTTACAAGCAATGGATGGAGAAAGCAGTCACACAGTGCATCGTTAGCTTATTCTATTCAATTTACTTAACCCCAAGACAACGAGAAGGACAGACGACGTTCACACTTACACGGGGGATATTGCAGGCAGGTAGGGCTTGAGGTGGATTGCTGGAGAGGGAGGCAGGGTCGGAGGCAGCAGCTCTCAATTCCTCGCGGTTTTTGGCGGGAAAACCCTTCGTCGCGTATCCGCTGCCGATGCTGTAGACGTCACGCGCTGGCTCGGGCACACCTGCTCCTCTCCTTCTGGTGGAGCCGTCTCCCTCCTTTCAGCGCGTCTCTCCAAAGCTGGTTTCCTTTCCGAGTACCTCTCCTCTTTGGCTTGGAGCGTTTCGCATCTCACCGCTCCTCTTGGTGTCGCCTCTTCACTCATCTCCCAGGTCATCTCCCAGGTCATCTGGTGAAGCAGTCCCTTCCAGTCGCTTTTATAACTCGGGGCGGAATCAAGCCGCCGGCTGCGAGGGCACGCCTACCGGGTCGCTCACCGCGGTGCTGATTGGCCATGCGACCCCCTGGCTCACTCCTCCCCTCTATGACGAGGTGGAGACACGCCTTTCTTCTCCGAGATTAGCACATGGGCAATGGCGGCTTGCGGGATTGAACACAACTCGCACCCTTTTTAAAGGAACTTTGGAGAGCGGAGATGATTTGGGGAAATTGGAAGGGCCTACGCTTATTTTGTTTGATACAATGCAAAGTCAATCTAGTGGGAAACACATATTTAGCCTACATAGAATAAGGAAATACACTATTTAAAAAGATATATCGTGGCCTGCGTGTAAGTTTCATGGAATTAACTAGGAGGACGGCTGCGACCATTATTTACATTACCAGGGTGTTACCATACTTTTGTAACGTTCACATTGTAACGTTTTCACATTCGTTACACTTCCTCCAAAATTGTTACACTTCTCAAAAACCGTTACCTTCTCAAAAAAACCGTTACACTTCTCAAAACCGTTACAATATCAATATTCAGCATTCATAGGAATCAGTAATGGATTTGCAAACTAGCACAAGCAAGCCTGGAACAAAGGAATGATACGCACCATCTAATTATGCACAACATTACACACAATAAATGTCACAGGAATGGTCGTAGCGCTGTCTGTCAGTTGGATCCTTTAATCAGCACAATGACACATTTCAAACTGTATTCCCCATGAGCATGCACATTGCACATGCATTTTTATAACTGCCGCGCAGTGGACAGAAGCCGCATGACACCTGGGTTCAAACTTAGGCACAATTACACTACATGTGTGACCCACTCCCCTGTGTGTGTGTGTGACCCACTTCCCGCTGTGTGTGTTTGTGTGTGTGTGTGACCCACTCCTCTGTGTGTGTATGTGTGACCCACTCCCCTGTGTGTGTGACCCATTCCCCCCCCCTCCCCATGTGTGTGTGTGACCCACTCCCCTGTGTGTGTGTGTGTGTGTGTGTGTGCGTGTGTGTGTGCGTGTGTGTGTGTGAGAGAGAGAGAGAGAGAGAGAGAGAGAGAGAGACACCCCTCCGTGTGTGTGTGTGTGTGTGTGACCCCCCCCCTCCGTGTGTGTGTGACCCACTCCCCCATGTGTGTGTGTGACCCACTCCCCCATGTGAGTGTGTGTGTGTGTGACCCACCCCCCTCCTCCCCCGTGTGAGTGTGTGAACCACTCCCCCTTGTGTGTGTGTGTGTATGTGTGTGTGTGAGAGAGAGAGAGAGAGAGAGAGAGATTCCCCCTCTCCCAAACCCTTCCCCGCTCCCCTTCCCCCCCTCCCCTCCCCTCCTCCTCCCCATTCCTCCCTCCCATCCCCCTCCCCTTTCCCCCCTCCCCTCCCCTTTAAGATATAAATTCTCCGTAAAAGAGCTTCCACTTCTGACTGCTCCCCTTCCCCCCCCCCCCTCCCCTTCCCCCTCCCTCCTCTCCTCCTCCCCGTTCCCCTCCCCTCCCCACCGGCAACGCCGGATACTTCTGCTAGTCTATCTATATAACTACATATCTGGGCAGTGTCTGTGTTGTCATTGAACTACTCCCTCAAACTTTTGTTTCCGTGGTTGTGAAGTGTTTTTAATAACGTGGTGGTGCGGTGTTTAAATTACGTGGTGGTGAGATGTTTTGAATTACGTAGCGGTGAGGTATTTTGAATTTTGTGGTGGTGAGGTGTTTTGAACTATCTGGTGGTGAGGTGTTTTGAATTATGTAGTGGTGAGGTGTTTTGAATTATGTGGTGGTGAAGTGTTTTGAATTACGTGGTGGTGAGGTGTTTTGAATTTCATGGTGGTGAGGTGTTTTGAATTACGTGGTGGTGAGGTGTTTTGAATTATGTGGCTGCGCGGTGTTTTTTAATTATGTGGTGGTGAGGTGTTTTGAATTACGTGGTGGTGAGGTGTTTTTGAATTATGTGGCTGTGCGGTGTTTGTTAATTACGTGGTGGTGACGTGTTTTGAATTTCGTGGTGGTGAGGTGTTTTGAATTTTGGGGTGGTAAGGTGTTTTGCATTTCATGGTAGTGAGGTGTTTTTAATTACATGGTGGTGAAGTGTTTTTAATTACCTGGTCGTGAGGTGTTTTGAATTATGTGGTGGAGAGGTGTTTTAAATTTCGTGGTGGTAAGGAGTTTTGAATTACTTGGTGGTGAGGTGGTTTGAATTATGTGGTGGTGAGGTGTTATCAATTTCGTGGTGGTGAGGTGTTTTAAATGACCTGGTGGTTGAGGTGTTTTGAATTACTTGGTGGTGAGGTGTTTTTAATTACTTGGTGGTGAGGTGTTTTGAATTACTTGGTGGTGAGGTGTTTTTGCACCTCACTGAGGGTCCTGAGGAACAAAAAACCCCAAAATATCCCAAGGATGAAAAAGAGCTTGAATACACAAAAGTCCCAAATGAACCAGAGGACCCAAAATACCCTGAGGACTCCAAAGACCCAAAAGTAGAGTAATTATTGGAATTGCAGATGGTGGCTTGCAAACCGAGCCTCAAGGTCGGTTTATGGAAGCGGTTTTTAAAAAATCACAATAAATACAGGTTGGTTGGTGGAAGGCACATAACAAGGACGTGACATTTGCTGAATGTGACATGCAAAGTGCACAGAGTAAACTGAGTGTTAATTTACGTCTGTAAAACGTGTTAATTTATGTTCATATATAGTGTTCATTTACGTCTGTTAATTTACATCTGGAGGCCCAGGCTTTAGACTTTGGCACACGGCTGCACCGTCAAATAAACTGTGCCAACCCGTCATTTTTGATGGGCTTTATACTAATAATAATATATATATACACTAGCAGAAGTACCCGGCATTGCCGGGTGGGGGGAGGAGGAGGGGAG
This sequence comes from Myxine glutinosa, assembly GCF_964187855.1. Taxonomy (NCBI): domain Eukaryota; kingdom Metazoa; phylum Chordata; class Myxini; order Myxiniformes; family Myxinidae; genus Myxine; species Myxine glutinosa. The sequence goes on along the minus strand of NC_136267.1, from coordinate 134,670,135 downwards.
GGGGAAGAGGAGGGGAGGGGAACGGGGGGAGGTGGAGGGGGAAGGGGGGGAGGAGAATGGGGGGGGGGAGGGGGGAGGGGAGGGGGAAGGGGGGAGGGGAAGGGGGGAGGGGTGAGGGGTAGGGGGGAGGGGAGGGTGCGGGGGTGCCCGGGGGGAAGAAGGGCCCCTTCTTCCAGTGAAACCTTGGTGAATCTTGTGAACAGCATGCCTCGACGTGTACGTGCTCACCTGAATGCTCGTGGGGGTTACACGAAGTACTGAACTGTAATTTTACTGTCCGTAATCCCAGTCATAATTTAGCTTTTGTTTTTGTTGAAAAAAAAATTGGCTAATGTGCAAAATAAAGAGATACTTCTGGAAAACATACAGAAGTTTAACACAGTACTGTCCGTGAATTGAGTTCGATATCAGTTTACATCACTTTCAAGGATCAATTTATTTGCTTCGAAATGTCAAATGTGGTTTTTTTTCTTTTAAAGGTCACATTAACAAAATCTACAATAATTTCAACATAATTCCAATGAACTTTTGGTTCTAAGTCATCTTGAAAAGTAAATTCACCCCACAAAAAAAAAATTCCATATTAAATGCCAAGTCTGTATATATATATATATATATATATATATATATATATATATATATATATATATATATATATATATATATATATATATTGTTACGGATCGCGGATTAGATGTTATTTACCGAGCGGTGGTATTGCCGCGACCTAACAGTTCCCCGATTCTTCCCCAACTCACCCGATTCCACCCGAACGTTGGCCAAATCGCGCTACGCTAAATCAATGATTGGAAAGGACACAACGACTGGGATAAATGAAACGACGCAAGGGGTACAGTTCTCAAGACCTCCGGAGGAGGGTATAATTAGTGGTGGAGAAAAAGGGGTAGATTACAAGGTAGAGTGAGGTAAAAGACACAGAAGAGATGGGCACTTAAATACAATCTTATCTTATCCCAGACAGACCACAGACAAACGGAACAAGGCTGACTTACACAGGGATTGATGGCAGGAAGGGACAGGTAGTCGATAGCACAAGGTGCACCTTGGCTCGGGGGCAGGATCAAGCACGGTCCAAGAGATGCAGGGAGGTCTCACTGCGCTCGGAAGGGACGTCTCTCTTGCTTCAAGCTCAGCGCGCATCTGACGTCACCTCCCTCTTCCTGCGCATGCTCAGCGGGGAGTGACACGCCCTCGGCTGGTTGGCTCCGCCCCAGATGGGACCGGTCCGCCGCTTCCATTGGGTGCGGGGGTTACCGGGCTCCGCCCTTGACGAGGAGCTGACAGGGAGCCCCTATTTGGTAACCCCGTCGAGCACATGTTCGATGGCGGCTCGCTGGGAAGGCCTCATGCCCTCCCAACACCCCCTACCAACCAAGCCGGAGTGAGGACGCGCACTCCCTGTGCACGCCGCCGCCGTTGCTGTTGTTGTTGTTGTTGTTGCTGAACCGTGAGGAAGAGCTGCGGGGAGGTATTGGGAGGTCCTAAACTTCCTAACGGTGCCATACAATCACATTCTGGTGCAACGAAGGGTCAGAATTAATGGAAACGAGTCCTTAACTGACATAGACTAAGAATAACTAGCAAGATGTCCTATAGTTGTCTACGTGAGATGCGGTGGACCTGGATGTGACATTTAATGGGGGAAATAGGGGGAGGTCGGGTCTACAGAGTGTTGTTTACAGAAAATGGGACTAGGGAATGGGGGGATTGGGGATAGTTGGGAAGTATTGAGGAAATAGGGGAATATTTACAAGTGGATATGGATGGATGCAAATCCCATATCCGCAACAATATATATATATATATATATATACATATATATATATATATATATATATATATATATATATATATATATATTATATATACATATATATACACAAAGTCAAGGTTCGTGGAGGAGCTATAACATATAACTGATGAGGGTTTAGCAGAACAAAGGGAACCGTAGAAAGAGAGGCGAGGGGAACACACCAACAGCTGTGTAGAAGGGACTAAATAAATGGAGACTTGGACATTCCCCTCCTCCCGGAGGGGAGAGCAATACTCCGTCAAGCTGCAAATGAATATGATGAGCAAATGGCATCCAAAATAACCAAGTGGCATCTGAAACAAGATGCCACTTGGTTATTTTTTGCTGAAGATGTATTTTAAGGATTGCAAAATATATTAAGAAGATATTAAGGAGTGAAAAACCTTCCTATGCAGTGCCTTGGAGTACACATCACATCATTATAGCCTGGAACCATTATTATTCCATTTTTCCTGCTTCAAGCAGTGAAGTACAATGCCCTATAATCATGTGTTGGTATTTCTTGCGAGGAGGCCAGGCCACAGACGTTGGAGATTTATTCAGCAAACCAGTTTGGCCCTCTTGTCACTTTTCTTCCGCCCTCATTTGGCCATGTGCCATACGCACTTTCTAACTGTCCCTCAATGGCTCTGCAGGGTCACTCACGTTCATCATCAAACCCCATCCTTATGTGGCGTCTTAAGTACAACCTATCATTTTAGCTTCACACATTTGTACCATTTTTGTCCTATATGTGGTATGTACCACCTCCCAAACTCTATCCAGTGGTGCTTCCTCTAAGAAGGCATCCACCCCATAAAATGCCATTCATGACTACACAATCAGATTATGCAAAAGTGAACACTGTGCACATCCATATATTGTCTTATTTCCCAATCTTTGCTTCACAATTTATCTGGCATGAAGGCTTTCCTTTAACCCAATAATTTTGTCCAACTTCTTTTTGTGCTTTGCACCAATAATCCAAAGCCTGGTTAATGGTTAAGGTGACTGGCTTAACTCTATAGTCATACCAACATATTTTACTGCCTAATCTCACCAACCCAACTCAGAAGCACAGAACCGAACATAAGGTACATTGTAATAATTTTAAATAAGGTACATTGTAAAAAATAGGGTACATTTTGGACCCCAGACATAATTTGCTTGTAACTCTGTGCAGCAAGATGGAATCTTAAAACATTTATGACTAGCTCATATATGTAGACAAACTAATGAAAAATGACTCGTAGAGCGACACTTGGCAAAAGAGAACGGAATAGAATGGCATTTTTGTCCAACTTCTTTTTGTCACTTTGCCTTATCCTTGATTGAACTAAGATAGGCTCGACTGAGGTAGAGCATCCTTTTGGCCTCCAAATAATTGATAGTTGAATCCAGTGACCTGATATGCAAATCGTGTTCAGATTTTAAGTTAATCGGATGAAAATTAACAATTTTAGAAATTTGGCCTATGTTGACATTTTGACCTATGTTGACCTCAAATATAATTAATTGGTGGTTGAAATCAGTAAGCTGATATGCAAATCCTATTCAAATTTAAATTCAATCAGATGAAAATTGAGGATTTTAAAAATCTGAAAAATATTTTGATCTAACCTTTTGACCTCAAAAATAAATGGGACTTTGTCTGACCACGAACTCTACAATTTGGTGAAGTTTCGTGAAGATCTATTTCAAATTGTGACCTGTAGGCAAGTATAAGTGAGCGGACAGACAAACACACACACAAAAACACACACACACAAACTGGAATTATGAATGTAGTTGTAAAAAAAATTTTTTTGCCAAGTAACAAACAGACAAAGAGACAGACCAATGAACTTGAAAAATCTTCGATTTTGCAAGAAAAAAAAGTCAACTGACCAATATAGTTAAATCTTCGATTTTGCCAGTAATAACACATCAAAAGGTATGCCTGGGATCCAAATAGACTACTGTTGGTAGGGCTAAGTTTATGATCTTAGGGTCTTGAGTTCGAGCTCCTGTCATGCCGTTGAAATAACACCAGGTGGGTTGACTCAGCCTGTCATCCTTCCTAGGTCGGCAAAATGAGCATCAATGACCATGCTTCCAGAAAATGATGCAACCAGCCGCCACAGGCTGCATGGGAAACATCAACAACCAATAATCCATGTGAAGGCGATAGTGTGAACCTGAAAATGTTGATATCATAATCACAAACATTAGCAATACTAAGATAGGCAAAATCTACAAATGAGGTGGGCAGGCAATATACCTGTGACGGAGGGACAGGTAAAATGAAGAAAAAGAAAGAGGTGGACAAAAATAATGCACTAGAAAGATGGGGAGTGAAGAAGAGGTTGGATAAAGGTGGAAGGCGGTTAGGAGTAGAGAGGATAATAAGAAGTCAAATGAAAGGTAATGTATTGGGTGTACGAAGTGTGCAACATTTATTGCAATGGTTAACTTGGAAATGTACTCGTCTGGCAGCACTAAACTAAACTGCATTACTTTGTCAAATACGATGTGGAATTCCTTACCGCACTATTATGCCATGTGATGAACTCATTTGAATGTCACAATGCTCAGCGATATTTTAAAGTGAAAACGGGAATTATATTCGTAAAATGAACCAATCTTGGTGAGACAAAATTTCTGTGCGAACCAATCAAACGTCACACCTCGCGATCCTTCAACAAGAATACCTATTTTTTTTGCTGCAACAACACAACTGGCCATACCTATGCACCATAAACACATGTTTCGGAGAATGCATGCAATGGGCATGCGAGGAATTTACAACAGAGGAAATGGCTATTCCTATTAGAAAGTAATAGAAGAGTATTCTGTTATCTATGTAATCTTAAAATGAAACGTAATATCGTGTTCTGCAAATATGAGTCAATACAATAACTCTATGATTAGAACATATATAGGCCTACACTGCCTTCAGAAAGTATTCACACCCCTTGACTATATTCACTTTTTTTTTGTTACAGCCCAAATTTAAAATGGATTAAATTGAGATATTTTGTAACTGATCTACACATAATACCCCAAAATATCAAAGGGGATTTTTATAGCATAGCCCATAGGGCAAAGCTGTCTAGAATAGTGTTTGTCTGTCCGTATGTCCCCGGAAATGTATACCAATCAGAGCTGAGGATCTGGTCACATGACAGGGTGATGTGATTACGTCTCATGTCATTACGGCATATGGCAGGTGACTCCGCACACCGCCATTTTGATTTATATGTCGTTCATGCCGAACATATATCGTCAAACCTGTCATATATCACAATCACCCTGCTCTACCTTAACGTTTTTCATTCAGTGTGAAACACAAACAAACGGATTGTTAAAATGACCATCAAATATCGAAAGCATCGGCGTTACGTCTCTTCCAACGACACAGTACGCATAGGCCTTAGGCTTCATGCACCTTCATGCCTCACCTTCAGGTCGCTTCGGGCAAATTAGCCCAGGTTTTTTAATACAGTAGTATTGTTTTTGTAATAATAATCATAGCGTTAATACTAATAATATAGTAAATTTAATTGTAACACTGCAATCCCTTTGTCGTTATTGCAAAGTTTTGAGATTGAAGCGGTGTATGGTTAATTCATTGTTGACTCGAAACATAGAATACACCATTGTCTCAATCCAATCTCTTCACTTCCCATGGTAACAGCAGCTTAGAGACTTACAGGACTTCAAAAAAAAAAGTAATACCTACATTATTTGCTAACTGGTATCCCTACCCAGGTCATACTATCCTCTTCAACTAAAGTATCAAACAATCCCGGCTACACCGCTGTTAAACATTCGGTCTTGTTTTTTTAGAAATTATTACAAAATAAAAAAAAAATGAAAACCTGAATGTCTTGAGTCAATAAGTATTCAACCCCTCCAGTGGCATAGTTTGGGTTTGTGGAGCCCAGGGCCAAAGGTCAATACTAGCACCCCACAATACTAGCACCTAGCGTAAGGAATTTATATTGGAGAGGGAAGGGAGGGATATAAAGAGCTCTTAGGCATGACAAGAAGATACAAAAATAGATTAATAAAATAAAGATTTTAAAGAGATTATAAAGATTATAAAGGAAAAATTATGTAAAAAATGAAGGAAAAAAAAGAGATTATAAAGAAAAAAAATAGATAACTTATTATAAAGAGCTTTTAAAAGAGCTTTTTTCCAGCAGGCTCCGCAGCAGAGCTAAGCTCCCCTACTATTTCCAAAGAACACCATGATATCTTTAACATTCACCAACGAGTGACGGCAGATGGCACACACATTGATAAATCATGCTAGGTATGAAACACCAGGATGACGGTTTATCGCTGGATTCAAACCCAGGCTAGACTGGTTAGAGGCGAGTGTGTATGCCTCTAGGTCTAGGCCATCTGCCATCGCAACACATTTGCTGAGGCCTCTCACCATGTTTACCCTTCCGTAGAGATCCTTGGAGTGCCAGCACCTCCTTCACTTTTTTCCCCCTATACACCTGTCGTCATCATACGTTGTAAGTCGTAGGTCACACGCCATTGCCTATCTCATGCGTACACATGGGCTGGGCTTAAGGAAACTCTATCCATGAAAGAGAGAAAGAGAAAAAATAAGAATTATCCTCGAATAGCCGCAAAGAGGGTGAAATGATAGGAAAATGGAATTCCAATCCCAGACGTCAAAAAAGAAAAGAGAAGCAGATAAGGAATTGTTAACGAACTACCTGATCCGGGCCAACGCGAAGTGGGCTCGTACAGCGCGAGACATCTGGATCTGACCAACATGTAATTACATCATCACAAAATGTCTGTCCAACAAGGGTAACCCCTGCATCCCTTCGGTGTAACCCCTGCATCCCTCTGTGTAACCCCTGCATCCCTTCGGCCGATGATGGATGATCTCCAATCTCCATGTTACGGAAGCATACAGTAACCTCATCCGTTTGAAGATTCACAAGAAAATTCGACAATACAGCCCCTTAATTACTAACATGGGTATAAAAAAAATTCTGTTCAGATGCGATTAGTAGTGATGAAAAATGTTCAACCGGATCAAGTTCACGAGTCCGTTCTATTGTAATTTATATGGAGTATAACCCAATGGAGCATGAAAATATGTTTTGGAGGTGTCATTTAGTGCCTCATCTACACTCGTGCTTGGGGCAGTCACCCTGTCCGTCACGACTATCACTATGCCTATGAACCCCTTTGCTATCACACTCCAAATTGATCTCAGGTGCATCCAATCCCTCTATCTATTTGATCATCCTCTATTTGATCATCCTCAAGATGTTTCCACAACTTTAATGGTGTCCACCTGTGGCAAATTCAATTAAATGGACATGGTATACAAAGAAGCACACATTTTTATATACAGTCACGTGAAAAAGTAAGTACACCCCATGTAAAGTTTTGACTTTTTCAACATATTTCAACATATTTCAACATACAGCTATTTCATCTTCATTTCAACAATATTGATAGATAAAGGTGATATAATATAACAAATATCATGAAACATTTACATTTTGAAGTCCATTGTATAATTTAAATAAACATAAATGCAAATTTTGCATGTGGAAAAAGTAAGTACACCCTTGGCTCTAATAGGTGGTATTGCCCCCTTTGGCAGAAACAACTTCAAGTAGGCATTTCTTATAACTGTCTACCAGTCTCTGACATCGACTGGGAGAAATTTTTGCCCACTCCTCCATTCAGAATTATTTCAGCTGTGCGATGTTTGAGGGGTTTCTTGCATGCACAGCTCGTTTCAAATCCCCCCACAACATCTCGATGGGATTTAGATCCGGGCTTTGACTTGGCCATTCCAGAACCCACCATTTATTTCTTTTCAGCCATTCCTTGGTGGATTTACTGGTATGTTTAGGGTCATTGTCATGTTGCAAGGTCCACCCTCGATTGAGCTTCAACTTTCCGACAGATGGCCTCACATTATCCTCAAGCACCCTCTGGTACAATGAATAATTCACAGTCGATTATATGATGGTGAGCTGCCCAGGCCCTGATGCAGCAAAGCTGCCCCAAACCACAATATTTCCACCACCATGCTTTACAGTTGGTATCAGGTTCTTATGGTCAAATGCTGTCTTTGGTTTTCGCCAAACATGTCTTTTGGTACTGTGGCCAAATATCTCTACCATTGACTCATCTGTCCAGAGCTCATTGTTCCAGAAGTGCTGGTCTTTGCCTAGGCCCAAGGTGTTCATTGGCAAACTTTAGTCTTGCCCTGATGTTCTTTCTGAAGAGCAAAGGTTTCCTCCTGGCACACCTCCCATGTAGATCAAATTTGTGCAGCCTCTTTCTAATGGTAAACTCATGCACTTTGACATCAACAGTGGCAAGAGCTACCTGTCGGTCCCGTGATGACATTCTGGGGTTCTTGGAGTCTTCTTTCAGCATCTTGCGGTCTGCTCTCGGGCTGAACTTGCGGGGGCGGCCTGGCCTGAACAAGTTGGCAGTTGTTTGGAACTTCTCCACTTGTAGATGATCTTCCGGACAGTCGACTGATTGATTTCAAATTGTTTGGAGATCTTTTTAAATCCCTTCCCAGACTCGTAGGCATCTATAACCTTCTCTCTGAAGGCCTCAGAGAGCTCTTTTTATCTTGGCATGTTGACGCCGCACACTTCAACACCAAAGAGCAAACCAAACGAAATGTCTGAGGTTTAAATAAGACGGGTTCCTCCAAGATCCTCTCTAACGATGTTCTAATCATTTGCACCTGAGCTGGTGCACCTGATTCTAATTTTAGGTATTTGAAGCAGTGATAAGTTTAGGGGTGTACTTCCTTTTTCCACATGCGAAATTTGCATTTATGTTTATTTGAATTATACAATGGACTACAAAATGTAAATGTTTCATGATATTTGTTATATTATATCACCTTTATCTATCAATATTGTTGAAATGAGAATCAAATAGCTGTATGTTGAAATATGTTGAAAAAGTCAAAACTTTACATGGGGTGTACTTACTTTTTCACATGACTGTAAGTTCCCACAGTTGACAGTGCATGTCAGAGCAGAAACTCTACCATGAAGTCCAAGGAACTCTCCGTAGAACTCTGAGATAGAATTGTGAGGCATAGATCTGGGGAATGATATAAAACAAATTCTAGTGTTGAAAGTTCACAAGAGAACACTGAGCTCCATCATTAGGAAATGGAAAGAATATGGAATTGCCCAGACTCTTCCTAGCGCTGGTCGTCTGACCAAACTGAGCAACCGGGCAAGAAGGACCTGGTTGACCCATTGGAGGTGACCAAGAACCCATTGACCACTGACAGAACTACAGAGTTCCTTGGCTGAGATGGGAGAACCTACCGGAAGGACAACATTCTCTGCAGCACTTCACAAATCTAGGCTTTATGGGAGATTGGCCTGACAGAAGCCACTCCTGACAAAAAGGACATGACAGCGTGCCTTGAGTTTGCACAAAGGAATGTGAAAGACTCAGAGCATGAGGTGAAATATTCTGTGATCTGATGAGACGAAACTTGAACTCTTTGGACTGAATGAATAGTGCTACATCTGGCAGAAACCGAGCACAGCTCATCACCCATCTAATGCCATCCCTACTGGGAAGGAGGGTGGTGGTAGCATCATGCTATGGGGGTGCTTTTCAGCGGCAGGGACTGGGGGGGGGTAAGGATAGAGGGAACAATGAATGGAGCCAAATAAAGGCAAATCCTTGAGGATAACCTGCTCCAGAATACAAAAGACCTTAAGCCCCTGTCACACCTTGACGATTTAGCCAGCGTATGCCGACATATCAAAATTGAGTGCTGGTGTGAGTCATACGCTGGCATACATCGACAAATTTTGTGCATGCACAAAATTTGTCGACGAGCTCGGCGTACTACGACGTATGCCAGCGTGCTTCAGCGTGCTCTTAACGTATACAAAACTTACCCATAACGTATTCGACGTGTGCCAGTGTATTCGCCAAATTTTTCATATGTCGGCATACGCTGGCTAAAACGTCAAGGTGTGACAGCGGCTTTAGACTGCGGCAAAGATTTACATTCCAACAGGATAATGACCTCAATTATACAGCCAAAGCAACACTGGAATTGCTTCAAAACAAGAATGTGAAAGTCCTTGAGTGGCCCAGCCAAAGCCCCGACTTGAATCACATTGAGAATCTGTGGAAAGACTTGAACATTGCTGTTTGCTGACACTCCCCATCCAACATTACAGAGCTTGGGCAAATCTGCAAGGAAGAATGGGAGAAACTCCCAAATCCAGATGTGCAAAGTTAATACAGACATACCCATGAAGACTCAAGGCTGTAATCGCTGCCAAAGGAACTTACACAACGTTTTGACTCAGGGGGTTGAATACTGATGAATTAGATATTTCTGAATTTCATTTTTAATTATTTTGGAAAAGTTTCTAAAAATAAAACTTCCACTTTGACGTTATGGGGTATTATGTGTATATCAGTGACAACAAAATCTCAAGTTAATCCATTGTACATTTATTCTGTAACACAACAAAATGTGCAAAACCAAGGGGTGTGAATACTTTCTGAAGTCACTTTATATGGACCTTAAACACCTATTTTGGATGGTTTACTCATTTAACTACAATTCTTTGAATCCCATTCATGGTGTCTTTGTATGCCACAGCATTGGTTATATATTCTCCATTACAAACAACAGGTAAAGGATATTTCTGAACATCTTTGTTGAGCTATAGGCATTCTGATGCCAAGGTTGCCCTTTGCCCTTGTCGTCGAAGGCTTTCAACATTCTTACCTGCCTGATTTCCTTCATTTATGCAAGCAGCCATACTCTTCTCGATCGTAGATCTCTTCCGCAGATGCAGATGCATGAAAAGCAAATGCAATGGCAACTGTGCCTGCAGACAGGCTGTAACAGAGTGCAGCATTGCCTGTTTGTGTGCAGGAGACCCACTAAAATGCAACCGATTCGAAAAGTAATTTCCTACCTTTCATACATGTTTGAATCTGTACTTTGTTAAGAGCCATCCGCCTATCTCCATCTTCAATGTTATAAGCGGTGTTTCCATACCCTGTTACTGTGCCAATGAAAGGCTATCCGATATATAATCTAGACTAGGCTGTATGCATAACCAGCGATAATGTTGCTCATAGACCCACAGGTTTCTGAAATGGTTGTGATCAAATTTGACTGAATTAAAGGCTACACATCTTAGAGTTACATGTATAGTCACTTATCAGTGAAATCAATAATTGTTTGTCTTACCTTTGTTCCCTCATCTACTAATTTCAAGAGACACTTTCTGTTCTTAAGCGATACAAGGAACAATGCAGAAATACTACAGTACCCATAACTCACTAAAGAGAGCCTGAGAGATTTACTCATACGTTTTTTATGCGTAGTTTTACCACAAACTTGGCATTCCGTACACTGAGGGTTAAAATGTATCCACTGTTACTAATTTGGTGCATTAAGGGTTAATACACCTTCTAAGAGATAAATGTAAACTATTTCAATGAGATATCTGGTTAAAATCATAATATAGAAAGTCCTGGGGTTGTCTTGTCTTAATGCTAGAAAAATCCCCAGAATGTCGTTTTTATGAAATTTGTGTTTCAAACACAAGGGGTTAATTCCAAAACCTCAAGGTATTTGTAATGTTTATTGTTGTAAAAAACCTACCCTATATGTCAACATAAATCAGTGTTATTTTCATCCATTTATCTCTTTTAGTTTTGTACCAGTGGCCATTTTAAGATCGAAACACCTAGATTTTCACCTCGGCCCAAAAAATATGACCTTTTGACCGCTGATGACGTCATCAGTATTGACCTACTCATTTGCATAGTACGTTTCGGTAGGTCTTATCAAGACCTTTCTAATGATACCCAACATGCATGGTTCCCTTTATAGTAAACCTGTTGAATTCGGATTTTGATTTCCCCTAACCCTAACTTTTGGGCTCGATTATGTGGTCCCTTAAGTTCAAATAACCCCCAAAAATTTGGATTTCGCAAGAGCAAATGCAGAGCAGACCAAACTATTCCTGTGCGGGATGCCTAGGCCTACACAAATCCACCCATGAAAATTTTATAGCACGCCGGTACGGGTTTTTCAAAATTTCAATGCCTGGCTCCCCTACTAATTGGGAAGCACTTCAGTTTGGGCTGGAAAGTGTCACACTGCTGTGGCAAAATCATTACAACTCCATTGCTGTCCTTCAACGCAAAGATGACTTGTTCTTCATGGCAATGTCCTTATCCTCTCACAAGGGCAATTCTTTCTTCCTTTTCTCTGGATAGATCATTTAGCAAATGCAGTTGTGTTGACCTCTTCACAGAAATCTAGTTTTTGGAAAGCCTCAGTTTTATAATATTCCATCAGATATGTGAATTATATGAAGGGATTGTGCACTTGATGATAAAAGCATGAAATTTGGCAGGTGACTAGGGCATGTCCAGAGTAAGAAAACTGGCTATAGGGCCATTGCAAATTTGCTCCATGGTGGCTGTGACAACCACTTTTCCAAACAGGCGGGAACACGCCTGATGAAGTATTTCCAGGTGTCATGATAATGTAATAAAATGAGAATAATCATACTATTATGTGTTGTTTCCCCATCTGTATGTATGTATGTATGTATGTATGTATGTATGTATGTATGTACAGTCACGTGAAAAAGTAAGTACACCCCATGTAAAGTTTTCACTTTTTCAACATATTTCAACATACAGCTATTTGATCTTCATTTCAATAATATTGATAGATAAAGGTGATAAAATATAACAAATATCATGAAACATTTACATTTTGCAGTCCATTGTATAATTTAAATCAACATAAATGCAAATTTCGCATGTGGAAAAAGTAAGTACACCCCCTACATTTATCACTACTTCAAATACCGAAAATTTGAATCAGGTGCACCAGCTCAGGTGCAAATGATTAGAACATCGTTAGAGAGGATCTTGGAGGAACCTGTCTTATTTAAACCTCAGACATTTAGTTTGGTTTGCTCTTTGTTGTTGAAGTGTGCGGCGTCACCATGCCTTGATCAAAAGAGCTCTCTGAGGCCTTCAGAAAGAAGGTTAAAGATGCCTACGAGTCCTGGAAGGGATTTAAAAAGATCTCCAAACAATTTGAAACCAATCATTCGACTGTCCAGAAGATCATCTACAAGTGGAGAAGATTCCAAACAACTGCCAACTTGTTCAGGCCAGGCCGCCCCAGCAGGTTCAGCCCGAGAGCAGACCGCAAGATGCTGAAACAAGTCTCTAAGAACCCCAGAATGTCATCACGGGACCTACAGGTAGCTCTTGCCACTGTTGATGTCAAAGTGCACGAGTCTACCATTAGAAAGAGGCTGCACAAATTTGACCTACATGGGAGGTGTGCCAGGAGGAAACCTTTGCTGTCCAGAAAGAACATCAGGGCAAGAATAAAGTTTGCCAATGAACACCTCGGCAAAGACCAGCACTTCTGGAACAATTTGCTCTTGTCAGATGAGTCAAAGGTAGAGCTATTTGGCCACATTACCAGAAGACATGTTTGGTGAAAACAAAAGACAGTATTTGACCACAAGAACCTGATACCAACTGTAAAGCATGGTGGTGGAAATATTATGGTTTGGGGCAGCTTTGCTGCATCAGGGCCTGGGCAGCTCACCATCGTAGAATCCACTATGAATTCTTCATTGTACCAGAGGGTGCTTGAGGATAATGTGAGGCCATCTGTCGGAAAGTTGAAGCTCAACCGAAGGTGGACCTTGCAACATGACAATGACCCTAAACATACCAGTAAATCCACCAAGGAATGGCTGAAAAGAAAGAAATGGAGGGTTCTGGAATGGCCAAGTTAAAGCCAGGATCTAAATCCCATCGAGAAGTTGTGGGGGGATTTGAAACGAGCTGTGCATGCAAGAAACCCCTCAAACATCGCACAGCTGAAATAATTCTGAATGGAGGAGTGGGCAAAAATTTCTCCCAGTCGATGTCAGAGACTGGTAGACAGTTATAAGAAACGCCTACTTGAGGTTGTTTCTGCCAAAGGGGGCAATACCACCTATTAGAGCCAAGGGTGTACCTACTCTTTCAACATGCGAAATTTGCATTTATGTTTATTTAAATTTACAATGGACTACAAAATGCAAATGTTTCATGATATTTGTTATATTATATCACCTTTATCTATCAATATGTTGAAATGAAGATCAAATAGCTGTATGTTGAAATATGTTGAAAAAGTCAAAACTTTACATGGGGTGTACTTACTTTTTCACGTGACTGTATGTATGTATGGCCTGGAATGATAATTACTTACATACTGTTTATTTTGCTTGCAGGTGCTGACCCTAACTCATTTGCGACATCAATCTACATTATGAACTCTGGTGTTGGTCCAACATTTAATTAGTGTTTGGTGGTGGTCAAACTAAATATCGTGACTAACAATGGCGAAGATACAGAAGATCATGGATCCGCAGCAGCCTGCAGGGACATCCAGTCGAGCATGTTAAATAGACTGGGACACATGTTTTTTGTGTCAGGAAGAAACTTCAGAGTCACTGATCTGCCCAGCTAATTCAAGGCGAGGCACAGAGGGAGCAGGTTACAGAACCCGAGCCAGCAATCTTCAGGCATTTGGCAGGATTGGCTGTCTGCCAGGAGCAATACCCTCGCAATACATCTCACAACTGGATGATGGTGATGGAATTGAGGCAACACTGTAACATCATATGGCCAAGTTTCATGACTCTTGCAGGCTGAAATTCAACAAAACCCAGCTGCATCGTGCGGAGAAAAGAAAATCATCAGCCAAAGAAACTACCAGTACAAAAGTGAGCAAGAAGTTCACCCGTCTGAATATGGGGCAGTCTTCAGCTCTTACTGCAAAATGTTTCTTCTGTCGTGAATTTGAGGCTGGGGAGACATTGCATGAATCATCAATATTTGACCTCGATGCTCGGGTCAGGAAATGTGCCCTTCAACTAGAAGACAAGTATCTGCTGGCCAAATTGAGTGCTGGTGACTTGATTGCACAGGAAGCCAAGTACCACGTCAAATGCGTGGTGTATCTGTATAACAGAGCACGAGAAACAAGGTCATCCAAAGAGACTGACGTTGATTCCGTCAACCATGGTATTGCATTAGCTGGACTAATTTCCTATATATAGGAAGCTCGCATGGCCAGTGGAGTGGCTGCAGTATTCCATATGTCAGACCTGGTCAAACTGTACACAGCAGACTGGAACAGCTTGGTACTGAGCTCACTGGACGTGTTCACTCCACCAGGCTTAAGAATTGAATCTTGGCCTATTTTCCAGACATGACAGCAGTAACAAAAGGCCGAGAGGTTGCACTTATTTGCAATGAGGATGTTGGTCCTGCTTTACAAAAAGCATGTGAATATGATGCTGACAGTGAAGCCGTTAATCTTGCAAGAGCTGCTAACATAGTTCGGAGAGACATGCTGAAAATGAAAACAAGATTCCGTGGTTCATTTGGTGATCAGTACCAAGAGGAATCGTTACCAAGTTCCCTTTCTGCACTTGTATCTATGATCCTGAACGGGCCAAATATCAAAACACAAGCAAGTTTCACAACAGTGCCTCAACCAGTACTTACCATCACACAGCTGTTGATGTTAAACAGTTTTGTGCGCCGTTGGGAGGCCTCTACTGCAGCAAGTGCTACAACACACAGCCAACAATGGGAGACGCCTCTGCCAATCTATCTAAGAGTGATGGTTCACACAAAGACACGCAAGAGTGATCTTGTAGACACTCTGTTCAACTTAGGACTGTCTATCTCATATGACAGAGTGCTGAACATCTCCACAGATCTAGGAAACAAGATTTGTCAACACTATGAGACTGAGAAAGCGGTCTGCCCTCCTCATCTGAGAGGTGGTCTCTTCACAACTGTTGCAGTTGATAACATAGACCACAACCCAAGCTCAACAACTGCTCATGATTCATTCCATGGAACAGGCATATCCCCATTTCAGCATCCACATTTTGAAACCAGTGGAGTGAAATGGGGCATGCAGGGATGTGATGATACCCAGACTGGCTCCAAGAAGACCTTGGCCCAGTTGCCAGAATCGTATACCAGTGTGCCTTAAGCCCCAATGCCTAGAAATGATCCACCAGTGCCTAAAACAGATGGGCCAAACAGAGCTGACTGTCGACGTATACCTGAGGTCATGCAGAAAGAATACAGGTAAAGAATGGGAAGTTGTCTTTCATAATTACAGTTGTTCTTTGAAAATGTATACATGTAGTTTTTCTTTGAAAATAAGTTACACTATTGTATTTCTCTTGTGTTTTCAGTTGGCTGGAGCATGTGAAGCAAACAGTTGCTACTGACTCATTCATTGATGAAGAAATTGTCTGCTGGGCTGCATGTCACGTGAGTCAGCAGGCAGTTGGTTCAGAGCCAGAGAGCAGCGTATCTCCTATTGCTCTTCTTCCCCTGTTCTATGACCTTGCAAACTCTGTTGCCATAATTCGTCATTCAATGGATGTTGTACAGAAGGCAGTGCAGACACTCATTCCTGGACAAGTGCCCATCATTACCATGGATCAGCCTCTGTTTACACTTGGAAAGCAAATCCAGTGGAGTGGGCCCACAAGCTATGGTGAGGACAAATGCATTGTAATGTTCAGTGGACTGCACATTGAAATGGCAGCTCTTAAGACACTTGGAGATCTTCTAGACAATAGTGGATGGACCAGTGTACTGGTAGATGCAGGTGTGGCCACATCCGGCACTGCAGATTCATTTCTCAAAGCCTCTCATGTTACTCGAACACATCATGCTCATCAGGTGACAGCCTGTGCTCTGAGTCAGTCCTCAAATTCAGTTTTGGCTCATCATACTGAATTTGGAGCTCAAGCTAATGATCTATGTGAGAGCAATACGTGAGGCAGACTTCTGGCTGTACGTGGATGCTTTGACCAAGATCACACCCTGGTCCTTTGCTCTAGACCACATTAATGATGTCAGGTGGGTTCCTGTCCATTTGCGTGACATGGTAACATTGGAAATGAAACATCCAGAGATCTTTGCAGAGTTTCTCAAAGGAAACTTTGTGGTGAAGAAGACATGTCGAGCATTCTCTGCAATAGCAATTGTAGTGAAATTATACCAAGGTGAACCCAGGGGTGCTCGTTACGGAAGGGGCGTCTATAAGACCCGGGACAACCGGGGCGCGCGGACACTCCAGCGGCACTCACTGTGACATAGTCCAGTAGTTTGAATGGTATGTATGCCCCAAATGCTGCGCTGACAATGCGCTGCACTAACCATTGTTATATTGAATCAACCATTGCTGCTCATGAAATGCTCTGATTTAATGCCTGTTGCATGCATGTATTCTTACAGGATGTACTGCAGATCTAAATGATATTAAACCTACCCAGAGGTCAAGTCGTGTCTGAGCTTGATTTTCACGACAGCAATAGATCAGGTCCATGAACAAAACAATGCTGCAGTGAAGGGTGATGGGGAGCTGTTGGCCTGACTGAGAATCCAGCAGCACTGAGGCGATGGATGGTTTGTGGCCTTGAAATGGCACGAGTTATTGAAGAGTTTGAAAGCTCAACAGAGAGGAGAAAGAAGTCAGATCACAGGCATCATGATCAGGCACCACACACACAGAAGGCATTTGCTAAAGATGTCAAATCACTGAGAGATACAATAGAAAGACTGGGGAATCCCTTCTGTGAGGATAGCGGTGATCTTCTCATACTGGACAGTAGAGACCTTTTTGATCCTGCTGTCATAGACACTGTATGTCACATTAAGAAGCTTGGACAAGATCACAACAACACATATGTCACAGAGCGCCTAGTCAACCAAACAAAACATATTTATGAGCCAATCAAGAGGAACAACCTGCTCCTCTTCAGTCGGCCTCCAGCCCAACGTAAGTCAAAGGGACAACAGCAGCTAACATCACTGAAGAACGACTGTAATTTGCTCTCTAGGCCATACATTGCCCCACAGATATGAGATGGGGACCTCAACGAGTTCTTTCAACATGAGAATCAGGCTTTCCCACCTTTGCTGTCACAGATGGGCAAGTTGAGAACTGGAGTGAAATCACACCTGGTAGGCTGCCTGGAAGAACTCGTTCCTTCACAAACCAGTGCATCTGCACCAGCTGCAGATGTTATTGTTCTTGATGGAGCTGTAGTTGTCAATATGCTGCAACATGGTCCAGCTAAAACATTTGAGGATTATGCAACTGCAGTGTTCCTACCTCACATCAGAGCTCACCTGCAGCAAGCAAGACGGGTAGACATTGTGTGGGATGAGTATGTTATGGACAGTCTGAAGGCATGTACATGGAAGAGAAGAGGGAAAGTAGTTATAATATGTGTAGAGCCATCCACCCTTGTTCCTAGGAATTGGAATGAGTTTATCAGGATTGATGAGAACAAGGTGGAACTGTTCTCTTTTCTGGCAGTCTGCATTGGATCAATGGATACCGACTAGCAAGTCATCACCACACTTCACTCTGGCATCCTTTGTAATCAGCGTCGAGATGAAGAAGGTCTTGCTCCCTTCAACCACGAGGAAGCTGATACAAGAATCATACTCCATGTGCAGGATGCTGTGAAACAAGGGTATACAAAGATCTCAATCCGCACAGTTGATACTGATGTGGTGGTTCTGGCAGTGACAGCAGCATAGCAACTCAACATTACTGAGCTGTGGGGTGCCTTTGGAACTGAAAAGAACTTTTGTATCTTGGCAGCTCACGATATGGCTCTGGGTCTTGAGAAGTGTGCAGCTCTGCCAGTGTTTCTTGCATTCACGGGATGTGACACTGTCTCGTTCTTTGCTGATCGAGGAAAGAAGACTGCATGGGACACATGGAGGTGCTACATTGAGGTGACATCAGCATTTTGCACATTGAGTGCTACTCCAGAGTCTGTAGATGATTCAATAGAGCAACTAGAGCGCTTTGTGATCTTGCTATATGACCATACTAATAGTGAGCAATGTGTCAATCAGGCCCACAAACAGCTCTTTTCTCAGAATGGTGGAGCACTCGATGGTCGTCTTCCAACAAAGGCAGCATTAATCCAATACACAGCATACCAAGCTGGTTACTGCTGGGGCAAAATGATGATTGTAGCTCCTCAGCTTCCAAGCCCAAGCGAATGGGGATGGAACAAGAGTCACAATGGGGAATGGGATGCATGCTGGACAACACTTCCAGAAGCATCAAAGGCCTGCTGGGAACTCTTGAGATGCGGCTGTAAGAAGGGCTGTAGAGGGCTGTGTAAATGTGTTAAGGCAGCTCTTCTATGTACAGCACTTTGTGAATGTGAAGGAGAATGTGCAGCTTAAGTATCACAGCAGAGTAGTGAGCATCCGCCTATACCCAGGGGGCCAAGGGGGTTTACCAGACATGGGCTGTTGTAAAAGGTTGTGCCCCAGAAATCATATCTACACATGCCTAGGAACACAACCTAGGTCAACAACCTCGCCAACAAGCTGCTGGAAATGTAGTATCACCCTATATGTGATCTAACTCAAATACCACTCTAGGTGCGTTTTTTGGTTATCAGCAGCAGTGGCTTTTTCTGCTCTATATCAAAGAAATATCAGATATTAATGACTCAAACAAGCTACATATGTAAATTTACTGCTATTATGATTTCCCCATACAGGATCAAGGTGCACAGCTGACAGAGTTTTGCTGTATGGCTGATTTTTATGAATGATTTAATATTTACTCATTTTCAGACAAGTGTGAAATAATATCAACATGCACTTCTGGATGAGATTTGCTCCAAGTGAAGTTGTGTTCTTAATATATATACTCCTTTGCACTTTTAACTACAATGTCTAATGAATTAGTTTGTGTTTCAGATAACACAGCCGGGAGAAAAATGACCAGTCAAGCTGGGAAGAGGCTGGTTCAAGAGGCACTGTTACTGGAACAACCAAAGAAAAGGCGGGAGGATGGCTGGAACACAGACTATGGCAGATGTCTAATATGTCAAGAACCATCAATGAAAGGACTTAATAATGTCCAGGTGATATCAACAGAAAAGCTTCTTGTGGCTATGTCCTGTCGACGGGATCATATTCACAGAAGATTACAAAGTGACATTACCCAAGAAAACTGGGTTGGACAAAATTCCCCTAAATGGCATGTAAAATGCAGGAACTGGTACCTGAATGAAAAAAGTTACAAACTGGCAGTAAAAAGGAATCTAGGAGGGCAACCACCAGCGGCTGATGACCCTATGAAAACTTCATCTCTTGGGTCTCATACCACAAGACAATCCACATCAGGATTTGAAGCCAAGAACACTTGTGTCATCTGTAATAAGACATGGTATAGAGGGAAAGAGCCCACCTGTAAAGTGTCTACTACAACCAGCCAACATGCAATCCTTGATCAAGCCAAAAAGCTGAAGAGACAAGATATCTTGCAAAGGCTAATTGGTCAAGGCTTTGATATGGTTGCCAATGACATCTGCTACCATACACCCTGCATGAATACTTTTAAAGCTAGACGCATCCCCACTATCAGTCCAACACAAAATCTCTATGATGTTGCATTTGAAAGATTAGTCGAACAGCTAAAGACATCACTCTTCCAAAATAAGTGTGGCTTTTTTATGAAAAATCTTCGGGATCAGTATCGGGCAATTCTTCGAGAGCTAGATGTCAAAACTGCAGACTCGTATCGATCAATAACTTTGAAGTGGAAATTGCAACAATGGTTTGGCAAGCGCATTTCAATTATCAACCAAAGCACTGGCGCTGGCTTTATCTGTGCTTCCTCCATACCACTAGGAGATGCTCTAGAAAAACTGAGGTTGTTAGAGGCCAAGAATCAGATTGATGAAAAACAGCAAATAATGCATTGTGCAGCTAAAATTCTGAGAGCTGATATTAAGCAGTGCAAAAAAGAACAAAAATCAGAACAGTTTACTGAAATTTATTTTGCTCCACAATTGTTCCACAAACTTTATTTGATTTCACAACCATGCTGCTCTCTGACAAAGCAGGGAAAAAGCACCAAGAGTCTGGATCCCATATTTCAGATTCATCATTACTTCATCCGGCAATTAGGGAGAAAGCACTTGTAATATCGCAGCAACTTATGCAACATGTAGCAGCAGTGCCAACTCCTTTGAGTGTAGCTACAGCTTACTATGTGTATAACCAGACACGTAGCAAGTCACTGATCACTCTGAACAAAAGACTTGGCCTAGGAATCAATTATGACACGTTGCAGCGCCAACTGACAACAAAAACCATCAACATCATGCAACAGGTTGAGGAGAATGGGGTGTTTGTCCCAGAAGCTATGGTGCATAATCATGCAAGTTTACATGTTTATGCAATGGACAACCTGGATTGGAAGAAAAACACATTAGAAGGTGGGACTTTCAATGCCACCACAGCCATTATAATTGAGAATCCTGTCATGAGTAGTACCCTCATCACTCATCCTGACAATATTAGTCTTCCTACTTCATCTTTAAGCAGGAAAAAGACCCTTTCAGGTGTTTCTGAAACAAATATCCCTAACTGTCACATTTCAGCCAGTGACAGAAGGAATTCTAGATCACTTTGCAACATTGATGATGTTAACAGTTTGGAAACTGCATCTGATGAGACAGCCGAAGAAATGCTGCTCTTCTGGAGACTTGGAAGACAAGTGAAAACTTCACAACTGCTGCATGTGCCATATGAAGGGGATCCTGATCTCCCTGGTTTTTCAGCATTCTGTGCACAGTTACTCCCACACCACAAGGCCAGCCGGATTGCATACCTCCCTCTCATACCTGCTTCACCAACGGATCCTGCTGTGCTAAAGGAAGAGATGACACGGCTTGTACAAACATCACATGCACTTGGAGATACATGGACTGTCATCACTGGAGACCAGGCCACATATGAACTTGCAGTGGCCATCAGGGACAAACACAAAGATGTACCACACGAGAAACGCAAGACAGCAGTAGTTGTTGATGCTATGTATGCTGTTCGGCAGTGGTCCTTCCTCAAAGATGAGACATTTGGGGCCATTGCCAGGCGATACTTAAACAACCTTATGGCAGACCTTCCTGAAGGCGCAGGCATTGTCCACTTTTGCTGTGACCGTTACAGTCCTGTTAGTTTGAAGGTTTCAGAACAGCAACATAGGTATGGCAAATCACGACCCCCAAAACTCTTTGAAGTCAGTGAACAGTACACGGCTCCTAATCCCCAGGAGTTCTTTCCTGTGTCTACAAACAAAGCACAACTCCTTAACTTTTTGTGTGAGCTGTGGAGTCAAAAGGAGCTACAAGAACCATCCTTGGGTTCAACCCGTCTGTATTTAGGTGGGGGCTTCAAGGAAGAAACTAAGAGTGTGCTTGTGTCAAATGGTTCAGTCTCTGATGTTCCTGAGCTTCAGTCTACTCAACAAGAGGGGGATACCAGGGTAATTCTTCACACAATGTACAGTGCCAAGAATGAAGGGGTAGAGAGAGTTATCATCTATGCCAATGATACTGATATCATTGTTTCAAGTGTGTACTATGCTGCAACTCTGTTGAAGGATCTGCCTGAACTGTGGATTCGAACTACCCAGTCAAACTATTTGCCTGTGCATGAAATTGCAGCTATATTGGGCCCTGCACAAAGTAGGGCACTTCCATTTATTCACAGTCTGAGTGGACGTGATACTACTAGCTTCCCATACTTCACAGGCAAGAAAGTATGGCATGAAAGTATGAAAGTATGGTGATATACAACATATTCAAATATTGAAATACATTATTCACAAATACAGTCCAGGTAATGGTGAGCATGCCTTATGTTGGAATAAAAGAGTTATTCAGTAATTTACCATGTATCTGTTATTTACAAGTGTATATTTGCTTTGTGCCCATGCAAAATTAGAGTCACATATTACTGAAAAAATGACATTTACACATGAAAGATGCGCAACATTTGTGTGCCTCTTACAAATTTCCAGCAGCTTGTTGGCAAGGTTGTTGACCTAGATTGTGTTCCTAGGCACATGTAGATATGATTTCTGGGGCACAACCTTTTACAACAGCCCATGTCTGCTTTCCGAAAATTTTGGGGTTTGGCCGCCTGGGTACTACATACGATTTATCGGTATACAGCAGATCTGTGACATTGGCACCAAATGGATGTGCACCAGACAGCATTTCTTGGTTTTTAAATACCATTACTAACTTTACAAATGTGAAATGGTTCCAATAAATCAAAATTGTAATGAGACGAGATGTCCCAATCCGAGACATATGTGGAAAGTGCATGGAAATTGCAGCCATTTTGGAAAATGGCTGCCACTGCTGCCACAGGACATTTCTGCGATGGCCCTATAGCTAAAAAATCTTCCTTTAGATATGGCCTAAATCTGTTCCAAATTTGATGCTTTTATCATTAAGTGCACAATACTTTCACCATCTGCTGTACCATAAGCAGATATATAATCTTCTTTCCAGATGGATCGCATCTCCAAGCTGACTTATAAATGCAGATCTCTGCTGTCTTGAGTATTTGTATGCAGTGATAAGTCTGCATCCTGTAGGTTCGGTCCTCTTTGGACTTAACACTAATTTCTCAATGCCACGGAGTACATTATTTTAGAAATCAATGCTATGTCAGGGGCGGATCCAGGAATTTCAAGACGGAGGGGTGCATGAAAGTATAACGCTGGGGAGGGGGGATAAAAGGGGGGATATGGGGGTCCTCCCCCAGGAAATTAAAAAAAAAATTGATCGTCCGAAACGGCATTTCGTGAGTTCTTGGAAGTTTCTGCAGTTCCTTGTGTTCTTCCCTGGTCCAACAGTTCAGCAGATTCGCACCACCTGCACCCTCATCCTGGATCGAAGGGGGTGGGGGTGCGCACCCCCTGCACCACCCCTGTATGTATTGTTACATATTTATGTGAATGCATGTGGATTACCATTCAGGTCTTTGTTTATCCGTGTGTAGTATATTAAGGGTTGTTGTGATTGGAGGGTCAGGAGCCCTTCTGAACAAGTGGCCGGAAACGGAAGTGACCGGAAACGGAAGAGGAAAAGACACGAGGAAAAGGGACGAGGATTCTTCTTCCTCGCCCCGCTCCGACAAAAGGTGGGATCGACCTTGCGCTGCGTGGAAAAGCGGCGTTCCGAAGCCTGTCTGGCGAGAGGAATTACCGGGACGTGTACCTGCCCGGTGGAGACGTCAAGTTGACGTGGGGCCGTGCATCGACCCCGCGTCTGGCATCGTTCGCGGCACCGTACAAACAGACGCGTGCGGGTCGCACGTTGGGGCCTAACGCGCCTTGCAAGCGGCGTGGGGTTTGGCTTGCTCTACCGTATCCGCTTCGCGTGGCCACGAGGGGCTGCAGCCACGGTGCCTGGTACGATACCTGCCCGGTGGAAACACGTCCACCCGGGGTTCGTTCAACCGCCCGAGTGCGGCGACGGCGACCATCATCTTGATCAGGAGGGGCCCAGAGACATTGTGCGGGACCGAGACCAAAAGGGTGTCGTGAGTACTCACCGGGACACACATGTATAAGATGGCCATCTTAATCATAGGGAATTGATTGTGAATTGGGAATTGGTGATGGTTGTGTATTGTTGATTGCTCGGGGAAAATCTCCGTGGTTGTGTCATTGAAATTGTATGGTATCATTACCATTGGAAATATATCCTTGAACATCAGTTGTCTCCTGGGTGAAATTCATATGGATTGCGTGGCGAAAGCGCATATATAATACAGCTTGCTGGCGGAGTTCCTCTCACGGTCCGGGGGTCACCGAGACCAGGTATTCACCGAGGGGACCACGTAACAGTATATTTTTGGTCTTTTTGGTAGCTCTGCTGTGCGTGACCTGATAAGTTTCACATTTTCTGCTCTTGTACTGTGTCTCGTTTCACAACTAAGCACCTACCAGGCTAACAAGGTCACCCGTCTTGAATTATTAACACTGTCTTTTCGCTTCTCCACAGTCACTTCCATACATCTGTCCTCATTGTTGCCTTTTGATGATCCCTCTATAGTCTATACCAATGCTCCTGCCTTCCTTCAATGCATCGAGTTGGTAAGCTGTATTTAAGTTATGTCAGGCTATATTAATTGGATCATTGCTGCAGTCCTTAGCCACAACTCACATGTGTACAATGCAGTTGTTTACCCAGCTTGCTATTTGTTCATTTCCTGCATGCTCATCTGGTTGTTTTCCTATTGATTCAAAACAAATTAAAACCTGCAGCTCTTTTTCTCAACATCTGTTTGCATTTGGCTCTATATTTATCCATTATCTTGCATTTAGTTTTCACACCTCATGTTACAAAGATCTTCTTTCACACAAAATTTCCCATCGTAACATTCTGTAACTGATTGATATATGACAGGCGTTCAAAAAGTTTGACCAACTAGATACTCACTTTATTTGCAGACAAGCTAAATTGTTCATTTTTCTCAATTTACAATTATATCTGTTGTGTTGACGAAGTGTTGACGAAATTTCAGACACTTCTGGACTATGTCGCTGATAACATTTGGGATGTCGAAACTACACCGTCATCCGAGGCACAGAGGTGTGCTTTCGGCCACATTGATTGAAAGATGCTTCGAGCTGTTTTCTGACCCGCAATATTAATGAAGTAGATGTATTGCACATGATGTGAGATGTTAGGGTGAGGAACATGAATGTCTGACAGATATAATGTTTCCATTTCAAATATATTTGATTGATCATGGCTGTGCGGAAACTAATATTGTACCTGCATCAGTAATATTCTTCCCCACATGGATTACAATTTCTAGAATACAGATTTATAGGCTGCAAAACTGCATTTTATACATTTCTAGCTCAATGTGAATGTTATTATATTTGAATGATGGAACTTTTACTGTGCTATAAGTATACAAAATCTGAATGACTGTGCCTCGGCTTCTTGACAGCGACCACACGTTATTATGCAGCAATCCACTTATACATTTTTGACTTATATTGGTACCAGGAGCATATTGTTATGAGACCAATGTAAATGACCAATGAACAAGTCTCTGAAAGTTTGCTCAAAAACTGAAGGCCATCATTTAAATCTTTGATCATAATAACGCTCACTAAACTTTGGTTCAGTTTAGGGTTTCCTCTATATCCAAACGTTCCGACAATAGGAAGCTCACTGTATTACTTACACGTATTTATACATGGTGTGAACACAGTCATGCGTGCATTTCATGAAGATGTTCTTGCAGACAACCTTTGGATATGGAGACACTGGGTACATTTATTGTTCAATTAACTGACATTTATTTATTGTTTGGTATGTGTACCTTGTATATGTGTAGAGAATTTGTAAATAGACAAGAGCTGAGTCTTGTTAATTAAAGTTATAATGTGTTTTGAGTACTGGCAAAGAATCCTGCCTTATGGATGGGTTAATGCCTCCCGAATTGGTATATTTTAGGATGACCTGTTATACCCCTTCCCACCTGCAGGGGCACTATGCCATACCTAAAGGAATTATATGAAGATAATTGAGGTCCTCCTTCCACCCAAACCCCCTGGGATTATTTTTTTAAAATTACTGCCTCAACCCTCCTGTGCACACACCGAGTATAACCATGAGTTTTCAACTCATTCCGTCCAGCGGTTCAGTAGTGCATATTAGTTAAACATCCAAACAAACACACGATGACATGAGACAATGACAATGAGAGGATGACAAATGATAAGTTTTGAGTATGGATAGAGTTTGTGCCATGTGATGACTCACTCTGCCATTTTTCGGGCACTTCAAGTCAAGCAAGCAAAAGCACTGGACGAAATGCAAAATAATATATTCGGCCTACACATGTTAAAAAAATGCCCTTCTGCTTTCGCATCAACGACATTCCACATTCAGTCTTCTCCATACTACTACAATGGTTTCACCGTCAAGTTACTTTCACAGAGAGACCTTTTAAGGCATTGATCACTTGCACAGCTCTCCATGGGCAGTCTCATGAATAGCACAACACGGTCACCATATACAGGGAGCAAAACCCAGCTCACCCCCTCTCCATTCAGGGGTGTGGATCAACAGCAGCCAAGTTCAAGATGGCTCCACAGCCACCTCTATGACAACGATCCTCTTGCCCTCTCCTCTACACATATGTATTTCCCTCTCCGCAACTCCTCCGCCCCCTCTTTCCTTCTTTAAAGATGATCCCTGCTGAAGGCTCTCCCAGCCAAGAACAGTTGTGCAGTGCACTGCGTTTTCATGAGACATGGAAAGTTCTGCTTTTTCCCTGCCACCCCAGGCAAACTCACTGCAGTAGTCGACACTGTCAGTGGGAAGATAGATCCAAGACAAGCCCCTAAGTGTTGCAAAACTCAAGGATCATTGATCGATTGATGTCCAAATAGAAGTTTGGCCAAGTCCAAAGTTGGGTTTATAGGAAAAAAGAATTAACCACAAGTGGTACTCAAACACACTGACACTTCATGCAGCAAAGCAAATTGTGATTGGATCGACTCCAGGATGCACACCTTCAAACAGTAACCCCCTCATGGTTAAACTTCCAAATTCCAGGCTTAGTGCACACTTCAATTTTATTTCTAATTTCTCTCATATATGGAACCACCTTCCATCGGCTGCTCTGTCTCATTCTTCCCTCCAGGACTTTAAGCAAGCAGTGCACCATCACCTCTCCGCCATTATCTCTCCTCCTCCCCAATTCTGTGCCATTATCTTTATTACCCTCATTACATTATCCTTTCCTAACCCAAGTATCTTAGTTGCTAGTTTCAGCGTTTCCTATTCCCCTCCCTATCCTCTTATGCTGTTTGTTTGTTCCCTTAATGTTTTTTCCCCACTTTCAGATCTATTTCATTCATTCATTTTTCCCACATTACTTTCATATTTCAGATCTTTCAGCCTCGCTACTGTAAATAAAAATAACAACAGGTATCATCAGCTTACAAAGAGTTTCTCAGAGCAGTGAAGATTGCATATTGTCACGAAAGAACCAAAAATTGGAATCAATTTTTGAGGAACTTTCAATCACGTGTTCTATATACAGTCAGTGTAAAATGTTCAGGAAAGAGCTTGTACTTATATCACATGTAGGGCAATACATGCACTTACACATCTATAATAATAAATGTCAGTGTGTATGTGTGGGTGTGTCTCCTCCATAACTCCAAAACCATGAAACCTCACAGCCCGAAACTTTGAATGCATACTAAGGGAACTCCAAGGGGATGCATGAATGAAAATTGGGTAAATTTAAACACTCATGTTGAAGCTAATTAACGTGGTCCTTATCATGAAAAAAGAAAAGTCTTATCCTTGGTCAGCCAGCTTACTCCTCACAGGTGTCTTAAACCACCATTTTATTTTGGCCTCCTCAAAAATGCCTTGCCTTCGAACCACGATGTACTCTCACAGACTAATAAAAGTATATAATCGAAATCTGTCTTTGGATTTCAGGATTGGAGCATGTGGATTCATTGTCAAAATCTGGAGTGAAATCTGAACATTACTAAAACATGCAATTTGGTGTATGTCGGTCTGACCATGATCCATGATACATTCGGTCGTCCAAGGTGGTGAAATCTCACGTCCAAGGTGGCTAAGATAGCTAATCATTGCATTTTTCCAAAGCTGATTCTAATAACAAAAGTAATAAAAACACAATTGATAATAGCATAATATTAATGTTATTACGAAATAATATTAATACTAATAATATCCCCTCTCCCAAGGGGTTTTCATCCTTGGGTAAACACAGTGTTAACGTGAATAAATAGGTTATTGTGGCATATCATGGGGCAAGCCTACCAGAAGTAACAAAAAAAGAACAACATTATAAACCAGAAACACAAACCTTTTCAAACAGTCGCCACTGTTGTTTAATACAAAACTGAAAGAAATCTGGAGGAATCCCGACATTCTTGAAGCATTATATGTGCTTATCACGTTCACCACATATACTGTAATCTATATACCCCAAAGAAGAAAATAACATGAACCTTCCTTCCACTCCCGTAGAGAGTGGGTGTACTCGTTTTAAGAAATTAATGATTCTTATAACTAATCACAGTTATATATTACTTTAAGCAAGCAACAATGTGATCCCTTCTCCATATTTACACAAGAAAATGTGAAACTTCCAAAGCATTACACTTAACTTTTACTGCTGTTCGGACAATTATATTGAGTGAAGAAAAGATTAGGAATGTGCCAAAAAGTGTAACTTTGAGGGCAAATAAAATAATTAACCAGCAGGATCACCATGAAGGCTCCCGCGGCCTCGGCTGGATTATCCGTGGGAAAATCATCCGGAGTTAGGAAAGCAAAATAAATTAAATTAAAAAATCAAATTAAAAGAACGATTTACATTGATTACTAATCTCAAGACTGAGCTGTCAAACCTGTCTCCCTCCTCCAAATACTGGTGTCATCTGGTCAAGTCTGTTTCTGGTGATTGTTCCCTCTCCATCCCCTCCCTTACCTCAAACGTAGACCTCCCTTACGCATGGCTTGTGGACTTCCTCTCTGGTTGCAGTGAACGTGTGGCCATGAATGATATTCTCTCATCTCCCCTTCCTGTTCAAGCTGGAGTTCCCCAAGGTAGTGATCTGGGCCCTGTGCTTTTTCTGGTCTTCACCAATGATCTCTCTGATTCTCTGTAAAATCCTCTCTATCTCCTTAATGATGACTCCACTCTCACCCGCTCCATCTCTCATCCCTCATATCGGCACTCAGCAGCCTCTGCACTCTCTGCAGACCTGGACAACATCACAAACTGGTCAAACAAGTGGAACATGTCTTTCAATACTGACAAATCTCACACTCTCACGATGTCTCTCCAAAAAGACTGTCTGGAAAACCCTCCTATCTACTTTCTCAGCAATCCTCTCGAAGAATTTCTGTCACTCAAGCTTTTGGGTCTCACTATCTGCCATGATCTTTCCTGGGAAAACCACATTTCCAAGCTGGCCTCCAAAGCCAGTCGCCAACTCGGCATCCTTCATCGTGCAAAGTCCTTCCTTGGCACTTCTGAGCTCCTCACCACATACAAAGCTGTCATCTGCAGCTTGATGGAATACTGCTCTCCCCTCTGGGCTGGTGCACCTGCTTCACACCTAGCTCGGCGTCACACTGTAGAAACCAAAGATTTCAGAAGCATTGGTATCTTCCACGATTAAGTGATTCTGAGGGACTTTCACTCGCTCACCGCAGGCAGGTTGGTGGTCTTTCTGTCTGCTACCCACTCCTCTCCGGCCTAGCTCCCCCAGCTCTGTCTGTACTCTGTCCCCCAAATATTCCTTCAAGACACACAATTTCTGCCAGCAACCCTCTTCTGATGAAACTGTGAAAATCAAGTCTCTCTGCTCACCTTCACGCTTTCATTCCTCTTTTCTCCCGCCTCTGGAGCAAACTCCCACATTCTCCCTCAATCCCACTCCTTCATCCAGGTCTTTAAAACAGCTGTTTACCACAATCTCTTTTCTTCCCCATCCAATACCTTGATGTTTTCTTCCCCCTTAATACACCCCAAATCCACCTCTTTCAACCGACTTAATTTCTGAAATTCCGAGTAATGTTCATTTGTTTGATACTGTGTATCTTCTCCTGCCCTCTCCCTTCCACAGATCTCCTGATGTCCCTGTTCTCTACTGTTGTACTTGTGTGCTTCCCTTTCTCTCCCCATCTTGTCTCTCACTACCTTTATTATATGTTTTATGTGTCCGTTTATGTTTTTTGTGTTTAATGTGTTAGCTCTTAAACGAGCCTCGCCTTTGTATACAAAAAAAATTAAAATACATAATGGGAGGATTAGAGTGAGTAAAGCAGTGGGACAAGTAAACTATGAGTTCAAGAGAAAATTGAAAAATATTTTAGTATCTTAATTAATTTGCTCTGAAAAATTTCCACTCAATTTTTCGGGTACCTCACTCTCCTCCCCCTTTCCTCACTCTCCCCACTTCCTTGCCCTTGCCCCTTCATCCCTCTTCTTCCTTCCACCTTCCTCACCTCACTCTCCCCCCTTCCTCGCTCTCATCCCTCTGGCTCCCCCACCCCTTTCTCTTTTTTTTTTCCTCTCTTCACTCTGTGTCTCTCTCCGTCTCTGTCTGTCTGTCTGTCTGTCTCTCTCTCTCTCTCTCTCTCTCTCTCTCTCACCCTCCCCCTCCTCATACTCCTCTCTCCAAAAGTGTGTAGTGGCCTGTGGTGAGGCATCGTTCTCCCCCCTCCCCGTTCTCTCCCCCTCTCCTCTCCTCCCATCCTCCCCCCTCCCATCCTCATTCTCCTCCTCGTTCCGCTCCTCCTCGTTCTCCCCCCTCCCCTCCTCGTTCTCCCCCCTCCCCTCCTCGTTTTCCCCCCTTTCCACCTCATTTCCCCCCTCCCCTCCTCGTTTCCCTCCCCTTTCTCGTTTCCCCTCCTTGTTCTCCCCTTTCCTCTCCCTCACCCCTTCCTCCCCTCCTCTCTCATCCATACCTTCTTCCCTCACCCATCCCTTTCTAGCTCCCACTTCCCTAGATGCCCGCATCACTCACCCATCCCTCATCACTTCCCCCCCTAACCCCCCCCCTCTCTCTCTCTCTCTCTCTCTCTCTCTCTCTCTCTCTCGCCCGCCCCCTGCTGGCTGTTGCGATTTGGGTGTGGCGTCATGGCGGCTGTGTGTGAGGAGCTGTGAGTACTGTGCTGTGTTGTTGTCTTTCCTATCCCCATTTCACTCCCTCTGTGTCCTTGTTCGTGTTTGTGAAGTTTTCCCCGTGTTTCCTTTTTTTGTTGAGGGAGGTGATTGAAAGAGAGCGCGCACGGTGAGTTTGTGTGCGAGGCCGAAAGAACCTTGTGTTCTTCGGGCCTGTGCTCTGCTTGCCGTGTTTCTCATAGTCGGCAATCGGCTTTTCATTATTTTTACTTTCCTTTTACCTTCGCCTGCAGGTTTTGCTCACGAGAGGTTCTCTTTATTTGATTTTGAAACCGTTTCTTTAGTTTCATTTATTTATAGCTATGGCGAACGCTCGTTTGCACAATAGCAGGTACGAGCCATTGACTCGTAAACACGGGCCTATTGCTTGCCCGCCTGACGGAGTGAGTGTCGAGGACGTGGTAACCAGTATTGGTAACCTTGTCGGCCTGGATAATGTCGTCGCTGCCTCCAGGATGAACCACAGAATCGTGGTCTTTGTAACAAAGGAACACCTCGTTAACGAGGTGGTAGAACACGGTCTGTCCTTACCCCAGGGCATTTACATAAGCGTTAGTCCGATGGACACACCGGCGGTTCGAATCATTTTGTCAAATTTACCGCCCTTTATAAAAAGCGAGCAGATTGTCTCTTCGCTTAATAGTTTCGGCACCGTCATGTCGCGGATATCGATGGTCCCCCTGTAACTTCGAGGAGACGCCTCGCTCCGACACATCATGACCTTCCGGCGTCATTGTTATATTATCGCTCAAACGCTCAGACGCTTAATGCGACCATAACGCTGTCGCTCAATGGTCATAACTATCAAATATATGTGTCGACCGAAACGACGATCTGTTTCATTTGCAGGCAACACAGACATGTTAAAGGTGCCTGCACGAAGGTAACTGTCCCCGTAGGCACGCCTAAACAGGCGGCGCCTGGTAATGCTGTGGACAATCAGCTGTCGACATCGACAGCAGCAGAGAGAGATACCTCCGTGGATGACGGAGGTTTGACTGTTGTTACTGCTCGGAAGAAGCACAAACGGCCGAACGTTAATGACGAAGCAGCAACAAGGGATTCAAAAAAGATTGTGTTGACTGGAAACGACAACGGACCCCTCACTGAGGTGGCTCCTTGTGTTACCGGCATAACCTTACACAATAGATTTGCATCTCCAACTCCTGATGATGACAAAGAATGAATGAATCAGGGTGAAAGAGCTGCTTGTGATGACAATAATGGACCTGCAGCTCCTTTAACTGCTGAAGTCAACGATGAGCCCATTTATCCTCCATCTCTGCGGGGCGTGAGGGACCTGAGGAGGTCATGCTTCAGAATGGCCCGGGCTGTGCGGACATGGAATGCACAGTTTCTGTCTGAGCGGGGCGTGAGGCACCTGAAGAGGTCGTGCATCAGAATGTCCCAGGCTGTGCGGAATGTACAGTTTCTGTCTGTGTGGGGTGTGAGGCACCTGAGGAGGTCGTGCCTCAGAATGTCTCGGGCTGCGCAGACATGGAATGCACAGTTTCTGCATCAGCCGGGCATGGCGCACCTGAGGAGGTTGTGCCTCAGGATGTGCCAGGCTGTGCCCCCATGACATGTACAAGTTCTGTCGTTGAAACGCCTCATATAATTCCGGAGCGTGGCATGACCATAGCGAGTCATGAAGAGGTGAATCTCGCAACCCCTGTTGCATCATTTTCTGATTTGTAGACGCGTCCAAAACCTGCAGACATTCAGAGGGTGGCACACACAGCATCTGCTGCACCGGTGCATGCTTTACCGTTAGAGGGTGAGACTCACGCTGATCAATTGGACTATGACTCCGATGGAGCCTCATCCCTCACGTCTGGCATCAGCATCGAGGCTTGGAACGAATTGTTGTTGTCTCATGGGCCGGAGGATGATCCGGGCATCACACCTGCAGAAATTCTAAAATTCCTGAAAGACACTTTTCGGAAGAGGCGAGTAAAGGTGAAAGATTTCTTTCCAGAGCTAAAAATCTTCATAACATCCGCGAAATATCTCGTTATGAAGTCCAGCCAGCTCGGAGTTGGGGAACGAGAAGTATACCACCTCAAGAAGTACATCATCAAAGCGAAGGAAGAGCTACAAGTAGACCAACCTTCCGCTATATAATCCCTTCTCCTTCTTCTTCACATGACCTTTTCTGTAGCTACCCTGAATATCAATGGGGGGGGCGGTCCCCATTGGGCAAGACCCAGGTCAAATTCCTCACTGAGGAAAAGCATATTGACGTCATGCTTTTACAGGAGACGAGATGCAGCCCTTTTTGCGAAAGCCAATGGCGAAGGTTGATGAAGGGCCAATGGTTTTTCAGTAACTTGGCTTGCCCTAGAGCCAGGTTAGCTATATTCCTGTCATCTTCTTTCCTCCAAACTGACATTGTTTTTGAAGCAATAATTAAGGGGTACCTAATTTGTGTCTCTTTCACCTTCAATGGTTACAAGCACACACTTTTTAATGTCTACTCATCCAGTGACAGCACTGACAGGGTCACCTTCTTCACACAGTTAGAAACATCACTCACTCATGTAGATTTTAATAGTCTTGTTTGCTTGGGTGGGGATTTTAATTGTACTCTAGACTCTGCCATGGACCGGAACGGTAAAGAACCTCATCTAGCTAGTACCATCCCACTGGCAAGGGCTTTATCTAAATTTTCTTTCGTTGACGCGTGGAGACTTCACAACCCCCTCATACGCCAATATACATGGTGTCGCTGTCTTGACGGTCGGCTTTCCTTCGCTCGGCTAGATCGTGTTTACATAAATATATTTTCTTAACATGATGGGCAATGTGCAAATTTTACCAATCGGTTTCTCCGATCATCACATGGTCACCTTTTCTCTTCTCTCTCCGATACGGAACTATGGAGCTGCACATTCGATTTTTAATGTGGACCTTTTAGAGAATCAAGCTTTCCTTAAAGCCTTCCGGGCTTTCTGGGGCACACTGCTTTTGCGGAAGCCTTCCTTTTCTTCCCTCAATCAATGGTGGGATAATGCTAAGGCGCAAATTAAAACCTTTTGTCAGCAGTATAGATTCTTTTGTACAAAAGAAGAGTCTCTCTTTAAAAGTGTTATTGAAAAAGAAATTTTAGCGTTGCAAAGCCATCTGTCGCCTTCCAACACAATGGAAACAAATCTTTCATTGGCCAAAAAGAAAGCTATTCTCAACAGGCTATGTGTAAAACAAGCTAGAGGTGCCATGATTCGTCTCCGTGTGGAGAACTTGCGTCATCTGGACATGCCTTCTAGTTTCTTCTTTCGACTTGAACACACTTCAAAGGGTAGCGAGCAGCTCACCTTTTTATGGACTGTGCAGGGCAATATGATAAAGGATCACAAGGGCATTAGAACCCTGGTTAAAGATTACTTTTCTGATCTGTATTGTATGAAAGACATTGATGACGAAATGGTGCATTCTTTAACCGCGTCCTTGCCCACCTTGTCAGCTACTGCACGTCAAGAGCTGGACAGCAAAATAACTATGGAGTAACTGTTTGTCGCACTACAAGCCTTGCCGAATGGAAAAGCCTCTGGCTTGGATGGATTCCCCGTAGAGTTCTACAAAGCTTTCTGGGACCTCTTTGGGACGGAACTGTTGGAAATATTTTCTGACAGTTTACGACTCAACCAACTGCCACTCAGCTGCCATGGAGCGGTGCTTGCCCTAATACCCAAGGAGGGAGATCTGCATCAGGTGGAAAATTGGCGTCCGATATCCTTGCTATGCGTGGATTATAAAATCTTTTCCAAGGCTCTCACCAACTGGGCTCAGAGTCGTGATTGGGGAGATCATACACCCAGATCAATCTTACTGCATCCCTAAAAGGTCAATTCACGACAGTATCTTTATTGTGCGTGACATGATTGGTATCTGCTCTCTCGAACAAAGAAATGTTGGTCTGGTGTTCCTCGATCAAGAAAAGGCCTTCAATACCATTGATCACTTTTATCTTTTCTCTGTTTTACGTGGGTTTGGTTTTGGTGAAATTTTTATCTCTCACGTACAGCTACTGTATAATAACACTTTTAGTTTAGCAAAAGTTAACATCATTTTATGTCAGCCTTTCCCGGCTAGTAGAGGCATTCGTCAAGGTTGCCCTCTTTCCGGCCTCCTGTACTCCCTCACGATTGAGCCTTTGCTCGTTCATTTGCGTGCACGTCTTCCCGGTTTTGTTCCTCAACCAACTGCGAACCCGTTCAAGGTGATTGCTTATGCAAACGATCTTTGTGTAATCGTTCACTCGGATGAGGACGTCTTGGCCTTGGTCCAATGCGTCCATGAATTCAGTTTGGCAAGTTCAGCAAAAATGAATTGGAAAAAGAGCAGAGCTCTCTACCTTGGTCTGCAAAATGGCGCCACTCCTCTGACTCCACCTGAGCAACTCAAATGGGCATGGGATGGAGTTCTTTACCTTGGTGTCTTTCTTGGTACCGAAAACTTCATTTTGAGAAACTGGGAATCTCTCATGATTAAAAGTGAGAGGCGGCTGCTAAAATGGAAGGGTTTACTCTGTCAACTCTCCTATTGGGGTCGAACCCTCGTTATAAATAACCTTGCAGCATCGATGCTTTGGCACGTTTTTATGGCACTGCAGCCCCCGGATTTTATTCTTTAAAAACTGCAGTCTATTTTTATTGACTTCTTCTTGGGAGGGAAGCACTGGCTCAAACCTGGTGTGTTAAACCTACCTGTTGCTGAAGGAGGACAGTGTCTGATTGCCATTACCAGTAAAGTTATGGCTTTTCGCCTCCTGTCGCTTCGTCGACTGCTGTACACTGATGTCTCGTGGAAGGCATTGGCTCACTGCCTGCTTCGGCAGGCAGGGAAACTCGGCTACAATCAGGTGCTGTTCCTTATTGGCACCAAGAAAGTGGATATTGCATCAGTCCCCCTGTTCTACAGGAGTGTGCTGGAGGCAAGGCAGGCGGTTACCGTTCGCCGTGATAACAGTAATTATTCCCTTGAAATGTTTTTAAACGAGCCAATTTTTTTAAACCCCATTTTTGAAGGGGTCTGCAGTGATCGTACCTTTATGCAAACGTTTATTGATGTTGGATGCACCAAGGTTAAAGATTTTAGAACCCCTTCTCCTTACAAGTGGAAACCAGCTGCTGACGTTGCTGTGGCCACTGGAGTTAGGTCCATTCGAGTCATTGGGAGAATATTTTCTGTGATTCTGCACTTTTTCAAGCAAACCAAGCTAAAATGGTCTCCACAGGTGGAAGCTGGCCCTCTCTTATCCCAACGCCCCTTTCCAGAGCTTTTCCTTCATTTTCAAGGTTTCACCTCCTTTAAGTTGATGGGAAAATCCTCTGTTTATGGTATGTGTCAAAACCCTTGTTTCTGATAGACCTGCAGAACCAAAAGCGCACTGGAGGAGAATGCTCCAGACTACTCATTCCACTTCGATCAACTGGCTTGTTATGTACAAGGTACCCATTGCCAAACGCTCCGGAGACTTGCAGTGGCGATTGGCACATCACATTTTACCCTCAAACGTTTTGATACACCGAATGTATCCACATGTCCTTGAAAAGTGCCCTTTTTGTGATGCCCAGGAAACTCTTTTTCATGCCTTTGTTGGATGCCCAAGATTGACACCACTTTTTACTGTTTTATCGCATGCCATTCAAGGGTTGGGGTTGGGTTTACACATTGTGTTTTTATATTTTGTTTTAGTATTAAACCCAGATGTAGGCATGAATGTTCTTTAGCCAACTTTTTAATTTTTGAGGCAAAACTTGCTATATATATATATATGTATCCAGGAAGAGGAAAATCCAGAACAGTGTTGTTCCAGTGGATGACGCTGTAGTCTTTTTTAGGTCATTGGTGTCGTCTCGGCTGAACGTAGAATTGTCTTTTGATAACTGTGGGGACTTCCAGAAACGATGGTGTGTACGGCGTTCCTTGTGCAGTTTAACTGACGGAGTCCTTACAGTAAACTTGTAAATATAGCATTGCTCTCTTATTTGGTTTAATGTGAAATGTTTCAAAATTGTAATTTTTTATGACTGTATATATCAACTTTATTTGCTGTCTGTATTGATTTGTAACCATGATTTTCTTTTTTCTCACTGTCAGTATTTGTAGAAATGCTCTCATGACCTGTAAAAATTTTTTTACCTGTCTGCATTGGTGGAAAAGGTTTTTCCTTCAATAAAAAGGAATGAAATCTCTCTCTCTCTCTCTCTCTCTCTCTCTCTCTCTCTCTCTCTCTCTCCCCACCCCCCTCACCCTCTCACCACACCCTCTCACCACACCATAGTCGCTCCCCTTTCCCCATACCTCTCTCCCTCTCCCTTCGTATTCCTGTCAGAAAAGTGACAGATGGTATTTGCTAGTTAGTTAATGAACAAATAACCAACATGTGTGAGATTTTGAATCTGACATCCCAGTAGTACGTGTGATCATATTTCCCAGGTACATGAGCTATATACTCACATAGTGGTGACAAGCAGACCAAGCTGTGAGCAGTGAGAATCTTTATGGAGATTTGAATTATTTTGTCTACTCTTTTAATTGTTTACATTTGCTTACGGAATTTATTCGTAATCTTCAATACCAAAAATATGTAGAAGCTCACCTCGTTTTCACCAGAAATAAACCCTAATCATCTATCATACATAAAACCCAATAGTCCTGTCCTGGCTACGGTGCATGTCCAAAAACGTTATTCAATCGCAAAGTGCCGAACTCCAGGAAAGAGAATCAGCACGCATCCAGGAAGCCGACCCGAGGAGCGATAATTCGGCCTCGATCGTTATAAGTGGAGAATAGAGCTGTAATTAGAGCCGGAGCTAAAGCGCGTTGTTAATTTGCCACCCTAGGCCTTTTTCCTCATCATTTCCCACGATCGCCTGGTGCTGCATTCCGCCTAACGACCCACACCGGCCCTGCCGCACGGGCACATGATGCGCACGCGTCTTAAAGACGCCTCAAATTGAAAGATCGAATCGATGCTTTGGCATAACCCACCAGTCTGGGCAAGTCCAGGATGAGATCCAAATGCTCACCGCGTGCCGGGACGGAGCGGCACGTTCACGTTCATGAGCTTTGGCTTGATGCGCATCCAGAGAGCAAGAGCATCCTGCAGAAGAGCAACGTGCAAAATGCATTCCTGCAGGCGCACACTTGAATTGTTTTTGCCTTTTAATATTCGGCTCTGCATAATAATGTGAATGAAATCGATAGGGTTTTCACTGCAAACATCAAATCGTTCCTGTTTTCAAATAGCTTAACCTCTGACAATCAGTTGGGATTCCATTCTAGTCACTTAACTGACAAGATCAGATTCATAGAATACAGAACAACAACTTCTGTTTTGGAGGGTTTTTTTTCTTTGATCCAATATGGCTACCAGACCACGTGAGCGATGACATCACACATTTACATTCTCTGATATAATAATTGTTGTGCAGATCACGCTAAATAAATAAATAAATAAACTAGTGAGAAACCCTTGCTACGCACAGGTGGGAGGCCAGAAGCAAACGGGCAATGCAGATACGGCGAATGCTAAAGCATGAAACCAATCAATTCCAAATTCCTGCAGCACCCTCAGTCGCAGGTCAGACATGGACAGCAAGTTCGTGAAGGACTCCCATGAAAAACGTACCCGTTTGCACGTATAGAAACATCGATCGTGGGTCTGTGGCGAATCTGCATATGGCGATCCGTGAAGTTCACGTTTAGAAACCATCACGGCATGTCATTTACTTGAACTCAATATCTCTTTTTTTTCATTCCAAACAACATAAATCCAATCACAAATTAATCACAAAATAAACTTTTAACAACATTGCTAATGTTTCTTTCATTGTAAAAACTACCAAGTCAACAATTAAAAGGATTTTGAGCCGATAGGTGTTACGGCCTTGGCAAGATCGGTGGAGACAGCGATCTGTTGGCGTATACACCGCCCAAATAGCTATGTGGAATTCTCTCATGTAGGGATTAAACTCACGTCGTTTGAACTTTGGCCGAGGTCATTATTTACTTTTATTGATGTTTATATGCGAATCAAAAAGAAGATAATTGGTTTTGGGTCGTCCTTTCTGCATATCTCGTGGGATTGTGAGTTGGAGAGACGACCATGATGGCGTGGAGGGGGTTGGCATTCTCTCAAGCAGGGATTCAACCCATGTCCTTATAAAAGGTCGTAGCCTGAGGTCACCAAGTCCAATCGGTGCAGCCGATCGGTGCAGCTGTGCAGCGATCTGTGCAGCCTTTTGTGCGGCACCCTGGAAAATAACGTTATGCGGGAGTCCAAACCTGAAAATGCTGGAGGCCAAAGCTGGAATTGGAAAAACAATATACCCCATTTTACTCCAGGAGATCCCAGGATTACCCACCCAAAATATCGTTGTGATCGGTTCAGCTGTTTATGCGGTACCTTCAAACGGACGGACAGACAGACAGATGGACGAGCATTTGGTGAATTATAGTAAGATGATCAGACTAAGCGTTGTCCCTGTCGACCTATGATGTCATAATTATTAAAATATTCTACAGGAGGAGGCGCTCCTATGGTGAAAATTTTGTGTCCATCGGACTAATAGTTGCAGAGAAAAAAATAAATCATACTGATCGGATCAAGTGTTATACTTGTGGAATTATGACGTCATAATGAAGGGACCGATGACATCATATTTAACATATCTTATTCCCCATGGGGAGTACTTGACAATGAGCCATGTTTCAATTTTTCCATTGAGCGGTTTTGGAGATAGAGGTGGAATGCCTTTTCCAAGATGGCGTCCGTACCACGTGACCTATGACATCATAATTATGAATAAAAAATTATACAGGCGGAGGCACTCCTATGGTGAAAATTTCGTATCAATCGGACCATCTGTTGCCGAGAAAATGGATTTTTTAAATGCAGACACGTACACCCGCCACGCATATGCATGCAACCCATCTCTTAACTCTGTTTTTTGCTTCGAGAGCGCAGGGTTTATAACATGTTGCTGCTCCTTTCTCAGTAATCGTAGTAGGCCCTAAGTCTCAAAATAGACGTCTGGGCAATCATCTCCATGGTCACATCTTGGACATTTGACACTGTTTGTCCTCCCGTCCTGCTTACCAAGCTCACAGCCTCCAGCATCCAAGGCTGCATTCACACATGGATTTCTGGCTTCCTCAACTCACACACTAAATTTATTGCTGTTAATGGAATCCTTTCCTGTCTTCTTCCAGTAGAGTTAGGAGTGTCCCAATGCAGCATCTTGGTCTCAGTCTTGTTCCTCATCTCCATAAACGACCTCTCTGATGCTTTGGAAAACCCTCTTTTCACTTTTACAGATGACTCCACAAGGTGCCGCACACTAGGATATTCCAATCCCACCTACAGGTACCTGGACCACTCTCTGCTGAGCTGGAGTGCATTAGATGTGGGTCTGACAAATGGAGCAAGGCTTTCAACACTGGCAAATTTAAATGAACCCACCACTGTATTTCCATGGTCATCCACTAGAAGAGGTTCCAGTCACTTATAAATGTCAACCTCATTATCAGCGATGACTTCTCCTTTGCTGACCAAAGAGTGAAGTGGGCTGTCAGATTCATACACGGAGAAGCCATTCCTTGAAAAATCAGAACTGCCAACAGCTTACAAGTACTTTGTCTGTATCTCAATAGACTGCTGCTCTCCCTCTGGGATAGCAATCCTGCCTCACAACTGTCTTTACTGGATTATGTAGATAATAAGGCTCTGACCATTGCTGGCGTCTACTGCAATGAGGCTGAAGTACAGGAATGCTATTCCCACATCGTAGACAGGTTGGTGTCCACTTTGGTTTTACTGCCTCTCCACTAGTTTTGTGTTCTCTGCTCTGTCATAGCACTCTGACGATTCAGAGCTCCTCCAAGACAGACACATTCTCCCAGGAACCCCCTCCAGGTTATACTCCAGAAAATCCAGGCTTATACCGTCCACCTCCACTCTTGTACCTCTCTTGTCTGGTGTGTGGACCGGCCTTTTGAAATCCAGTTTGATCTCAAAGCTTCAAATTGGTGGTAGGTACCAGCTTTTGTCATCCCACATTCTTACCTCAGATGTTTTCTACCCTTTTAACCCTAATAAAGCTAAGTCTCTCATTTTCAGGTTTCCCTATTCTCTGATCATTCTCTTTTTGGTTGCATATACCTGCTGCCATACTGTCTATACATGGCCTTTTTTTTCCTTTTCCTCTTTGTCACCTCACTCTTCCATAATCCTAGATTATCCAACAAGATATTATATATACTAGTGAGGTACCCGTGCTACGCACGGGTGGGAGGCCAGAAGCAAACAGACCATGCAGAAACGGCGAATGCTAAAGCATGAAACCAATAAATTCAACATTCCTGTAGCACCTTCAGTCGCACGTCAGACATGGACAGCAAGTTCATGAAGGACTTCCATGAAAAACGTACCCGTTGGCAAATTTGCGTTTGTTCTATACCCAGTCCATGGCGAATCTGCATATGGCGCTCCACAAATTCACGTTTAGAAAGTAAAAACTATCACGGCAATTCGTCATTCACTTGAACTCGATATCTCTTTTTTCATTCCAAACAGCATAACTCCAATCACAAATTAAATAGCATTAATATAAAAAATAAACTTTTAACAACATTCGTGACAAACAAATCTTTAAATCCTGATGTGAAGTTCCATACGGTTGGGTGAACACAATTACGAATTCAAAATCGTAATTGTATTCACTCAATTCCAATCATCAATTGATACTTTAACAAAACAATTAACACGATTAACGTTTAACGATTTAACATTACGATTGAATGACGGTTGTATTTGGATATTATCAAACCCGCGCATTGCCGTCATCTGTCCACCTCCGCATTCGCTGCAGGTTCATAATTGTCATCAAAATCTAAACAGTATTTGTAGAATTTCAATAAAAGTCACATCACTGTTCATATCGGTAAATATTATTCCATCGTGTTTGGAAAAATTAGAAAATTGGAAAACTTGGAAAAATTGGAAAAACAATATAGCCTATTTTACTCCCAGGGGTCCCAGGAATAGCCACCCAAAATATCGTTGCGATCGGTTGAGCCGTTTTTGCGGTACCTTCGAACGGACAGACGGACATTTTGTGAATTATAGTAATATATATATATATATATATATATATATATATATATATATATATATATATATATATATATATATATATATATATATATATATATATATATATATACATATATATATATATATATATTGCTACGGTGTTGAGGTTTGTAAAGTGAGCCTAATAAAGGTTAAAGGTTGTCCCCCATAGATAGTCACACAAGCAACATATAGCCTCATTTGTAGTATAGTTATTTCTTCGTATGTGTGAGAATAGGCCCTTTCCAGTGTTAGTTCTGCATTGTGTAAAGCCAGGAAAATCGGCCCTACTGCCAACGATCACCCTATGTCCGTAACCTCAATACAGTTTGTTAACGTTGGTTCATTTTGGGCGAGTTAACACGAGGGAGGCGGGGGAAGATCGGGCGGAGTCGAGGCGGAACGGCAGAAGCGATGACGGTAAGCATGAGCCGCCAATCAGAGCTCTGGGGTGGTGCCGCCAGAGGGCGAATTTGAGAAGAGTCTGGTGAGTTCCAGAAGGTTCACGGGGCGTGCCTATATAACCCGATGCACAAAGCCCACAAAATGACTGAAGCGGAGGACGAGCACTGGAGAACCCAAAGGACTTGCTGGGAGAGAGAAAGAGATTAAAGTGAACTTACAACCAGAACGCGCGGTGCTTGATGAGCTTGATGCGCCTTGCCGCACTTGCATGAGAACGGATGAGTAACCGCCCTTTGCCGTAAAATTCCGCCCTTTGCCGTAAAAGTCCGCCCCTTGCCGTTCCGCCCGATATATCGCCTTCGTTCGAGAGATGCACTACGAGTCCCTGTCTTCGCCGATCACCATCTTCGCGGGACGCACGTGGACCATGGAGAGCCGGACGGGGCCGATCCTGGATGACCACATCGGCGCGTTGGTGAACATCGACATCTGCAATTCCCTGTGTGAGTGTGAGAGAGACGGGCCCGTTGTCCAGGGATAAGTAAGACTGCCTAAGCTTGATCTGTGTCTCTTCATCCTGAACTGTAAATGCGTGTGGGAATCATTAAACCTATCTGTTCTGCCTTTCTTCTTGATTCGATCGTTTCTGTGATTTCTCCAATTGACTAAGCGTGGCACGAATAGAACCGCCTAAATTGGGGTTCCATTAATTGAGACTGCACGGATCACATGTACGCAAACCGCTCGGCGTACTCCAACCTCACGTGGTTCGTGCGAGGCTTGCTACCTCGTTTCCGTGGCGACGCGAGTACTTAGGTACGAGAGAGAATTTGGTCCCGAAACCCAATTTTGCGCTCACCCGGAAAGGACGTAATAAGTCTCGGTTCCGCCAGGCCAGTAAAGACAAGAGGATTAATACCCCCTTGATAAAGGGAAGAAGGCCTGCGAGAGAACCGTAACAATATATATATATATATATATATATATATATAGATATATATATATATAGATATATATATAGATTATATATATATATATATATATATATATATATATATATATATATATATATATATATATATATATGTGCATATATATTGTGTTACGGTTTTTAGAACCTTCACTTTGTAAATTTTAGTAAATGTTTCCGTTATAAATGATCCCCTGTAAATATCCCCATTAATTGGCTTTATTAAAGATCGCACCCTAGTTAATCCATGTACAACATGTAGAGAACCATAGGACCTCTCTGTAGTTATTTCATTATTGTACACCGCTCCTTTCCTATGCCATCTCCAGGCATTGCAAATCGTCATTGCCGGGCACCAAAGGGGGCTCGGCAGTGACGCACGCTGAAAGAGAGTACTCAGTTTTCACTCTGGTTTCTTGTTGTACACCGCTCCTTTCCTATGCCATCTCCAGGCATTGCAAATCGTCATTGCCGGGCACCAAAGGGGGCTCGGCAGTGACGCACGCTGAAAGAGAGTACTCAGTTTTCACTCTGGTTTCTTTCTTGTTTTCTTGCTTTCTTGGTTGTCCGGGCGATATCTCAGCCATCCTTTGAGCTAGGAAGCTGAAATTTCGGCACAGTAGTGAGGAAGT
Organism: Myxine glutinosa; assembly: GCF_964187855.1. Lineage (NCBI taxonomy): Eukaryota > Metazoa > Chordata > Myxini > Myxiniformes > Myxinidae > Myxine > Myxine glutinosa. The sequence goes on along the minus strand of NC_136267.1, from coordinate 134,625,496 downwards.
CTTTGTCAAATACGGTATTTTTTGTTTTTTGAATAATCAATTAATTGAGGAGTTATTTAATTATTAGCGTTTAATTAAGTACTTATTTAATTAATTAAATTTCATTTCTCTTCTGACCATTATTAACTCAGGCACCTTTTGAGTTAGGAAGCTGATATTTGGACATGCCAATGACCAGGTGATTTGGCTGCAAAGGATATTTTTGATTTATTAATTAATCAATTAATCGATTAATTATTTAATTATTCGATTAATGACAAAAAAAAATTTTTTTTTTAAGTTACAGATTCTGATGAAATAGTGGTAGTTTATGTGTTCTCTGACCAAATTGATTAATAATTTAATTTTTTTATGATTTTTTTTTTTTTTTTCATTATTAATCATGTATTTATTTTCTTTCTCATTTGGCCAATATCTCAGGCATCTTTTGAGCTGGGAAGCTAATATTTGGACATGAGTGACCAAGTGATGTGGCTATCAAGGATATTTTTGATTTATTGATTAATCATTTAATCTATTAATTATTTATTGATTAATCGATTAATTATTTATTGAGTAATCAATTAATTATTTAATTTTTTATAAATGACTTATTTAATTAAATTTCTAAAAGATACATCTTCAGATGAAGCACTAGTGGTTTAGTTATGCGATTAGCCAATTGATTATGAAAATATTTTGTGATAATCTTTTATTGATTTTAATTATACAATTAATCAATCAATTAGTGTACACCTCTCCCTCCCAATGCAGCCTCAATGAGCTGCACTGCGGTATTGCCGGGCGCCGGAGGCGCCCTGGCAATGCCGCGCTGCAGCATATTTAATTATTTGGCATGGGGCGGTGTACTTTGAATGTATGTGTACTTGTTGTACACCGCTCCTTTCCTATGCCACCTCCAGGCATTGCAAATCGTCATTGCCGGGCACCGAAGGGGGCTCGGCAGTGACGCACGCTGAAAGAGAGTACTCAGTTTTCACTCTGGTTTCTTGTTGTACACCGCTCCTTTCCTATGCCATCTCCAGGCATTGCAAATCGTCATTGCCGGGCACCAAAGGGGGCTCGGCAGTGACGCACGCTGAAAGAGAGTACTCAGTTTTCACTCTGGTTTCTTGTTTGTTTGTTTTCTTGGTTGTCCGGACGATATCTCAGCCATCCTTTGAGCTAGGAAGCTGAAATTTCGGCACAGTAGTGAGCAAGTCCTTTGTCAAATACGGTATTTTTTTGTTTTTTGAATAATCAATTAATTGAGGAGTTATTTAATTATTAGCGTTTAATTAAGTACTTATTTAATTAATTAAATTTCATTTCTCTTCTGACCATTATTAACTCAGGCACCTTTTGAGTTAGGAAGCTGATATTTGGACATGCCAATGACCAGGTGATTTGGCTGCAAAGGATATTTTTGATTTATTAATTAATCAATTAATCGATTAATTATTTAATTATTCGATTAATGACAAAAAAATTTTTTTTTTTAAAGTTACAGATTCTGATGAAATAGTGGTAGTTTATGTGTTCTCTGACCAAATTGATTAATAATTTAATTTTTTTATGATTATTATTTATTTATTTTCATTATTAATCATTTATTTATTTTCTTTCTCATTTGGCCAATATCTCAGGCACCTTTTGAGCTGGGAAGCTAATATTTGGACATGAGTGACCAAGTGATGTGGCTATCAAGGATATTTTTGATTTATTGATTAATCATTTCATCTATTAATTATTTATTGATTAATCGATTAATTATTTATTGAGTAATCAATTAATTATTTAATTTTTTATAAATGACTTATTTAATTAAATTTCTAAAAGATACATCTTCGGATGAAGCACTAGTGGTTTAGTTATGCGATTAGCCAATTGATTATGAAAATATTTTGTGATAATCTTTTATTGATTTTAATTATACAATTAATCAATCAATTAGTGTACACCCCTCCCTCCCAATGCAGCCTTAATGAGCTGCACTGCGGTATTGCCGGGCGCCAGAGGCGCCCCGGCAATGCCGCGCTGCAGCATATTTAATTATTTGGCATGGGGCGGTGTACTTTGAATGTATTTGTACTTGTTTGTTTTCTTGTTTGTTTTCTTTCTTGTTTTCTTGGTTGTCCGGGCGATATCTCAGCCATCCTTTGAGCTAGGAAGCTGAAATTTCGGCACAGTAGTGAGCAAGTCCTTTGTCAAATACGGTATTTTTTGTTTTTTGAATAATCAATTAATTGAGGAGTTATTTAATTATTAGCGTTTAATTAAGTACTTATTTAATTAATTAAATTTCATTTCTCTTCTGACCATTATTAACTCAGGCACCTTTTGAGTTAGGAAGCTGATATTTGGACATGCCAATGACCAGGTGATTTGGCTGCAAAGGATATTTTTGATTTATTAATTAATCAATTAATCGATTAATTATTTAATTATTCGATTAATGACAAAAAAATTTTTTTTTTTAAAGTTACAGATTCTGATGAAATAGTGGTAGTTTATGTGTTCTCTGACCAAATTGATTAATAATTTAATTTTTTTATGATTATTATTTATTTATTTTCATTATTAATCATTTATTTATTTTCTTTCTCATTTGGCCAATATCTCAGGCACCTTTTGAGCTGGGAAGCTAATATTTGGACATGAGTGACCAAGTGATGTGGCTATCAAGGATATTTTTGATTTATTGATTAATCATTTCATCTATTAATTATTTATTGATTAATCGATTAATTATTTATTGAGTAATCAATTAATTATTTAATTTTTTATAAATGACTTATTTAATTAAATTTCTAAAAGATACATCTTCGGATGAAGCACTAGTGGTTTAGTTATGCGATTAGCCAATTGATTATGAAAATATTTTGTGATAATCTTTTATTGATTTTAATTATACAATTAATCAATCAATTAGTGTACACCTCTCCCTCCCAATGCAGCCTCAATGAGCTGCACTGCGGTATTGCCGGGCGCCAGAGGCGCCCCGGCAATGCCGCGCTGCAGCATATTTAATTATTTGGCATGGGGCGGTGTACTTTGAATGTATTTGTACTTGTTGTACACCGCTCCTTTCCTATGCCATCTCCAGGCATTGCAAATCGTCATTGCCGGGCACCAAAGGGGGCTCGGCAGTGACGCACGCTGAAAGAGAGTACTCAGTTTTCACTCTGGTTTTTTGTTTGTTTGTCCGGGCGATATCTCAGCCATCCTTTGAGCTAGGAAGCTGAAATTTCGGCACAGTAGTGAGCAAGTCCTTTGTCAAAAACGGTATTTTTTGTTTTTTGATTAACCAATTAATTGAGGAGTTATTTAATTATTAGCGATTAATTAAGTACTTATTTAATTAATTAAATTTCCTTTCTCTTCGTACCATTAACTCAGGCACCTTTTGAGTTAGGAAGCTGATATTTGGACATGCCAATGACCAGGTGATTGTGCTGCAAAGGATATTTTTGATTTATTAATTAATCAATTAATCGATCAATTATTTAATTATTCGACTAATGACAAAAAAAACTTTTTTTTTAAAGTTACAGATTCTGATGAAATAGTGGTAGTTTATGTGTTCTCTGACCAAATTGATTAATAATTTAATTTTTTTATGATTATTATTTATTGTACACCGCTCCTTTCCTATGCCATCTCCAGGCATTGCAAATCGTCATTGCCGGGCACCAAAGGGGGCTCGGCAGTGACGCACGCTGAAAGAGAGTACTCAGTTTTCACTCTGGTTTCTTGCTTTCTTGTTTGTTTTCTTGGTTGTTTGTTTGTCCGGGCGATATCTCAGCCATCCTTTGAGCTAGGAAGCTGAAATTTCGGCACAGTAGTGAGCAAGTCCTTTGTCAAATACGGTATTTTTTGTTTTTTGAATAATCAATTAATTGAGGAGTTATTTAATTATTAGCGTTTAATTAAGTACTTATTTAATTAATTAAATTTCATTTCTCTTCTGACCATTAACTCAGGCACCTTTTGAGTTAGGAAGCTGATATTTGGACATGCCAATGACCAGGTGATTTGGCTGCAAAGGATATTTTTGATTTATTAATTAATCAATTAATCGATTAATTATTTAATTATTCGATTAATGACAAAAAAATTTTTTTTTTTAAAGTTAGTCATTCTGATGAAATAGTGGTAGTTTATGTGTTCTCTGACCAAATTGATTAATAATTTAATTTTTTTATGATTATTATTTATTTATTTTCATTATTAATCATTTATTTATTGTACACCGCACCTTTCCTATGCCATCTCCAGGCATTGCAAATCGTCATTGCTGGGCACCGAAGGGGGCTCGGCAGTGACGCACGCTGAAAGAGAGTACTCAGTTTTCACTCTGGTTGTTTTCTTGTTTTCTTTCTTTCTTGGTTGTCCGGACGATATCTCAGCCATCCTTTGAGCTAGGAAGCTGAAATTTCGGCACAGTAGTGAGCAAGTCCTTTGTCAAATACGGTATTTTTTGTTTTTTGAATAATCAATTAATTGAGGAGTTATTTAATTATTAGCGTTTAATTAAGTACTTATTTAATTAATTAAATTTCATTTATCTTCTGACCATTATTAACTCAGGCACCTTTTGAGTTAGGAAGCTGATATTTGGACATGCCAATGACCAGGTGATTTGGCTGCAAAGGATATTTTTGATTTATTAATTAATCAATTAATCGATTAATTATTTAATTATTCGATTAATGACAAAAAAAGTTTTTTTTTTTAAGTTACAGATTCTGATGAAATAGTGGTAGTTTATGTGTTCTCTGACCAAATTGATTAATAATTTAATTTTTTTATGATTATTATTTATTTATTTTCATTATTAATCATTTATTTATTTTCTTTCTCATTTGGCCAATATCTCAGGCACCTTTTGAGCTGGGAAGCTAATATTTGGACATGAGTGACCAAGTGATGTGGCTATCAAGGATATTTTTGATTTATTGATTAATCATTTCATCTATTAAGTATTTATTGATTAATCGATTAATTATTTATTGAGTAATCAATTAATTATTTAATTTTTTATAAATGACTTATTTAATTAAATTTCTAAAAGATACATCTTCGGATGAAGCACTACTGGTTTAGTTATGCGATTAGCCAATTGATTATGAAAATATTTTGTGATAATCTTTTATTGATTTTAATTATACAATTAATCAATCAATTAGTGTACACCTCTCCCTCCCAATGCAGCCTCAATGAGCTGCACTGCGGTATTGCCGGGCGCCGGAGGCGCCCCGGCAATGCCGCGCTGCAGCATATTTAATTATTTGGCATGGGGCGGTGTACTTTGAATGTATGTGTACTTGTTTTCTTTCTCATTTGGCCAATATCTCAGGCACCTTTTGAGCTGGGAAGCTAATATTTGGACATGAGTGACCAAGTGATGTGGCTATCAAGGATATTTTTGATTTATTGATTAATCATTTCATCTATGAAGTATTTATTGATTAATCGATTAATTATTTATTGAGTAATCAATTAATTATTTAATTTTTTATAAATGACTTATTTAATTAAATTTCTAAAAGATACATCTTCGGGTGAAGCACTAGTGGTTTAGTTATGCGATTAGCCAATTGATTATGAAAATATTTTGTGATAATCTTTTATTGATTTTAATTATACAATTAATCAATCAATTAGTGTACACCTCTCCCTCCCAATGCAGCCTCAATGAGCTGCACTGCGGTATTGCCGGGCGCCAGAGGCGCCCCGGCAATGCCGCGCTGCAGCATATTTAATTATTTGGCATGGGGCGGTGTACTTTGAATGTATGTGTACTTGTTTTCTTGTTTGTTTGTTTTCTTTCTTGGTTGTCCGGACGATATCTCAGCCATCCTTTGAGCTAGGAAGCTGAAATTTCGGCACAGTAGTGAGCAAGTCCTTTGTCAAATACGGTATTTTTTGTTTTTTGAATAATCAATTAATTGAGGAGTTATTTAATTATTAGCGTTTAATTAAGTACTTATTTAATTAATTAAATTTCATTTATCTTCTGACCATTATTAACTCAGGCACCTTTTGAGTTAGGAAGCTGATATTTGGACATGCCAATGACCAGGTGATTTGGCTGCAAAGGATATTTTTGATTTATTAATTAATCAATTAATCGATTAATTATTTAATTATTCGATTAATGACAAAAAAATTTTTTTTTTTTAAGTTACAGATTCTGATGAAATAGTGGTAGTTTATGTGTTCTCTGACCAAATTGATTAATAATTTAATTTTTTGTACACCGCACCTTTCCTATGCCATCTCCAGGCATTGCAAATCGTCATTGCTGGGCACCGAAGGGGGCTCGGCAGTGACGCACGCTGAAAGAGAGTACTCAGTTTTCACTCTGGTTGTTTTCTTGTTTTCTTTCTTTCTTGGTTGTCCGGACGATATCTCAGCCATCCTTTGAGCTAGGAAGCTGAAATTTCGGCACAGTAGTGAGCAAGTCCTTTGTCAAATACGGTATTTTTTGTTTTTTGAATAATCAATTAATTGAGGAGTTATTTAATTATTAGCGTTTAATTAAGTACTTATTTAATTAATTAAATTTCATTTATCTTCTGACCATTATTAACTCAGGCACCTTTTGAGTTAGGAAGCTGATATTTGGACATGCCAATGACCAGGTGATTTGGCTGCAAAGGATATTTTTGATTTATTAATTAATCAATTAATCGATTAATTATTTAATTATTCGATTAATGACAAAAAAATTTTTTTTTTTTAAGTTACAGATTCTGATGAAATAGTGGTAGTTTATGTGTTCTCTGACCAAATTGATTAATAATTTAATTTTTTTATGATTATTATTTATTTATTTTCATTATTAATCATTTATTTATTTTCTTTCTCATTTGGCCAATATCTCAGGCACCTTTTGAGCTGGGAAGCTAATATTTGGACATGAGTGACCAAGTGATGTGGCTATCAAGGATATTTTTGATTTATTGATTAATCATTTCATCTATTAAGTATTTATTGATTAATCGATTAATTATTTATTGAGTAATCAATTAATTATTTAATTTTTTATAAATGACTTATTTAATTAAATTTCTAAAAGATACATCTTCGGATGAAGCACTACTGGTTTAGTTATGCGATTAGCCAATTGATTATGAAAATATTTTGTGATAATCTTTTATTGATTTTAATTATACAATTAATCAATCAATTAGTGTACACCTCTCCCTCCCAATGCAGCCTCAATGAGCTGCACTGCGGTATTGCCGGGCGCCGGAGGCGCCCCGGCAATGCCGCGCTGCAGCATATTTAATTATTTGGCATGGGGCGGTGTACTTTGAATGTATGTGTACTTGTTTATGATTATTATTTATTTATTTTCATTATTAATCATTTATTTATTTTCTTTCTCATTTGGCCAATATCTCAGGCACCTTTTGAGCTGGGAAGCTAATATTTGGACATGAGTGACCAAGTGATGTGGCTATCAAGGATATTTTTGATTTATTGATTAATCATTTCATCTATTAAGTATTTATTGATTAATCGATTAATTATTTATTGAGTAATCAATTAATTATTTAATTTTTTATAAATGACTTATTTAATTAAATTTCTAAAAGATACATCTTCGGATGAAGCACTACTGGTTTAGTTATGCGATTAGCCAATTGATTATGAAAATATTTTGTGATAATTGTACACCGCTCCTTTCCTATGCCATCTCCAGGCATTGCAAATCGTCATTGCCGGGCACCAAAGGGGGCTCGGCAGTGACGCACGCTGAAAGAGAGTACTCAGTTTTCACTCTGGTTTCTTTCTTGTTTGTTGTACACCGCTCCTTTCCTATGCCATCTCCAGGCATTGCAAATCGTCATTGCCGGGCACCAAAGGGGGCTCGGCAGTGACGCACGCTGAAAGAGAGTACTCAGTTTTCACTCTGGTTTCTTGTTGTACACCGCTCCTTTCCTATGCCATCTCCAGGCATTGCAAATCGTCATTGCTGGGCACCGAAGGGGGCTCGGCAGTGACGCACGCTGAAAGAGAGTACTCAGTTTTCACTCTGGTTTCTTGTTTGTTTGTTTTCTTGGTTGTTTGTTTGTTTGTTTTCTTTCTTGGTTGTCCGGACGATATCTCAGCCATCCTTTGAGCTAGGAAGCTGAAATTTCGGCACAGTAGTGAGCAAGTCCTTTGTCAAATACGGTATTTTTTGTTTTTTGAATAATCAATTAATTGAGGAGTTATTTAATTATTAGCGTTTAATTAAGTACTTATTTAATTAATTAAATTTCATTTCTCTTCTGACCATTATTAACTCAGGCACCTTTTGAGTTAGGAAGCTGATATTTGGACATGCCAATGACCAGGTGATTTGGCTGCAAAGGATATTTTTGATTTATTAATTAATCAATTAATCGATTAATTATTTAATTATTCGATTAATGACAAAAAAAATTTTTTTTTTAAAGTTACAGATTCTAATGAAATAGTGGTAGTTTATGTGTTCTCTGACCAAATTGATTAATAATTTAATTTTTTTATGATTATTATTTATTTATTTTCATTATTAATCATTTATTTATTTTCTTTCTCATTTGGCCAATATCTCAGGCACCTTTTGAGCTGGAAAGCTAATATTTGGACATGAGTGACCAAGTGATGTGGCTATCAAGGATATTTTTGATTTATTGATTAATCATTTCATCTATTAATTATTTATTGATTAATCGATTAATTATTTATTGAGTAATCAATTAATTATTTAATTTTTTATAAATGACTTATTTAATTAAATTTCTAAAAGATACATCTTCGGATGAAGCACTAGTGGTTTAGTTATGCGATTAGCCAATTGATTATGAAAATATTTTGTGATAATCTTTTATTGATTTTAATTATACAATTAATCAATCAATTAGTGTACACCCCTCCCTCCCAATGCAGCCTTAATGAGCTGCACTGCGGTATTGCCGGGCGCCAGAGGCGCCCCGGCAATGCCGCGCTGCAGCATATTTAATTATTTGGCATGGGGCGGTGTACTTTGAATGTATGTGTACTTGTTTGTTTGTTTGTTTGTTTTCTTTCTTGGTTGTCCGGGCGATATCTCAGCCATCCTTTGAGCTAGGAAGCTGAAATTTTGGCACAATAGTGAGCAAGTCCTTTGTCAAAAACGGTATTTTTTTTTTTGATTAATCAATAAATTGAGGAGTTATTTAATTATTAGCGATTAATTAAGTACTTATTTAATTAATCAAATTTCCTTTCTCTTCTGACCATTAACTCAGGCACCTTTTGAGTTAGGAATCTGATATTTGGACATGCCAATGACCAGGTGATTTGGCTGCAAAGGATATTTTTGATTTATTAATTAATCAATTAATCGATTAATTATTTAATTATTCGATTAATGACAAAAATTTTTTTTTTTTTAAAGTTACAGATTCTGATGAAATAGTGGTAGTTTATGTGTTCTCTGACCAAATTGATTAATAATTTAATTTTTTTATGATTATTATTTATTTATTTTCATTATTAATCATTTATTTATTTTCTTTCTCATTTGGCCAATATCTCAGGCACCTTTTGAGCTGGGAAGCTAATATTTGGACATGAGTGACCAAGTGATGTGGCTATCAAGGATATTTTTGATTTATTGATTAATCATTTCATCTATTAATTATTTATTGATTAATCGATTAATTATTTATTGAGTAATCAATGAATTATTTAATTTTTTATAAATGACTTATTTAATTAAATTTCTAAAAGATACATCTTCGGATGAAGCACTAGTGGTTTAGTTATGCGATTAGCCAATTGATTATGAAAATATTTTGTGATAATCTTTTATTGATTTTAATTATACAATTAATCAATCAATTAGTGTACACCTCTCCCTCCCAATGCAGCCTCAATGAGCTGCACTGCGGTATTGCCGGGCGCCGGAGGCGCCCCGGCAATGCCGCGCTGCAGCATATTTAATTATTTGGCATGGGGCGGTGTACTTTGAATGTATGTGTACTTGTTATGTGTTTCAGTTAAGGATCTGTTCCCAATAGTTGAATCTGCGTTGCATTAATCAAATAAGATAGGCCCCTTTCAATTTTCCCAATCATCTCTCCCGCTCGTCAAAGTGCAGTAGCAGTAGGATAGCGTTCGCTGCCGTTTGCCTTGGGCTGTTTGCTGGCACCCAGCCGCCATTACGCACGCGGTCTCAAGCCGAGGAAAAATGGGGCAGAACCACAAGAACAAGGTGTGGCACGTGAACTCATCATCAGAGGTGGAGCCAGCGAGCCCTTGCCGGCCAACCAGCGCCGAGGTGAGCCGACCGGTAGGCGTGTCATCGGAGCCGGCGGCTTGATACAACAACAGACAATAAAAGCGGCTGCGAGGGACTGCTTCAACAGATGAGGTGAGAAGGAGATCAGATGAGGTGAGTAGGAGTTCGGGTCGATGAGCTGGAGCGGAGCTGGGAGTGCGCCACGGACTGCTTTTGGTATGAGCTGCGCCACGAACTGCTGATGGTAACGGACTGCGCAGGGGACCGTTGATGATACGAACCTTGTTTGAGAGAGAGAGAGAGCGTTGGCATGAGCCACATATTACGTACCCCGTTTCCCAGTTTCCCCGATATATGTAACGTCCGCTCGCGGTCCACGATACGTGCTCCCTGCCTGCCAGGGTTTCCCGCCACGACGCGAGTCCACTCCTGGAGCCGGACCTCAACGCCCTACCGTCTGCCTGGACCTTCTCCTCCTTCCAGCCATTCCTTCCTGCCATTCCCTGTCGTGTAAGTCTGTTTGTTTGTCCGGGGTTGTAATATAAGACTGTTTTAAGGTTGCCCTGTGTATCTGCTTCTTCCTCTTCCTGTACAGTCTTACCTTTCATTTCTTCTTCATTTCGTGTACCTAATTAATAAATATCTGGTATTCCTTTACTTTGGTTTCTTCTTCCCCCGATCGCTTCAGTCCTTTCCCGATTGAGTACCTGTGGCGTGATTTGGCCAACCGCTATAGTCGGGTTTAGTCTTTTGTTAACGGCCTGAGTCGTGGCTCGCTTCGCTCGGCATGTCCATTACAGCCGCGGCTCGGGCGGGGCTAATTTCCTCACTTACCGGAAGGTGCTGGTAATTAGGTCATAGGAATAATTGGCCTACTACCCTATTCAGCGCTGAACGGAAGTGACGTAATAGCTCCAGGACCGGCGGAGACGGCCAGCTTAACAGGACAAGGGGATTAACCCCCCCTTGCTAACGGGAGTGCCGTCCTCCGGATCCATAACAATTGGTGTTGAGGAGTTGGGATTGGACCCGAACCAAAATTTTAAAACATCTTTAAAAAATTTGGTCAAAAATTTTGAGCGGCCGAAATTTTATTTCATATCCCAAATTAAAACCGTGCCATGGATGATCAAGGTGATCGGGTGCCGGTAGGGGAGAATGAGGAGGTAGAGGCGACCCAGGACCCTGGGGAGGAATTGGGAGAGAGGGAAGAGGAGAGCAATGAGGATGCGGTAGAGGGGGTTGCAGGCACACAAAATGGCGGCACCTCGCACGTGGCGGCGAGAGCCGTGCCCTTTTTACCAACGGTTGAAGACATGCAATCATTTATGGCTAAAATGAGGGACCTTATGGTCGGGATGAGTGAACAAATAATGGAAGAATTTATTGAGCAAATTGGGGGATTGACGAAGGATATGGGAGAAATGAGGGCCGATAGAGAGTGAATGGAAAACAGAATGGGGGAGCAATTGGGAAGCAGATTAGGGGGCAAAGTGGGGGGCATAATTGGCCAAGCCAAAGAAATTAATGAGGGGTTAGCGAGGGGGCAAGCCAGGTATGAGATAAAGCAGATGGAGAGGGAGAGAGACCGCAGGGTGGGCGAAGAGGTCGCGGGGGTGCACAACGGGGTAGCGCGACTCGAGGAGCGCGGGAGAAGCGGGTTGGAGCAAGGCGCAGGTAAATGGACGGGTATAGAGATTGCGACCCGGGGTATGGGGAAGCCGGCGACCGCCGAGGTAGAAGAGAAAATTTTATTAGAGCCAGCGGTCGTCGAGGGAAAAGAAGATGAAGGAAAAGAATTAATTCAAATTGGCAATGAAACCGAACAAATAGTCGCAATTGAAATTGAAAAGACGATGGAGGTAGCCCAGGAATTGAAGGAAAAGATGGATAATGCACAAAGTCTGGATTCGCATTGTGATGTTGTTCTTATTAACCAAATGGAAAGTTTGCAGGTGGTGTTGGAGCGAGGAGGAAGAAGCGCCCAGGTGGGTCAGTCTGTGTTTGGTGTAAAAAGAATTTTCTCGTGCTTGGGATGCAGGTGTAACCCGGGCGCTCGTAAAAGGTCTGTGGTGCGCGTTATGAATGGCAATGGCACACGTGTGCGAATGGCGCCCGAGCGCGAGTGTGATACCGAGTGCGAGAGTGAATGCACAACAGAGTATGGAAGTGAAACCGAGTGTGAGCGAGAATGCACATCGGAGTGTATGTGTGATGAGAGTGATACGGAGAGTGAGATGGATGTGGAGCGGGTGTGAGAATGCACACCTGGAATGGTTGAGCGTGTGTGGGAATGCACACATGAGTTGGTGGTGAAGCGCGTGATTGGGTGTGTGAAAGAGTGCACACCCATGGTTGTCACAGAGGATGTGACCGAGGAGTGGGCGCGTGGAGGTGTGTTGATGAAGTGTGCGAATGACGAGTGTGCGCCAAGGTGTGCGAGGAGGTGTGCGGTGGTCAGGTGTGTAACGAAGTCTGTGAGAGAAATGAGTGTGCCTGGGTGGTGTGCACGGAGAGAGAGTGCGATGACGAAATGTGCAGAGTGTGTGCAGACACCTGGATGTGTGAGGTGGAAAAGGACCGAGTGGTGTGAGCATGTACAGGGAGCATCGACGTTGAATGGGACAGCGTTTAGACTGACGTTTAGCCGACACGAGCCCTCAGTCCGTGCCGGGTTGTGTGGGCTGCGGGAGCCGGCGGGATCAGTGTCGCGTCACTCCTGTTTCGGAGCGTCGTGCACGATTCGGTCCGGGCCCCGCCCCGCACGGTCGAGTCCGCGCTTTGCCGGGCAAGGCGACCGGCCCGGTTCGAGGGGAGGTCGGAGGGGTCGGAGCGGCGCCCCCTTGTGGTGGCGGCGTTCCACCCGGGCAAGGTTGGCCTACCACGCATGGGAGCGCAAGGCCCTGCGTAGAGATGGTGCTTTGAACCTTGGCCCAACCAAACCTCCTCCCCTGAATCGAGTGCCGGACGGACCCAACCTGCAGGAGACCAAACCACCCGTATGCATTGCTCGGCTTTGCGAAGCCGAGTTTCGAAAATGCAATGTCCCGCACCGAGGCTCGAAGTTTAATGGACGATGGTAGGGATAGTGAGTTTGATTGGCAAATTGGATGGGCAAATCGGATTGGTAAATTTGATTGGCGAAGATGATTGGCAAATTTGATGGGGAAATTGGATGGGCAAAAGTGATAATGGGAGATGCCCGATGTGGAGGGATGGCAACTCTGCCATCCCTCCCATCCAATCAGGGCACGTGAGCATTAGTTATGGGGTTTTGGCTGTGTAAACTAGCCCGGGAGGGTTAGGTTATTGTTAGGATTTAGAAAGATGACCATAGGTAACTGTAGAGGTAAGTAGCGACATGTACCTGTAGAGGGGACGTAGCAGATTAGTGGATTATAATAACGTGGGAGCGCTTAGTATAAGGGAAGCCTGGGGAGCTCGAGTTTCAGAAGGGAGTAGTCAGCTTAGATGATGCAGTGTGTGTACAGGAAGTTCTTTGTGGTGAGCATGATGATTGGCATGATTGTGCATTCAGCAGAGTATGGTGAAAGGTGTGATTGTGAGTTGTATTGAATGAATGGTCCTGGAGGAGAGATGGGTGCAAGTGCCACCAGGTGTACAGGTGACACCAGGTGTGTGGGCACAGGTGTGCAGGTGAAGCACCGGTGTATGGAGAATGGTTGGATGAAATTAATGGCATGGAATACATGGAGTATGGAATAGATGGTCTGGAGTGAATGGAGCATGGAGGGAATGGAGTATGGAAACAATGGAATGGAGTACGGAATGGATGGTGTGGAGTGAGTAGTGTGGAATATGTGGAGTGGAGTGGTTGGTGCGAAAGGAGCGGATGGGGAAGATGGACCCCTTTCACGAATACCAGGGGAAGGTAGTTTAAGAGTAGGTAGAGGGTATAGGTAAATTGTGGTGGATATTGGCATCTGTGGTGCGTGTGGTAGAATGGTGTTTGGATGGGTGCATTAGTGGTGTCAGGGAATTTACTGGGGGACTCACAGGACTCCAAAGACCGGACACAGGTTACAAAGGTCTAGTTTATTAAACTGTATTCACTTCATCCAATTACCAAAATGATACCGCATAATATAATGGATCAGGTTAACTCTTTTCGCTGGTCCTTCTCTCCATCCGACACTCCCGTTCGGTCAGCGCTTCACGTAGCAAGTTCTCTCGACTCCAGCCGCAGCTCTCGCTTATATCGACCAACTCGACTTAATCCTCTGTCCGCTGAACTCGTAATCTCCTCTCCGCCGACGTCACCGGTCGCCTTCCTGGCGCCAGCTAGCCCCCCCTGCTGTGAGTTCCATTTATCAAACAATAGGGGGGTGCTCCAGCCTGGGGCTGTGACCAGGTGTATCAAGAGACCATCATGTTCGTGCACATTCCTAACTCATTTACAAACCCGTCCCCCACAGAGTTTGCATGTAAAATGCATCTGCTTTGTTACTAGGTCAACCAATAAGTTACCAGTGCCAATTAATAAGTTACACTGAATTACACTTCCACAATTCCCTCATCTTTTTGTTTTTGTTTATATTAACCATTAATCTAAACATCAATATAAGTAAACAATCAATCACTACAAGTAAACATCATTACAAGTATAAGTAAATAATCATAACTTTGGTAATCAAATTCCCTTAGGCATACACCGTCATCCTGCAAGAATCACAAAACATTTCGTTGGTCATTGACTCCTTCCATATTGTTCAATCTATTGCATTTGCATCACAAATATATTTTCAAAACAACACTTCACCATCACCAAGATACAACAATTTCACTTCATTTTCAAGTTTTGTAAAGCATCTGCACCATCTGGCAAAAACGTTTGCCTCCACACAAATGTTGACTTTGTTTGAAAGGAAGGGCTGATCACTTGTGTTTGAATCCAGGTATGAAACATTTTCTCCTAATGTCTTCATAGCTCCTGCACTACTTCGTGTAGGATTTCGCTGTTGTGGTAACATTGCGGAGTCATAGACTGACCCTGCTCTCCTTGTAGCATTCTTGCCACTTTTTGCTGTAAACCATAGTAATTCCTGAACAAGGCCTTCACCCAGTTGTAGTCGACTTGCCTCCTCCCTTATTGTGAGTGGGCAGCAAGTATTGGTGTGACATTGATTGGCCAGCAAGATGTGGAACAGGGATGCCGGATGCATCCACAATGATGTTGGGACCATGGTGTTCAGGTCATTCATGGTCCTTACCAGGAGCAATCCAGCAGAATCGTGCACAGCTGTTGTGACAAGGGCACAGCCGTTTTTTGCAGCTCCATGCTGGTTCCCCGGACGTTGGTGAAGTAATAACATATGTCCCCGCATTTCACAGAGGTTGCAGGTAAAATGTCGTTGTCCTGCAACTTCTGATGTGGTGAATGTTCGAAGTCTTCGAACAAGAGTAAGTGATCGCCTTTCTTTCATATGTTGCAGTGTGATCCAGGAAAATGGTCACATAAATTTCCTTGGTGAAGGTAAGCATTCATCTCCAAGTTACACGGGAGAATGTCTTCATCATTCTTTGAGAAAGAGGGTGTATGCCACGATTAACTTCATTTTTTAGCCACAAATTTTCTTTCTTTCTTCTTCCCAATTCCGTTAGCAATCCCTCCAAAATGTGATCTCGTCTTATCCTTATGCTCAGTCATATCTGAATCTGCTTTCCGCACACACTGAATCAGATAGGGTACATCTTACCATGAAATCAGCATAATCATGTATATCTTCCGACAGTTTCACATTCAACAATTTGTTGTTTTTCCTTAACACAAAAAGTTATATTCATTTATATGCGTCACACAAATAATATTCAATCAGGTATGTATTTTATTACTAAACTAAGAATAGCATTGTATATGATTACAATCACACACGGGAATACCTAATTCCCAACAACAATTTTCCCAAACCAACAAATTAAGCATAATGTATTATTACCATAATTCCTCTCCACTTTTTCTTTTCCCTCTTTTTTTTTTTCCTAACAGTGTGTCACTCGTGGTGATATGAGTTCATTGATATTGTAATTGACACAACTCATAACATTGTCGTTATGCCATTATCTTAATTCTACTGTATTCATTTGCAACATCACTTGATTTAGTCTTTTAATCTCAGTATTTATGTCGCCATAAAAGTCTTCCTTTTCTGGTTCCACATTTCTTTCCTCATTTGTCACTTCATGCGTTATCATCGTGTTGTTGGTTACCTTATTCAAACACACCGTCACTAAGGCTTTCAAGCAAGCCACCACTAAAACAATTGCCAATATAACTACTAAACCAACAAACAAGTCTGCTACTCCTTGTATATATTCATATCTATGACATAGTTATATGTCGATGACATTTAACATTATATACCAAACTAACAAGCTTCCTAAAAGGTAAATAAAGAAAATCCCTTAATATGTAACATAATCAGATTATTTGTCTTACCCTGATCCCCCTATCTCCCGGGGTTGAACTCAATCCCCTGATCATGAGTGTAGTTGTGATACATTTTTTCACTCATGCTGTATTAATATCAGCAGGTAATTGTATGTCATGTAGGCAAATAAATGTCACTATTCCAAGTAGGAATATCACATGTTGAAAATGTAATGTTTATCAATGCAAGGGGTGTTAAAATGTAATTCAAATGACTGTAAATCATGACTATCATTTTTCTACCACTGAATGTTCTGCTGGGCTGCTAGGTGCAGCCTCATTTTCTGTGGGATCGTCCACCTTAGCCCCATGTGCTTGCTTGCAATGAGAGGCATGAATCCAACTTTCTATTTTGGGTCCATATTTGTTTCTATTCTTATCAATCTCCTATGGTTTATCAATTCGTTCCAAGATACCGCAACCAAAGGTTTTAACCAAAGCTCTACCAAACTATTTCCAATGTGAACAAAAATGCCAGTGAAACAATGATTCGAAGGATTAACTTCAAGGGGTCAATAAATTTATTCTATAGCCAGATCTAATTTTCCTATCCAATAGTTTGCCTTGCCACATGTCATATTATAACACCTTAATAAACCTTCGAAAAAATGTTTCCCATCTCAACAAATTTCCTTTTTTACAAATAGCCATGTGTAACTTACGTATTTAACTACAATTTCCTCTCAATTTGTTTGGCCTAACTGGCCGCAAAAGTGGCTGCCAGCATGCAGTACCGTTTTTATCTACCAAGGAAGTGTTCCACACAAGACCTCTACCATAATGTTGTTTGTAAAAACAAATCTGGGATTTCTGATTACATGGATGCACACTCTCAGGACATTTTCAGGCTGCTGTTAACAATCCACTACGATGACTTAATTCCTTTACCCACAATCAAATAATTAGTACAAATTGAGGATATTATCCCTATCACATTCTTTTATAGATTCATTATGTTGGATCTAATTTTTTCCAATAATTTTCCACTGCTGTAAGGCGGAACAATAGCTCTCATAAGTCTTAGTAATATCGTACTTAATTTGCCCAGCAGGGAATAATTTATTTACTATCCTTTCTCATCTGTTAACCAGTGACTTTGTTTAAACTCCAGAACTGAAAACCCACAATAGTTCAAACCAGCAAAATTTTCTTTACTATTTTCCCATATCATCTATGCCTAAAACACATCCATACATACAGCACAATTTATATGCTGATAAAATTCAAGTTTATATATATAAAATCCATGAGCAGAGTATTCTGGGAAGTCAGTGTAAGACCTCTCCCAAATTTGGATGATTTTGTACTTCCTCATTTCCTTTTATGAAGCTCATATCCATAAATAGATGTTATTCTCATATACATTCTATCAAAAATGGAATCCCAAAATTACTCACAATTTTACTATTAATTAATGGCTGCTCATAACCCAGCACATCAAAAAAAAATTTTTATATTCCATTTCCCTTGACAAAAGAGATAATGTTCATAATCAAATTATATTTCTATTTTATTTTACGGATTCTCTGGATATTCAATCCCATCCACATATCCCAATCCCATCCACATATCCCAATCCCATCCACATATAACTATCCATTTCCAGACAGGCACACTGTCGGTGTCAACAATCTTGTAAGATTGATACACAAAAACACACACACACATGCATTATGCATATTTGTTTGCGTTGGAACCATTATTTACAGATCAGATGGGTGTCAATTTTATTTCAATTTCATAAAATTTGTCAATCAAATTCAAAATGCTTATAGACAAATAAACCAAAAGTCCATTCTTAGAAAACCCTTATGATGTCAAATTGAAATTACCCTTTCTGCCTTCACAATAATCTATCCAAATTTTGACTACACACCCATTTGCATGTCAGTCGACCATTGACCTATCAATCGTGCGGAACAATAGTCCGAAATTCCCACCTGATCATCATGTGACTCTTGTTACTTGGTTTGCCAACAATTGCAACGCAATTGTTCCAAACTTTGTAAATTTAAAATTGCTGTGCCCAAAATAGAAGATCCAATTTTGGCATTTGATCAATTAATTATTAATTTGTTAACAATCAAAAAGAAAAATGAATCATTCTTGCTCTGAAAACTTTTCAGACACAAGAATCATTGACAGTTGTTCATGTTTGTCCAGTAATCGAATCTGTTGAGGCCAATCATCATTTGGGATTTGCAGCAATGAAGGCCTAATCATTGTCTGAGGTACCGGTAAGCACTGGTACCCTTGATCTTGGTTTGCCCCATGACCTTGTCTTCCTGTTGACATACGGACATCTTCTTCTCCAATGTCCCATCTTTCCACACTCGAAACACCGGTTTCTGTCATTGTCTGATCTGTGCGCCTGTGCACTTGTATTGCTGGGCTGCATCTCTACATCCCTGAGTTGCCACTGCAATCTCTCGTTATCTCCTGAAACACGAAAAAATTCTCTGTACCGTCCTTTTTGGGGAGACAACTGGAAATCAGATGGGACAACTGTGACTTTCATTCCTAATTTCGAGGGCAGTTGTGCATTTGTCTCCTCCACTGTATCCTGTATCCTTTTTATTTTAAGTTCTAGTTCCGTTATCCGTTCTTGCTGTTCCCGTTGTCTGGATTCACCATCCCAAAGATGGAATGCAAGCCAGTCTATCGTTAGATTCTGTCTCTTCCTGGCTTTCAATCTTTGTTCCAATCTTTCCAATCGACTTCGCTCAAATGTACCATCTCTTGGAAACTCCTCATCATGTCCCTTTGTCCACAAATACCAATTCTCGACCTGCCTTATAGCTTCGGCACCATAACGGTCGTACATATGATGTGTACAAGTACCTTTTTGTGGAATCTCTGGTTGTCCTTGTGTGTTCTTGCAGGCTCCATTTCCCATTCTGCCTTTTATCAAAGTAGCGTTGGATGTGTTGTAGTTTGTTCCTCTAAAGCTTCACTCGTACCTCCAGGAAGGGTCTCTCCACCTGTTCACACGGTGATTTCCAGAGAATCTCCCTCAGCTGTGGCTTTTGCACAATCCAATCTCACAGATCAGTATTTGCAGATGAGCCAAAGGGTCAGTATGAAATGGGTGAATCCTCAGGTGTCCGCTCTGTTGACGGGGAAATCACACAATGGTAACCGCACATATATATCTGTATATAAACTCACCACCTTGCTCAATTTTCCCAGGTTGTCTCCACATTGATAATATCTCGCAAAGATATCAAGGCTTCTTTCTTGAGACCGCATTTTCATCAATCAAACAATCAATATATTCAATTCAATTTATTCAGTTCAATTTATTCAGTTAATTTTATTCAATTAAATTCAATCAATTAGATTCAATCAATCAACAATTCAATCAATTATTCAATTTCAATTAATTCATCAATATTCATCAATAAATCAAATTAATCATTTTGGATGACTCCTTGCATAAGCCCTTTCCCCAATGATATCAGGACAGGTCCATCCATTGACTGAGATCGAATTTTATCGGTCGTCACCTCTGGTTCGTACCTCATGTCAATTGATGAATCACCGTCCTGTCCTAGGGTCATATCTGACATATTTCCCCATTTTGCCTGGTCTCCACAAATTTTCTTTGCAACCACTAAAGGCAACTCATCCTTCATTCGTGAGACAGCCAAAATGGATGGCAGATATTAAAGTTCATTGGAAAAATATCTCATCATTTTTCCTTTAATAGTACCCAAAATCTCTTGGCAATTTAAATTTCGTAAAACTCCTGAAATAAGACTGTAAAATTCCTTCAATCATGCTAAATTTTGAAACTCCATCGCTTGTAACACCCAATTGATCCCATAGGGCTTGAAAGTTCTTTCCCAAGTTCATGCAATCATTCTGCATTTGAACCCTATGATATCATTCATAATAATCATCATGATTTTATAGTCATGGTCATATCATAGTCATCTATTTAAACGAACATTTCCTTTATCACCACAGCTATGTGGTATAATCAACACTAGAATAAAACTGTACATAGCAACAGGCTACCTCATGGCCACTTAGTATACCTATTGACAATAAGTCATAACAATATCGAATAATCATTGAACAATTCAAAAATCGCTTCCACTGCTCCAGCCGCAGCATTCGTCATTTTGTCTGCTCATCCGCATGACCAAAACGAAATAAAGGGAGCTCAACCATTACACAGCGCTTTTAATGGCGCATGCCATAGGACCTCAACGCAATTTCGACTCGGCCAGAAAACGAGCAAATTTTGCAGGATGTTAACTGGAATTAGTCGTGAAAATATATCCAAAATACACAAAAAATACACATCCACAAAATAAACAACAAACCCAAACAAACCCAAGGTCGACCCTCTTACACAGTAAATTACATCATTTCAGCATCGTATTGATTGCTGAAATATTCCAGGGTTTATACATACCTTAAAAGAGGTATGCGTGGTGTTGCCCCCTCCCACGTTTATTCCAGGGTTTATACACACCTTAAAAGAGGTATGCGTGGTGTTGCCCCCTCCCACTTTTAATTCCTCATTAAATTCCTCATTAAATTCCTTATTAAATTACTTATTAAATTACTCATTAAATTACTCATTAAATTACTCATTAAATTACTCATTAAATTACTCATTAAATTAACTTACATAGTTTCAGCATTGTATTGATTGCTGAAATATTCCAGGGTTTATACACACCTTAAAAGAGGTATGCGTGGTGTTGCCCCCTCCCACGTTTATTCCAGGGTTTATACACACCTTAAAAGAGGTATGCGTGGTGTTGCCCCCTCCCACTTTTAATTACTCATTACCTCGTTTCCATTAAAAAACATCGCTTCTACTGCTCCAGCCGCAGCATTTGTCACTTTGTTTGCTCATTCACTATTCCTGATTCGTCATCAAGGATCTCCATCATCACACAGCGTACTTAATTCCGCATTCTAATGAGAATTCAACAGGATTTTACGACTCAAAGGAAAAGGACGAGCAGACCTTTTGCAGGATGATCGTTACAAAAATCGTTACATATATTAAAGTATTTATGATGTCGACAAATCATATCTTAATTCTTACAAGATTTTGGTTCTTTGAATAAATCACAGCACCGGGAGAACCAGCTCCAAAAATGGATCTTTGTGTTTATTCAGCACCCTAGTAATTGGTTCTTTGTGTACTAATTACACAGCACCCAGGCCCCGCTCATATGGATCTTTGTGCAGCGCTACACAGCACCTGAGCAAAAAGGGGTTTCATCTACATTTTCCCTATCTGGTGTACCATCCGTGATATTTGTCTGCTCATTCACTATTCCTGATTCGTCATCAAGGATCTCCATCATCACACAGCATACTTAATTCCGCTTTTTAATGAGAATTCAACAGGAATTTACGACTCAAAGGAAAAGAACGAGCAGACCTTTTGCAGGACGATAACTAGAATTAGTCGTGAAAATATATCCAAATACACAAAAATACACACACACATGCATTAACAACATTTATTCCGTTTAACAGAACAAACATTTCCTCTATCATGACATGCATGTCTTCAAAATTATATGCCCAAGAGAAAAAGTAAAATTAATTAAAACTGCGGGCAGTGATGATCCGGGGACCATACCGCTCCATCCTGATTGGACGAGTGCATGCTAGAGTCGTTAACAACGACAGTCCAGATCCGATTGTTCAAAATTTCAACTCAATCGATCGAAAAATGAACGCAGGGATGCATTTTAAAGGTGCAGTGGCACTAACTGAGTTGCCACGAATATGGCCACGAAATTGCCAATATGGCCATCACAAAATATTTTCCTTAATCAATTGGCTCATAGCATAACCAATCTGCAAGTATTTCATCCGAAGATGTATCTCTCAGGAATTTTAATTAAATAAGTCATTTATAAATCAACGAGTTAATTTATTAAATGATTAATCAATAAATCAATATTTTCCTTGACAGCCACATCCCTTGGTCAGTGTCATGTCCAAATATCAGCTTCCTTACTCAAAAGGTGCCTGAGTTAATGTAATGTAATTACTGTAATAAGATTACTGCAATTACTGTAATGATTACTGTAATTACTGTAATTACCGGAACTGTAATTACTGTAATTACCTCAGGTAATTACTGTAATGTAATTACTGTAATGTAATAAGAAATGTAATTAATTAAATAAGTACGGGTTCCAACAACAAGTTCCAACAACAAGTTCCAACAAGTTCCAACAGCAAGTTCCAACAACAAGTTCCAACAACAAGTTCCAACAACAAGTTCCAACAACAAGTTCCAACAGCAAGTTCCAACAACAAGTTCCAACAACAAGTTCCAACAACAAGTTCCAACAAGTTCCAACAACAAGTTCCAACAGCAAGTTCCAACAACAAGTTCCATCAACAAGTTCCAACAACAAGTTCCAACAACAAGTTCCAACAACAAGTTCCAACAGCAAGTTCCAACAAGAAGTTCCAACAACAAGTTCCAACAACAAGTTCCAACAGCAAGTTCCAACAACAAGTTCCAACAAGTTCCAACAACAATTTCCAACAGCAAGTTCCAACAACAAGTTCCAACAACAAGTTCCAACAACAAGTTCCAACAACAAGTTCCAACAAGTTCCCACAACAATTTCCAACAGCAAGTTCCAACAACAAGTTCCAACAACAAGTTCCAACAACAAGTTCCAACAACAAGTTCCAACAAGTTCCCACAACAAGTTCCAACAGCAAGTTCCAACAACAAGTTCCAACAACAAGTTCCAACAACAAGTTCCAACAGGTTCCAACAGCAAGTTCCAACAGCAAGTTCCAACAACAAGTTCCAACAACAAGTTCCAACAACAAGTTCCAACAGCAAGTTCCAACAACAAGTTCCAACAACAAGTTCCAACAACAAGTTTCATTTGCTATAGCAGCCCTTGTATGGGCTAAATGTAAAAAAGTATTAATCCCGTGTAATCCATCGGATTCTAAAGGTGTGTCTTTATCCTTCATCAAACTTCTCTTCTGCTTTTGTCGTTCCGCATGATCATATATCTGTGTATCATTTGCTGGTGTTGCATTTTGTTCCCTCATTACCCCCAAAATAATCCATACAACACAGAGTCCCCACTACCAGAGAACCCATTCCTAGGATAAATATCACCATTTTCAAGGAGTATCTGAAGTAGAAGTCTCTGGTTTCCCTTGATTGGTCGGCTTGTCTTGATACGGTGTTTCCCTTTGTCCCACCTGTATCCATCTGTAAAACATGTGTCTGACTATCATCTTTATCTCTGTTTGTCTCTATGTCTCTCTTTCTTTCTTTTTCTGTCTATCTCTCTCTGTCTGTCTCTCTTTCTCACTTTGTCTCACTCTGTCTATCTCTTTTTGTCTGTCTCTCTCTATGTGTCTGACTATCATTTTTATCTCTGTTTGTCTCTATGTCTCTCTTTCTTTCTTTTTTTCTGTCTATCTCTCTCTGTCTGTCTCTCTTTCTCACTTTGTCTCACTCAGTGTCTATCTCTTTTTGTCTGTCTCTCTCTATGTGTCTGACTCTGACTATCATCTTTATCTCTGTTTGTCTCTATGTCTCTCTTTCTTTCTTTTTCTGTCTATCTCTCTCTGTCTGTCTCTCTTTCTCACTTTGTCTCACTCTGTCTATCTCTTTTTGTCTGTCTCTCTCTATGTGTCTGACTCTGACTATCATCTTTATCTCTGTTTGTCTCTATGTCTCTCTTTCTTTCTTTTTCTGTCTATCTCTCTCTGTCTGTCTCTCTTTCTCACTTTGTCTCACTCTGTCTATCTCTTTTTGTCTGTCTCTCTCTATGTGTCTGACTCTGACTATCATCTTTATCTCTGTTTGTCTCTATGTCTCTCTTTCTTTCTTTTTCTGTCTATCTCTCTCTGTCTGTCTCTCTTTCTCACTTTGTCTCACTCTGTCTATCTCTTTTTGTCTGTCTCTCTCTATGTGTCTGACTCTGACTATCATCTTTATCTCTGTTTGTCTCTATGTCTCTCTTTCTTTCTTTTTCTGTCTTTCTCTCTCTGTCTGTCTCTCTTTCTCACTTTGTCTCACTCTGTCTATCTCTTTTTGTCTGTCTCTCTCTATGTGTCTGACTCTGACTATCATCTTTATCTCTGTTTGTCTCTATGTCTCTCTTTCTTTCTTTTTCTGTCTATCTCTCTCTGTCTGTCTCTCTTTCTCACTTTGTCTCACTCTGTCTATCTCTTTTTGTCTGTCTCTCTCTATGTGTCTGACTATCATCTTTATCTCTGTTTGTCTCTATGTCTCTCTTTCTTTCTTTTTCTGTCTATCTCTCTCTGTCTGTCTCTCTTTCTCACTTTGTCTCACTCTGTCTATCTCTTTTTGTCTGTCTCTCTCTATGTGTCTGACTATCATTTTTATCTCTGTTTGTCTCTATGTCTCTCTTTCTTTCTTTTTTCTGTCTATCTCTCTCTGTCTGTCTCTCTTTCTCACTTTGTCTCACTCTGTCTATCTCTTTTTGTCTGTCTCTCTCTATGTGTCTGACTCTGACTATCATCTTTATCTCTGTTTGTCTCTATGTCTCTCTTTCTTTCTTTTTCTGTCTATCTCTCTCTGTCTGTCTCTCTTTCTCACTTTGTCTCACTCTGTCTATCTCTTTTTGTCTGTCTCTCTCTATGTGTCTGACTCTGACTATCATCTTTATCTCTGTTTGTCTCTATGTCTCTCTTTCTTTCTTTTCTGTCTATCTCTCTCTGTCTGTCTCTCTTTCTCACTTTGTCTCACTCTGTCTATCTCTTTTTGTCTGTCTCTCTCTATGTGTCTGACTATCATCTTTATCTCTGTTTGTCTCTATGTCTCTCTTTCTTTCTTTTTCTGTCTATCTCTCTCTGTCTGTCTCTCTTTCTCACTTTGTCTCTTTGGTCCATTCGCAAAGCCAAAACGAACGACCACAGAACCCTCGCCATTAATATCTATTGTAAGCGTGCCAAATCAATAAGTATCAATTTTTCTATGAGCCTCGACCAGAGAGTGGTTGCTACTCACAAAACACCATTTCCTGTAATTATCTCTCACTAGGGCATGCCCATACTATATATATATCTAAAATTATATCCCCCGCCGAGCAAGTCGCTGGCTCCAAGTCGAGTGCTTTGAACAAAAAAAGAAGTACTCTTAACGGTGGTTTTTTATTCAACCGTGAAGCATGTCTCAAAGGCTTCTTGATGGACCTGGACAAAATTTGATGCAATTTTTTCCTCAATCGCCATCTTTCATCATAATTCTGGACCGGCATGAGGGGGGTTGTCTGTCATGAATTTATAGGCATGGCGGGAAAACTGAAAAAAATTATTTATTTAAAACGGGTGTACACGATTGTACACGTGTACGGACGGACCTTAGCGAACCGGCAAACAAGTCGCTTCATGCACATCAGTGGTGCGTTTCTTCGTGGCGCGTGTCAGAAGAATTACACAGCGCAGGAAAAATACGTATTTACAGAAATCGTTAAAAAAAACTCGGATAATCGCTAAAATCGTTGTGGCCGGTGTACCATATTGGAAATATATATATATATAAATATAATTCCGTTTCCCGGTTCCCTGTCGCTCGCCGAGCGCCGATCAAGTCAAGTGCTTCGAACAAGTGCAAAAAAAAAATAGTACTTTATCCGTGTGCTGGTGGGTAAACGAGTGTACCGGCCTTACACGTCCTGGAAGCAAGCGGTCGCAAGGTGCACACTTGCTCCGTCCGCTTCCAGGTCACAGTAAGGCCCTTTAATAACCCGCGCAAAAATACGTATTTACAGAAATCATTTAGAAAAAAAAACGAATAAATTGCTACAGTCGTTTATCGAAATCCCATTCGTGATGGCTCACGCCACCTATATCGCGGCATTGGTGCGCAAAGAAGCCCCAGATCACCTGCTCCCCCATGTATGTACCCATAACTTCCAAGTTCGTAAATCATATTGGACCAAACAAGACACACTCACCTTTTAAAGAAGACTTGCTTGTACAATTGATCGCAGCGGTGCCTCCAAGATTGTCAGGGAATTTACTGGGGGACTCACAGGACTCCAAAGACCGGACACAGGTTACAAAGGTCTAGTTTATTAAACTGTATTCACTTCATCCAATTACCAAAATGATACCGCATAATATAATGGATCAGGTTAACTCTTTTCGCTGGTCCTTCTCTCCATCCGACACTCCCGTTCGGTCAGCGCTTCACGTAGCAAGTTCTCTCGACTCCAGCCGCAGCTCTCGCTTATATCGACCAACTCGACTTAATCCTCTGTCCGCTGAACTCGTAATCTCCTCTCCGCCGACGTCACCGGTCGCCTTCCTGGCGCCAGCTAGCCCCACCTGCTGTGAGTTCCATTTATCAAACAATAGGGGGTGCTCCAGCCTGGGGCTGTGACCAGGTGTATCAAGAGACCATCATGTTCGTGCACATTCCTAACTCATTTACAAACCCGTCCCCCACAGAGTTTGCATGTAAAATGCATCTGCTTTGTTACTAGGTCAACCAATAAGTTACCAGTGCCAATTAATAAGTTACACTGAATTACACTTCCACAGTGGAGTGAAATGGCTGGGTGTGTGGCCTGTTAGTGTGTGTATGGTTAAATGGGCACTCTGCCACTGTTAGTCTGTCGGCCAGGTGAGGCCGCAGGTAGGCTCTGGGAGCCAGTAGAGTTGTTTAATGGGGCCCGAGGATCCGGAGGACGGACCCGGGTAGCCCGATGCCAGAGAGGGCGGTAGTGGGGTGAGAGCGCCAGAGGAACTTCCCCAGGTAGGTTAGGGTAAGGAGCAGGTAAGCTCGGAGGCAACTGCAGTGGCGGAGGTGTGCAGGTGAGTGGACCTGCTGGGAGCACCACATGACCCAGCCCGGAAATTGTGCGAAGGCACAGGGTGAAGAATCGGGGGAGTGAGACCCCGAATTGGTGAGCACCACAGTTTGGTCAATGGGAGTTTGGTTCTTCGAACCACATAGTGTAAGATGGCCAATGGTTTTGCAGGGAAACACCCTGGGTAGAGTAAGAGTGTTAAAGTCATTTAGAGTACAGTTAAGATTGAAATCCCTTGGCACCATATGCAGCCACTCACCTGAGGTGATGATATGACTCCACACCATGTTTGTTTGTTTTTTTGTTGCAAATGTTTGGAATGGTGAGACGCATCATGACGTGGGGGTGACATTGTGCTTGTTTATTCCATCTCTTCCTCCTTATGAGGGATTGATGGTAAATTCGGAATAGAGGGATTAATGAGAAATTGGGATTGTTGACGAATTTGGTATTCGGGGAGATATGGGGAAGGCAGGACAATAGAGACAAATTTGTAAATGTGTAGAATTTTGTAAATACGGGGTAAGGGCAAGGGTAGTATAGGTGACAGGGGGGGGGTGACATACAGTAGGGACGAGCTTTCTCCGCTCGCTCCCATGCACACCTCACCTTGCATTACCTTGTATTGATGTGTACCCTTGCGACCTTGCCACGATGCTTGCTGTGTCCTTCCTTCCCCACTCACGGCTTGTTATTTTGGGTCCGGGGGGGGGGGGGGGGGGAGTGCGCAGGTAGCCGCAGTTGTGTGCCCGAGCCGCCACTGCACAGCCTGTCTGGACCGGTATACCACCTTATGGACCGCACGACTTGCGGCCGAGCACCACTTTATGGACCACATGTTTTTGTGGCCAAGCACCACACTGATGGACCCCACGTGTTGGGGCCTGGCCCCTCTGCTGGGACCGGCCATCATGGCCAGAGAAAAGTTTGCTTGCGGACCATGGTGAGGTGGCCCCTTTGCCATACAGGTGGACCACCCTTAGTTGGGCCCTGTTGGCCGTAAATAAAATAATTGGACGCGTTGTGTGCCTTTTTATTATCCTCAAATAGGCCGCAAGCAAACAAGAGTCAACATCAAGAACGTCAACATCAAGGAAACATCGGCCAGCAGAGCAGGAGCTGACAAGAAACAAGGTCATCAGTTTGTTTTATTGAAATGTGATGACATGAATGAAAATGAGCACTCGATGGTGCTTTGTGTGTTTTATGGTGCTTTGGTGCTGATGGTGTTTTATGGTGCTATGTAATGCTCTGGTGCTCGGGGGTGCACTGCAATATCAATTGTGCATCCCCGGGCATTTGAGTATGGTGTATCGGTGCAGTGCAGTGCATGCTCCTTCCCCTTGCAAAAGATCTATTTTTGTCTCCCAAAAGAAAGGTCCTGGGTTTGCAGTGTACATAAATAGTCTTGTAAATGATGCTCCCCACTGTATATGTATAGTTTGAAGACGATTCCGCAATTCGGTTATCCTGTGGGCGTGAGTCTGTTAGGTAGGATGCAACGCAGCAGGGGGACATACTTAATTGTTTTAAAATGGTCGCACTCAGGGTAAGGTTAATAGTAGTGGGTTACTACACTTGAGTGTCACATTAAGTAAAGTTATTTCGGGCCGGGACGGCCGTAGAGGAGAGACGGGTGCTGTGTTACGGTTTTTAGAACCTTCACTTTGTAAATTTTAGTAAATGTTTCCCTTATAAATGATCTCCTGTAAATATCCCCATTAATTGGCTTTATTAAAGATCGCACCCTAGTTAGTCCATGTACAACATGTAGAGAACCATAGGACCTCTCTGTAGTTATTTCATTATTGTACACCGCTCCTTTCCTATGCCATCTCCAGGCATTGCAAATCGTCATTGCCGGGCACCAAAAGGGGCTCGGCAGTGACGCACGCTGAAAGAGAGTACTCAGTTTTCACTCTGGTTTCTTGTTTTCTTTCTTGCTTTCTTGCTTTCTTGTTTGTTTGTCCGGACGATATCTCAGCCATCCTTTAAGCTAGGAAGCTGAAATTTCGGCACAATAGTGAGCAAGTCCTTTGTCAAAAACGGTATTTTTTGTTTTTTGATTAATCAATTAATTGATGAGTTATTTAATTATTAGCGATTAATTAAGTACTTATTTAATTAATTAAATTTCATTTCTCTTCTGACCATTAAATCAGGCACCTTTTGAGTTAGGAAGCTGATATTTGGACATGCCAATGACCAGGTGATTTGGCTGCAAAGGCTATTTTTGATTTATTAATTAATCAATTAATCAATTAATCGATTAATTATTTAATTATTTGATTAATGATAAAAAAAATTTTTTTTTCTTTAGTTACAGATTCTGATGAAATGGTGGTGGTTTATGTGTTCTCTGACCGAATTGATTAATAATTTAATTTTTTAATGATTATTATTTATTTATTTTCATTATTAATCATTTATTTATCTTCTTTCTCATTTGGCCAATATCTCAGGCACCTTTTGAGCTCAGAAGCTAATATTTGGACATGAGTGACCAGGTTATGTGGCTATCAAGGATATTTTTGATTTATTAATTAATCAATTAATCAATGTATCGATTAATTATTTAATTATTCGATTAATTATTTAAAAAATTTTTTTTCCCCCAGTTACAGATTCTGATGAAATGGTGGTGGTTTATGTGTTCTGTGACCGAATTGATTGATAATTTAATTTTTTAATGATTATTATTTATTTATCTTCATTATTAATCATTTATTTATTTTCTTTCTCATTTGGCCAATATCTCAGGCACCTTTTGAGCTGGGAAGCTAATATTTGGACATGACAGTGACCAAGTGATGTGGCTATCAAGGATATTTTTGATTAATTGATTAATCATTTCATCGATTCATTATTTATTGATTAATCGATGAATTACTTATTGATTAATCAATTAATTATTTAGTTTTTTATTAATGACTTATTTGATTATATTTCTAAAAGATACATCTTCGGATGAAGCACAAGTGGTTTTGTTATGGTATTAGCCAATTGATTAAGAAAATATTTTGTGATAATCTTTTATTGATTTTAATTGTACAATTAATCAATCAATTAGATGTACATCTCTCCCTCCCAATGCAGCCTCTATGAGCTCCACTGCGGTATTGCCGGGCGCCGGAGGCGCCCCGGCAATGCCGCGCTGTAGGATATTTAATTATTTGGCATGGGGGCGGTGTACTTTGAATGTATGTGTACTTGTTATGTGTTTCAGTTAAGGATCTGTTCCCAATAGTTGAATCTGCGTTGCATTAATCAAATAAGATAGGCCCCTTTCAATTTTCCCAATCATCTCTCCCGCTCGTCAAAGTGCAGTAGCAGGAGGATAGCGTTCGCTGCCGTTTGCCTTGGGCTATTTGCTGGCACCAAGCCGCCATTACGCACGTGGTCTCAAGGTGAGGAAAAAGGGGGCGGAACCACAAGAACAAGGTGTGGCACGTGAACTCATCATCAGAGGTGGAGCCAGCGAGCCCTTGCCGGCCAACCAGCGCCGAGGTGAGCCGACCAGTAGGTGTGTCATCGGAGCCGGCGGCTTGATACAACAACGGACAATAAAAGCGGCTGCGAGGGACTGCTTCAACAGATGAGGTGAGAAGGACATCAGATGAGGTGAGTAGGAGTTCGGGTCGATGAGCTGGAGCCACCCTTCAATGAAAAGGAGGTAGCCACGTTTTTTTTACACTTTGAGAAGGTGGCTCAAATGTTAAAATGGCCTGTGGGGTCCTGGACAATGTTAGTGCAAAGTGTTCTGGTGGGTAAAGCTCAAGATATCTATTCGGCTTTACCGATTGACCAATGTGCAGATTATGAGATAGTGAAGAAAGCCATTCTCAAAGCCTATGAATTGGTCCCTGAAGCTTACCGACAAAAATTCGGGAATGCCAGGAAGAGGGATAGTGAGACCTATGTGGAGTTTGCCAGAATGAAGGAAACTATGTTTGATAGGTGGTGTGACTCGAAGGAGATTGGGAAAGACTTCAACCTTTTGTGACAATTGATCTTGGTGGAGGAATTCAAACAGTGTGTCCAGGTGGACATTAAAGTACATCTGGATGAAAAAAAAGTACCGGAGTTGTATGAGGCAGCAACAGTGGCAGATGACTATGCCTTGACACACAGGATGGGATTCCACAAACCTAACTTCCCGCCTAGAGTTAGGCAGGGGAGTTATGGTAAATCAGGTTCTGAGAACAAATTTCATGGAGGCGACCTAGAGAGGACTATGGGGACAAATCTGATACCGCGACTTTTAGGGATCAGAAGACTGCAGTTCCAAGACATACCTATCTTCCGGGGGGCCCGAGGCAGACCACGAGTTTTTCCTCCGGGCCAACTTGCGCTTTTTGCAAGAAACCTGGGCATTTGATGTCCCAATGTTACGCCCTGAAAAGGAAAAATCAGGAGCAGAGTCAGACTAGTGCAACTCTGAATGCGTTGGCCAATGCGAGAAATCGTCCTTGGAGGACAGTGCCTTGTGAAGGTTCCCATGCCAAAGTTACGGCATTACAGAACGACCTTGTCCAAGAGGGTTACAAACCTTTTATTTCCGAGGGGTTTGTGTCACTGGATGGGGACTTAACTAACCAGAGACCTGTTAGGGTATTGAGGGACACAGGAGCACATCAATCTTTGATGCTTGAGGGCATTTTGCCATTGTCAGAGAAGACGGCAACTGGTGTTAGTGTTCTTTTACCGGGGATTGGTGGCTATGTTAAAGCTCCTCTTCATGTCATCCATTTAAAGTCTGATTTGGTGTCAGGACCGGTCACTGTGGGGTTACAAGCCACTCTTCCTGTAGAGGGAATCGCTTTTATTATCGGGAAGGATTTGGCCGGTGGTCGAGTTTCTGGTAATCCGATGTTGGTTGAAAAGCCCAGTATGGAAAATAACACAGCACAGTTAGAGCAGGAGATTCCGGGTTCTTTCCATCCTGTGCCGTGACTCGTGCTATGGGTCGGAAGTGCTCTAAAGAGAAGGAGAAGGAAGGCGATGTGGATTTCGGTTCCATAGAGATATTGGAGGAAAAGTCTGGAAGAGGTAATAGGAAAGGAAGAGACATCAAGGAACTGAAGGAAAAGGTGGCATCTGGACCAAAAGAGGAAATGGAATGTCCATCGGAGACATCTGGGAACGACGCTGAACAAACGGTTCTGGTCCGAAAGAGACTTGTTGAAGAACAACACAGAGATTCGGAGCTCCGGAGTTTGATTGATAAAGCCGTTACAGAGGAAGAGGCTATGAAGATACCTGTTGGTTATTTCATGAAAGGGGAAATACTCATGAGAAAATGGAGACCACCGGAGATGCCAGCAAATGATGAGTGGAAAGTTCATTACCAAATTGTGGTGCCAACACCGTACCGGAAGGAGATATTGAGTTTGGCACATGAGACACCTTTGGCCGGACACCTTGGAGTGAACAAGACATGTGACAGAATATTGGTACATTTTTCTGGCCAGGATTGCGACGTGATGTGGCGGAGTTCTGTAAATCTTGCCATTCTTGCCAGCTGGTGGGAAAACCAAATCAGAAAGTCCCATCCGCACCTTTAAAACCAATTCCAGCTTTTGAAGAACCATTCAGCCGAGTCATTATTGACTGTGTAGGCCCTTTCCTAAAACTAAGGCTGGACATCAGTATTTGTTGACCATCATGTGCGCTTCCACTAGGTTCCCAGAAGCAGTGCCTCTTAGAAAAATTACTGCGGCAGTTATTGTGAAGACCTTGATTAAATTTTTCATTTTGGTTGACCTACCTAAGGTCATCCAGTCTGATCAGGGTTCCAATTTCATGTCAACGCTTTTTCAGCAAGTGGTACACCTGTTGGGAGTGGAGCAAGTAAGATCAAGTCCTTACCATCCCGAGAGCCAAGGGGCCTTGGAAAGGTTTCACCAGGCATTGAAGAATATGATCAGAACGTATTGTTTTGAATGTGACAAGGATTGGGATGAAGGAATACCCTTATTGTTGTTTGCTATGAGGGAATACGTTCAGGAGTCATTGGGATTCAGTCCTTTTGAACTTGTGTTTGGACACGCAGTGCGAGGACCGTTGAAATTGGTGAAAGAACAGTGGCTACAGGAGGAGTCGCAGTCGACAGTGGTAGAGTATGTGTCAACGGTTAGGCACAAATTGGCAAAGGCTTTTGAAGTTGCGAGAAGAAACTTGAAAGTGACACAAGATAAAATGAAAGTGAGACATGACAAGAAATCTCAGATAAGAAATTTCAGTCCTGAGGACTGGGTGTTAGTGTTGCTTCCTGTTCCAGGTCAGCCACTACAGGCTAGGTATTTTGGTCCCTATGCAATCGAAAGGAGGGTTAATGAAACAGATTACGTGGTGACAACTCCCGACCGACCGGAAAAAGCGGCAGCTGTGTCATGTCAACCGACTGAAGAAATATTATGAGAGGAAGCCTGTGGGGAAAATGGATCCTGTCTCACCTGTCTCACCTGTAGTCGGGGTGCAAGAGAATCCAGAGGTTGAGGCCGGTATGAAGTTTGATAACTTTGATGACCAGGCTTGTCCCAGATTGACGAACACAGAAGTGTTAAGTCATTTAGATGAGAAATTAGGTCATTTGACGAGGAAAAAACAAGGACAACTATCCAGCCTAATTTTTGAGTTTGCACATTTGTTCACAGATGTACCTGGTCGTACTGACTTGGTATATCATGATATTGAGGTGGGGGAAGCCACTCCTGTGAAGCAACACCCCTATCGGATGAACCCTGTGAAGGTGGAGTATCTTCGGAAGGAGGTTCAGTAGCTATATGTTGGAGAATGACATCATCGAACCAAGCAGCAGTGAATGGAGCTCACCATGTGTGTTGGTTCCGAAACCCGATGGCAGTTTTCATTGTTGTACGGATTTAAAACGGGTTAATGCAGTGACCAAGACCGACCCATATCCCATCCCGAGGATTGATGACTATATTGATAGAATAGGCCCAGCTAAATTTGTAACTAAATTTGAATTGCTGAAAGGGTATTGGCAGATTCCTCTTACTGATAGAGCCAAGGAAATCTCGGCTTTCGTCACACCAAATGGGTTGTATCAGTACAAGGTTCTTCCCTTTGGATTGAAAAACGGGCCTGCTACATTTCAACGGCTGATTAATAAGCTCATTCCAGACCTTGAGGGGGTGGAGGCTTACCTGGTTGCTGTCATCATTCACACCATGACCATGGAAGATCATATTAAACAAATCCATGCATTTTTCAAGAAACTGACCGACGCAGGGTTGACCATCAACTTATCTAAGAGTGAGTTTGTAAAAGCACAGGTGATGTTCCTAGGCCATGTAGTAGATCAGGTTCAGGTGCAACCGGTGACAGCCAAGATAGAAGCCA
The DNA here is from genome assembly GCF_964187855.1 of Myxine glutinosa. Classification (NCBI taxonomy): domain Eukaryota; kingdom Metazoa; phylum Chordata; class Myxini; order Myxiniformes; family Myxinidae; genus Myxine; species Myxine glutinosa. The sequence continues at coordinate 134,590,632 of NC_136267.1, read as the reverse complement.
TTGATCGCTTCCAAGTTCCAAAAGGGAAGAAGGAGCTTATGAGATTCTTGGGTATGGCTGGTTGGTACCGGCGGTTCTGCAGGAATTTTTCTGATGTGGTCGCCCCTTTAACGAATTTAAAGAATTAAAGAAGGATTTCTTTAAAGAAGATTTTCTTTAAAGAAGGATTTAACGAATTTGCTGAGGAAAGAGACCAAGTTTGTTTGGGATGACAAATGCCAGGCTGCCTTTGCCCACGTCAAAGCGATATTGATGAGCTCTCCTGTCCTAGCAGCCCCGGATTTTCAAGCACCTTTCAAGTTGGCCATTGATGCAAGTGATGTGGGGGCTGGGGCAGTTCTATTACAGGAAGATGAGGATGGAGTGGATCACCCGGTGTGCTACTATTCCAAAAAGTTTAACAAACATCAGGCAAATTATGCCACTGTGGAAAAAGAGACCCTTGCTCTCCTGCTAGCGCTTCAGCATTATGAGGTGTATCTGGGAACTACTACATTTCCTATAAAAGTCTTCACGGATCACAACCCCTTAACCTTCATTCAAAAAATGAAAAATAAAAATCAGAGGTTGATGAGATGGAGTTTGGCTTTGCAGGAGTTCAACTTGGAAATTTAGCATGTAAAGGGCAGGGACAATGTCGTTTCTGATGCTTTATCCAGAGTGAACTAACTTTGGAAATTCCTGTGGGTTGTTTGGAAGTTTCGTTGCTTTCTTCTGGGGAATATTAATTACTGTTGCTCACGTGAATTGATCATTTGGGGGTGAGTTTTACTTGTTTGTTAAAAAGGGTTTTTGCATGCAAAGAAAGTTTTCACTACGTTCAAACTTTATTTATTGATGGTGGGGAGTGTTATGGATTCGTCACTTCCGTCGTTGTGGTTTTCATCCACTGTAAGCATTTTTGGTTCCATGTACTATTATTGTTATCGTTTAAGTGAAATGGAGATAACTGTTTTCAAAAGGTAAAAAATTAGTGTTTTAAAAGAAACCAGAAACCGGATCGGGCGGAACGGGAAGAAGAAGAAGAGCAAGAAAAAAGCGGAGCAAGTGAGGTCGGGAAGAAAAGCCGAGCTGCTTTGAGGTCTCGAGGAGACGCTGGCGAACGGGGGTCACGAGCAAACTTTGGGTTTCCTGGGAAAGGGATTCCTGCGACAGAGTTGTGATCGTTGTGACAGATAAACCTGCGTGGCAGGTTTTGCGGATGATTCCGAAGAGAATCATTGATGGAGTGCATGTGTGCCTCCAGTATGGGCCCGTCGGCCATTTTGCCTCACTCCCGCCATTTCACATCGCTCCAGCCTTTTCACCTCGCTCCAGCCATTTCACCGCACCCAGCCGTTAGCCTGGTTTGCGTGTGTAACGTGGATTTCGATTGGGAATTTGTGGCTCTCTGTTTGGGAGCCGTTGAACGTTCATACCCGAAGGTGTGATTTCCCAGTCGCCTTTTGAGGGCACCTTTGCGCCTCTTTGGCAGCGTGACTGTCAGCTGAACTGGATTCTGGTCTCGATACGACATTTTTTTTGCGATCACCCGGAGTGTGGATCGACTTTGGCTTGGTGCCGGGACAGAGACTTTGGGAATGTTCTTTTCGCTCACTTGGAGCACAGTGAGTTATATGGTAAGAAACTATTCCATCATAGGAATGATATAATATTTGTTGTACAATTGATTAATATTGTTCTTGTGCTGTTATTCTTGTGTGACCTTAGTACAATACTTGTTTTTTGGTAACAATTGTTGTGGTTTCACCATTGGTCATTGACACGCAGAATAACACATCTTTCTGCCGTGACTCCTTTCGGGGCTCGGAGGTACACCGTGACCGGGATTTGGGGAGGAGCACGTAACAAATAGTTCCTTCTCCATTTCTATCTTAATTCAGCTTGATTTGGATTATTATTATCACAACGCATGCACTTGGTGTGGATTTTATGGAAATTTGAGAATGAACTTATCAAGTCTGGCAAACAAATAGACAAACAAGGAATATAAATGAGCATCACAAAAATACCTGGAAAGCATCTGAAAATGCAAAGCCTGTCTGTATCTGTTTGTATCCAGATGGCTTCTTCTTCTTCTACTTCTGCTTCTTCTTCTTCTTCTTCTGTATGCTCAAATTAATGAAAACAGTTTTAAAAAATACAAAATAAGAATTGATGATTTTTTGCAGCCTTGACCTTTGAACTTTAGATCTAAAAAAAAATAAGCAGCTTCTGGCTTTTGAATGGTGAACGAATTACGTGACCCAATATGCAAATTCTTAAAATTTCAGGTCAATTCAATGAAAAATGTGGATTTTATGTAACCTTGACCTTTGACCTTTTGACCTAAAGAAAACAAATTATTAATTTGCCTTCTCCATATGATCATTTTATAGCTTGAGTGAAAATTTGATGACAATAGCTCAAATGGTAAAAACAAAGTTATGGTCCAGACAAACAGACACACACAAACCTGTTTTTCTTCTCCTCTCCCTTCTCCCCTCCATTCTCCACTCCCTTTCCCCCCTCCCTCCCCTTCATCTTCTCTCCTCTTCCCTTCCCATGCCACTCCCCTCCCCTTTACCTCCCTTTCTTCCATTCTCCCCATTCCCCTTCCCCTCTCCCCTCCCCTTTCCCTTCCACCCCGTATCCCCTCCCTTCCTCTCCTCCCTTTCTCCTTTCACTCCCCTCCCTCCCTTATCCCCTCCACTCTCCGCCTCTCTCTTTATATTCCCTTCTCCAATCGACTCTACGTTATCCAGCAACACTGGGTATCTTTGCTAGTATAAAATAAAAAGGAAAGACAAATAGAGAGAATAAAAGGGGAAGAGGAGAGATGAGAGGAAAAGCATTGAAAAGTAGTAAGAGATGGGAGGTCGAAGTGATTGAAAAGCACTCATTCATTCCATGTAGGATTTTGGAGGCAAGACACCTAACCTGAAGATACCACTTTGCTCTTTACCATTGAAACTGTCCGTGATGCTGAAATGGAGAAAATTACCGGTGCCTGCTATGAGGCTGAATGAATCTCCAGGAATATTGAAATGTCTAGCAACTGCATGGCTTGGGAGAGTTTTCTGCTGTTGATTTGTATATTGAGCAAGTGTCCACTAAAGTGATCTCCCATTCCTCACCTGGTATCACCGATGTAGGTCTTCTTGTAAAGGCTGTATGTGATTCCAGAAGATAACAATCGTGGAGTTGCAGTCAAAATGGTCCATGACTTTAATACGGCTTTTAGGTTCTGAAATTGAAATGGTTGTTTCAATGAAAGGGCAGGTGTTACATCGACTCCATGAACACTTAAACTTTTCTGATGGGACATCAGAAGGTAACGGTCCTTTAACCAGAGAATTTCGCAAATTTCTGTCCTGCTTGAGAGAAATGAGAGGTGGTTGTGAGAAAATCGAGGCAGTTTCAAGATCGTTCTGTAAAAGCTTGAAGTTTATGTGGATGATGGTGTTGGCTTGAAGGTTGATGAGAAGCTATATCAATGTGAATGGGATTCTTTCTTCTATTTTCTCTCAGGTTGTAAACCTCTGTCAATTTTGTGAGCATGCTCCAGTGCACCAGCCACAGTGGATGTGGAAAATGGGAAAGTGCATGCTGTTACGGACCAATACAACAGTAAATTGTGCTGTGGGTGAAAGTGTTTTGCACTGTGGTAAAATAATTGTGTATTTGTGAAAGGAATGCAGTGCTTTTGGGGGATGAAAGTATAATGTACTTGCGTAAAACAATTTATTTTGGCTTGTTGAATGTCACAATGACCAGCCAATGCTGCAGTGAGGTACAGCATAGACCTTGGATAAACAACATTTGAGATAAGAACACCAAAGAGTAGCTGAATTGACCTTGCCAACAATAAACAACGAAGATCAAAGAAGACAACAGGCGATTCCACCAGTAAAGGTGGAATCGGGAGTCTTCTGTACGCGAACCTGGAAAGGTTCAGTGACACCATTCCCTGACTAAAGAACCAACGTTACCCCCACTGTGCATTGGCCGCACTAAACTACTGGTCAGTCTACTCATCAAATCTGCTACCCTGCTGTTGGGCATCTCCTCGCTGACTGCATAAAGATGGCAGCCTGCCTGTTCCTTCACTCTCTGCTCACCTGATTCCAGTACCCATTGTCCTTCACAGCCTGTAGTCCCCTCTTCAACATCTGACACAGCTTGACCTGTGGACTCTGGCTCGTCAGCATACTCTGGTGTTATAAGGCTTTGCCCTCTGATGACTTTTGCAATGAGATTGGCCTGTTGGATTCATCCTGTGCACACCCACTGGACAAAATCTGCTTTAACTTGCTCACAGCTGATCCTTCACCATGCTGGTGTTTATTTTTACAAACTGACTGCCTGAGATAGTTCCCACCTCGAAAGTCGTGAGTTAATTCATAGCAGTATTGATATCTGTGATGTTTGTACTTCATTAATTTGGGGATTCTTAGAAAAGTCATTAAGGGTTTCTTTTAATTAGTATTATTGTTTTAAAGGTAGACAATAAGGATTAATAAATATTACTTATACAAGATCCTTTAGTCTATTGCTGTAAGCTAGTTTCACTGGTAAAACAACAAACAGGGAACATTATTGTCCTTAAAAATTTTATACCATGACATCCTCTGGGTAACTGGTACACTCGCTTCAGTGCCTCGAGGTGGACACATAACAATGCTCAACGAATAACATCGCACAGGCAAAGAACATTTGAAGTCTAAATTGTTCCTGCAGGAATGACTGAGCCTGAGGAATTGGGAATATGGCATTTAACTTTTGATGTGGGAAGGATGGGAGGATGAATATATAAGATAGCTGTGTGAATCCATAAGCTTGTATTGGACATTTGTAGCATGTCTGTTCTCTTTGATTGAAGCATTTATGTCAAGGTGACAGACATACATGAAATATTTTACGTGAAATTGAGGGAAGGATGGAAGGAATTGAGAAAAGTTGAAAAACCATTCCAGATCAGCTTTGCTGCAGGATGCAACACCGATGCAGTCATCGATGTAACAGCCAAATAAATCCGGGATGCCCTCCCTTCACATAAATCCGGCACGAGCCCTTTTTAGTCTTATGTGACCATGAACCCAAAGTTGCTGAGTCTCAATAATTTCACCAAAGAGCTCTACCATGAAGCTTTCTTGAAGCCTTTCCCTCTACCAGCAGTGACCTAACACTCCCTTTTGCTAGTCACACCACACGTATCTTTGCCAAGGCAAGGATTTGCAGTCACATCAACGTTATCGGCTGGTGTGCTTTTCATTCACTTAGACCTCCCATTTCTTACAACTTTCCAATCTCTTCCCTCTCTCTGTTTCTTTCCCCGTTTAATCTTATTTTGTATCGTTTTATTACATTTTAATCAGTCTTACATCAAATTATCCTTTTCCACTTGTCTGTCCTCTTCACTTTTCCTCTTTTCTTTCCTCTTCCACTTTTTGCCTCTTTCTTAGCATTTCCTTTTATTTTTGATTCTTTGTTTTTACATTTATTATTTTATATTTAGTGCTTTTTAAAGTTGGTTTTGTTTATTTAAGCCTTCCACTTGTTGTTTGTTTGTTTTCCTATTATTCTGCCTTTTTCTCCAGGTCTTACTGCAGTCCCTTTTGTTTTTTTGACCCCTGAACCTTGCCCCTCATGATGTGTCTAAATGGCACTCTGATTCATCGTCATTTAAATACACGTGCAACCTGACCTCCCTCTGACACACGCACACCTCTAATTTTCAAAATAATTCAAAGAAAGTAAAGCAGACAAATATAAGACAAGAAGTAGAGTATTATGTAAATCAATGACTATATCCTCATGTAGCCTGTGGGACCAATCATTAGTCCCCGTCAGAGATAATTATATTGGTTCCGCCCCTTTTGGCTTTATATGCTACCTGTGCAGGCATATCGGGAGACCACTATTGCTGGGGTCCTCTGCGATAGATTCCTGGTTGTCGCAGCTGTGCTTGTTTCCGGATGCGAGGCGCCGTCACGAGTGAACGAGTTTTGTTTCTCTGCCGGTGTTTTCGTTTCCTGTATTTTACTGTGTTTGCATTTCTTATTATTTACTTATTGCTTTGATTATTGCTTTGATTATTGCTTGTTTGTCCTGCATTTTCGTTCGTCTTTTTCCCTCCCTGCTTTCCCCCATCTTCCTCCTGTTTGGGGGGCGTTGCCCACCAGACAGGGGGGAGTCTTGTGCCCCCCTTCGTCTCCCGTCCCTCCCTCCCCCCCTTCCCCCCCACCCCGAGTGTTGTCCTCCGCCCCTCCTAGAACCCCGGCATGGCGAGCAGGCGCCATAATTGTGTCCGGTTTCGGTTGATTGATGTGGCTTGCAGTGTGCCGGCCGGAGATAGATTTGGTAGAGATGTATTGTTGGGTGTGCTGGGGTTCAAGGCTGTTGACTTTTTCTGCCTGATCTCCCTCGCCCGTGGCTTCGACGTGTCCTTCCAAACAGGGCAGGGACTTGCCGAGTTCTGGCGCCGGTGGGCTACCGCTCGGTCTGCTGGGAAACTGGCAGACTGGGCGGTCGAGGCTCTCTCAGAAACACAGGAGAGAGTCGTGACCGTCCACCTGTACAACGAAGGCGTGAGTGACTATGATGTCAAGGTTTGGCTCAGTCGATACGCGGACATCCGAGGCCCAGTACGGCTCGTCCGGAACAGCCTCGGCATTTGGACCGGTTCTCGGCAGTTCCGGGTAAAGCTGCGGACGAGGCAGGACGGCACGGCCACCCATATCCCTAATGGAATAATGGTTGGGATGGACCGAGGCCAAGTCTTTTACGCGGGACAGCCGAAATTGTGCCGCCGATGCGGTCAACTTGGCCACTTGATTACTGGGTGTACAGCAAGTATCTGCACCCAGTGTGGCGAGTTGGGACATTTGAGGGAGCGCTGCACCCAAGCGGTGCGGTGCAACCTCTGTGGTGCGCCGGGGCACACTTTCCGCTCCTGCCCGCAGAGTTACGCGAGCAAGATGCGTGCTGCTGCGGGCGGGAGTGGGGGTGTTGCCCAAGGGACAGGGGACGGTGTGCCCCCAGGGACAGGAAAAGGGGACGGTGTGCCTCCAGGGACTGGGGGGGGTGTTGCCCAAGGGGTGGGGGAGGGGGTTGCTCAAGGGGTGGGGGAGGGGGTTGCCCAAGGGGTGGGGGAGGGATTTGCCCCAGGGGCTGGGGAGGGTGTTGCCCCAGGGGCTGGGGAGGGGGTTGCCCAAGGGATGGGGGAAGGGGTTGCCCAAGGGGTGGGGGAGGGGGTTGCCCAAGGGGCTGGGGAGGGGGTTGTCCAAGGGGCTGGGGAGGGGGAGGGGTTTGTCCAAGGGGCTGGGGGGGGGGTTGTGAAGGGGCTGGGGAGGGGGTTGTCCAAGGGGCTGGGGAGGGGGTTGTCCAAGGGGCTGGGGAGGGGGTTGTCCAAGGGGCTGGGGAGGGGGTTGTCCAAGGGGCTGGGGAGGGGGTTGTCCAAGGGGCTGGGGAGGGGGTTGTCCAAGGGGCTGGGGAGGGGGTTGTCCAAGGGGCTGGGGAGGGGGTTGCCCAAGGGACGGGGGAGGGGTTTGCCCAAGGGACAGGGGAGGGTATTGTATCTGGGGTCGGGGGGGGGGGGGGACTAATGTGTTTGTGTGTGTCAGCCCCCCGCCCCGTAGAAAGTAAAGGGAGGGAGGTGGAGGGAAAGGAGAACATGGAGGAGGGAGGGTTAGATCAGGACCTGGATGTGGCTTCGCCGGGTGTCGGGCCCACTGCGGTGGGAGGGGAGGATGCACGAGGAATGGTGGCTCCGGTGGCGGGGTCAGAAGAAACATCCTCCGTGCCAGAAACCCCGCTGCCGGAGGCTGGAAGTGATGGCTCCTCCTCCGGCTATGAGCAAAGTGACCCGGGAGAATGGACCGAGAAGAAGCGTCGGAGGAGGGGCCAGGACAAAGGAAAAGCTCCTCTGGGCAAAGCCCCACAGGGAAAGAACACAAGAACATCAAAGAAGAAAACCCCTGTGGGGCGCAGAGCCCCCCGTGCATCAAGCGACCCATCCAGGCCTGGGGGATCGCCTGCTCGTGGTAGGGGTGGGGCGCAGTCGGGATTGGCCGCAGCAGGTCTCCGGGGGAGGCCCCAAATGCCGTCTTCCCCTGAACGCTCACGTTCCCGTTCCCCCGTGCGTCGTTCCCCACCCGTTGACCTCACCCCTCCTCCGGGGGCAGCTGTGGCCATGGGCCTCAAGGAGGGTTTGCTCGCGGAGGACTGGTGGCTTTCTTCCCCGGGTGGCGGGCGAGGGGGGGTAATTTATTTGACCCCCGAGCAGGAGGACCTCTCCCTGCTACCCGGGGAGAATGTCTGCATAGATGGGGACTGGCTCCCGGGCACCCTCGTGGCTCCCGGCTGCGGGAAGAACCGCAGGGGGAGGAAGAATGGTAGCTCGTCGCGTCTTGGCAAGGAGGGAGGAGCTTCATAAGTCCTATGACTCCCCTTTCGTGGTTTGCACTAGTGTTGGTGATTAATACACTAACACCTATGAGCTTTAAACTAACGAGTTTAAATGTACGGGGAGTCCGTACCACGGTCCGGAGGATCGCTATTTTTGAAGAACTGCGCAATTTTGAATGGGATGTCTGCCTGTTGCAGGAATGCCATATTCCGCACGGTGAGTATGGATACCTCCGTGCAAATTGGCGGTACGGAGAGTCGTATTGGTCCGGCAGCTACACTAACAGGGCGGCAGGATTAGGGTTCCTTATTAAGAGCCCGAATGTCGAGGTCCTTAGTTTAGAAGAAATTATCCCGGGGCGATTGGCCGTGCACAGGGTGGTGGTTTCCTCGACCCCACTGACCTTGGTCAATGTGTACGCTCCAACGACGGTGGGAGAAAGAGTGGAGCTCCTGCGCCAGTTGGGGCCCCTCCTCTCCACCTCTGGCCCCGTGGTCGTCGGGGGAGATTTTAATATAAGTTTGGACAGGTTGCCCCTGGAGTCATCGGCGCGGGCCCTTAAAGGGCTTGTTCAGGATTTTAGGTTGAGGGACACGGGTGCGGAAAGGAATGAGGTCACCCGGACCGATGCGGCTGGTACCAGTCGGGCTAGGATTGATTACATTCTTTTGACACCAAATTTTGGCGACCCGGACCTGGTACTTCACGCGGTGGCATTTTCAGATCACTGTCGTTTGTCTCTGGGTATTGAATTAAATGGGGTGCGTCCCCGGTGTTTTGGACTCTGGAAGCTTAACTGTCACCTTTTGCAGGATGACAGTTTAGTGCGTGCCTACGTTCGGAAGTATAGGGAGTGGGAAACGGTCAGGTGCCTCTTCCCTACCTCGGCAGCCTGGTTGGAGGAGGTGAAACGTAGGACCATAGGGTTTTTCCGAACGGCCGGGCGAATGAGGGCCGCGGGGAAACGAGAGCGTTTGAAGCGCATGCAGGCGTACCTCCAGCGCCTGCATAAGAAACTTTGCGAAGGGAGGGACGTGTCAGAGAAAATCCGCCGGGTGAAGGGGAGGATTTTTAGCCTCCTCGAAGCCAGGGCGAGGGCCGTCATCTTCCGGAGCAAGGTGCAGGCATTGGAGTGGAACGAAAGGTGTACCAGATTCTTCTTTCAACGATGTGCCAGGCGGAGGGGCGGTTTGGCCCAGGTTAATGTGGGGGGAGGCCGTGTTTCGGATCCGGACCAAATTACCGAAGCAGTGGAGGACTATTACTCCAGGCTTTTTGAAAAACGACCGGTTGACCAAATCCAGATGGCCGACGTTCTCGGCCATCTGAGGAATCTTTTGAGCCCCGAACAGCGGGAGCGATTGGAGGAGCCGGTGAGCCTGGAGGAATTGACCTCCGCTGTTAGGGATTTGGCCGCGAATAAAACCCCGGGTGACGACGGCCTGCCCGTGGAGTTTTATCGCCGCCTTTGGCACGTCCTTGGCGAGGACTATCTGCAGGTAGTGAGGGAGCTAGCCACCTCTGCGAGGCTTCCAGATTCGATGCGCCGGGGCGTCGTAAACCTCGTGCACAAGAAGGGTGATCGGGAGGATCTGTCCAACTGGCGCCCGATCACTTTGTTGAATGTCGACTACAAAATACTAACAAAGGTGCTGTCTAAGAGGGTGCACGGTGTCATGGTGGACCTCGTGCACCCGGACCAGACTTGTGCTGTTCCGGGACGCAGAGTGTCCGACAGCCTGGGCCTGGTTCGAGAGGCGATCCAGCTAGCGGAGGAGAGAGGCCTCCCACTGAGCATAGTCAGTTTGGACCAGGAGAAGGCTTTCGACAGAGTGTCACATGAATACATGATGGCCGTTTTGGACCGTTTTGGCTTTGGGCCAAATTTGATGCATTGGGTGGACCTGATGTATAGGGACGTTGAAGCCCGTGTTCTGGTCAACGGACACCTCTCGGGAGCCTTCCCAGTCGCTTCTGGGGTCAGGCAGGGCTGCCCAATGTCACCAGTCCTTTTTGTCCTTTGTATTGAACCGTTTGCTTGTGCACTGCGAGCGGACCCATCCTTCCCTGGGTTGTGGATTCCCGGAACACATGGGGAGCGCCTAAAGGTGAGTCTGTACATGGACGACGTGTCGGTGTTCGTCACCGATGCAGTCGCCATGGGCAGACTGGTGGGTCTCTGCGAGCGTTTTGGGTTGGCCTCCTCTTCTAAAATCAATCCTCAGAAGAGTGAGGTCATGCACTTTGGTCGGCACAGGACGGGCTCCGGCCCCCCTTGCCCGTACACGGAGCGGAGAGATCGATTAAAGATCCTCGGGGTCTGCTTTGACCCAGGCGGCGTGGCCGCTGAGAACTGGCGAACGGTCATTGGGGGATTGGAATTGGAGGTCGCTTCTTGGCGGTCTCGTCGCCTAACCATGGAGGGGCGAAATTTAGTTATCAAGAATGTTTTGATCGGTAAGTTGTTGTATTTGGCGAGAATCTCCCCACCTCCTCCTGCGGTGGGACGGGCTCTAGAAGGAATAATTTTCACTTTCTTCTGGGGTACCCGAGCAGAGCGCAGGAGTAGGAGGGTCGTGAAGATGAGCCCGTCCTTGGGTGGGAAGGGTGTCCCCTGCCCGGTGTTTGTATGTATGTCTGCGTTTGCGTGTACTCTCATGGAGTTATTCGTGTCTGAGGACCCGGGTCGCCGGCTGGCGCGGGACTTTCTGTTTTTCTTTCTGGGGCCGTCCGTCGCGCGGTTGGAAGGGCGGTCCCTCCCGCTGTCTCGGCCTTTTTCCGGGTCGTGTCCGGGGCATTTCCGGATGTTTGAGGGGTTCGCCCGGGAGCAGGGCCTGTTGACCTGTCGGCCCATCGGTTGGCAGTTGTCGCGGGTCCTGGATCACTTGCGCCCAAGGGAGGTGCTGCGGGAGGTGCGTATCCTTCGCGGAAGGCCTCTCGCAGAACGTACGGCGAGAAAGGTTTGGGAGAACGTTTCGGCTTGCTGTCTCGCCAACGACCAGAAGGACGTCGCGTGGCAAGCCGCCCATGAGTGTCTTCCGGTCCGGGTGTTTCAGTTCCAGAGGGGCCTGAACGTGTCGGTCCAGTGTCCCCGACCCCGATGCACAGGGGACGAAACCGTCAGGCATGTCCTTTGGGACTGCCCTGTCGCCGAGGGGGTCTGGTCGCTTGCGGCTGGCCTCCTCGAATGCTATGTGCCTTGGCTGGTGATGGTCAGACGGGACGTCTTTGCGTTTAGCGGGCTCCTACCACAACCAGTGCCTGTCCGCAAATGGAGGCAGGCCTGGAGAACGGTCTGTATAATCAAGACCGTCTTGTGGCGAGCGAGAACCAGAGGTTTCTATACCAGGGTATGGTTGGATCCTGGGCAGATATGGGGCATGGCCCAATCCTGCCTCCAAAGGTACAGGCTTGGCGACAGCCTGCGGGCGACGGGGCGGGGTGCTGGCCGCAACGATGCGTCAGGTGTGTCGTAAAGCCCTCCCTGGAGCGGAGAATACGGCCGGGCTTTTCCGTGGTGAAGGGGGGGGTCCCGCGGGAGGTTACTTCCAAATGTGCGGGCGACAGTCATGTGCAGCCGTAGTCCCTGACCGAGCTTGCCGCCCGGGCTTGGAAAGGTTGGGGGTGCTCCGGCAGGTGTGCTTGCGGGCCCTGTCGGGCGGTGATTCTCATTGGGACACTCACGCCTCGTGGGCAGCTCAGGGAGCCGGGGCCTTCCTTGTGGGGCATCTTCCGGGTGGGCCCTCCCGGGCGCGGCCTGGGGAGGGTGGGGGCAGTTGGGTTTCCTTTTGTTTTATCTTGATTTTGCCTTGGTTTGATTTTTATTTTCTTTCATTATTATTTCCAGCGGTGGGTCGAGCCCTCAACGTGTTTGTGGCTGCATGTTCCCGGCTGCGGTTAGCAGCCGGTTGTTGATTTCGGTATGCAAAGGAAAAAAAGGCCCCTTGACCCTTATTGTTTTAAGGTGTCCCTTATTTGGTTGTTTTCGGGGGGATGGGAGGGGGGATAGGGTCTTCTTTCCTTTCTCCCTCCCCTTTGGTTAGTTAGAGTTAGGTGTCTGCTGCCTGGGGTGGGAGAGGGGTTTTTGGGGGTTTGGGATAGGGATGACGGACTTTGGTTTTTATGGTTTATTGAATTTGATTTGATTTTCATTTTGGTCTTTGAACCTTGTTTACTTGCGTTTTCTTGATATTTTGGTTTGCTTTTTCTCTTTGAGTTCATATTTTTTGTTTGATATCTTGTTTCCTGGCTTTTGATTTCTTGGTTTTTGATTTTTCTGGGTTCTTGTGTGGTGGTGATGGTGATGGGTTTATTGATTGTCTTTTGAGCGTGTTTTTTTTACCTTTTTTTATAATAAAAAAGGCCTCGGCCATAAAACTTCCTGATTGTCCTAGCTAGGGTGCTGTGTTTGGTTGCATCTGCTCAAGAAGTGTATTTCCGAGTTTTTGTACTCCAGTTTATTCCTGGCTATCCAGTGGGTGTTTGCATGTAACCAGCCGTCGAAGGTAGGCTTGCATTGAGTATGCGACGCCATTTTGTTCTTTTTATGTATAAATGAAATACGGACGCTGTTGTTGTTAAATGGTAACTGCATTTTGTGTTCACCGTCGCGGCAGAGGTACAGTGGAGTGTTTCCACCGTGATCTGGGTAACCCGTGATCTCTTGTGAAAAGGGTATGTGATTTTGTTTTATGTCGTGTAAACAATTTGCGTTTTGTGTAGAGTTGTGTATTATATTGGTGGGTAATTGGGCTAAGTTAAACCTTTCTGGGGATGCTTTTAATTATGAGAGGTAATTTTATGTTTTCTTTACAGATATTTGTTCAGTTCTGTCAGCTGCTGTTCTTTTGATAGTTTTTATTACTTGGCTGCTATTCGTCTTTTTGGATATTCTCAAGTTTAATAAAGTGTTGTATTGTGCTCTCCTACCAAACTTTCAAATAAATTCCATTAATTTGAAATCTGTTTGTTCAGTTAATTGAACACTTACCTTTGGGGAATTGCCTTCAAATTACTTATTTAGGGTCTCCTACCCCATATGGGGGGAGTGGTGTAGTCTGTAAACAAACTACCAGGAGCACTGGACTCCCCAGGGGGCAACACTCAGCTTCAAAATGACCTTAAATAATTTGACAAGTCGAAGTATTGCCAACATGATCTTTGCATGTGACCTCTCAATGGTATTCTAAACTCAAATGATAAGTTGCATTGGTGTCAATAAATAAAGCATGACATGGAATGGCTGCACGTATTAGGGTTATGGATCAAGGAACTGCTTCTGCAACTCCTATGTTGTGTCCATTCAGGGCCCTTCTTGTGATTATTGCGGGTGCTTGCTGGCCTATTATCACGGCAAGAAAATAATTCTTTCTAATTTTGGAATAATATTACACAAAACATGCACGAGTCATTTGGGGTGAGGGAATGCACGATCCCTGGAAAGTATATCGAACGCTTTCGCCATGTCCTTGAAATAGAGATCCTGTACTGTGATTTATACGATCAATAAAAGGGACAACACATGCAACATCACCATATCAACTGACCAAGGGCAGGAGTCGGGGTACAAATTGTAGGGCCGATTTTTTTCAATTTACCAGTTTCAGCACACATCATTGGGCGCACAGCCCTTGCATGATGCCTGTTACAGAGAATTCGTTAATTACAGAACAAAAAGCTATACAACATGATTTATAATACTAAGCTGAAAGCAAATAATAAATAATCTATAATGTATAAATAATAATTTATATAAAAATCTATTTAAATATTTATCATCAACAAATAAGCTATGGATGCAAACGTTTTGTGACCTTAGTAAAGCAATATCAAGGGTGAGGGCATGTAAGAGCTTGATGTAGAGAGCCTATAAATAAGGAGAGATGGTGTGAAAGTGGTTAAAATTGTACAATGTTTGCAAACAAATGTAGATTCAGCCGTAAATTACGTCTCCCCTGAATACATGACGGAGTCATTTGATTTTATAGAAGTCGAAGTAGATTGAGGGAGATATTGCACTTCCTTGTGAATCTGCGGTTCGATATACATGTTCGCCAAATGTTTCTGAGTTTGCACTTATTGAAGACGCCATTCTTGAAAAGAAAATTGCAGCTTTGAAAACTTCAGATGTTCATCCTGTTTACATATTCGTTCTTCTTTTGAGCCTCATCGTGTTTTCATCTTCCCATCACTATGTTCATCAGTCAGCACAAGGAAAACACATGATGGTGGACACAAAATGTGTAATTGGTGCAAACCCCTCCAAAAAGAACGAACATAATGTTTCAAAATAACTTTCAGCAGCTTTGAGATTGTGCATATTCACGCTACACAAACGTAATTATTCACACCCATGTACATTTGAACCGAGGGAATGAGGTAGCCTATCATGATACCTTGGGCATTAAAACAGATGGTTCGCACAGATTTTTCATTCAGTGAAAGTCATGATGTGCATTCCAAGTGTACATACGGCAAATGTTTCCAGTTTGGCTTCTTTCCAGGCTGATGATGGTTACAGAACTGGTCAATTCCCATACCACGATCCTGTTTCATATAGATATGTGCTGTACTGGCTTCCACCCTGCTGGCAGCTTTTGTGATGGTTGTGCAAGAGTCTGAAGACCTTATAGGCGAAACATGCTAACACTGTTCTCATATGAAAGTCAACCCAACCCGCAAGGGCAAATCAGACGCAGGAGTAATTGTCTCCAATAAGAATTATTTATTTATAAACATCATGATGCTGATTCATGTTGAATATTCGGAACAAATTTTATTTGCAAGAGTGAGAGTGAGGCTCATGCAAGAGCAAAGTTAAATTGGCAGTGGAGTAGCGGGACAACAATTGGCCACAACCAGCAAGGGAATTTGTGAACAGGAAAGGAAGAGAGATAGAAGGGGAGGAAGCACTGAAATGAGCAAGTCAGAGGTTTGGTTTAGGAAGGATTCATGGGGGTAATAACGATCATGGGTCAGGATGGGGATGATGAGAGGTGGCAGTGCACTGCCTGCTTAAAGCCCTGGAGAGAAGTGTGGAAAAGAACAGCCGCTGGAAGGCAGTTCCATGGACGGGAGAAGTGAGGAATAAAGGAGTTGAGAAGTGCAGTCAGCATGGATTTTGCCAGAACGGGGGTTACGGGAACCAGATTAACCAGACCGGGGTTTATTGAAAAATGCTTACATCTTAGAATTGCTGGGGAGGATCGGCGGATCTAAGAGAGCAGAGGGAGAAATATTGGAGAAGAGGTGGTTAAAAATACCGAGAGAGCACTGTGCTGCCTGCGATGTGAAAGCAACAGACATTATGCTTCAGCCTCATCATGGGAGATTCCAATAAGGTGGAGATGCTGGGGTGCCAGCCCAAAGGAAAGGGCAATGCTCCATTGAATTACGGAGAAAGGCCTTGTGGACTGTGAATAGCTTTGATTTTCCAAGGAAAGACTTGGATCTACAGAGCATGTGTAGGTTGGGGCTGGCTTTGGAGGCCAGTTTTACAATGTGGTTGGCTCAGAAGAGGTCATGGGTGATTGTGAGGTCGAGAAGTTCAAGATACTGAACCTTTTTCCATTGGCAGACCATAGAAATAGGTGTTAGTTTGATGATACTCCCAGAGCAACAGGGTGAGACAGTGAGATTTTGCATGATTGAAGGACATGTTGCACTAAATTCAAGCTTTATTAAATGAAGGTGACTGAAGTCATAGGTGATCAGAAGGCTCCTCTTGCACTGGTTTCTCCCACTTGGGTTGGGTGTGCGTCACTGCTGTCCTGGCCCAGATCACCTATTATATTGAGCAACTGTTACTATCATTCCTTGCAGGGTACCTACCCTCAGGGTGGATGGAGATTGCGCATTACTTACTGAAAAAAGTATAGTCAGTGTTTTGCAAGAAGACTATCGATGTTTATATGGTGTTCATCTAAAAGGTTCCAGATGGTCTTAAAGGTCTAAAGGGTATGTTCCCATAGTAGTTAGAGGCTAAAGGGTCTAATCTCTAAAGGATATAAATCTCTAAGGAGTCTAAAGACATGTAAAGGGATATAAAGTGTCTAAAAAGGTCTAAATGGTCAAGGGTGCAGACAGTCTAAAAATGTCTAACATGTCTAAAGGGGCTGGAGGGTGGAATGGATCTAAAGGGTGGTAAGGACTAAATGGCCTAAAGGGAGTCGAGGGACTTCAGGGGTGTAAAGGTCAAAAGGGTCTAAGGATTTAGCGGGTATAAAGGGTGAAGGGGTCTAAAGTGTTGAAAGAGATTTAAGGGTCTTATGGGTGTAACAGGCTTTAAAGGGTCTACAGGCTCTTAATGAATGGTCTATATGTTATTGGGGATATTATGGTTCCAAAGGCTCGACGGTCTACACTAAGGGTTCCAAAGGCTCAAAGGGTCTTGCAAGGTCTTAGCGGGTCTTAAAGGATATTGGAGGTCTTAAAGGATATTGGGGGTCTTAAATGGTGTTAGGGGTGTTAAATGGTCTTGGGGTCTATAGGATCTCAAGGTGTTTAAAATATGTTTTTTTCTTTTAGCCTAGTACCTGGAATGTCTTAAAATGTGCACGTCTAGGATCCATACCTAAACACATTTTTGGCAGACATTTTCCGAGATGGCAGCCTATTTGTAACATATCTCAGAAAGGTGGCTGTAACTTTAATTGGTTTATCTGAGGCATATGAAACTAAATCAAATTTGTTCAGTATGGAATTTGGAATATACAGTAACAAGGCATACGATATAAAAATTTATTAGAAATCAAGATAATTGAGTAAATAGCTCAAAAGTGGCCAAAATGTTGCCTTGAAAACCTTATTTTGTCTCTAACTTTTAATTCGTTGATCTGATGCATATGCAACCTCTGAAGACATGTGTTCAGTATGGAATTTGACATATAACAAAGCATGACATATAAACAATAGTTAACTAGAACTCAGGATAATTGAGAAAATAGGTTTGAAATGGCCAACAAAAATTGTCCTGAAAACCAACTTTTATATCTGCTATCATTTATATAGAGATATTGTATTCCTACAGTAAAACTAATATATTGCTGTCTATGGGGGAAGGGAAGTTGTTCCCCAAAATAGTTTTTTTTTTTTTTTTTTTTGCCTGGTTAAAATCTTGTGATTGCGTTGGTATGATTCCACATTCTGTCCTGTCTCCTAGCAACAATTGAAAATGGTTTAAAATACCGTGATACTGTTTAAAATACGGGTACCTTTAAACAACGTTGGACCAACGTTGGGAAATAGACGTCATGTTTACACCCACTAAACAACGCTGGACCAACATTGGGAAATAGACGTCATGTTTACACCCACTAAACAACGCTGGACCAACATTGGGAAATAGACGTCGCGTTTATAACCAATAAACAACGCTGGACCAACATTGGGAAATAGACGTCGCGTTTATAACCAATAAACAACGCTGGACCAACATTGGGAAATAGACGTCGCGTTTATAACCAATAAACAACGCTGGACCAACATTGGGAAATAGACGTCATGTTTACACCCACTAAACAACGCTGGACCAACATTGGGAAATAGACGTCATGTTTACACCCACTAAACAACGCTGGACCAACATTGGGAAATAGACGTCATGTTTACACCCACTAAACAACGCTGGACCAACATTGGGAAATAGACGTCGCGTTTATAACCAATAAACAACGCTGGACCAACATTGGGAAATAGACGTCGCGTTTATAACCAATAAACAACGCTGGACCAACATTGGGAAATAGACGTCGCGTTTATAACCAATAAACAACGCTGGACCAACATTGGGAAATAGACGTCGCGTTTACACCCACTAAACAACGCTGGACCAACATTGGGAAATAGACGTCGCGTTTACACCCACTAAACAACGCTGGACCAACATTGGGAAATAGACGTCGCGTTTATAACCAATAAACAACGCTGGACCAACATTGGGAAATAGACGTCGCGTTTATAACCAATAAACAACGCTGGACCAACATTGGGAAATAGACGTCATGTTTACAACCACTAAACAACGCTGGACCAACATTGGGAAATAGACGTCGCGTTTACACCCACTAAACAACACTGGACCAACATTGGGAAATAGACGTCGCGTTTACACCCACTAAACAACGCTGGACCAACATTGGGAAATAGACATCACGTCTACAACCACTAAACAACGCTTTTTTTTTTCTTTTTCTTTTTTTTCTATACTGAATCGAGGCTCGTGAAAGAGCTGACAACCGCAAGGGAAAGACAGCACATGGGGACCACGAGGGAAAGACAAAGACAGCACAGGGGGACCACGAGGGAAAGACAAAGACAGTACAGTGGGACCACGAGGGAAAGACAAAGACAGCACATGGGGACCACGAGGGAAAGACAAAGACAGCACAGGGGGACCACGAGGGAAAGACAAAGACAGTACAGTGGGACCGCGAGGGAAAGACAAAGACAGCACATGGGGACCGCGAGGGAAAGACAAAGACAGCACATGGGGACCACGAGGGAAAGACAAAGACAGTACATGGGGACCGCGAGGGAAAGACAAAATCAGCACATGGGGACCGCGAGGGAAAGACAAAGACAGTACAGGGGGACCGCGAGGGAAAGACAAAAACAGTACATGGGGACCGCGAGGGAAAGACAAAATCAGCACATGGGGACCGCGAGGGAAAGACAAAGACAGTACATGGGGACCGCGAGGGAAAGACAAAGACAGCACATGGGGACCGCGAGGGAAAGACAAAGACAGTACATGGGGACCGCGAGGGAAAGACAAAGACAGTACATGGGGACCGCGAGGGAAAGACAAAGACAGTACATGGGGACCGCGAGGGAAAGACAAAGACAGTACATGGGGACCGCGAGGGAAAGACAAAGACAGTACATGGGGACCGCGAGGGAAAGACAAAAACAGCACATGGGGACCGCGAGGGAAAGACAAAAACAGCACATGGGGACCGCGAGGGAAAGACAAAGACAGTACATGGGGACCGCGAGGGAAAGACAAAGACAGTACATGGGGACCGCGAGGGAAAGACAAAATCAGCACATGGGGACCGCGAGGGAAAGACAAAGACAGTACATGGGGACCGCGAGGGAAAGACAAAATCAGCACATGGGGACCGCGAGGGAAAGACAAAGACAGTACATGGGGACCACGAGGGAAAGACAAAAACAGCACATGGGGACCGCGAGGGAAAGACAAAAAAAAAAAAAAAAAAAAAAAGGAATACGCTGGACCAACATTGGGAAATAGACGTCGCGTTTACACCCACTAAACAACGCTGGACCAACGTTGGGAAATAGACATCACGTCTACAACCACTAAACAACGCTGGACCAACATTGGGAAATAGACGTCATGTTTACACCCACTAAACAACGCTGGGAAATAGACATCACGTCTACAACCACTAAACAACGCTGGACCAACGTTGGGAAATAGACGTCATGTTTATAACCAATAAACAACGCTGGACCAACATTGGGAAATAGACGTCATGTTTACAACCAATAAACAATGTTGGACCAACGTTGGGAAATAGACGTCATGTTTATAACCAATAAACAACGCTGGACCAACATTGGGAAATAGACGTCATGTTTACAACCAATAAACAATGTTGGACCAACGTTGGGAAATAGACGTCATGTTTATAACCAATAAACAACGCTGGACCAACGTTGGGAAATAAACGTCATGTTTACAACCAATAAACAATGTTGGACCAACGTTGGGAAATAAACGTCATGTCTACAACCAATAAACAATGTTGGACCAACGTTGGGAAATAGACGTGGCGTTTATAACCAATAAACAATGTTGGACCAACGTTGGAAAATAGACGTCGCGTTTACAACCAATAAACAACGCTGGACCAACGTTGGAAAATAGACGTCATGTTTACAACCAATAAACAATGCTGGACCAACGTTGAGAAATAAACGTCACGTTTACAACCAACAAACAACGCTGGACCAACATTGGGAAATAGACGTCATGTTTACAACCAATAAACAATGCTGGATCAACGTTGGGAAATAGACGTCGCGTTTACAACCAATAAACAACGCTGGACCAACATTGGGAAATAGACGTCATGTTTACAACCAATAAACAACGCTGGACCAACTTTGGGAAATATACGTCATGTTTATAACCAATAAACAATGTTGGACCAACGTTGGAAAATAGACGTCGCGTTTACAACCAATAAACAATGTTGGACCAACGTTGGGAAATAGACGTCATGTTTATAACCAATAAACAACGCTGGACCAACATTGGAAAATAGACGTCATGTTTACAACCAATAAACAATGTTGGACCAACGTTGGGAAATAGACGTCATGTTTATAACCAATAAACAACGCTGGACCAACATTGGAAAATAGACGTCATGTTTACAACCAATAAACAACGCTGGACCAACATTGGGAAATAGACGTCATGTTTACAACCAATAAACAATGTTGGACCAACGTTGGGAAATAAACGTCATGTCTACAACCAATAAACAATGTTGGACCAACATTGGGAAATAGACGTGGCGTTTATAACCAATAAACAATGTTGGACCAACGTTGGGAAATAGACGTCATGTTTATAACCAATAAACAACGCTGGACCAACGTTGGGAAATAGACGTGGCGTTTATAACCAATAAACAACGCTGGACCAACGTTGGGAAATAGACGTGGCGTTTATAACCAATAAACAACGCTGGACCAACGTTGGGAAATAGACGTGGCGTTTATAACCAATAAACAATGTTGGACCAACATTGGGAAATAGGCGTCATGTTTATAACCAATAAACAACGCTGGACCAACATTGGGAAATAGACGTCATGTTTATAACCAATAAACAATGCTGGACCAACGTTGGGAAATAAACGTCATGTTTACAACCAATAAACAACGCTGGACCAACGTTGGGAAATAAACGTCATGTTTATAACCAATAAACAATGCTGGACCAACGTTGGGAAATAGGCGTCATGTTTACAACCAATAAACAACGCTGGACCAACGTTGGGAAATAAACGTCATGTCTACAACCAATAAACAATGCTGGACCAACGTTGGGAAATAGACGTGGCGTTTATAACCAATAAACAATGTTGGACCAACATTGGGAAATAGGCGTCATGTTTATAACCAATAAACAATGCTGGACCAACGTTGGGAAATAAACGTCATGTTTACAACCAATAAACAACGCTGGACCAACGTTGGGAAATAAACGTCATGTCTACAACCAATAAACAATGCTGGACCAACGTTGGGAAATAAACGTCACGTTTACAACCAATAAACAACGCTGGACCAACATTGGGAAATAGACGTCATGTTTACAACCACTAAACAACGCTGGACCAACATTGGGAAATAGACGTGGCGTTTATAACCAATAAACAATGTTGGACCAACGTTGGAAAATAGACGTCGCGTTTACAACCAATAAACAACGCTGGACCAACGTTGGAAAATAGACGTCATGTTTACAACCAATAAACAATGCTGGACCAACGTTGGGAAATAAACGTCACGTTTACAACCAATAAACAACGCTGGACCAACATTGGGAAATAGACGTCATGTTTACAACCACTAAACAACGCTGGACCAACATTGGGAAATAGACGTCATGTTTACAACCAATAAACAACGCTGGACCAACATTGGGAAATAGACGTCACGTCTACAACCACTAAACAACGCTGGACCAACTTTGGGAAATAGACGTGGCGTTTATAACCAATAAACAACGCTGGACCAACATTGGGAAATAGACGTCACGTCTACAACCACTAAACAACGCTGGACCAACTTTGGGAAATAGACGTGGCGTTTATAACCAATAAACAACGCTGGACCAACATTGGGAAATAGAAGTCGCGTTTACAACCACTAAACAACGCTGGACCAACATTGGGAAATAGACGTCATGTTTACAACCAATAAACAATGTTGGACCAACGTTGGGAAATAAACGTCACGTTTACAACCACTAAACAACGCTGGACCAACATTGGGAAATAGACGTCATGTTTACAACCAATAAACAACGCTGGACCAACATTGGGAAATAGACGTCATGTTTACAACCAATAAACAACGCTGGACCAACATTGGGAAATAGACGTCATGTTTACAACCAATAAACAACGCTGGACCAACATTGGGAAATAGACGTCATGTTTACAACCAATAAACAACGCTGGACCAACGTTGGGAAATAGACGTCGCGTTTACAACCACTAAACAACGCTGGACCAACATTGGGAAATAGACGTCATGTTTACAACCAATAAACAACGCTGGACCAACATTGGGAAATAGACGTCATGTTTACAACCAATAAACAACGCTGGACCAACTTTGGGAAATAGACGTCGCGTTTACAACCAATAAACAACGCTGGACCAACATTGGGAAATAGACGTCATGTTTACAACCAATAAACAATGTTGGACCAACGTTGGGAAATAGACGTGGCGTTTATAACCAATAAACAATGTTGGACCAACGTTGGAAAATAGACGTCGCGTTTACAACCAATAAACAATGTTGGACCAACATTGGAAAATAGACGTCATGTTTACAACCAATAAACAACGCTGGACCAACATTGGGAAATAGACGTCGCGTTTACAACCAATAAACAATGTTGGACCAACGTTGGAAAATAAACGTCACGTTTACAACCAATAAACAACGCTGGACCAACATTGGGAAATAGACGTCGCGTTTACAACCAATAAACAATGTTGGACCAACGTTGGGAAATAGACGTTATGTTTACAACCAATAAACAATGTTGGACCAACGTTGGGAAATAGACGTCATGTTTATAACCAATAAACAACGCTGGACCAACATTGGGAAATAGACGTCATGTTTACAACCAATAAACAATGTTGGACCAACGTTGGGAAATAGACGTCATGTTTATAACCAATAAACAACGCTGGACCAACATTGGGAAATAGACGTCATGTTTACAACCAATAAACAATGTTGGACCAACGTTGGGAAATAGACGTCATGTTTACAACCAATAAACAACGCTGGACCAACATTGGGAAATAGACGTCATGTTTACAACCAATAAACAACGCTGGACCAACATTGGGAAATAGACGTCATGTTTACAACCAATAAACAATGTTGGACCAACGTTGGGAAATAAACGTCACGTTTACAACCACTAAACAACGCTGGACCAACATTGGGAAATAGACGTCATGTTTACAACCAATAAACAACGCTGGACCAACATTGGGAAATAGACGTCATGTTTACAACCAATAAACAACGCTGGACCAACATTGGGAAATAGACGTCATGTTTACAACCAATAAACAACGCTGGACCAACATTGGGAAATAGACGTCATGTTTACAACCAATAAACAACGCTGGACCAACATTGGGAAATAGACGTCGCGTTTACAACCACTAAACAACGCTGGACCAACGTTGGGAAATAGACGTCATGTTTACAACCAATAAACAACGCTGGACCAACATTGGGAAATAGACGTCGCGTTTACAACCAATAAACAACGCTGGACCAACGTTGGGAAATAGACGTCGCGTTTACAACCACTAAACAACGCTGGACCAACATTGGGAAATAGACGTCATGTTTACAACCAATAAACAACGCTGGACCAACATTGGGAAATAGACGTCATGTTTACAACCAATAAACAACGCTGGACCAACTTTGGGAAATAGACGTCGCGTTTACAACCACTAAACAACGCTGGACCAACTTTGGGAAATAAACGTCACGTTTACAACCAATAAACAACGCTGGACCAACGTTGGGAAATAAACGTCACGTTTACAACCAATAAACAACGCTGGACCAACATTGGGAAATAGACGTCATGTTTACAACCAATAAACAACGCTGGACCAACATTGGGAAATAGACGTCATGTTTACAACCAATAAACAACGCTGGACCAACTTTGGGAAATAGACGTGGCGTTTATAACCAATAAACAACGCTGGACCAACATTGGGAAATAGACGTCATGTTTACAACCAATAAACAATGTTGGACCAACGTTGGAAAATATACGTCGCGTTTACAACCAATAAACAACGCTGGACCAACATTGGGAAATAGACGTCATGTTTATAACCAATAAACAACGCTGGACCAACATTGGGAAATAGACGTCATGTTTATAACCAATAAACAACGCTGGACCAACATTGGAAAATAGACGTCATGTTTACAACCAATAAACAATGTTGGACCAACGTTGGGAAATAAACGTCATGTCTACAACCAATAAACAATGTTGGACCAACGTTGGGAAATAGACGTGGCGTTTATAACCAATAAACAATGTTGGACCAACGTTGGAAAATAGACGTCGCGTTTACAACCAATAAACAACGCTGGACCAACATTGGGAAATAGACGTCATGTTTACAACCAATAAACAACGCTGGACCAACATTGGGAAATAGACGTCATGTTTACAACCAATAAACAACGCTGGACCAACATTGGGAAATAGACGTCATGTTTACAACCAATAAACAACGCTGGACCAACATTGGGAAATAGACGTCATGTTTACAACCAATAAACAACGCTGGACCAACATTGGGAAATAGACGTCATGTTTACAACCAATAAACAATGTTGGACCAACGTTGGGAAATAGACGTCATGTTTATAACCAATAAACAACGCTGGACCAACATTGGGAAATAGACGTCATGTTTACAACCAATAAACAATGTTGGACCAACGTTGGGAAATAGACGTCATGTTTACAACCAATAAACAACGCTGGACCAACATTGGGAAATAGACGTCATGTTTACAACCAATAAGCAACGCTGGACCAACATTGGGAAATAGACGTCGCGTTTACAACCACTAAACAATGCTGGACCAACGTTGGGAAATAGACGTCGCGTTTACAACCACTAAACAACGCTGGACCAACATTGGGAAATAGACGTCGCGTTTACAACCAATAAACAACGCTGGACCAACATTGGGAAATAGACGTCATGTTTACAACCAATAAACAACGCTGGACCAACATTGGGAAATAGACGTCGCGTTTACAACCAATAAACAACGCTGGACCAACATTGGGAAATAGACGTCATGTTTACAACCAATAAACAACGCTGGACCAACATTGGGAAATAGACGTCATGTTTACAACCAATAAACAACGCTGGACCAACATTGGGAAATAGACGTCATGTTTACAACCAATAAACAACGCTGGACCAACATTGGGAAATAGACGTCGCGTTTACAACCAATAAACAACGCTGGACCAACATTGGGAAATAGACGTCATGTTTACAACCAATAAACAACGCTGGACCAACATTGGGAAATAGACGTCGCGTTTACAACCAATAAACAATGTTGGACCAACGTTGGAAAATAAACGTCACGTTTACAACCAATAAACAACGCTGGACCAACATTGGGAAATAGACGTCGCGTTTACAACCAATAAACAATGTTGGACCAACGTTGGGAAATAGACGTTATGTTTACAACCAATAAACAATGTTGGACCAACGTTGGGAAATAGACGTCATGTTTATAACCAATAAACAACGCTGGACCAACATTGGGAAATAGACGTCATGTTTACAACCAATAAACAATGTTGGACCAACGTTGGGAAATAGACGTCATGTTTACAACCAATAAACAACGCTGGACCAACATTGGGAAATAGACGTCATGTTTACAACCAATAAGCAACGCTGGACCAACATTGGGAAATAGACGTCGCGTTTACAACCACTAAACAATGCTGGACCAACGTTGGGAAATAGACGTCGCGTTTACAACCACTAAACAACGCTGGACCAACGTTGGGAAATAGACGTCGCGTTTACACCCACTAAACAACGCTGGACCAACATTGGGAAATAGACGTCGCGTTTACAACCACTAAACAATGCTGGACCAACGTTGGGAAATAGACGTCGCGTTTACAACCACTAAACAATGCTGGACCAACGTTGGGAAATAGACGTCGCGTTTACAACCACTAAACAATGCTGGACCAACGTTGGGAAATAGACGTCGCGTTTACACCCACTAAACAACGCTGGACCAACATTGGGAAATAGACGTCGCGTTTACACCCACTAAACAACGCTGGACCAACATTGGGAAATAGACGTCATGTTTACAACCAATAAGCAACGCTGGACCAACATTGGGAAATAGACGTCGCGTTTACACCCACTAAACAACGCTGGACCAACGTTGGAAAATAGACGTCGCGTTTACAACCACTAAACAACGCTGGACCAACGTTGGGAAATAGACGTCGCGTTTACACCCACTAAACAACGCTGGACCAACGTTGGAAAATAGACGTCGCGTTTACAACCAATAAACAACGCTGGACCAACGTTGGGAAATAGAAGTCGCGTTTACAACCAATAAACAACGTTTGGTCA
This sequence comes from Myxine glutinosa, assembly GCF_964187855.1. Classification (NCBI taxonomy): domain Eukaryota; kingdom Metazoa; phylum Chordata; class Myxini; order Myxiniformes; family Myxinidae; genus Myxine; species Myxine glutinosa. The sequence goes on along the minus strand of NC_136267.1, from coordinate 134,563,764 downwards.
ACGTTAAAAAATAGACGTTGTGTTTGCCACCAATAAACAACATCACTCAAAAGTCAACAAGTCGCTTGCCACTTTCTTCCATTGTTCCCTTTGCTATGTTGTGTCCTGATATATTCTGTGTGTTAGCTCTTCCATGAGCCTAGACCTTGCATAAAAATACAATTGCATGCAAATGAAATGCAAATGAAAGATGTGATCAGAAACTCTACTAATTTGTCTGTATTAAAGTGCGACAGAAATCCATGGAGGTTCACAGCAAACTACACCAATCTATCAGCCATTTTTCCCCATTCATTTATATCCATGTCATTCCAGGGAGAGGGGAAATCGAATGGACACAAGCTGTTTGTCCTTGAAATATCTACCTTGAACCTATAAATAAAACACATTTTGTAAATCGTGCCCAGGAGCAAGTGTGTCTGCAATGAGGTGTGCATGGCTGGCTCATTAACATGGGCCCGCTGATAGGACAGAAAAGAAGCACGACCCATTAGATTAGACATTAGTGGCTAAAGGATCATTTTGTTAAATCTTTCTGCCATACTGTTGAGACCACTAAAACGGTAGCACTAGAGACCATGTGAAAACCTGAAAGATCTCATTTGAGTTCAACATGTACGTTGTATGTGGCTTCACATGTGGCCTTAAACTGATCTAAGCAATTACGAAAATGCCATTTTTTGTTATTATAAAACACCTTATATCTGGGTATATAACCCATTGTCCTTAAATCTGGGATCTTGCATTATATCTAAGATCTTGCTGACATCTGGTCTCTTTTGGCCTATTTGTCATAACAAAGACTTGTATGTGATACTCTGGACTGGACTGAAATTGGTGGCTGGAACAAAAATTTGTGCCTTTTGATTAAATGCCGATACTACACTCGACAGCAACACTTACGGTGCCTTTAGAAAGTATTCACACCCATTGACGTTTACCAAAATTTTGTTGTGTTACAGCCTGAATTTAAATTGAGATTATTTGTTACATAACTAGATAATACATAACTAGACCGGCGCATGCCTCCGCCAGGCATAGCAGTTTATGTTTTGTGTCCCACTGATAGGCCGGATCTGTATTCGGACCTGAACCAAAATCTGATCGGTTTGTTCTTGTCACCTACCCAACTCATCCACCAAGTTTAGTCATAACTCGTCCACAACTTTTTTTTTTTATATCATGTGATGTATCGCTTTTCTCCCGATCTCTCAATGGTGAAGAATCACTTAAAAATTAAATAATAATCCTTCGTATCCGAATCCATATTCAGATCTCCACCAAAATTGAATCGAACCGTCACACACGACACACGACACACGACACATGACACACACAACCTCTCCATCAAGTTTCGTCCAAATCCATCTATAACTTTTTGATATATCGTGCTATGTATCAGTTTTAGCCCTTTTAGTTTCGTTTAGTTTAGCCACTCAATAGTAAAGAATCACTTAATAATGAAATAATTCTCGTATCCGAATCCATATTCCGATCTTCACCAAAATCGAATCTATTTGTGCTCGTCAACACACAACCGGTCCACCAAGTTTGTCCAAATCCGTCTATAACTTTTTCTGAGATATCATGCTATGTATCGGTTTTAGCCCCATCTCTCAATGGTGAAGAATCACCCAAAAATTATACTAGCCGGATACAAATCTGGATCTTCACTAAAATCATAATTTAGTCCTTGTCACAAACACTACCTCTCTGCCAAATTTTGTTTGAATCCGTCCACAACTTTTTGAGATATCTTGCTCACAAACAGACAAACAGACAGGGGTGAAAACATAACCTCCATCCACCTTCGGTGGCGGAGGTAATAAATACCCCATAATGTCAGTGGGATTTATTTATTTATTGAGAATTTTTTACAAAATAATTAAAAATGAAATGCAGAAATATCGGATTTGCACAAGTATTCAACCTCCTGGGTCAATACTGCTTGGGCAGTGATTACAGCTTCGAGTCTTCTTTATATGTCTGTGTCAGCTTTGCTTATCTTGCATTTTGGGAGTTTCTCCCATTCGTCCTTGCAGATTTGCTCAAGCTCTGTCAAGTTGGATAGGGAGCATCAGTGAACAACAATCTTCAATTCTTTCCACCGATTCTCAATGGGATTCAAGTCTGGGATTTGGCTGGGCCACTCAAGGAATTTCACATTTCTTGTTCTGATGCCATTCCAGTGTTGTTTTGGCTGTATGTCTGGGGTCATTGTCCTATTGGAACGTATATCTTTGCCACAGTCTAAGGTGTTTGCACTCTGAAGCAGGTTCTATTCCAGGATTTGCTTGTATTTGGCTCCTTTCATTGTTCCCATTATCCTTACAAGTCTCCCAGTCCCTGCTGCTGAAAAGCATCTCCATGGCATGATGCTGCCACCACCATGCTTCATGGTAGGAATGGTGTTAGATGGGTGATGGGCTGTGCTTGGTTTCTGCCAAACATAGCGCTTTGCAATCAGGCCAAAGAGTTTAATTTTCATCTCATCAGACCACAGAATATTTTGCCTCATGCTCTCACAGCCTTTCACATGACTTTTTGACTTTTCACACTGTTTTCCTTCTGGCAGGTTCTCCCATCTCAACCAAAGAACTCTGTAGTTCTGTCAGAGCAGTCATTGGGTTATTGGTCACCTCCCTGACCAAGGTTATTTTTGCCTGGTTGCTCAGTTTGATTGGATGGTCAGCTCTAGTAAGAATTTGAGTTGTTCCATATTCTTTCCATTTCCTAATGATAGAACTCAGTGTACTCTTGGGAACTCTCAACACTCTAGAAATTGTTTTATACCTTTCCCAGATCTATGCCTCTTCACAGTTCTATCTCGGGGTTCTACGGACAATTTATTGGACCTCATGATAGAGTTTCTGCTCTGACATGCTCTGTCAACTGTGGGTCCTTATACGGAAATGTGTGTTTTTATCTACATCATGTCCACTCAATTGAGTTGGCCACAGGTGAACTCCAATCAAGTTGTACAGACATGTCAAGAATGATCAAAGGAAATTGGATGCACCTTAGCTCAATTTGGAGGTTCATAGCAAAGGGGTTGTATACTTATTGACTCAAGAAATTTCAGCTTTTCATTTTTGATTGTTCTGTAAAAATGTCTAAAAAAAAAAAAAAATCCACTTTGACATTATGGGGTATTATGTGTAGATGAGTGACAAAAAAAATTCAATTTAAGCCATTTTTAATTTTGGCTGTAACAATAAAATGTGAAAAAGTCAATGCTGAAGAGTTTATGACAATGCAGATCATAGCCTATGTTCATTGGAAGAAAAAGGAAAGGCTTTTACACCTGATATAATGCCAGAAAAGACATGCAGTTGGGATGCCCAACAAACCTTTCTCCTGCTCGTGACCTCTGACGCTCCGTTAATGTGTTTTATATATAAATTCACACAAGCAGCGAGGAAGAAAAGTGAGTACCGCAATTCCCTTGAGAGCTTCTGGAGTCAGACTACTCTGTTCATTGATTTTATTGGAAGGCAAGAAATGTTTTGTTTTACTCCAATTATTAAGTGACCAGTTTCAAGTGATCATCATGCATGTTCATACGGTGTTATGGTGTCCCCTTCTTACATCCTCCACTTCTCATTTTCACTCTTCATTATCATTGTATGTTGAAGATCATTACAATGAATGTAATCAAACTATGGTGGGTGGCAATACAGGAAAAAAAAAAAAAAATTGGAGGCTACAAATCCATCATTTGCAATTGGTCAATTCATTGTGATGTCATGGATTATGTATTGGTTTATGCAAATGAGACCTTTCCTTCTTTTCTTTTCTTTTTTACAGCGTAGCCCATAGGGAAAAGTCGTCCAGAGCGGTGTTTGTCCGTCTGTGTATGCATGCATTTATGTATGTCCCCTCAAATGTATAACAATCAGAGCTGAGGATCTGGTCACATGACAGGGTGATGTGATTACGTCTGATGTCATTACGGCAGTACGGTCTGATGTCATCACGGCAGTACGGCAGCTGACTCTCCACACTCCGGCATTTTGATTCCAATTTATTTCAGGCCGAACATATCGTCGAACCTGTCATATATCACAATCGCCATGCTCTACCTTTGTGTTTCATTCAGTGTGAAACACAAATCAACCGATTGTTAAAATTATCATCAAATATCGAAATCATCGGCGTTATGTCTCTTGCAACAAAACGGTACGTATAGGCCTTAGGCTTTATGCTTACCCTTCGGACCGCTTCGGAAAAATTAAGCCCAGGTTTCTTAATACTGTAGAGTATCGTTTCAGTGGTATCATTTAAGTAACAGTAATATAATATAGTAAATATATAGTAAATATCACCATAACACGATAATCCCAATGTCGTGATTACAAAGTTAATGGATTGAAGCGGTGGATGGTTCATGATTCCATGATAAGTGGTGTTCGGTCTAACAACCGCGAAAGTAAGGAATTCGCCTCGGTTTTTTGATAGCATGTTATTAACCCAACTCTTGTGGGGTATATAGATTACAGTAGATCTTCCCCTCAGTTCTATAAGTAAAACTTACCTCACGGATGTCGGGATTCCTCCAAATTTCTTTGTTTAATGTTACAAACAGCATTAGTGACTGTTAAAACAGCTAATCATATGTGTTTGTGGTTTATAATATTTTACAAGCCTGGCTATACCACTGTTAGACTTTTGGTCTTGTTTTTACAAGATCTAGGCTCATGGAAGAGCTCGGTGACAGAGGATAACATGCCAAATGTACTGAAAGTGGTGTAGTGGGGTGCAATGGACTGAAATCTATCTACTCTTTCTATCTACTCACCAATCCCTTCTCCCATTTCCCTCGACCCCATTCACACATTTCCCTCAAAGCTTTCATACACTCCCACTTATTCTCCTTTTACACTGCCTTATTTACACTGTAGCGGTTACCGCTGGATGCGCACAATCGCCTTGCACCGGCCAGAACACGGCCAGACGTGCCTCTCCCGGGCATGCCCGGACTCACTGTTCCCGGGCACGCCCGAACCTCCCGGGCACGCCCGGTCTCGTCTTTCCCGGGCATGCCCGCTCTCGCCTTTCCAGGGCTCGCCCAGAGCGTCCGGGCATGCCCGCTATCGCCTTTCCAGGGCTCGCCCAGAGCGTCCGGGCATGCCCGCTATCGCCTTTCCAGGGCTCGCCCAGAGCGTCCGGGCATGCCCGCTATCGCCTTTCCAGGGCTCGCCCAGAGCGTCCGGGCATGCCCGCTCTCGCCTTTCCAGTGCTCTTCCAGAGCGCCCGGGCATGCCCAGCCTCGACTTGCCAGGCCGCAGCCAAACACGCCCGGGCAGGTCCAGACTCGCCTTTCCAAGGCTCACCCTTGACACTCGGGCATGCCCGGTATAGCTTTTGCCGGGCAAACTTCCCGACATAAATGTGTATATATATTGCTGCCCGATAAACGGGCTTTAGTCAGAATACCTGAGCTGTTTTGTTTCAATAAAGCAACTCGGACGAATTCCGTCTTTGGTCGCGTCAAATCTTTCGACTCGCGTTGGAGCGCAGCTCCTTCAACACCATCATATACTTTCACTCAACCCAATCACTCACTTTCCTCAATCGCTTCATCCACTCCCACTTATATACCTTCTCTCACTACCTTTTCTACCCTTTCACTCCTGAGCACAAGCTGCAGTTTTGAGCTAATTCAGTTGTGGTGCAGGAGTGCATATATGTCACACAAACAAACTCCTCAAATGATCACAAAAGTTTACAATTTCTATTTTTTGGCTTTTATGCAGAAAATCGACATTTTATTTCATTGTGACTTGCAATAGCCACTACCACCAGGAAAAGTGCTACACAATACACTCGCATGATTCAGCCTTGGCAAGTCGGGCTAATTACGTACAAAACCTTCATTTATTACACAAATTGCTCATCACTTTATTTGGGCGGTGTATATTGATTGGCTAGACTGCTGCCTCAATTACTTCAGGAAAAAACCCCGGCTTATGTACATGAAGCAAAAACATGCCTACTGCTTATGTTCATGTATAATACATCGTGGTTATATAGCTCGGATAATTAAAATTGTGAATATGAGACTTCTGAAGACATATTGGGCTTACTAGAAAAGCAACAGGACGGGCACATCAATCTTCTTCCTGAAAATCGTCACTGGAGTAAAGCTTGCTCTCCAGCCAATGGGTTTGAAGGCTTCCTACGCATGCAGCTTCATTACGTTTTCAATACATAAGATTGTGTCACAGTTGCGGTCTTTGAATGTCTGTTCTCTGAAGTTTATAGTAGCCAATCTGATAGCATGGAGGCTTATCACGATAATTGTGCAGTTTCTTATAAGTTCCAAACTTTTCACATATCTTAAAGTTCCTTCCAATGATTTTAGATATAGAGGCATCCTAAAATATCTTCATGATAGACATTTTCCAAGATGGCCACCTATATGGTTGTCAAGTAAAGAGGTACTTTCACCTATACATTTGCTCTAACCCTCTTTTAATTCGCTAAATATAATCTTTATAACCAAAGAATGTAAGGAGGTATAGAAAACCTATCGATAAAACCTTAGTGCATGGACCCTCGGCATCATGATCAGACGCCAGAATTCAGAAAAGGTATTTGAAAGATGTCAATGCACTCATAGATGTGATGGAAGAACTTGGCAATCCATTTAAGGAGGAAAGTAATGACTTGTTCTTTCTTGATACAAAAGAGATTTCTGACCCTTCTTTGGTAACAACTAGTCAAAAGGAAGATATAACAGGAACGGTGCAATTTGCTACCTTCACTAAGGAATGCCTCATGGAGAGAACAGTTTCAATTAATGATCCCATTGCGCAAAGCAAGTTCTCCTTACTTTGATCCCATTCAACTGAAACGGCACATAAGGGCAAATAAAAGCAGATCTTCATGAAGAACGAGTGCAGCACTTTTGGGGCTGTATGTGGGATGCCAGACACATGGTGGAAGTTTAGATTATTTCTTCTGGCACAAACATCAAGCATGCCCTCCATCATTTTCCACTGCTATAAAGTTATATCTTGGTAGCAAAATTGACCTCTTGTTTTACCTGGAGGATAGCGCTAACGCAAATTCAGAAGCTCCTTTAGTGACTGCAGTAATCCAGGACGGGGTAGTGATAGTCCAGTTACTTAAGCCAGTGCAGGTAAAGCAAGGCCGGTGCAACCAAAAAGTAACCTAGGCGGTTGACTAGAGCGGAAACATTTGGGGGAGGCAAAAATGAATGGATGAACGATTCATGAGATTACACAAGTAAACAAGCAGATTGTCTGTGTTTTTCCTTTAACATGAACTGTTATGCTATTGGCCAGCTTGGCACGACAGGTGTAATCATAAATGCAGAAGCACAATATGCATTTTCGAAAGTTAATAGTGGCCCGAGGTGAGGGGGTGCAAATCTGAAGGTTCGCCGAGGTTGCCTAATACCATTGCACCGGCCCTGAGGCAAAGACTTTCCACAATAATTCAGACAAGGACTTCATCCCTTACATCTTGTCACAGTAAAGAAATGGCACATGACTGAATTTAGTTTGAGACAGGTATATTGATGACAGCCTTAAAGGAACAGCCAGAGCAAAACGTGGCAAGGGAGCATGCAGAAGGGTTTTTGGACATGCCTCTGGACCTAAAAATTGGCAGAATTTCCTCCACATGGATAAGACCAAGGAGAAAATGTTCAGCTCTCTGTCAGAGACAACTGTACTCTACATACATGAGCACAAAAGTATGGGAAAGGAACCCAATAGGGTCTTGATCTTCGAACACCATGCAACCATGAAGAGGCGGATACCCGTTTGGTGCTTCATGCAGTTCACACTGCATGGCATGGTCATCATGGAACTCTCATATGCACTGTTGATACAGATGTTGTTGTTCTTGCAATTATGGCCATTTAAACCCTTTCAGACAACTCCGAGTTATGAATTTCCTTTGAGATGGAGAAAGCATTTTGTTACCTGGCAGCCCATTATATAGCAGTCAACCTTGGACCATATGTATCTCACGTCGTTCTGATGTTTCCTGCTTTGACAGTGTAAGACCGCCTTCATTGGACATAGAAAAGAACAGCATGGAGGGCATGGACATCTCTGCCCGAACTTAACACCGCACTCCTGAGCCGATCCAATGTCCCACAATACATTATTGAGAGGAGCATGAAGACAGTTGAGAGGCTTGTCGTTATTCTGTACAAAAGGACAAGCAAGTGCATCGATGTACATGTTGCAAGAAGAAAAATGTCATGAAGAATTCAGTTGAGCAGATTCTCCCAACAAAAACTACACTTTGAGGAGCACGTCAAAAGCTGGCATATCAGGGTGGACAAATGTGGGGTCAAGCACAAGTTACACATCCTAAGCTTCCCTGTCCTTCCTCTGGTTGGGGCTGGACCAGGAATCGAGAGGGACAATACCAGCCTATGAACAATGCTACAGGAGGGTGGAGGCAACCAATACCTATCATGAGTTTCATTTATTGTGGGTGTACAAACCGATGCCAGTCGTCATTATGCAAGTGTCAATAGTCTGCACTTCAATGCACATCTCTTTGTTCCTATGAATAATGTTCTTGAAAACGTAGACTGTTAATGTCAGAAGTCTTTTAGAGGAGCTTGTGCATGGAAATATTATTTGCACTCTTTAAAACTGGATTCATTTGTAGCCCACAGAAAAATATGTGAATAAAAACCACCTTTAGACTTTATGTATTGAAATTATTATTATTATGAAATTATTTATGTATTATGTATTTATGTATTTATGTAGAAAAATATGTGAATATGGTGGCCATTTTGAAAAATGGTGAATGTATTGTACAAAAGGACTATTCAAAATGGTATGGAATCTCAAAAGATAAGCATGTTTATACACTTGGTGGCCATCTTGGGAAATGGCCATGCAGGGACATTTTCCAAATACCTCTAGAATCTAATTTTGCTTGGTAGAGCTTCCTGAATGTGTGCTAAATTTGGTGCTTGTAGAAGGAAGTGCACAATTCTTCTGAAATAAAGAGCTATGCCACTGGACTATGACGGTTTTGGAGAGTTTTGGTCATCCTTGAACATTTCTTTTTTTTAACTTAAAAGCCGTATAACGAGATAACTGTGAGACCTTGGATAATGTTATTTATCCTTATATTATGATTCAAAATGAAGAAACGCCACCCGCTATTCTCCATGCTCCTGGGATCCAAACCCGGAACCTTTTCTGCATTTGAAGAACTTTATATAGATATATATATATAGATATATATAGATATATATATAGATATATGTATATATATGTATATGTATATATATATATATATATATATATATATATATATATATATATATATATATACATACATACATATATACATACATACATATATATATATATACATATATATATATATATATATATATATATATATATGTATACAAGATCAAGGCTCGTGTAAGAGCTAACATTAATCACAAAAAAACAACATAAACAGACACATTTAAACATATAATAAAGGGAGCCAGAGACAAGATGGCAAGAGGGAGAGAAGCACACAAGTACAACAGTAGAGAACAGGGCCAAATGGACACTGCTAGGACTTCCAGCAGGAAAGAAGTCGGTATTTCAAAAAAGTGGATCTGGGGTGAATTAACGGGGGTAGAAAAGATCAAGTTTTTCGATGGGGGAAGATAAAAGATGATGGTGAACAGCTGTTTTAAAGATCTGGAGGGAGGAAAAACTGAAGAGAGAGAGTGATAGTTTGTTCCAGAGGCGGGAGAAAAGAAGAATGAAAGAGTCAAGGTGAGCAGAGAGTCTTGATTTTGGCGGTTTCACCAAAAGAGGGATGCAGGAATATTTGGGGGACAGAGCACAGACAGAGCTGGGGGAGCAAGGCCGGATAGGAGTCTGTAGAAGACAGAAAGACCACCTACCTACGTGTGTTGAGCGAGTGAAAGGCCCTCACAGTCGGCTTCATCCCGTGGGATTCCAATGATTCTGAAAGCTTTGGTTTCAACAGCATGAAGCCGAGCTCGGTGTGAGGCAGGAGCGCCAGCCCAGAGGGGAGAGCAGTACTCTATCAAGCTGCGGATGAAAGCCTTGTATGTGGTGAGGAGTTCAGGTGTGCCCAGAAAGGACTTCACACAACGGAGGATGCCCAGTCGGCGACTGGCTTTGGAGGCCAGTTTGGAAATGTGGTTTTCCCAAGAAAGATCATGGCAGATAGTGAGACCCAGAAGCTTGAGTGACAGAACTTCTTGGAGAGGATTGTTGAGAAAGTAGATGGGAGGGTTGTCCAGTTGGTCTTTTCGGAGAGACATAGTAGAGTGTGAGATTTGTCAGGATTGAAAGACATGTTCCACTTGTTTGACCAGTCTGATTTTGTCCAGGTCTGCAGAGAGTGAGGAGGCTGCTGCCTGCCGATCTGAGGGATGAGGTATGGAGCAGCAGAGAGTGGAGTCATCAGCAAAGAGATAGAGAGCATTTTCCAGAGAGATCATTGATGAAGACCAGAAATAGCTCAGGGCCCAGAACACTGCCTTGAGGAACTCCAGCCTGAACAGGAAGGGGAGATGAGAGAAACCCATTCAGGGCCACACGTTGACTGCGACCGGCGAGGAAGTCCGCAAGCCATGCGTGGAGATTTCCATGGATACCATAAGAGAGTTTGGTGAGCTGGGTGGGGTGCCAGACCTTATCGAAGGCACGTCATATGTCAAGGGAGACATCTCTGATTTCCTGTTGGGCATTGAGGATCTCCATCCATTGTTGAGACAGCAAAAGCAGCATGTCCAGAGTAGAATGTCCTGGTCTGAATCCAAATTGATGATCCGAGATCAAGCCATTGGAGAAGAGGAAGGATTTGATATCCGAAGCAATGATGGATTCCATGACTTTGCTGATAATTGGGAACAGGCTGATTGGTCTGTAGTTGCAAGGATCTATTTTTGCACCTTTTTGTGTAAAGCGGTAATGTTGGCTGATTTCCAAGCTGATGGCAGATGACCTTGAGCAAAAGAGAGGGTGAAGGGAACAGAGAGAGGGAGTGAAAGAGCGACAGAGCAGTATTTTTAGGACCCAGGGGCTGATGACGTCTGGTCCAGTTGCAGAATCAGTCGAGGTTTGACAAAAACTTCTCCACCTTGTCAGGAGAAAAGGACAGAGTCCAGCAACTTCGAGTCCATAAATCTGTCCGTGCATCTGCAGTTGCTGTGAATATAATTTGTATCTGCACATTTCTCAAAACAGTCTTTCACACTCTGATTAATCAATGCAAAGCAGCCAAAGAGAGCTGCAGCCAAAGAAAATCTCCAGCTCGAAAATAACCTCCATTGATTATGCATTACACGTGTTTCTTGTTGGACTTGTGCCTGTTCGTGGGATTTTTAACCCTCATGTAAGAAAGTTTTTCTGCTTCCCTTTAATCAATAATTTTTCCTTTTATGCTTCCACCAACAGCCATGGTTCCCATATATCTCCAACGCCAACTCATCTAATATTAGAAACTTCTACTCCAATGTTCCTGTCTCCATCTGCTCGATGTCTTCTGTGGGGCGCACCATGAATACCTAATGGGTGTATTGGGTGCACCTAATTTCTTCATCTTTCTTTGACTTCTCAGCTTCATCAGGCTTGGTTATTGGCAAGGAGGATACTTTATTTTTATGCATATATATATATATATATATATATATATATATATATATATATATTTACATATATTGTAGCGGCTACCGCTGGGTTTTCACAATCGCCTTGCACCTATCAAGGACGCGGAGCGATCACCATGCCGGGCTCGTCCAGGACGCCCGGGCAGGCCCGCGCTCAACTTGCCAGGCCGCAGCCAGGACGCTGGGCCACGCCCCCTCTCGCCTTTCCTGGGCAAACGCTCCGGGATAATGTGTATATATATTGCTGCCCGATAAACGGGCTTTTCAGAGTGCCTGAGTGTTTGGTTTGATTAAAGCAACTCGGATGAATTCCAGCTTTTTGTCGCGTCCATTCTTCCGATCAACGTGGGAGCCCCAGCTCCTTCAATATATCTATTTATTATTATTATTTTCATTCTTGTTTGTTATGAAAACGTTCGAGAATAAAAGCTATTGTGTAAAAGCTTCTTTTCTTTAATGAAATTCACTCTGTAGTAATTTTTCAGCATATAATTTTGTACACATTTAAATTGGCTGCCATTATTTTCCCTATGCCATCCCTACATATGTAGTCCTATTGTACTCCATGATACTTTTTCATGCCGTGTGCACTTTGCAACATCTTTCGTTTATTGTAACCTCTGTGTTAACACCGAATAGCAGGCTTCGTTGGAAAGTCAGGGGAAAAATCTTCCCCATTTTTCCCTGTTTCTCGCATTCGTCAGGGCAGTGAGGTCACGATCAGTGGGATTGGCTCCCTTTTCCTCTTGTCTCTGTCTCTTATCTCTCACTCTCTCCATCTCTTTAACTCTGTCGTTCCCTGATTTTGTGAAGGAGTGGGTATACCATCCTGGATTTGGGGGATCTCTGGGTCGTTCCTGGAAGATCCATTGGATGTCTCCGTGCTGCAGGCTTGTTCGAGAGAACTGTCCAGGGCTATACAACAATAACAACAACAACTTTCTGCTTTGGTCTCCTGCAAATGAATTGCCATTTCTCTTCACATCCTGTGATGTCCAAGTTCCCTTATAACTTCACCTATTAATCCTATGTGGAGTGGTCTGACCATGTAAGCTGAATGTTTAATTTTTATATATTTTAGCAATCTTCAGTGAACTCACTTGGTAGACCAAAGGGACAAACTGTTCAACTGTGGTCTGATTAAACAATGTTTTTGTCTTTTCCTCAAGAACATGTGTAATTAATTTGTATCATTTAATTTAAACCACCAGAATTTAAATTGCAGGAATGATGTCATTGTATTGGAAATTTGCTTGAAAAACTCCGAGGATTTGTATCATTGGATTTTCATGTTGCTGGCACGTGTCAGGCGAAGGTGCTCTTCATCCACAAATAATCGCATCAAAGTTCTTATTACTCCAATTCATAAGAATGCTGCTAAAACTGACCCTCACTACTACAGGTGAGTCAGCCTTCTCCATCATAAAGCAAAGTAATGGAATCGATCACTGCAGCAGATCTCGAGACTCATTTTTATTTAACTCGCTGATCTCCAGTCATCAGTTTGGCTTCCAGCAAGGTCATTTCACTCTTGATGTACTGCTGCTTCGATGTCAACAATGGATGGATACCCTCACTCTTCAAAAAAAGAGGTTTGAGCCATCTCAACAGACGTCTCCCAAATGTTTAATTCCCTCTGGCACAGCACACAGCTTTCCAAACTTTCAGATAATGGAATTTATAACACCTTCTGGACTGGTTATCACATTTCTTGCATTCTCTCGTGGACTGGTTACGTTTATTTTTCCTGCAAACAAGCAACAGATTGAGTGCACCTGATTTTCTGGCGTTGGTGTATCGTGTACCGCAAGGACCGCACTTCATCACTATTGTATCACTTAGCAAACAACTACACGAGTTATGCACAGGTTAGTTCATCATGCTTCGACTGTGGGCAGCATTCCATTCTGAGAACCTTGAGAAAATAAACAATTGGCTGCCCAATGGCCCAAAACAGGGACAGGAGGGACTAACTAACTAATTTACATATACCTGGAACAAGTCATTTAAATTTAGGAAAGACCAATAATCACAGGTTACGGTGTTTCCTCCTCTCTCTTCTATTTCCATGAGCCTTAAACTTGGAGAAAAAAAAAGCTGGCTGCCAGCTCAGAATTCTCTGCAGGGCCAAGTCGTTCTTCTGCCATCCCAGATTGTTATGGTCGGTGTACAAAGAGATGATCTCTTGTGTCGGTGAACATAACTCCACATTATATACTGGACCAGTCGAAAATACCAACAAAAATAGGGGCAATACCCCGGGATAGTACAGTTCACCAGAGGACCTGGGTTCGATTCCCAGTCTCGGCATGTAATTTTCCCACATATGTCAAATGGTTATTTTAAATCCTGTTCATTTATACATTGGCATTCTATTGGTCTCCTACTGGTCTGCCCATTCCCCTCCTGGTTTTTAGCTCACCTGGAACGAAGTTCTGGGGAGCTTATGTGATGGCGCATTATCAGTCCGTAAACACTTTCAACTTCTTCTCCGAAACTGCTGATGTGGTTGTGACCAGACTTGGCACAAATGATATTTGGTATGTTGAAACAAGTTTGTTCACGGCATTTTAAAAAATCGTAGTCAAAAAGGTTGTTTATTTTTAATACCCACAAAATAGGTATTTTTTCTTTTGTATTTTGTTTAAGTCTTAGGATTACATTAATATGATTCTACATGCTGCCCTGTCTTCTCGCAACCATTGAAATTTGTTTAAAATACCATGATACTGTTTAAAATACCTTTAGTCGGTGTAGTATACTGCTTTATTCTGCCAGCTTAGCTACGGAGGTACTCATCAGAATGTATGGCCAAGATTGCTTGTCGGCGCAGGAGCGGTACAGGTGTGGAGTGGATGGGCTGCTCGAATCATTTGTGGGCTGCAGAAGCAAAGGGAGATAATCTTGTAGCGATACGGCGCTCCCCTGGTCCTGATAAGGCTTTCGGGTAAATCGCATGGTGAATCTGGAATCGAGAAATCTCCGATGAGCTATCAAACGGGCCATGACAAATCTGGAGCGGAGAAGTTGTCACTGAGGTGCTGCGAGATTGTGCGATCAGAGTTCTGGGGAAATATGAATACAGTATTTGTATGAAGACTAATCTTGTGGTGAGAAATCCCTGAAAGCTAATCGTGGTTAAAATGGTCAGTCGACAAACATCGAGTGCTTGTATTATAATTATAATGTGTCAGGTGTGTTTATGTTTATTAAGCAGTAGTGAACTGTGACAATGTGCATTAATGTGCTATGAACCAGTGATCATGATTCTGTAGCTTGTTTTAAATACTGTACCTCTTTATGATAACAGACGTTAAAAACTGTTTAGACTCATAATTTATCTGAAAGGTCGTACCACAAAGTAATTCAAATAGTCACAAAACAGGTCATTAATATGTATGACCTGGAACTACCTAGTTAGTGACCCGATGCAATGCATTGTGAGTGTCAAGGAGGAATTAACAACACTATTTTTGTCACTGACAGTTTTGCTCACTACCGTAGTTACCTAGCTTCTTCGTATACCTCACATCGACTTATTTATGAATGAAGGAATAAAAAAATGGGAAAATTAGCCAATTCGACTTATACGGTACTCCAACATCGACTTATACACCAAAAAATACGATATATATATATATATATATATACATGTATATATATATATATATATATATATATATGTATATATATATGTATATATATATATATATATATATATATATATATATATACATATATATATATATACATATATATATATATACATATATATATATATACATGTATGTATATATATATATATATATATACATGAATGTATATATATATACATGAATGTATATATATATACATGAATGTATATATATATACATGAATGTATATATATATACATGAATGTATATATATATATATATATATATATATATATATATATATATATATATATATATATATATATACCTACTGTATATATATATATATATGTATGTATATATATGTATGTATATATATGTATATATATGTATGTATATATATGTATGTATATATATGTATGTATATATATATGTATATATATATATATATGTATATATATATATATATATATGTATATATATATATATGTATGTATATATATTGTTATGAATTTGGTAATGCAACATCTAGAGCTAGGTAGATCTGAATAGGTAGGTATTCGGCTGTCGTGACAGGGACTCTACATGTAATAAGTTATTGATGTTTAGGCGGTTGTCGGGGTAAGATGTATGAGTGTGGATCTACCTGGAGATTCGAGTGTTAAATAGTGAGGGGTTAAAGGTAACGCCCCTGTGAGTATCACCTAGTAATCAAACCTTTGTCCTTTATGGCACTGCAAACCACATAAACATTAGTTAGGTCCTTAGCGCAACATTAAATAATCCCCTTTCCCTGACAAGGACTTCGTATTAAATTGACAGGAAACCAGGCCAAAAACACCGCCACGGCTGGCCGCCACCGTGTACACCTCCAAAGGCCTACAAACCGGGCCGGCACGTGTTATGCCAGGACCGCAGGGTCGCGTAACGGGGGAGATGTTAGGAGTCGCATGCCGTAGAGGGCGTGACCGGCGAGCTGGGACCATATGATTGGCTGAGGAGTGCGCGAATGTGACGTCATCGGGGGAGAGATATATGCGACGGTCGGACGCCATGTTCGCCAGTTGAGTTCGCCAGTTGCGTCTCTCTGAGTTCGCCGGTTGAGTCTCTCTGAGTTCGCCAGTTGAGTTGAGTTGCGATCTGATCTCGAGTCGTCCCAGTTCGTTGAACAGTTGAGTAGAGCGTCCCAGTTCGGTACCGGAGTGGCAGTTGAGAGAAGTGAGAGCTCGTGGCAGTTGACGGTTCGTGCCATTTTCTACAGTTCGTGACCACAGCTCGTTGCAGTTGGCAGTTGGCACTTGGTTTTTGGTTGCTTCGTGCAGCCCTGCGTTGGACCGACGAGGCCTGGTGGCGCTTGGAGGCGGAGGCAGAGGGCCGTGGAACTTGGAGCGAGGTGTGCGATCGGGCCGAAAGGAGCGGTGTTGGACGGCAGCCACAAGGACGACAAAGACAGATAAGCCCGAATCCGCGTACACTGTACACGACGTGACTTGTTATTTTCGTATTAATCTCCCTCGTTTGTGTTTGATATCAGTCGTGTGGGGACGTCCCGATTTAGTTATTAGTATTACCGGCGCGTGCTTTTTCACTGGCTTTACTTTTAATAATAAATCCTTATATTATTTTCTGTACATATTTGAACGCAGTTTCCTGGGTGTTTCATTTTAATAGACAAGGCTGCGGAGCCTTCGCTGCGTCCCGCCATTTCGCGCGTTGGTGTTGAACGTGAGTCCGCCATTGAGTGTTCGCCTCGGGAGTTAAAGTCTCGCAAATCGGTCATCCGTACTCTGTGGTGTTAATCACGGTTACGCGACAAGTGGTGTCAGGAGTGTAGGATTCGAATCCGTCGGACAAATTTTTTTGTCCGCGGCGAGACATCGACACGGTCGGGCGTACATTGCGTCCGACGTTCGAACGCAAAATTTGGATAGGCGAGGCGGAGAAATTTAATAATCAATTGGGCATACGGAGCGCGATATCGCGTCTTCGTCAAATTTAAATTGTGTTTTTGGTATTAAAATAAATACGCGCGCGGGAAACAATCTTCCGGAAAGCGGATGTCGGAAATTGACGAGATGGAAGTACGCAGCGAGGCCTCCGTCAGCGTCGGGAGTGAGCCGGAAATAGGGGAATTAGATGTAGAGGTGAGCCTTGGAACCTCCCTCGTCCCGAGCACCAACTTATCCCCCTCCCCTACCGGGGAGCCGGGAGTAGTAGGAACGGCCCCGACAACCGACCAGATGTTGGGTCAATTGCTTCGAAAAATGGAAGGGATGGAAAATAACATAAAAAAAGATATGGGAGAAATGAAAAGTGGGATGGAAAATAAAATGGAGTCCCAGGGGAAGGAATGTAGGGAAGGAATGAAGGGAATGAGTGATCGATTGAAGGAACAAATGGGACAAATGAAAAGTGGGTTGGAAAATAAAATGGAGTCCCAGGGGAAGGAATGGAGGAATGAAATAAAACAAAGGAATGAACAATTGGAAGGAAAAATTGGGGAAATGGCACAGCAGCTGGGGGAACGAATTGATGGCATAGAAGGGAGAGTGCAAAACCAAATTACGGACAGACTGGGGAAATTTGAGGGTAAAGTAGAAACTCAAATGGGGGCACAGGAGAAGCCAAAGGTGGCAAAAATTGAATCGGAACGGGGGGAAGCTAGATTGGGAACAGGAGAGAGTACGGCCCATGCAGATGTGCACGGGGCTCAGGAGCCGGGAATGGCAAAATTGGGAATTGCACAGGGAATGGCAATTGAAGTAAATGGGGAGACCGCAGGTCCACAGGTGGATGGGGAATGTCCACAGGTGGATGGGGAATGTCCACAGGTGGATGGGGAATGTGTACAGGTAAAGGGGGAATGCCTGCAGGTAAACGTGGAGAGTCCACAGGTGAGCGGGGAAGGAAATTTGGAATGTGAAAGTTGTAATGGGGAATGTTTCCCACATTCTGGCCTGGTTGTTTATCGGGACCGTGTGGATGTCACAACACCCCAACCGGGGGATGAATTTGGAATTGTGCAGCACCAGGGCGGTGGTGCGGAGCAAGAGGGGGTAGAGTTTTTGGGGGTCCGTGCAATGGAGCCGGACCAGGTATTTATTGGGGATATTGATCAAAGCCTGGCGGGGCCAGGAATGATTTGTAATGATGAGGATGATTTGATCCAGCGGCTGGAGACCTGTGACAGTCCCATGGAGGTAGAGCTTGTTCAGGCCCAAAGGAGTCTGGGGGAAGAGGTGAGTTGGTCCAAGGAGGTGGTTGGAATGACCGAGGGGACGCTCACTGTACACTGCTATTTGGAAACAGAGGCTCCAAAATTGGACAACCAGTTGGGGGAGTGTGTTGGCTCCGGGCTGGATTTGGATCTTGGAGGATCGGGAGATAGAGCTTCTGGAGATTTGGTCCCTGTAGGGAATTTGGATCAACTGCAGGGAGGGGCAGAACAACCGGTGGTAGAGGTTGTTCCCTGCAGCTGCGGTTTGGCGGTGGGAATGAAAATTTGTAAAATAAAATTTAAAATAAAATTACAATGGGAAATTGATTTGGAGCAGCCATGGTGGGGATTGGTCCCCGGGCTGCGGGATCTGGATATGGAGAGGTCATGGGTGATGGCCTCGGGCCAAAGTTGCCCCTTTCAAAATTTGGGTATGCCAGCCAGGGGGGGGGCTGTGATGGCGAGATTTGGACGTGGGGTCCAGCCTTGGGTGTCGAGGTACGACCTGGGTCCCACGGGGGGTCTGGTGGAGTGTGGCGTCCCTTGTCCGTCGGGGCGCCGTCCGAGCTGGTGGCTCGGGCCGGCAGGGTCACCGGACCCTGGTGGGGGTTAAGACCTCCAGGGAGGTCCGAGGTGGTTTCTCAAGCCTGGGATGGCAAATATTGAGGACCACTGGGGGGAGGTGTTGTGGGTCGCGCTTTGGTGGTGGCACCGCAGATGGCCAGCTTGGGCCTGATGTAGTGATCACCCGGGCATGCGACCTGACACCCTCTCCCTGAGACTCTGGGACAACCAGCATGTGGTGACCTGGCATGGTGGTTGGTCTATGGACGCGGGTCAAACCGAATGGACAGGGATGGAGATAGCCTGCCGGACAACCATTGGGGCATCTGTGGAACGTGATGGTGTGAGTGACCTTCCACAGATGCTCCGTTATGATTTATGGACTCTCGGGTTGGGAAGAGAGCCATGGGGATGTGAATCGGGAGATGTGTAACGAGCCGAGCATATGGGCCATGCTCGGCTGGCATGTGTATGGCAAAGCATCCTTCTTTGGTGAGGTTAGTAAAAGGTGACAAATGTTTGGCATGGGTAATCTGTGGGTTAGATGCAAATTTAAGGGTGGATTGTGAAATGCCATGGTGGACACTGTATAGTGACGCCATTATTGATCCAGGTGTGTAGACCAAAGTGTTGGAGGCTGTGATGGAATTAATAGGGTAGCAAGACACAGCTTTCAACTGGTTGCGGGGGCAACTGTGCTGATATTTGGGACGCGGGATGATGGGGATGTAGTTGTGTAGCCTGAGGGTCAACGTGGTGCTGTGCGTGTCCGAGGTGTGTGGACCATGTCTTCTGGGTGGGTCTCCTGGTGGAGCATGGCTGTTGACTGGACCTTGGTGTGGTCAAGTGTGGGTGAGCACTGGGGGGCTGCAGTTCTGTAGTCGGACTGGGGGATGATGGGGAGGTGCAGGGGACGTGGCTGTAGGGATGCCACGCACTGCGACCGTGCCCCCCAGGGCCGAGGTTGGGTGTGCGGTAGTGTGTGTTGTGGCAGCAAGTGCTCACCACATTGGCCAGCTGGGGCTGCTGCAGCTGTGTTCCTCGCAGGGGGGCCGAAGGATGGATGGTGGGTCGCACCCTTATGGACACTCATGGGCCATGTTGGCGTTTTGACTGCTCACCTTGTCCCGGTGACCCTTGCACGGTAGAGGTGCAGAGCTGTCGTGGCCACAGGTAGTTGTGTAGTGATGATCACCGTTGGATGCGGATCCACATACCTGCCAGTGTAGTGGGGACAAAAGAGAAATTTGGAAGTATTTGGTAGGCCCAATGTGAAATTTTGGGATTGTGAAGGGTGGATGACACTCTTGGACCTGACCAACCTGCAACTACCTGCACTTGAGGTGAGTGTTTTGAGGAGTACTGTCCCAGGCTTCAGGACTTGCTTTGGAAATTGGGGACATGTAATTTGGAGTTGGGAGGCGGGTGTGAGTGATGACATGGCCGGTGAGGGGATGGAATGGGAGCCACAGTGTCTTGTGGGTGGCGTATGTTTTTGTATTGTGGTTACGTGTTTTGATGTGGTCGTGAGAGTGGAACCTGGAGAGTGTGTGATGATTATTGGAGATAAGGAGGGGTGATAATTGTGCTTTTGGAAATGTGCTTTTGGGAAGATGTGATGGTTTAAATGTGAACTGGGGGAATTTCACATGTAGCAGGCCATGGCAAGCCTTGTAACACCTTTTACACCATCTATGGAATTGTACTGAATTGTGCTGAGTTGTGTGGAGAATTGAATGGCAGTGGGGGAGGAAGTGTGTTTTGGGGTCTTGTGGGTGGGGAAGGTGTGTGTGTCCGCAGGTACAGAGCAAGCTCTGAGGAGCGATGCCTGCGGGCCCCCCTCTGCGGCAATTACCCCTGGCAGCCGGTGGTAACTGGAAATTGGAGCTCGTCGGTGGAGGGTCTGGTTGGGCGCCGCGGGGTGAGGAAGTCCCCCGGTGACCCGTGTTGCTGCGCGAAAGCAGGAGGCAAAGGAGCCTGGTGTGTGTGGAGACCCTCACCGGCGAGGTAACGGCGGAAAGGGGCTGTTGGGCTGTCATGGGGCCAAGAGGTAAAAGGGGGGGGGGGCAATGAACTTGTAAGTCGGTTGACTTGTTTTTGGGACTGCGGGCACCACAGCCTGATGCGCCCCCACCATCTTTTGTGCGGTACCTCCCCGCTGCCTAGTTGAGGAATGCACACACACGTGAATGACATCAATGCCATGGTCCTGCAGGGGGTGTATTGGAAATAAGTGCTTTGTTGATTTTTGAAATGCCTTGATGACCTATGGAATGAGAATGAGTGGTTAAGGGGTCTGTGTTGCATGAATGTGGGCGAAATCCACCGAGCCGTGTCACTCACCTGTAACATCTGGACAGGGCCCGTGAAAATTTAGTGGGATGCATTGGGGATGGCCCCGCAGGTAAGGTTGAGTCTTGTGGCATCCACCGGGGGACGCGGTCTGTAGACCGGGGTATGTACAAAGGTTAGAGTTTTGAGTTTTGGAAAGATGGTTAAGTTTTGTGGTTAAGTTAGTGTTGTGTGTTGTTGTTTCCTCCCTCCACAGGAACAACGAAGAAGATGTACATACTTGCATGATGGTTAAGGGGTTCAGCATGTTAAGGAAGTGTAGGTAGGTAGTCCGACTCACTTCCCACAGCCCTTCCTGATTTATTTCGTAGGTTAATTAAGCGTGTGACAGTAAGTGTTAAGGCTGGAATGGTAGCCCTGCGGTGAACCTTGCAGGAGCTACGGTTCCAGGGGGGGGGCTGTGTTATGAATTTGGTAATGCAACATCTAGAGCTAGGTAGATCTGAATAGGTAGGTATTCGGCTGTCGTGACAGGGACTCTACATGTAATAAGTTATTGATGTTTAGGCGGTTGTCGGGGTAAGATGTATGAGTGTGGATCTACCTGGAGATTCGAGTGTTAAATAGTGAGGGGTTAAAGGTAACGCCCCTGTGAGTATCACCTAGTAATCAAACCTTTGTCCTTTATGGCACTGCAAACCACATAAACATTAGTTAGGTCCTTAGCGCAACATTAAATAATCCCCTTTCCCTGACAAGGACTTCGTATTAAATTGACAGGAAACCAGGCCAAAAACACCGCCACGGCTGGCCGCCACCGTGTACACCTCCAAAGGCCTACAAACCGGGCCGGCACGTGTTATGCCAGGACCGCAGGGTCGCGTAACGGGGGAGATGTTAGGAGTCGCATGCCGTAGAGGGCGTGACCGGCGAGCTGGGACCATATGATTGGCTGAGGAGTGCGCGAATGTGACGTCATCGGGGGAGAGATATATGCGACGGTCGGACGCCATGTTCGCCAGTTGAGTTCGCCAGTTGCGTCTCTCTGAGTTCGCCGGTTGAGTCTCTCTGAGTTCGCCAGTTGAGTTGAGTTGCGATCTGATCTCGAGTCGTCCCAGTTCGTTGAACAGTTGAGTAGAGCGTCCCAGTTCGGTACCGGAGTGGCAGTTGAGAGAAGTGAGAGCTCGTGGCAGTTGACGGTTCGTGCCATTTTCTACAGTTCGTGACCACAGCTCGTTGCAGTTGGCAGTTGGCACTTGGTTTTTGGTTGCTTCGTGCAGCCCTGCGTTGGACCGACGAGGCCTGGTGGCGCTTGGAGGCGGAGGCAGAGGGCCGTGGAACTTGGAGCGAGGTGTGCGATCGGGCCGAAAGGAGCGGTGTTGGACGGCAGCCACAAGGACGACAAAGACAGATAAGCCCGAATCCGCGTACACTGTACACGACGTGACTTGTTATTTTCGTATTAATCTCCCTCGTTTGTGTTTGATATCAGTCGTGTGGGGACGTCCCGATTTAGTTATTAGTATTACCGGCGCGTGCTTTTTCACTGGCTTTACTTTTAATAATAAATCCTTATATTATTTTCTGTACATATTTGAACGCAGTTTCCTGGGTGTTTCATTTTAATAGACAAGGCTGCGGAGCCTTCGCTGCGTCCCGCCATTTCGCGCGTTGGTGTTGAACGTGAGTCCGCCATTGAGTGTTCGCCTCGGGAGTTAAAGTCTCGCAAATCGGTCATCCGTACTCTGTGGTGTTAATCACGGTTACGCGACAATATGTATATATATGTATATATATATATATGTATATATATGTATATATATATATGTATGTATATATATGTATGTATATATATGTATATATATGTATATATATATATATGTATGTATATATATGTATATATATATATATGTATATATATATATGTATATATATATATGTATATGTATATATGTATATGTATATGTATGTATATATATATATATATATATATATATATATATATATATATATATATATATATATATATATATATATATATATATATATATATATATATATATATATATATATATACAAATGGGACCCCACTATTCACGGGGGATACTTTCCTGGAAAATCCGCGAATATTGAAACCGCAAATAGCCGGGCATTGTTTCAATGGAAAAATGGGGGATTTGTCCCGCCATTTCCGGGACTTTCATCGACCTTCGTGGATTATTGTCGATATTCTTGGGATTTGCCTCTCCATTCGTGGATTTTCAGGCATTGTTTCAACGGAAAAAGGGGGGATTTGTCTCGCCATTTCCGGGACTTTCATCGACCTTCGTGGATGATTGTCGAAAATACGGTATATATCGTATTTCGATTGTCGAAAAAATACAGTGTATATATATATATATATATATATACATACATACATACATACATACATACATACATACATACATACCATGGGACCCCACTATTCACGGGGGATACGTTCCTGGAAAATCCGCGAATAGTGAAACCGCAAATTGACGGGCATTTTTTCAATGGAAAAAGGGGGATACATTCCCGAGTCACGAAAATCTGCGAATAGAGGCAAATCCCAAGAATATCGACAATAATCCACGAAGGTCAATGAAAGTCCCGGAAATGGTGAGACAAAACCCGCAAATGTCGGCGATAATCTGCGAAGGTCGATGAAAATACTGCAAATGAATGCTGTGGCATTGTTTAAATGAGCAAAAAGGGGGATACGTTATAGGTTCCCGGCAGTTCCTGACTGAATGAATGAATGAATGATCGTTTTAAGGCCATTTTCCCCGCTAGAGCGGGGGTTAGCCTTGCGGGCCCCATGACAATCATGGTTCCCTGTTTGAGGCAATGTTTTTATGGCCAGATGCCCTTCCTGATGCCAACCCTTGGTCTCCTCCTACGATGCACAGGGATACGGTGTACCTATTCTAAATTCGGGTACACACCGTGATCATTCATCCCAGCAAGCTGCTACTCAATTTGCCGACCCCGGAAGGATGACAGGACAGGCTGAGTCAACCCCCCCTGGCGTTAATTCAGCGATCGACCGGGATTTGAACCCAGGATCCTAGGATCCCAAGCCGGCACCCTAACCGCTAAGCCAACACCAGGCTTCTTCTCATGGGGGTTCCTGACTAATGGGGGATTTTTTTTTAAAGTTTAAAATGTTTTCGACCGCAAATGCACATGATTACAGTTTCACAATAATGCATACCAAAAAAAAAAACCACACCAGGTTCAGTACCATTTCCAATTTATTGAAGGAATGCGCTTACAGTTTATTAAAAGTGCTTCAACCATACCTTGCCGTGAAAGTAAAAAAAAAAATCCCCAAAAAAACACAACACCATCATGTACCATTTAAAATTTTTATTTTACAAACACACTGAACTCTCAAATTATGATGATCATGGTGATGATGATGATGATGATGATAAATTAAAATCCCTTGAATCCCTTGAATTCCTCGAACTTTGAGAGTGACCCAAATGGTGGTGCAGCAAAATCGTGCACTAAGGGCGAGTCAGGAGAGGTTGGAGAAGGTGAGAATGCTGGTGAGGATGCTGAGAGGAAGGCAGGCGAGGGTGTTGATGGTCTTCAGGTGTTGGGAGCAGGGCTGAAGAAATGGGTTATGGGGAGCTGCCTGACAGATTGTCCAACATTTTGCTGTAGCGCTTTGTACGGGAGCAGCACATCATCCAAGCCACTTTTTGAGGTACCTCTCCATGACTGGGTCAGCATCTTGCACCCTGTCCGCAAGCACCCAAATGCTATGAAGCAACTCACCCAGGAACTGGTCTGTGAGGTTGGACCTCGGCATCTCTTCCTCATAAATGCCCTCCTTCTCCTCCTCAGAAACTTTTGGAATGGCGTCCAACTCCTCCTCGATGAGTGGGTTTAGGGAGTGGTTCAGAATCATGGTTTTCAGCATGAAGTCCCTCGTCTGCATGTTGTCCTCGATCCATATTCTGAGAGTCCTCTCCATCCTTTCCATGTGGACATTCCAGACATGCCTGACCACCTTCGTACTTGATACAGTGCTCGCTGAAACTTTCTCACGAATCACCTTCTCCTTCTTCCGTATGTAGCGAACGGTGGATTAGTTGATGCCGTAATGCCTGCCAACAGAGGCCGCCCTCTCTCCTCTTGAAAGCCGGTCAAGCAGCTCCACTTTCTGGCTCAGGCACATCATTTTCTTCTGCCTCTTGGTAGTCGGCGCATCTCCGGCACTGGTCTTGCGCTTGGGAGCCATGACTGAACGATGAGCAGAGCGAGTCAAAATCACAGGTCAAAGCAACGAGAGGAGAACAATGATTGAGATCAAGGACACAATCTGTATATGTAAGATTGCGAGCATTGTTGGTATCTGCGGGAGGTACTGTGCCCATTTTTGTGGGAAATGCTATTGGATGATACTGTATTGAGCCTACATGCTAATTTCAATAATAGATTTAATGAAGCATTTGCATTCTATAACTCATGGAGGATGACATGTTTTAGTCGCTGATGGAACATCCCCCAAAGCGTTTTCATTGTGTAATATCTCTGATGATGCTATACCGTAAATTGCAAACTGAAATCAGTTTAATGAAGCGTTTGCATTCTATAATTCGTGTAGTTGACTTGTTTACACATCTGGTGGGATATCCCGCGAAGCTCGCTCATAGCGCGGATAAAATTCGCGCACGCGAAAGCCATGAAAACACAACTCACATAGCAGTATGTACAGTATAAGCAGGTCATGCTCGCGGCTTGTAGAAGATGTTTTTTTTGCGTACGTCCAGCTGCTTTATGCATGGCTGGTGAAAGATGGGTTTATAAATGTGTAAAGCTAGTGGCTCGTGAATTATTTTTTTTTGCGCCCTTGAAAAATCGCGAATTTGCGGAACATGGCCATGAATAGGGGGAAAAAAAACTCGATTTTGCCGAACACGGCTGTGAATAGAGAAAAACGCGCGAATTTGCGTGACATTTTTCCACGAATAGAGAAACATATCGCATTTTGTCAACCTTGAATACGAGGATTCTGTGAACAGCGGAACCGTGAATAGTGGGGTCCGACTGCATATATAAACAGTTAAGCCCAAAATTATTCATACCCGTACCAAATTTGGAGTATTTTGAATCGTGTTATTTGAGGAATGAGTTTCTTGTGGCTTACGTTACATAATAATGTGACAAACAGCTGAAAGAATCACTGCAAGAGACATTTCAAGAAATACATTGTTTCGGGGGTATTTTATTGACAGATTTACAAAAAAATGTCATGTCCAGAGTTATTCATACCCTTGCTTAGATCCGTTCAAAGTCACATTCAGTAATCAACGGAAAATTCTCTGTTTGTGATCACAGCCTTCAAACGGTTCTTATACTTGCTCACAAGGTTTTTGCATGTCTCGACAGGGATTTTGGCCCACTCCTCCTTCGCGAAGGTCTCCAGGTCTTTGAGGTTGGAAGGCTTCCTTGCCATCACTCGGGTCTTGAGCTCCCTCCACAGATTCTCGATTGGGTTGAGGTCCGGAATTTGGCTTGGCCACTCTAGAACGTCTACATCATTATCCCGGAACTATTTCTTGACTGACTTGGCGGTATGTTTTGGATCGTTGTCCTGCTGATATGTCCAATGCTGCCCGAGGTGAAGTTTCTCTGCGGATTGTTTGATGTTTTCCTCAAGGATCTTGATGTGCTGCTCCTTTTTCATGATGCCATCCATTTTGACGAGATTTCCGGGCCTACTGCCTGAGAAACATCCCCAAAGCAATATGCTCCCGCCTCCATACTTGACGGTCGGGACTGTGTTCTTCGGGTTGTATGCTTCACCTTTTTTTCGCCAAACGAAAGCAACATCTCTGTGCCCGAAAAGCTCCATTTTCGTCTCATCCGACCACAGAACTGATGACCAAAAGCTTGGATCTTTGTCCAGGTGCGCTCTTGCAAATGCCAGACGAGTTTCTCTATGCCTCTGTTTCAGGAGTGGAGTCTTTCTTGGTCGGCGTCCCTTGCGCAACGTCCGCTGGAGTGTCTGCCTTGATATCTTGGGCCCAGACTCGCCAAGGTTGTTCAGGAGAGCCTTGATGGTGATCCGTGGATTGTTGTTGGCCTCTCGCCATACTTTTCTTGCCAGACGAGGTGACACCTTTGGGTTCCGACCACGTCCTTCAATGTGTTTTACAGTGTGGAACTCATTGTACTTCCTAATTATGCTTTGTATGGTGGCAACTGGCACTCGGAATTGCTTCGAAATAGCTTTGTAGCCTTTCCCCTCCTTGTGAGCATTCACAATGCACAACCGAAGGTCCTCACTGAGTTCTTTCTTCTTCGCCATGCTGACTATGAACTGAGAATGATTGCATCAGCTCCCCTTAATTTATAGTCTAAAAGCAGAGTGTTGTTCTAAAACATTCCTCACTGTACATTCAATAGACCACATTTGTATTGTATTCAGATTTTATGCACACATCTTGTAATAATTGCATAACATTATAAAGAATCTGAGGAATGTCAAAAGCATGTGCATTATCAAAAACATTGGCCTCAATTCTGAGACTTGGTATGGGGTATGAATAATTTTGGACAGGCATAAAAACAAAAACTATGAACATTAATTGTTATGCCAATAATGTTGAGCCAAAATATAATGTGGATTTGTTCATGCCAACTACAGACTTGGCATTTAATATGGAATTTTTTTCTTGACTTGGGTTTACTTTCTTAACTCAGTACCGTATTTTCCAGTGTATCAACCGCACCCCCGATTTTCGACTTAAAAAAACAACAAAAAAAAAGATTTTTGAGGGAAAAAGAAAAAAAAAATCAGTAAAATTTAAAAAAGAGAAGAGAATAAATAAATAAAATGGAAAGCGAAATATGATGAAAGGAAAGATAAACTGAAGACAGAGAAAGAGTGAAAATACATGAAATGAGTTGAAAGAGAATAAAAAAAACATAATTAATCTTTCTTGCCAATGTGGGGCCCTGAAAAGGGCCGTTGGGTTTAGTCTCTAAAATCCGAAGAAGTCCTCGTCATCTGTTTCTTCAGTCCAATCCGAGTCGGGGTAGGCGAGATCATCGTCGTCGTTATCCTCTTCTCCATCGTCGGTCACTGCCACTTCATCCTCTCAGATGATGTCATCTTGAGTGCCATCAAGGGCATTAGATATGCAGCACTTGAGGAAGGCCCGCTCGATGATGGCTGCCGGCAACTCCTCCCAGACCTTCAGTATCCACCTACAGATCGTCGGGAGGTCCACCTTCCTCATCCTCCCAGTCTTGGTGATGGTCTTGTCCCCCGACAGCATCCATTCCGACCAACAGCGCCGCAGACCGTCTTTGAACGGCTTGTTGACTGAAACGTCTAGCGGCTGCAGCAGCGGCGTCATGCCACCCGGGATCATCACCAGATCAGTGTTGAGCCCCCTCAGTGTTGACTTGGTCTCCTCTGTCTTGTGACAACGGAAGGCGTCGAGGACGAGCATGCTCCGTCGCCGCGAAAGCCCACCAACTCGTCTCCCCCACACGACGCGGAGCCAGTCATCTACCAGCGCTTGGTCCATCCACCCCTTGGCCTGGGCACGAACGATTACACCCGGAGGAAATTTATCCTTTGGTAGCGTCTTCCTCTTGAAGATGATATACGGCAGCAGCTTTCCCCCATCAGCGGTGCACGCTAGCATAACCGTAAAACGATCTTTCTCATGACCCGTTATAGTGATGGACACCGACTTGTCACCTTTGGCTGAGATGGTGGTCCCTCGAGGCACATCGAAGGTCAGCGGCATCTGATCTGCGTTGCTGATGCGGCTTAGGGGATAGTCGTGCTGCTTGCGGAACTTGATCACAAACTTCTGAAAATTAGCAGTCTTCTCTGCTATGTCATCAGGGAGACTCTGTGCGATGTGGGTTCGCCGGCGAATGGAAAGGCCATGACGACCCATGAACCTGTACGCCCAAGAAGTACTGGCCATGAAGTCATCGACCCCTGTTTCCCTGGCGATGAGTCGGGCCTGGTGTCACAACGCTACTGTCGCGATGGCGTGTCCCTCGGCTCGCTTCACTCTCACCAACAATAGCAGTCTTTCCTCCAAGGCCGGCCACTGGGCTGCTTTGCCCCTCATCGCCTTCTTCTTCTTCGGCATCGTCTCCAGCGTCTGCTTGTTAGTCCGCCAGCGTCTAATGACGGACTCGTCGATTCCGAAGTGTCGGCCGGCCGCCCGATTACTAAACTCTTCTGCAAACCTGCAGGCACGGAGCTTGAAAGCTGCTGTGAATGATCACGGTGCCATTTCGTGGTCTTGGTCAGGATAGAAGTGAATGGTGAAGCTTGGTCTTGGTCAGGATAGAAGCGAATGGTGATTCTTGGGCTTGATAGCTCGAACAGGATAGAACGAATGGTGAAACTCCCCGTTGACCTCTCCGTTTTATACATTCACCCAGCCCATGCGGCGGCATCAAAGCCGACTTCAATAGGAATACCGCGGCGTTGGTTAGACAATAGGTACGTCATAATGTCCCATGCAAAACATCCTGTTTACCATGTTGACGCTCTTGTTTTGTGACTTAATCCTGTCTTTATTTAGCACACTCTATTCACTATGTGACCTGTCATTCAAAGAGGACAAGTGAAAGTACGCATTTTCAAAAACACGCATGGAAAAATCAAATGTTACAAACTTCAAACTTTCTTGTATTTTGACTGGCAGCAGTAATCGGCGTTGAACCTACCTTAGTAACGTAATTGACGATCATTCATCATTGTATCCCCGCAACCCCAAAGTAATATAAAGATTACGTCCCGTTGATATGACAGTTTTTCAATGCACAAATTTTTCTGTTACTGTGTATCAACCGCACCCCCTTTTTTAGGGTTTTTCTGTCGGTAAAAAACCGCGGTTGATACACCGGAAAATATGGTATGTCAATCTGGTGAGTTTCTTTTACACTTTGGTGATTTATTTGTTAAAAGAACCATGTCACTGATTGTCTGGGGCAGCAAGAAGTCAACAACAGGATTATATCACAGGTGGCGTGACAAAATGTACGGACAGGTACATTTGATGATTGGCTTCACAGTCGGGTATACAAGGGTTGTTGCGTTCTGTATTAGTGGAAAACAACTGCTGCACGTCTCCAAATGTTATTGCCGCTCCCTCTGGAGATGGTCCGTCAATTCGACAATGCTGTTTGTCATGGAATGGTGGCTTTACGAAATTACGGCATGAAACAGCGTGCTATTGCTCGGCAGTATGGCATCACTCAAGGTCAGGTGTCAAAGATCCTGAAACGAAATGCTCAGAGGGGTGTCCCTACTCCAATACCGAGGCCAGGACCTCCCCGCAGAACCACAAGGAGGGATGATCGCCAGCTGCACCGGTTATTCCGCAATGGCCGTAACAAGTCAGCTAATCGGCTTAGGGGTGAGTGGCAGCAACTGACATATGTGCCTGTATCCAGAAGGCTAGTCAACCAACGACTGGTTCAAGCATGCTATCGTGCCAGGCGTCCCCTGAGAAAGCCACGCCTGACCAGACAACACCGCCAGCGCCAATTGCAGTGGGCCAGAGAGCACCGTCAATGGCAGCCAGGACACTGGAATCACGTGATCTTCAGTGACGAGTCTAGATTTCTGGCCTATCGTCAAGATGGCCACGTCCGAGTGCGCAGACAAGTGCATGAAGCCTACAACAAAGATTGTATAGTGCCAAGAGTCCAAGCTGGAGGTGGTGGGGTGACCGTTTGGGCTGCTTTTCATGCAGGGGGAAAAGCTGACCTGGTTGTTCTGAATGGAAACCTGAACCAGTTCAAGTACAGGGCCATTCTGGAAGAAACATTGCTTCCATTTGTTCGTGCAGCCTTTCGAGGAAACTTTGTCTTCCAAGATGACAATGCACGGCCTCATCGTGCTCGCATGATCCAACACTTTCTTGCTGACCGTGGTGTAGAGCATATGGAGTGGCCTGCCATGTCCCCGGATATGAATCCGATAGAGAACTTGTGGGCAGAATTAACGTGTCAAATCGACCACTTGGACCAGCAGCCGACCTCTGTGCGTGAATTACAGCAGGCTATTGTCACTGCATGGCAAGCGATTCCTGTCCAAACCTTGGCAAATTTCGTGAACAGCATGCCTCAACGTGTACGTGCTCTCCTGAATGCTCGTGGGGGTTACACGAAGTACTGAACTGTAATTTTACTGTCCGTAATCCCAGTCATAATTTAGCTTTTGTTTTTGTTCAATTTTTTTGGGGCTAATGTGCAAAATAAAGAGATACTTCTGGAAAACGTACAGAAGTTTAACACAGTACTGTCCATGAATTGAGTTCGATATCAGTTTACATCACTTTCAAGGATCAATTTATTTGTTTCGAAATGTCAAATGTGGTTTTTGTTTCTTTTAAAGGTCACATTAACAAAATCTAGAATAATTTCAACATAATTCCAATGAACTTTTGGTTCTAAGACATCTTGAAAAGTAAGTTCACCCCTACAAAAAAAATATTCCATATTAAATGCCAAGTCTGTAAATGTCCTTGCCTGAAGTGAAAGTTCCACCACTTTAGCTTGTAAGTAAGAGATAAATGCAAAAATCTCAGATTTTTCATAGGGTATGAATAATTTTGGGCTTAACTGTACGTATAGATATATATATATATATATATATATATATATATATATATATATATATATATATATATATATATATATATATATTGTTGCGGATATGGCATTTGGCCTCAATATCCGCTTGTAAATACTCCCCTATTTCCCCAATACTCCCCAACTATCCCCAATCCCCCATTCCCTAGTCCCATTGCCTGTAAATAACACTCTGTAGAACCGACCTTCCCCTTTTTCCCCCATTAAATGTCGTGCCCAGGTCCACCGCATCTCACGTAGACAACTTTCGGACATCTTGCTAGTTATTCTTAGTCTATGTCAGTTAAGGACTCGTTTCCATTAATTCTGACTCTTCGTTGCACCAGAATGTGATTGTATGGCACCAGTAGTGAGTTTAGGACCTCCCCTTACCTCCTCCCATCTTCCCCATGAAACAACAACAACAACAACTACAACAACTACAACAACTACAACAACAGAGGAGATTGGGGGCGGCGCGGCGCGGGGAGTGTGCGTCCTCGCTCCGGCTGGTTAGCCGCCATTGGCCATGCGCTCCACGGGGTTACCACGAAGGGGCTGGCTGTCAGCCCCTCGTCAAGGGCGGAGCCGGTAACCCCCCCCCCCCCCCCCCGCACCCAATGAGAAGCAACGGGCCGATTCCATCTGGGGCGGAGCTAACGAGCCGAGGGCGTGTCACTCCCCGCCGGATATACGCAGCGACTTACCGGACGTGACGTGAGATGCGCCCCCAGCTTGAGAAGACAAGTCACCACCTCCGAGCGCTGAGTGAGACCTCCCGCATCTTTGGACTGGACCGGGTCGATTTTGCCCCTGAGCCAAGGTGCACCTTGAGCCATCGAAGACCTGCCCCTCCTTGCCATCAATCCCCGTGTGAGTCAGTTTTGTCCCGTTTATCTGTCGTCTGTCGGGGCTAGATAAGACTGTGTCTAAGTGCCTATCTTCCTATGCTGTCCCTCTTGTCGTTGTAATCTGACCTTCCACCCTAATATAACCTCCTCCGGAGGTCTTGAGAACTGAACCCTTGGTATCGTGTCATTTTAATCCAGCCGTTGTGTCTTTTCCATCATTGATTTAGCATAGCGCGACTTAGTCAACGTTCGAGCATAATCGGGTAAACTGTGCAGACGCGGTCATACCAAACCGCTCGGTAAACTAACATCCACAACCGCGTCTGTAACAATTGGTGTCAGGAGTGTCGGATTCGGACCTGGGACTAAATTTATTAGGCCCAAATTTTGGAACACCAATTGTACCACTAGGGTAACAATTGGTGTTGGGAGGTAGAATTCGATCCGGAGCGTGTTTCCCGCGCTCGAAATTATAACGACGAAATTCGATTGTGTTTTACCAAATATAAAAACCCAAATTTTGAAAGTCGCGCTATGGCGGATCAAGACAGCTGGGTTCCGGTAGAGGAGAGTGAGGCAGGGTCGGTCCAGGACCAAATTGAGGGACGCGAGGAGAGTGAAGCAGTGAGGGTAGCAGACGCACAAAATAGCGTCATTGCGCCCGACGTTGCGGGAGCGCAAAATGGCGCCTCGCTGGTCACCGCGCCCGCGACCGTGGCAGCGCCCCTGGTGGATTCGAACCTTTTCCTCCTGCAAATGAGGGCCCTTATGGAACAAATGGGTGAGCAATTGGGAGACCAAATTAGAGGTTTGAAAAGCAGTATGGGACAAATGGGGAACCGGATGGAGGCTCAGAATGAGCGATTGGAGGGCCAAATGGGGGTAATGAGGGACGAAGCGAGGGGTACCGGTGAGGGGTTAGACAATAATTTTAAGGGTTTAGACAAGAAATTTGGGAAGTTAGACGACAAATTTGAGGGGTTAGACAACGGGATAAAAGAGGTGAAAAAGGGGTTAATGGGGGTAGAAAATAGAATGGCTGCCCAGGAGAATCAGATAGAGGGAGTGAAAAATGGGTTAGAGGGGTTAGAAAACAGGATGGAAGGCAAATTGAGGGACATGAGGGACCAAGCGGAAAGGGAAGTTAACCAAATGGGGCAGCAGATAGAGGGGGTCAGAATGGGGGTAGAAACCAAACTGGATGCTCACAGGGAGGAAATGGAGCAGATGAGGGTGGCATCTGGGCAGGAGATGCAAGTGATGGGAGAGGAGATCAGAAGAGGTGTGAGTGAGGAGGTCGGAGGAGTGCGCGAGGAGGTGAGGCACTGTAAGGAGCGCATGGAGAAGGAGGCGAGAAAGGGGACTGTAAAATTGCAAGGGGGTATAGAGGAGTTGACGCTGGGAGTAGAACAACTGACAGTGGGACAAAAGGAGTTGGGGGAACAGGTAAAGAAGAACACAGCGGTAATAGAGGGGTTAAAATCGACGCAGAAGGAGATGAAAAAGGACGTAGGGGTAATTAAGAAAGAGTGTCAGACGGTACATGAGGACCTGACGAGGAAAATGAACAAAGTGGTAGAGGTGATGGAGGTTAAAGAGCGGGAGGTGCGGGAGCACATAGAAAAAAATAAAGTGGAGTTAGAGGAAGAACTTCAAGGGGCGCACGAGGAGATGAAGGAGGTGAAACAGAAATTAGAAGAAGTGGAAGAAGGGGTGAGCGAAATTAAGAAGCGACGGAGAGAGGATAATAAAGAGATAAAAGAGGAGGTAAAAGAATTGGTCCAAAGTCTGTGTTCGGATCGTGATGATGTGCTCATTAACCGGATGAGGGATTCGCAGGTGATGGAGGAGAAGCGAAGAGAAAGAGGACCCGGTGTAAGTGGTGACCAATATGGTCGTGCGTATGATGCGCCAGGTGATTCAATAAGCTTGGGGGTCGAGATGGACCCGGGTGTTCGTGAGAGGCCGTTGGTGAAGTGTGCGACAGGTCTGGTGTGCGAAAAAGGAGGTGTGCGAGAAAATCCGACTCTGGGGTGTGTGAGGAAAAAGTGCGTGCCAAGGAGTGAGGGTGCTGGCGAGAGTGAGTCGGTCGTAGCGCGTGTGCGAGGGAGCACATGGAAGCGCGGTGTGGTGAGTGTTACAGAGGGTGTGACGGGAGAGTGTGCGCAGGAGGGTGTGCGAGAAAGGTGTGTGACGGACAGGTGCATGGGGAGTAAGGGTGAGTGCGTTGTCAAGGGTGGTGGTGAGAGTAGTACGAGTGACACGGAGCGTGAGTTGGTGGTGACAGGTGAGAAAGGATGCACACCTGGACTGGTAGAGCGTGAGTGGGAATGCACGCTGGAATTGGTAGTGAGGCACGTGGTTGGGTGTGCGAATGAGAGCACACCTGTGATTGTCACAGAGGAGGTGACCGAGGAGGGGGCGCGAAGAGGTGTGTTGGTGAGGTGTGCTACCAACGAATGTGTGCCAAAGTGTTCGGTGGTCAGGTGTGTGACCAAGGCTGTGAGTGGAATGAGGGTACCTGGGTGTGTAAGGAAAGGTACGAGGAGCATGGGCACGGCTGGATGTGTGAGCAAGGAATGGGCTGCGGGGTGTAAGCATGCAGGTGAAGCATCGACGTTACACGGGTTAGAGGTTAGAGCGACTTTTAGCCGAATCGGGCCCTCGGTGCGTGCTGGGCCTCGCTTTGAACGGCCGCGTCCGTGCTCCACTAGGCGGAGCGGGCGGCTGGATAAGAAGGGTCGTCATGGCGACCACTTTTTGTTGAGGCATTCCGGCAGGTCGAGATCGAGCCATTGGATGGCTCCACGCCGAGATGGTGCGTGGGATCTCGGCCCGGGTAAACCTCCTTCCCTGCACCGAATGCGGGACGTGTCCAGCCGCTGGCACCAAACAACCCGCATTCATGGCTTGGCTTTACGAAGCCGGGCTTTGGATAGGAATTGGCGCACCGAGAGGCATTAGTGAGTAGACTGGGTGATGAGGATAGTGTTTTGGCCCCAAAATTAGAGAAAAACAAAATTTGATGATTGGCAAGGGATTGGCAGTAGTGATTGGCAGATGATGGGTAGTGATTGGCAAATTTTTAATTTGTTGAAATTTGATGTGCAAAATTGGTAGTGAGCGATGGGCCCGGTGGGTAAGGCTGGCATCCCTGCCACCCTTCCCAAGTGGGGCAAAGGAGCAATAGCTTATGGGGTGTATGGCAGTGAAAACTAGCCCGGGTGGGTTAGGTTATATTGATAGGGACCTAGAAGATGACATTAGGTGACGTTAAGGTTAGCTAGTGACTGATACCTGTAGTGGGGACGCAGGTAGTTTAGTGTGGATGATAATGACGTGGGAGCGCAATAGTTTAAAGGGACGACTGGGAAGCGCAAGTTTCAGAAGGGAGTAGTTAGCTGAGATGATGCCGTGTGTGTGAGAATTGAACAGGTGTGATTGCACAGGTGTGCAACTGGACAGGTGTGTGGAGCAGTGTGTGAGTAATGAGTGTTGTGGATCAGCGCGAATGCGCTTGGGGAGAGAAGGGTGCAGGTGGCACCAGGTGTGAGAGCACAGGTGTGCAGGTACAGGTGTGTGGAGAGAGTTGGAGTAAGTGGTACGGAGTGGTGTGCATGGTGCGAAGGTGTGGATGGGGGAAGAGTGGACCCCTTTCACGAGTACCCGGGGCGGGTAGTGTAAGTGTTAGGTAGAGGGTACAGGTAAATTGTGGTTGGATATTGGCATCTGTGGTGCGGTTGCAGAATGGTGTTGTGAATGGGTGCATTAGTGTTGTGGAAATGGCTGGGCGTGTAGCCTGTTAGTGTGTGTAGTTGGTTGGGCACTCCACCACTGTGAGGATGTCGGCCAGGTGAGGCCGCAGGTGGGCTCTGGGAGCCGATAGTTGTGAGTGGGTGCCTGAGGATCCCGGGTGTGGATCGGGCAGCCCAGTGCCAGAGAGGGCACCGAGTGGGGAGAGCGCCAGAGGGCCTTCCCCAGGTAGTTAGGTTAGGGTAAGGAGCAGGTAAGCTCGGAGGCAACTGCAGTGGTGGAGGTGTGCAGGTGGGTAGACCCGCTGGGAGAGGTACACGCCACAGCCCAGAAATTGTGCGAGGGCACCGGGAGATGAATCGGGGGAGTGAGACCCCAAATTGAAAAGCACCACAGTTTGGTCAATGGGAATTGGTTTTTAGAACCCATAGTGTAAGAGGGCCAATGGTTTGGCCGGAGAAAGACCCCGGGTAGTGTAAAGTTGTTAAAGTCATTTAGGAAATAGTTAGGATTGATGAACCTGTCGCACCATACGCAGCCACTTACCTGTGGTGATGATGATGACTCCACACCTGTGTTTTCTTTGTTTTGTGTTGCAGGAAGTAAGGATTGCTGTTGGATTTGTGAGACGCATCACGACGTGGATGAGACATTGGGGTGATTCCATCTCTTCCTCCTTAGGAGGGACTGATGATGAATTGGTAATGGCAAATTTTGATGTTCAGTTGGAGATGGCAAATTTTGATGAGAGTTGAAAATGGCAAATTTGATTGGTTAGGAGGGAGAGAAGACGAATTTGGTATATGGGAGGAACGGGGAAGACAGTAGGGACGTTTGTTGATTTGTAAAGTAGATGTTTATGGGTAGTGTTGTGTTTTGTGGATACAGTAAGGGGTAAGGGAGGGGCCATGTAGGTTACCTGGTGGGGGGGGGGGGGGGCGTACGGTAGGAACGTACCTGTCTCACCTGGTTCCCATGTGCCCCCAGTGTGCATTACCTTACATTGCGTGCACTTTTGCGCCCTTACCACCTTACTCACTTGTCTTCTTCTTTTGTCTCCCACCTCCGAGGATCTGGCTTTGGGGTAGAGAGAGAGGAGAGAGAGGTGCTGGCTACGCAGTTGTGGGCCTGCACTTTCGCTGCTTGCTGCCTGGATCGATACACCATATGGACCGCAATGTTGGTGGCCACCCACAATGGACCGCAGTTCTTTTGCGGCCAAGCACCACCCGTGGATGGACCTATGGGTCAACGTGGCACCTATGCCATACAGGTGAACCACTTTTAGTTGACACCACTGAAGGCCACAATACAGAAATGGACGCGGTTGGCGCCTTTCTTTATTTTTGAAAGAAGTAAGAAGGCCAAGTGCACCACATGAAGGCAAGACCAGCGGCAGAACATCGGCCGGCTGCGACACCACCGGTGATTTATAAACACTTTATTGGTACACCGGATGGTGCTGACTGTGTGATGGGGTGGTGCTTTTGGTGCTGGGAAGGGGTGCTCTGCACATTATTAAAGGCCGTAAGGCCACAGGGCACTCGTGGGTTGGTGTATCGATGCTGGCATGCGTGCTCTCTCTATGCATAACATCTGCATGTGTTCCTCCAAAAACAGGTCCTGGATCGTAGTGTAAATATCAGCGTAGTCTTGTAAATAATGCTCCCTACCGGCTGTATGTTTAGTTTGCGAATTCTTTCCGCGATTCGGTTATCCTGTGGGCGTGTTTCTGTGAGGAGAAGGGTGCAACGTCGCAGGGGGACATATTTACTCATTTGTGAATATCTGTAAAACTGTCGCACTCAGGGTAGAGTTAATAGTAGAGGGAACTACATCTGAGGGCCACACTAAAGTAGGTAAAAATTTATCGGGTCGGGACGCCCCGAGGGTAGAGAAGGGTGCAATGTTGCGGATATGGCATTTGGCCTCAATATCCGCTTGTAAATACTCCCCTATTTCCCCAATACTCCCCAACTATCCCCAATCCCCCATTCCCTAGTCCCATTGCCTGTAAATAACACTCTGTAGAACCGACCTTCCCCTTTTTCCCCCATTAAATGTCGTGCCCAGGTCCACCGCATCTCACGTAGACAACTTTCGGACATCTTGCTAGTTATTCTTAGTCTATGTCAGTTAAGGACTCGTTTCCATTAATTCTGACTCTTCGTTGCACCACAATGTGATTGTATGGCACCAGTAGTGAGTTTAGGACCTCCCCTTACCTCCTCCCATCTTCCCCATGAAACAACAACAACAACAACTACAACAACTACAACAACTACAACAACAGAGGAGATTGGGGGCGGCGCGGCGCGGGGAGTGTGCGTCCTCGCTCCGGCTGGTTAGCCGCCATTGGCCATGCGCTCCACGGGGTTACCACGAAGGGGCTGGCTGTCAGCCCCTCATCAAGGGCGGAGCCGGTAACCCCCCCCCCCCCCCCGCACCCAATGAGAAGCAACGGGCCGATTCCATCTGGGGCGGAGCTAACGAGCTGAGGGCGTGTCACTCCCCGCCGGATATACGCAGCGACTTACCGGACGTGACGTGAGATGCGCCCCCAGCTTGAGAAGACAAGTCACCACCTCCGAGCGCTGAGTGAGACCTCCCGCATCTTTGGACTGGACCGAGTCGATTTTGCCCCTGAGCCAAGGTGCACCTTGAGCCATCGAAGACCTGCCCCTCCTTGCCATCAATCCCCTTGTGAGTCAGTTTTGTCCCGTTTATCTGTCGTCTGTCGGGGCTAGATAAGACTGTGTCTAAGTGCCTATCTTCCTATGCTGTCCCTCTTGTCGTTGTAATCTGACCTTCCGCCCTAATATAACCTCCTCCGGAGGTCTTGAGAACTGAACCCTTGGTGTCGTGTCATTTTAATCCAGCCGTTGTGTCTTTTCCATCATTGATTTAGCATAGCGCGACTTAGTCAACGTTCGAGCATAATCGGGTAAACTGTGCAGACGCGGTCATACCAAACCGCTCGGTAAACTAACATCCACAACCGCGTCTGTAACAATATATATACCATTGTCTCTCTCTGGCTTCCTGTCTGCCTTTGCTTGGCCATATCTTTCAAGTTACAAACTCGGAGTACAAATACAACTTTGTGTGGGGGGTAAGATATGATATGTGGCCATGGCCTCACTTGGGGATGTGGTTGGCCAGGCGTGGGCATAAATTCTCTATGTAAATGTGTACTGTGTAGCACCACCTGGTGGTGGTGGCAGAGGGTATTACAATTTCCTTCTTTACCTGGGCAACACTGAGGTTAAAGTACTCTTTGCAACACTGAGGTTAAAGTACTCTTTGCATGGGTAAATTTATCCATATTCCCTTCTCTCCCACTCCCCCCAAAAGAAATGGAGGGGCCTGTCAAAGCCCCCACCCAAAAGATTTATATGCAGTATACCTCACCTCCTCCCCTTCCTTCTCCCTCTTCTCCCTCCCCTTCCCTCCCTCCCTTCCCTTTACCCTCCCTATACCTTCCCCCCTCCCCATTCCAGCAGCAAGAGACGTGATAACCAATTGGTCCATCAGCAAAGCGATGGGTAGGCTCTTCTAGTATGCTATAGAATGATTCAGGACTTATTCAGAAAGGCTATAAATTCTGCATTTTTTGGAGGTTTCAGGGAGGACCCATGACCACCTCTCTACTTTGTCGCCACACACATTGCATTACTTTCCTTTTTAAATGAAAGTATTTATTCCAAAATTCATACAATCTCTTTCTTGAACCTTGCGAAACAATTTTCGTTCATTAAATATGCTTTCTGACATCATGAAAATTACTTCCATTGAATGCTCTTTCAATGTTGGGAAGAGTATTGGAGCATAAAGCAGACTCGGTGGCGTAATGGCGTAATTGTCAGTGTACAAACCAAGTGTGATTCTGGTAGATCGGTGGTTATACTATACCGCAGCCGAGTTATATACCAAAGACTTTTTTAATGGTACGTACTGCTTCCTTGCTTAACACTCAGCATTAAAAAGGATAGAGCATGGATAAGCAACACTGGGAAGGAAATTGGCAAACCAAGGAGTGTAAACCTTGCCAAGAAACTGCTTTGGCAGCACCAACGCTCTATAAAGAGTGTGGTACATCAACATAAACAGAGGCATGGAGCAAAATCTGGTGAATAAGGTACCAGTAATAATAAGGTACCTCATTGGGATGGGGTAAGTTAAATCGCTTCAACCTCCATCATGTGACCCTGAATACTCCTGTAAAATGTTGGTTGAGATTGTTTAAGAAATGATTGAATGTATCGTGGTCAAAGCTCAGTCAGACAGACAGATACCAAATTGCGTATTTTTGTATGATAGATGTAGTAAGTGTAGCCTATATATTGTGTATGATACCTTCACTACAGGAAGAAATCCTGCAGTGAAGACCTCTGGGTGGCAGATGGCCGACCGAGCTTTAACTCCGAGGTGTATACCCAAACTATGGCGGTCCCTTTAACACACGTGGGGGAGGAGGGTAGACAGGCTTACCTGACGGATTTCACTGGGCGTCCTCGAACCCACGACAAATAAACAAGACAGAACACAAGGGATTAAAAATGTAACAAATGAAGGTTTAATGAAAATAAATGGCAGGATAACAAAAATAAAAGGTAAAACTAACTAATTCCTAAAGGAGGACCCTCCATCAGACTCGATTACACAACACAGGGAGAAATAAACGAAAGTAAAAAATGTATGTGTAGTGTGGTGCGTTGGCTGGTACTCAGCTCTGGTCTCCCTCACACGACCCTCGAACTTCGATGGTCGTCGACTGGGTCCTAGGTCCTGCACGGGAAAACGCCCGAGGGCGCGAAGTCACGCCGCAGCCAGCTGGTCCGCGTGAGGCAGCCAAATCCCTCCTCCTCCGTTGGGCCAGGGAGAGAGAGAACAACGGCGTGCCCGCTTGCACCTAACGAGAGAGATGGAGAGAGATAGATAGAGAGATATAGAGAGATATAGAGATGCATTCGCTTCCCCCAGCCAGGAACAGAGAGAGCATGTGAATGCGACTGCCTGTGACCAGCCCGGGACAAAAAGAGAACAAGATGGTGGCCGCTTTGCATTTTTGCTCCTGGTGCTCAAATGTTCTCTCTGATGTCACACACTCACCACTCGTGCAACGCCATCACATCGCACCAACCAATCGTCCTTCGGGGAATGGCTACACTTGTCGCCCATCAAGAAGATTCGGCTGGGGGCAGTAGTAGTGTCAGGATGCAGTCGGCGATCGTGTTATTGTAATGTGCCGATGGCATGTCTGGTGGTGTAAGTGTCATAAGAACAAAGGGAAAAACTACAGAGGCATTTACAC
Source organism: Myxine glutinosa (assembly GCF_964187855.1). Classification (NCBI taxonomy): domain Eukaryota; kingdom Metazoa; phylum Chordata; class Myxini; order Myxiniformes; family Myxinidae; genus Myxine; species Myxine glutinosa. The sequence goes on along the minus strand of NC_136267.1, from coordinate 134,521,835 downwards.
ACAGGAAATTTACCCTTATACCCCAACTAATTAGCATAGCTCCACCCCTCGCCATGGAAACACATAACGCTTACACGGACATCCGGGCCTGACTTAGATACATGAAGGTGGTACAAAGCATTCGGAGCACACTACTCTATACCATCCTAAGGTATTTTATTACCTACCCCCATACATGTAACAATATGTATCTTCTAGATAATTTGACCGAGGAAGCTGAAACTTTCAGTGATTAATGAGGGTACCCTGAAGTTGTGCATGTGCAAGTTTTGTTTGATGCAGTCAAGTTTTGAAAAAGAAAAAAAATTTCACCCGTTTTAGCATTTTCTTTCTTTAGGGGGAGGGTGGGTGCAATTGGAGTTATCCAAGCTATGTAACCACAATGTATTATATATGCACATAAGCAGTATGCCTGTTTTTGCTTTATATACGTAACCTGGTTTAATGATACTTACTGGAGTGATTGAGGCAGCGGTCTGTTGCCAATACACTGCCCAAATAATTGGCGATGTCAGAATTCGAACATGCTGTATGCTTGGAACAAGCTCCCCATTGGGTGGGTACTCTGCTATGGTATTAATAATCATAAAGATAATAATATGATCCCCCTGGAGTGGGTGCAACATGATGGAGGGAGCGGGTGCTTCTTGTTCACATAATTAATCAACAAGTAAAGCAATATTCATTACTCAAAAAGTCATAAAAGCTTTTTGTGAATTCTGACACTATATTTACAGACCGATATTATGAACTGTGCTTTGTAAATCGTGCTGCATTCCAATCATCTTTTAGAGATTCATGACTACATACAACCATAACCAAACATGTGGAGTTAGAGATTCATCAAATGACTTCACTTCCATTTTATAAGGTCACCTTGCAAAATCTTGTGGCCATTGTGCTGATTAACCTTGAGTGAAAGGTATTTTCCATGTGATCACATGTAAACCCAAGTTTATACATTTAACATATTATGCTGACATCGAACCAGCTCACATTGATCAGCTGATAAACATGTTTGTGATGAAGAAAGATTAACAAATTTGGTTACAATCATGATTGACTACTTTACATCGTGGCAGAATAACTTTGTTTGTGGACTGTTCATCATTGATTGGTCTAATTTATCTTCATATCGATATGGCAGAAGGATTTGTTTGCAAACACCAGTTTGTTACAGACGGGGAGATGTAGGATCGAGATCAATCACGTTAAAAAAACAGGAAGTTAAACCATCCCTTTCTTTTGCCTCTGGATGTTGTTGATGCAAGAGATCTCTCCAAAGGATAAACAATCACAACAAATATAACACCATAAGGATCAGTTTTTCCAAGACAGTTTCAGTCATAGACAGCAAGCCTGTACAAGGCTAGACCTGTACTGTTTCACTCGCTGTTGCTTAAATAAAGTACTTAATTTGCATAACACAAAACATCACCAGTAATGCTGCAAAAAAAGTCAACATTATCCTTTATATATTGCAGGGTCCAACCTGCATGTTGTGCCACAAATTCTCCATAGTATATGAAAATAATGTCACGTGCTTTTAAAACAAACAAGTACATATGCATTCAAAGAACACCGCCCCCATGCCAAATAAATAAATATCCTCCAGCGCACCCGCATTGCCGCCATCGTGCAGCACATAGAGACGGTATTGGGAGGCAGAGGTGTACAATAATAATTGATTGTTTCATTGCGTAATTAAAATAAATAAATAATAATCGTAAAGTAATTAATTTCTTAATCAATTGGCTAATAGTATAGCTAAACCATCAGTGTTTTATCCGAAGTTGTAAATTTTTGAAAATTAATTAAAAGACTAATTCATCAAAAAATATATATTGTTGTTGTTGATGCTCAATCAATAAATTATAATTCATCGATTAATTGATTAATCAATAAATCAAAAATATCCTTTATAGCCACATTACTTGGTCAATGTCATGTCCAAATATCTGCTTCCTAGTTCAAAAGATGCCTGAGATATTGCCCAGATGAGAAAGAAAAGAAATATGTGATAATGAAAATAAATAAATAAATAAAAATCATAAAATAATCAAATTATTAAACAATTGGCTAATAGTACACCTAAACCACCACCGTTTCATCCGAATCTGTAACTTTTTGAAAATTAATTAATGCTGTAATTAATTGAATAATTAAATAATTAATTGATTAACTGATTAATCAATAAATCAACGAGATGGTATTCATAGAATACTTACCCTGCACAGTCAACTTGGTGTGAGCCAAGTCTTCTGTTTTTGAACGTTTTTTTTTTTTGATCCAATATGGCTGCCAGATCACGTGAGCAATGACATATATGAATGAATGAATGATCGTTTTAAGGATATTTCCCCGCTAGAGCAGGGGTTAGCCTTGCGGGCCCCATGACAATCATGGTTCCCTGTTTGAGGCAATGTTTTTATGGCCGGATGCCCTTCCTGACGCCAACCCTTGGTCACACTCTTACGATGCGCAGGGATACGGTGTACCTATTCTAAATCGGGGTACACACCGTGATCATTCATCCCAGCAAGCTGGTACTCAATTTTCCGACCTCGGAAGGATGACAGACTGAGTCAACCCCCCTGGTGTTAATTCAGCGATCGACCGGGATTCGAACTGAGGATCCTAGGATCCCAAGCCGGCACCTTAAACGCTAAGCCAACACCAGGCATCATAAATTTATATTCTCTAATATAATTGCTGCAGAGATCATGCTCAATAAATTTCAAACTGATCAGACTAAGCGTTGTCCCTATCGAATTATGACGTCATAATTATGGCACCAATGACGTCATCGTTAACAACACGTATTCCCCATATGGAGTTATTTACAATGAGCCACGTTTCCATTTTTTTTGATAGAGCGATTTTGGAGATATGGAGGTGCAACGTTTTTCGGTTTTTCCAAGATGGCGCCTGTACCACGTGACCTATGACGTCATAATTATCATTTTTTAAATTCCACAGGAGGTGCCGCTCATATTCTGAAAATTTCGTGCCAATCGGACTAACTGTTGCAGAGGAATTTTTTTTTTCCATACCGATCAGATCAAGCGTTGTACTTGTCAAATTATGATGTCGTAATTAAGGCACCGATGACATCGTCATCAACATATCTTTTTCACCATGGAGAGTACTTGACAATGAGCCATGTTTCAATTTTTTTCCATTGAGCGGTTTGGGAGATAGAGGGGTAACGTTTTTCCAAGATGGCGCCTGTACCACGTGACCTGTGACGTCATAATATTCATTAAAATATTCTACAGGAGGAGGCCGTCCTATGGTGAAAATTTCATGTCAATCGGACCAAGGGTTGCCAAGAAAATGAATTTTTAAAATGCAGACACGGCACACACTTTACTTTACTAAAATGCAGACACGTACGTAACGGAATGCTTTACCCCGCTTTTCGCTTCGCGAGCACAGGGTAAAAAATATCCTTTGCAGCCACAGCACTTGCTCACTATTGTGCCCAAATTTCACCTTCCTAACTTAAAGGATGGCTGAGATATCGCCTGGACAAACAAACAAACAAACAAGAAAGAAAACAAACAAGAAAACAAGAAATATGTCGTGCATAGCATGATACTTGTGAAATCCCTAAAATAAGTTGTTGGCCTATGATGACCTCAAAAATACTTGGTGGTTGAATTCAGTGACCAAATATGCAAATCCTCTTAAAATTTCAAGTCAATTGGATGAAAATTGAGGATTTTAGAAAAATAGACAATGTTGGTGACCTTTGGCCTATGTTGACCTTTTAACCCCAAAAACAGTAGGCTTCTTGCTTATGACCACTCTACCATTTGGTGAATTTTCGTGAAGATCGGGTGAAAATTGTGACCTGTAGGCGACTGACATACAGACTGACATACATACAGACTGACAGATAGACAAACAGACAGAATAACGCACAAGACCAACCAATATATTTGAAAAATCTTCGATTTTCGCAAATAACAAACAAGAAAACAAACGGAGTGAAAACTGAGTACCTCCCTTCAGCGCTTGGGGATGACGTCATGCAGTGCCGTCATCACAAATGCATAATGGAATAGGAAAGGAGCGGTGTACAAAACATACACAAATGCATAACAGTTTCGTCTTCACTCACACAACATATGTAAGTACCAGGGAGAGCAGACAAGACAAGGGATCTCCAGAAGCCAATAAGGGCAGACAAATTGATGGATGCCTCCCACGTGTTGTAAGAAGCAGATGAAGTTTACTTTCTTCCTTTGGAAGACAAAATAATAGTGGTACACTGATTTAAATGGATCCACACATAAGCACGGTCACCGAGAAACGAAACACAAACACTATATTATACAGTGTACTTTATAATATAGTGTCAAACCATCTGTACTATTCTGTCTCCAAATGTCGATTTCACTTATTTTGTTCATCTACTGTACCTCCTATCATTAATGCACGTTTTATCCATTTCCTAGGTAATAATATCCCTGCTCACGCCACTGATTGTACCGTCTCTGTTCTTGTTCTTCTTGGTCATTAATTTGATAAAGTATTTAAACTGCCTGATCTTTACCTAGTTTGTTAGCTTGAACAAAAAGGTTTTGCACAGTCTCCTGTATTCAGACCTGTTATTTTTTTTGTTTTTTTGTGCACTTTGTCGAGGCTCGTGGAAGAGATAGTACACTGAACGGATCAAGATGTAACAGGACGCAAAATGAACAGTACAAAGAGGGGGGAAACATCAACAGCAGAGTCGAAGGGCAATTGGCAGAGGGAAACAGACAAACAATGGGTGTGGGAGGAATGGGGGACAGGAGAGGATGCATGGAATGGGCAAGATGGATACAGGACGAGGGATTGGGGTGGAGGGTAAAAAAAGATAATTTTTTGGATTGGGGAATATCTGAAATGGTGGGGAACCGCTGTCTTGAAGACCTGGGGGGAAGAATGAGATTGAACAGGATGAGGACGTTGGTTCCACAGGTGGGGGGAAAAAAAAGAGTGGCGGTGAGCAGTGGTCCTGGATTGAGGTTGTTTCACCAGAATAGAGTTGATGGTGGACCATGTGTGCTCTGCAGAAATCTAGGGGGGGACAACGCACAGAAAGAGCAGAGGGTGCAAGACCAGAAAGGACGTGGTAGAAAACAACCAGACTACCGACCTGTCTTTAATGGTGAAGTAATATAGCATATAGGCCCATAGATTCATCTGCATCACTGGATATTCCAATTAATCGGTTTCAATGGCCTTGGTTTCAATGGCGTCAACTGAGCAAGATGTGAGCCCGTGGAGCCAGCCCAAAAGGGAGAGCAATAATCCATCAAACTGCAGATGAAAGCCTTGGAGGTAGAAAGGAGTTCAGGTGTGCCAAGGAAGGACTTTGTATGATGGCGGATGCAATGCCGGCGGCTGGCTTTGGAGGCAACCTTTGAAATGTAGTTTGCCCAAGAAAGATCATGGCCAATAGTGACATCCAGGAGTTTGAAGCACTGATCTTCCTCAAGAGGGTTGTTAAGAAAGTAGATAGGATCCCAGATGGTCCTTTCGGAAAGAGATAGGGAGAGTGTGATATTTGTCAGGATTGAAAGACATATTCCAAGTGTTTGACCAGCTTGGAATTTTTTTTCAACATTGGAAGAGATGGAAGAGGCTGCAGTCTGCCTGTCTGAAGAATGAGAGATATGGCAGAGGGTAGAGTCAAAAGCAAATTGAATTCGAGGATTTTCCGGATATCATTGATGAGGATCAGGAATAGGACTGGGCCCAGAACACTGCCTTTGGGCCACGGCAGAATTGGCAGTGAGAGGAGAAGAAAGGATTCCATTGAGAGCCAAACATTGGCTATGAGAGTGGAGGAAGTCAGTAAGCCATGTGTGGAGTTGGCTTTGAATGCCATTGGCAGAGTTTGATGAGTAAGGCAGGATGCCAGACTGTATCAAGACCACTAGATATGTCCAAATAGATGGTCCTGATCTCATGTCTGACATTGAGTTCCTCCATCCATTGTTAGGTGAGTAGAAGCAGCATGTCCAAGGTGGAGTAACCTGGTCTGAATCTAAATTGGTGATCTGAGATGAGGTTGTTGGAGAAAAGGAACAGTTTCATATCACCTGCGATGATGGATTATATGACCTTGCTGATGATTGGAAGTAAGCTGATGGAAGCAAGCTTATGTTAGTGGATTTCCAAGCAAATGTAAGATGACCTAAGGCAAATGACAGGATATGCAAGAGCAGCAGAGCAGATTTTTAGGACACGTGAGCAGATCAAGTGGCAGTCAGAGTCGAGGGTTGAAAGAACCTTCTCAGGTGGAAAGGACACAGAAAAACATTACCCATTCATACTATATATATATTATATATATATATATATATATATATATATATATATATATATATATATATATATATATATATATATATATATATATATATATATATATATATATATATATATATATATGTATATATGTGTATATATATATATATATATATATATATATATATATATATATATATATATATTATACATATATATATGAGATGGAAGTCACGTGGAGTCCGATGAAGACTGTTGGATTATCATGTCCTGTGGCGAGCATTAAAATGAATATTAAAATAGCAGTCAACAGATCTAGAAAGTTACTATAAATATTATATATACTAGGGCATGCCCGTACTATATATAAGCTAGGACGTGCCCGTACGTGGGTGCCCGTTCCTTGCAAAAAAAAAAAAACTGCAAAAAAAAAAAAAACTGCAAAAAAAAAACAATGGTTTGGTCCATTCGCAACGACCACAGAACCCCCCCCTCTATTTACATGAATGGTTTGGTCCATTCGCAAAGCCAAAGCGAACGACCACAGAACCCCCCCCCTCTATTTACATGAATGGTTTGGTCCATTCGCAAAGCCAAAGCGAACGACCACAGAACCCCCCCCCCCCCCCCCTCTATTTACATGAATGGTTTGGTCCATTCGCAACGGCAAAGCGAACGGCGAACGGCTAAATCGCCATAGCTCGGTAAGTACTTGTCCGATTAATTTCAAACCTTGAAAAGGCACATCCTCGGGTCCCCAGCAATATACCTGGCAAGTTTCAAGTATATCGGACCGGTAGTTGTCGAGAAACAGCGGTCACAGACAAACGTACAGACGTACAAACGTACAAACGTACAGAGATTACTGGAATTATAGATAGATATATATATATATATATATATATCCATTCAGACTCATATGCAAACAAGGGGAAAACGAAAGTAAGAATAAATAGTTTCTGCCGGCCGACACTTAGCTCAGTCTCAATGAGGGGCTTGGTGTTCGTTGAATGGGTCCGGTCCGTCGGCGAAAGGACCAAGTGTCGACGTGTCCACAATGGTGCCGAAAACGCCCAGGCGTAAGCAAGCAGCCAACCGGCCCTTCCTCGTTTCCATTGCCAAACGAGAGGCGGCTCCCTCCTCCCCCCAAAAAGCACCATGGTCAACAACACCCACCTCCTACAACGTTGTAAAAGTTCCAAAGCTCCAACACGTCTCCTCACCAGCACATCCAAGACGACAGCGCCCAATTGAGATGAGAGCCAGAATGAGAGAGAGTGAGGGAGTGGGATGCATCCCCCTTTATCCCTCGCTGACGTCACTCCCCAACCAATCTTGGCGTCCCATTACATCAGTCCATGCCAATAATCAATCATTCCCTTCAGGGCGGGGCCTCACGGCCTTTCTTGACGCCCATCAATAATGTTTGGGGGTGGGGTCAGGGGCGTATCTACGGAAAATAGCGCCTATGGCAAGCACTGAAATTGCGCCCCTGTCCAAACATCTGACACCCATGTTTTCGATAACTTTACCATAACATCAGCTCAAAAATACAAGTTAAGCTCGTTAATCTTTTAATTAACAAATTATGGCACTACATGAAAATTACAACTGCACCTTCTTTGTTTTCACTGATGCCAATTGGTCTATGATGTGCTCAAAGTCGGTTTTTTCAGTTTCTTCTCTTTCTGCACTCAGCAGAGGAAGATCACAGAGTCTGCCTTGACCCATGGAGGCTCTCAAATACGAAAGTATTAGTCTTAACTTGCTGAATGATCTCTCACAGCTGGTGATGGAAACTGCGATGGTTAGCATTATCTGAATAGCAATGCGAAGATTGGGGAAGACGCTCTCATCTCCATACTGAACAATTAATTCGAGAAGCTCTTCAGGTCTTGATGTTTTCATGTTGGCCCAAATTGATAGAAACATTCTGCAATCCAAAATTTCTTCATATAGCTGCTGTCCATCAACATCAGAGCTGTACAATTCGCCCAAAATTTCGCACTTCTTCTTTAGGTCGTTACTGTCAGTGCCGTAACACAGTCCCTCGACATCGAGAAGGAACCCAAACTTGGCATCAGTGTCGTGCAAATGAGTGAACCTTTCATCCATTTCACTGTGAAGATGGTCGAGTGTTCCCTTCATGACTCTTTCCATTTCCTCCTTGGCTGTTAACCCAGTGTCTCTCGAGTTCTCATCAGCCATTCGTTTCTTTCGTCTGACGTCTTTCAACTTCAAAATTCCATTCTTGACAGAGACCGAGCCCTTCTTCGAGTGACTCACTGACCAACACTTCTCTTTCATCATCAAAATGATCTCGGAGGGCTTTCAAATCCAGGGCAGCATCGTGGAAGTTCATGCTAGGATCCTGCAGCCTCTTTTGAATACGGTCAATGCGAATGAGTACTTTGTTCCAAAATCCTAGCAAAGTCAGAAAATTGTAACTCAACATGCGGTTGGTTATACAGCTGCCTTGCGTCACTTCTTGTTTCACTGGTCTCGTTTTCATTGTCTATCATGCCCTGGAGAACTTGAAGTATCTCCTCAAGGTACTTGTTGACGGGCTTCAATGCTTCTGTCCTTGCACTCCACCTGGTTTCGGATTCCGACTTAACAACCACAGGCATGGCGTTTTTGAGTTTTTCCCAGCGCTGTGTTGAATGAGAGAAGAACACGTAGAGAGCCTCAATGGTTCCAAAAAACGTGACAATCATTGTATCCTGCTTGGCTGCATGTACACCCACCAAGTTGAGTGAGTGATTGTCGCAATTCACAAACACTGCCAGGTTGTTTTGCTCACTTATTCTTTGATGAACACCACTTCTGTGTCCATCCATCACAGCAGCGTTGTCATAGCACTGTGACCGACAATCTTGTAGCTCCATTTTGTCCTTCTCTAGCTGTTTCAAGATGTCTTCAACAAAGCTCTCAGCATCCTTCTGGCTTATCTGGATAAAACCAAGGAAGGACTCTCTAACACAGACTGTTTTCCTCTCAAAATCAACTTCCACGTACCTCACTACTTCTGACATCTGCTCACGGTGTGCCTGATCAGGAGTCGAGTCGAACATGAGACCATAGTACTTGGCTTTACGAATGCTTCTCAGTAAACTCTGGCAAACAGTGGATGCCATCATGTGGATGAATTCGTTCTGGACACCTGGTGAAAGATAAGATGTGGATCCAGGATGACTTTCCACACGAGTGAGGTGTTCTTTCATGACAGGGTCAAAGATGGCCAGTAGTTTCAGAAAGCCAAGGAAATTTCCCACATTGGAGTCATCGTCCAGCTGAAGTGACTCCTTGTGTCCTCGCAAAGCCAGGTTCTGAGTCGCAAGGAATTTTATGCAGTGAAGGATTCTCATCAAGATATCATGCCACTTCTGCTTTTCCTTCTCAATCTGTGACTGAAGTTCCACGTCAATAACTCCTGTTTTCAGCTAAATTTCTTTCCATTTCTTTCCACTGTGTGAAGCACTCCTGATGATTCTTAGCATTTTCATGAACACTAATCCTTTCAGGTGCTTTCCACTGGTTGAATCCACTTTCTTGCTCCAATGAGGATTGATGGTCTGACCGGGAACGGGAATAGAGAAGACAACATATACAAAATGCAGACTTTTTAGAAGGGGAATAGACCAGCCATGAGCGAGTCACTTCCTCACCACGACCATTTCCCAATTTCCTCTTGAACCAAGTTTTGTTCATTGAGCGGTTATTTGTTGGCAGGAAAGGCCCCTCACTGTTCTGGAAATACTTCGAACCCAGCTTTATTATTTCTGTTCTCAACGCGTCAGGCAGAATTGCTTTTCCAGTATCCTTGTCGAACTTCAGAAGTCCAAAGTCATGCTGTTCAATCACTTCTGGTATGACAGTTCGAGGCTCTTCGACACCATCCAGGTCACTTGGTTCAGTGTCAGGTTCAATCTCGTCAGGTAAAATCTCGTCAATAAACTCAACATCACCACCAACACCATCGTCTTCCCCTCCTGTCATGTCCACGCTCTCTCTGGCAGCCTCACTTTTAATCTCGTCGTACTCGGATTTATCTGACTTGACTTCCTCCTCGGCTTGTGATGCATTTGTACTTGATCCACCTTCGGATTCTAACAAACTTGTAGCAGGTGCAGGCGACTCCATGGAACGTGTCGAACAACTTGTTCTGGGCTTTTCAAATAAGGGCATGAAGAACTTGCTCGACTTCTTGGCTTCCTCCATTTCCAACTTTCGTCTCTTCCGTCCTTCAGCTCCACTTTCCTTCTTCTTCGTGAAGAAACGTTTCATGGTCTTCTTACACAATGCTCTGAAATAAGGAAATGGCAATTTTAATAAGAACATTAAATTTTACAGATTTTGCACAAAATTCTAGACTACCTCCCTAGTTTGTGCAGGAGAATGGTCTTACTGCCAGTTGGCACTGAGCAGTGGTACTGTGAGGTATGTGGTCCTGCAGCTCCCAGCACTGCATTTTTTTACCTAATAATTTATATAAGTGGTTTAACAATCTAGCCATCCGAGTGCTTTTCACCCATGATAATTATCAGACAGATCATACATCTGAAGAAAATTCTTCTTTCACTATCCGAGAATGGCTTGTCTGACTTTAATAGAAACTGCTCAGTGGTGCCCCCCTTCAAGTGGCGCCCAGGGCACGTGCCATACCTGCCATACCTTAGGTACGCCACTGGGTGGGGTTCCCTTGCTGATCGGAAAATGTTCTGCGTTTCTGCTGGACTTGTCGGTGTGGTTGTGCCAATGTGCTGATTGCATGGCTGGGCGTGTGAATTTTATGAGAACAAACGGAAAATTACCGGAGGCGTTACACACTGGGGACGATTAACCATAAGCCTTATTTAACTAGCACAAACCACCCTCCTTATGGTGACATGCAAACACTCTTACCCGCACAGTCGACCTACTTAATACAGAGCTTCTTCCTCTTTGTGCATACGGTCCATTCTAAACGATACATTCCTGACCTTCCTAAGGTATTTCTTCACCTACCCCCACGAACATAATAATATATATATATAATATAATATGTAAATTGTTGCGGATCTCCAAACGTTGGCCTTCCCCTTACCAAGGGGGGATGAATCCCCTTGTCTTTTATCTAGCCGACGCGATCCGGGGCTATCATGTTCCTTCCGGTCAGCGCTGAATAGGGTGGTAGGTCGAATTAGTCCTATTACCTAATTACCAGCGCCTCCCGGGAAGCAAGGAAATAACCCCGCCCGAACCACGGTTTTAGTGGACACGCCGAGCAATAGCGAGCCGCGATTCGGGCCGTTAACAGGAACTAACCCGATTGGAGCGGTTCCTAATCGCGCCACGTTTACCCAATGGAGAAATCACTAAAACGGTCGAATCAAGAGGAAAAGGCAGAACAGATTGGTTTATTAATTATTTACACAGCAAGAAGGAGAAGCACAGAATACACAGGGCAGCCTTAATAACAGTCTTATACTTATTCCCAGACAAACGGGCCCACACACACACACACTCACACGGGGATGTAGATGGTCGGGGTTGAAGGTCCAGGGATGATGTCCACAGCTCGCTCCAGTCCCCGACTCGTACCACGAAGGAGATGGTACACGGCAGGCAAGCTCTCCACGTGTCGTTGGTGCGGATCGGACAATTATATGGGAAAGGTGAGCTAGGATGGGCGGTTATTCCACGGCTTAGCCGCGTACGTAATAAACGAACCGGCTGGGCGGTTATACTGGTGGTCTCAGCAAGCCCAAAGCCAAACCCCCAGCGAGTTCTTGCAATCAATGCCAACGTGACAACCCTTTCACAAAGCACTTATACTCCAGTCCTTGGTAATGCACGAATATCCTCAAGTGCTCAAAAACCGCATAAGTCCTCTTACACAGCCAAGCGCGATTCCTTCAGTCCTCCTTTCCGCACAGTCCTTTTATCATGCTCTCCACTTGCGAGTCCTATGGAAGGGCTTTGTGCTCGCGGTTATATAGCGCCGCTTAGCGAACCCTCTCGAATGGGCCAGCCACGTTCTCACCACGCCCCTTAGCCATGCCCACTCGAGCCCTGGTTGGTTGTTGGGGTCTTTCTGGCTCCGCCCTTGATGTCTGCTTGACGTGGCCACACCCCCACCCTTGCGCTCCGCCCCTTTTCCAGGCCTTACCTCGTGGCATTTGGGTTGGTTTGAGCATCCGAATGTGAAGGGCAATGGGGTGCAGACTGGATGGGCGCAATGGGGAATGGGGTGCAGACTGGATGGGCGCAATGGAGTCCATTGGAGGGAGGACTGCAAAATGAATGGGGCCTACTCTTATTTATTTCTTTTACACAACGCAGGTATCACTATTGGAAATTGCCTTATCTCACATATACTAAGAAATAACTAACGTTCTAAAGTGACCTACGTGTTGGTCGTGGACTAACTGTGGGGACAAAACCTTTAACCTTTATTAATCAAATATGTACATTCTCAGAACCGCAACTATATATATATATATATATATATATATATATATATATATATATATATATATATATATATATATATATATATAGATGAGATGGTTTGGTCATGTGTTGAGGAAGGATGAAAGTGACTGGTTGAGGAGAGTGATGGAAATGAATGTAGAAGGAAGTAGTGGACGGGGAAGACCGAGAAAGACTTGGCCAAAGATGGTGGAAGAAGAAATGCGGGCAAGGGGGTTAACAAGGAGAGATGCAGAAAATAGGGCAAAATGGAGAAGATTGTCATGGGGACTGCAAGGCTAACCCCCACTCTAGCAGGGAAAATGGCCTTAAAATGCATGTTGTTGTTGGTGTTGTTGTTGTTGTTGTTGTTTTATATATACTAGGGCATGCCCGTACTATATATAAGCTAGGACGTGCCCGTACGTGGGTGCCCGTTCCTTGCCAAAAAAAAAAAAAAAAAAAAATTTGTGTAGGGGTGTGTGTGTGTAAACATCCTAGGGCGTGCCCGTACGTGGGTGCAAAAAAACATGCGTGCAAACAACAACAACAAAAAAAAACTTTGAAACCACGTGGCAGTAACGACCACAGAACCCCCCCCCCCCCCCTCTATTTACATGAATGGTTTGGTCCATTCGCAACGACCACAGAACCCCCCCCTCTATTTACATGCAATGGTTTGGTCCATTCGCAACGCCAAAGCGAACGGCGAACGGCTAAATCGCCATAGCTCGGTAAGTACTTGTCCGATTAATATGAAACCTTGAAAAGGCACATCCTCGGGTCCCCAGCAATATACCTGGCAAGTTTAAAGTATATCGGACCCGTGGTTGTCGAGAAACAGCGGTCACAGACAAACAAACACACAGACACACAGACACACAGACACACAGAGATTGCTGGAATTATAGATAGATATATATATATATATATATATATATATATATATATATATATATATATATATATATATATATATATATATATATATATATATATATATATATATATACGTATATATATATATATATATATATATACGTATATATATATATATATATATATATATATATATATATATATATATATATATATATATATATATATATATATATATATATATATATATATATATATATATATATATATATATATATATATATTCATATATATTTATATATACATATATAAATAAATAAACATATATACATAGATACATAGATATATATATTTATATATACATATATAAATAAATAAACATATATACATAGATACATAGATAATATATACATAGATATAATTATACATAGATACAGTCACGTGAAAAAGTAAGTACACCCCATGTAAAGTTTTGACTTTTTCAACATATTTCAACATACAGCTATTTGATCTTCATTTCAACAATATTGATAGATAAAGGTGATATAACATAACAAATATCATGAAACATTTACATTTTGTTGTCCATTGTATAATTTAAATAAACATAAATGCAAATTTTGCATGTGGAAAAAGTAAGTACACCCTTGGCTCTAACTTGTATGTTTAGGGTCATTGTCATGTTGAAAGGGCCCCCTCCGGTTGAGCTTCAACTTTCCAACAGATGGCCTCACATTATCCTCAAGCACCCTCTGATACAATGAAGGATTCATAGTGGATTCTCTGATGGTGAGCTGCCCAGGCCCTGATGCAGCCAAGCTGCCCCAAACCATAATATTTCCACCACCATGGTTTACAGTTGGTATCAGGTTCTTGTGGTCAAATGCTGTCTGATTTTCGCCAAACATGTCTTCTGGTACTGTGGCCAAATAGCTCTACCTTTGACTCATCTGTCCAGAGCACATTGTTCCAGAAGTGCTGGTCTTTGCCTCGGTGTTCATTGGCAAACTTTAGTCTTGCCCTGATGTTCTTTCTGGACAGCAAAGGTTTCCTCCTGGCACACCACCCATGTAGATCAAATTTGTGCAACCACTTTCTAATGGTAGACTCGTGCACTTTGACATCAACAGTGGAAAGAGCTACCTGTAGGTCCCGTGATGACATTCTGGGGTTCTTAGAGACACTCTTTCAGCATCTTGCGGTCTGCTCTTGGGCTGAACTTACTGGGGCCTGAACAAGTTGGCAGTTGTTTGGAATCTTCTCCACTTGTAGATGAACTTCTGGACAGTCGAGTGATTAATTTCAAATTGTTTGGAGATCTTTTTAAATCTCTTCCCAGACTCGTAGGCATCTATAACCTTCTTTCTGAAGGCCACAGAGAGCTCTTTTGATCTAGGCATGGTGACGCTGCACACTTCAACAACAAAGAGCAAACCAAACTAAATGTCTGAGGTTTAAATGAGACAGGTTCCTCCAAGATCCTGTCTAACGAAGTTCTAATCATTTGCACCTGAGCTGGTGCACCTGATTCTAATTTTAGGTATTTGAAGTAGTGATAAATGTAGGGGTGTACTTACTTTTTCCACATGCGAAATTTGCATTTATGTTTATTTAAATTATATAATGGACTACAAAATGTGAATGTTTCATGATATTTGTTATATTATATCACCTTTATCTATCAATATTGTTGAAATGAAGATCAAATAGCTGTATGTTGAAATATGTTGAAAAGGTCGAAACTTTACATGGGGTGTACTTACTTTTTCACGTGACTGTATATATGTATCAATATATCTATATCTATATCTATGCATATATGATAGTGCATTCAGAAAGTATTCAGACCCCTTCACTTTTTTCACATTTTGTTATGTTGCAGCCTTATGCCACAATTGTTTAAATTCATTTTTTCCCCTCATCAATCTACACTCAATACCCCATAATGCAAAGTGAAAACAGGATTTTAGAAAGTTTTGCCAATTTATTAAAAAGAAAAAACTGAAATATCACATTGACATAAGTATTCAGACCCTTTGCTATGACACTGGAAATTTAGCTCAGGTGCCTCCCATTTCACTTGATCATCATTGAGATGTTTCTACAACCTTGATTGGAGTCCACCAGTGGTAAATTCAATTGATTGGACATGACTTGGAAAGGCACACACCTGTCTATATAAGGTCTCACAGTTGACAATGCATATCAGAGCAAAAACCAAGCCATGAGGTCGAAGGAACTGCCTGCAGAGCTCACTGACAGGATTGTGTCGAGGCACACATCTGGCGAAGCCACAAAAAAAATTCTGCTGCATTGAAGGTTCCCAAGAGCACAGTGGCCTCCATAATTCTTAAGTGGAAAAAGTATGGAACAACCAGGACTCTTCCGAGAGCTGGCCGCCCGGCCAAAGTGAGCAATCGGGGGAGAAGGGCCTTAGTAAGAGAGGTGACCAAGAACCCGATGGTCACTCTGGCCGATGGTCACTCATTCGTGTGTCTTTCACTGTGTCTCCAGTGAAAGACACATAAAAGCCCGCTGGTAGTTTGCAAAAAAGCACCTAAAGGAATCTCAGACTGTGAGAAACAAGACTCTGTGGGCTTTCATGTGTCTTTCACTGAGGAGAGGCTTCCGTCTGGCCACTCTGCCATAAAGCCCAGTTTGGTGGAGTGTTGCAGTGATGGTTTTCCTTCTGGAAGTTTCTCCCATCTCCACACAGGATCTCTGGAGCTCAGCCAGAGTGACCATCGGGTTCTTGGTCACCTCTTACCAAGGCTCCTCTCCCCCGATTGCTCAGTTTGGCCGGGCGGCCAGCTCTAGGAAGAGTCCTGGTTGTTCCAAACTGCTTCCATTTAAGAATTATGGAGGCCACTGTGCTCTTGGGAACGTTTAATGCAGCAGAAATTTTTTGTAGGCTTCCCCAGATCTGTTCCTCGACACAATCTGCTGGCAAGGATTTCAGCATAAGGCTGCAACATAACAAAATGTGAAAAAAGTGAAGGGGTCTGAATACTTTCTGAATGCACTGTAGCCAGTGTGGAAGTGTAATTCAGTGTAACTTATTAATTGGCACTGGTAACTTATTGGTTGACCTAGTAACAAAGCAGATGCATTTTACATGCAAACTCTGTGGGGGACGGGTTTGTAAATGAGTTAGGAATGTGCACGAACATGATGGTCTCTTGAAACACCTGGTCACAGCCCCAGGCTGGAGCACCCCCCTATTGTTTGATAAAAGGAACTCACAGCAGGGGGGGGGGGGCTAGCTGGCGCCAGGAAGGCGACCGGTGACGTCGGCGGAGAGGAGATTACGAGTTCAGCGGACAGAGGATTAAGTCGAGTTGGTCCATATAAGCGGGAGCTGCGGCTGGAGTCGAGAGGACTTGCTGCGAGGAGCTCTGACGAACGGGACCATGGCGGAGGAACATCAGCCGAACGAAAAGGACCATGGAAAAGAGTTAATCTCAGCCATTGAATAATGCGGTATTATTTGG
Source organism: Myxine glutinosa (assembly GCF_964187855.1). Taxonomy (NCBI): domain Eukaryota; kingdom Metazoa; phylum Chordata; class Myxini; order Myxiniformes; family Myxinidae; genus Myxine; species Myxine glutinosa. The sequence goes on along the minus strand of NC_136267.1, from coordinate 134,504,706 downwards.
TAAATGGAATCAAGTGAATAACCAGTTAATAAAGTTGTGACCTTTTGTAAAACCTGTTTCCGACCATTGGCGTCTTGAGTCTCACCCTCCACTTCCGCGACAATATGGAGGCACCGCTGGGATTTCGAGTGGACGTCGCCAAGGTGAGCATGTAAGCATGACGTCTTGGGGATCTGTCCATTATGAAATATGAATTCTGAAGATGGAGGATTTGGTGTGTGGGACTTGCATTCCGTAGGTAATCCAAGGAGTGTAAAAGTATTTTTGTCACGACCGTCCAAGGTAAAAGTCACGGATGGAACGGTTTAAATGATTCTATTATTCGTGTGCTTGCATATGCGTACGGTATACGCTGGGTGTTAAGAGCCTTACTCTGGTCTGCGGGCAAGTCGGCTCATGAAGTGCACCATGAAGCGATTTGTTTGCCGGGTCGGTAAGGTCCGTACACGTGTACAATCGTGTACACCCGTTTTAAATAGAGAATTTTTTTTCAGTTTTCCCGCCATAACTAAAACTTGTTGTTTTTTTTGGACGAAATTTGCTAGATAAATAGCATGGGTGACACGGATTAAATGATTTTATGATTATGAATTAATGAGAAAATGATTTTATATTTAAATATAAAAATTGATCTGCTTGGTGTTAGTTTAAGGGCTGTTCCAAATTTATCTTGATTATGAGACAAAAACAGCAGAATGGGAATCGGCAGACAATGGAACAGCTAGCGACGAGTGTTTTGTGAGTAGCAACCACTCTCTGGTCGAGGCTCATAGAAAAAATTGATACTTATTGATTTGGCACGCTTACAATAGATATTAATGGCGAGGGTTCTGTGGTCGTTCGTTTTGGCTTTGCGAATGGACCAAAGAGACAAAGTGAGAAAGAGAGACAGACAGAGAGAGATAGACAGAAAAAGAAAGAAAGAGAGACATAGAGACAAACAGAGATAAAGATGATAGTCAGACACATAGAGAGAGACAGACAAAAAGAGATAGACAGAGTGAGACAAAGTGAGAAAGAGAGACAGACAGAGAGAGATAGACAGAAAAAGAAAGAAAGAGAGACATAGAGACAAACAGAGATAAAGATGATAGTCAGACACATAGAGAGAGACAGACAAAAAGAGATAGACAGAGTGAGACAAAGTGAGAAAGAGAGACAGACAGAGAGAGATAGACAGAAAAAGAAAGAAAGAGAGACATAGAGACAAACAGAGATAAAGATGATAGTCAGACACATAGAGAGAGACAGACAAAAAGAGATAGACAGAGTGAGACAAAGTGAGAAAGAGAGACAGACAGAGAGAGATAGACAGAAAAAGAAAGAAAGAGAGACATAGAGACAAACAGAGATAAAGATGATAGTCAGAGTCAGACACATAGAGAGAGACAGACAAAAAGAGATAGACAGAGTGAGACAAAGTGAGAAAGAGAGACAGACAGAGAGAGATAGACAGAAAAAGAAAGAAAGAGAGACATAGAGACAAACAGAGATAAAGATGATAGTCAGAGTCAGACACATAGAGAGAGACAGACAAAAATAGATAGACAGAGTGAGACAAAGTGAGAAAGAGAGACAGACAGAGAGAGATAGACAGAAAAAGAAAGAAAGAGAGACATAGAGACAAACAGAGATAAAGATGATAGTCAGACACATAGAGAGAGACAGACAAAAAGAGATAGACAGAGTGAGACAAAGTGAGAAAGAGAGACAGACAGAGAGAGATAGACAGAAAAAGAAAGAAAGAGAGACATAGAGACAAACAGAGATAAAGATGATAGTCAGAGTCAGACACATAGAGAGAGACAGACAAAAAGAGATAGACAGAGTGAGACAAAGTGAGAAAGAGAGACAGACAGAGAGAGATAGACAGAAAAAGAAAGAAAGAGAGACATAGAGACAAACAGAGATAAAGATGATAGTCAGAGTCAGACACATAGAGAGAGACAGACAAAAAGAGATAGACAGAGTGAGACAAAGTGAGAAAGAGAGACAGACAGAGAGAGATAGACAGAAAAAGAAAGAAAGAGAGACATAGAGACAAACAGAGATAAAGATGATAGTCAGACACATAGAGAGAGACAGACAAAAAGAGATAGACAGAGTGAGACAAAGTGAGAAAGAGAGACAGACAGAGAGAGATAGACAGAAAAAGAAAGAAAGAGAGACATAGAGACAAACAGAGATAAAGATGATAGTCAGACACATAGAGAGAGACAGACAAAAAGAGATAGACAGAGTGAGACAAAGTGAGAAAGAGAGACAGACAGAGAGAGATAGACAGAAAAAGAAAGAAAGAGAGACATAGAGACAAACAGAGATAAAGATGATAGTCAGACACATAGAGAGAGACAGACAAAAAGAGATAGACAGAGTGAGACAAAGTGAGAAAGAGAGACAGACAGAGAGAGATAGACAGAAAAAGAAAGAAAGAGAGGCATAGAGACAAACAGAGATAAAGATGATAGTCAGACACATAGAGAGAGACAGACAAAAAGAGATAGACAGAGTGAGACAAAGTGAGAAAGAGAGACAGACAGAGAGAGATAGACAGAAAAAGAAAGAAAGAGAGACATAGAGACAAACAGAGATAAAGATGATAGTCAGACACATAGAGAGAGACAGACAAAAAGAGATAGACAGAGTGAGACAAAGTGAGAAAGAGAGACAGACAGAGAGAGATAGACAGAAAAAGAAAGAAAGAGAGACATAGAGACAAACAGAGATAAAGATGATAGTCAGAGTCAGACACATAGAGAGAGACAGACAAAAAGAGATAGACAGAGTGAGACAAAGTGAGAAAGAGAGACAGACAGAGAGAGATAGACAGAAAAAGAAAGAAAGAGAGACATAGAGACAAACAGAGATAAAGATGATAGTCAGAGTCAGACACATAGAGAGAGACAGACAAAAAGAGATAGACAGAGTGAGACAAAGTGAGAAAGAGAGACAGACAGAGAGAGATAGACAGAAAAAGAAAGAAAGAGAGACATAGAGACAAACAGAGATAAAGATGATAGTCAGACACATAGAGAGAGACAGACAAAAAGAGATAGACAGAGTGAGACAAAGTGAGAAAGAGAGACAGACAGAGAGAGATAGACAGAAAAAGAAAGAAAGAGAGACATAGAGACAAACAGAGATAAAGATGATAGTCAGAGTCAGACACATAGAGAGAGACAGACAAAAAGAGATAGACAGAGTGAGACAAAGTGAGAAAGAGAGACAGACAGAGAGAGATAGACAGAAAAAGAAAGAAAGAGAGACATAGAGACAAACAGAGATAAAGATGATAGTCAGAGTCAGACACATAGAGAGAGACAGACAAAAAGAGATAGACAGAGTGAGACAAAGTGAGAAAGAGAGACAGACAGAGAGAGATAGACAGAAAAAGAAAGAAAGAGAGACATAGAGACAAACAGAGATAAAGATGATAGTCAGACACATAGAGAGAGACAGACAAAAAGAGATAGACAGAGTGAGACAAAGTGAGAAAGAGAGACAGACAGAGAGAGATAGACAGAAAAAGAAAGAAAGAGAGACATAGAGACAAACAGAGATAAAGATGATAGTCAGACACATAGAGAGAGACAGACAAAAAGAGATAGACAGAGTGAGACAAAGTGAGAAAGAGAGACAGACAGAGAGAGATAGACAGAAAAAGAAAGAAAGAGAGACATAGAGACAAACAGAGATAAAGATGATAGTCAGACACATAGAGAGAGACAGACAAAAAGAGATAGACAGAGTGAGACAAAGTGAGAAAGAGAGACAGACAGAGAGAGATAGACAGAAAAAGAAAGAAAGAGAGACATAGAGACAAACAGAGATAAAGATGATAGTCAGAGTCAGACACATAGAGAGAGACAGACAAAAAGAGATAGACAGAGTGAGACAAAGTGAGAAAGAGAGACAGACAGAGAGAGATAGACAGAAAAAGAAAGAAAGAGAGACATAGAGACAAACAGAGATAAAGATGATAGTCAGAGTCAGACACATAGAGAGAGACAGACAAAAAGAGATAGACAGAGTGAGACAAAGTGAGAAAGAGAGACAGACAGAGAGAGACAGAAAAAGAAAGAAAGAGAGACATAGAGACAAACAGAGATAAAGATGATAGTCAGACACATAGAGAGAGACAGACAAAAAGAGATAGACAGAGTGAGACAAAGTGAGAAAGAGAGACAGACAGAGAGAGATAGACAGAAAAAGAAAGAAAGAGAGACATAGAGACAAACAGAGATAAAGATGATAGTCAGACACATGTTTTACAGATGGATACAGGTGGGACAAAGGGAAACACCGTATCAAGACAAGCCGACCAATCAAGGGAAACCAGAGACTTCTACTTCAGATACTCCTTGAAAATGGTGATATTTATCCAAGGAATGGGTTCTCTGGTAGTGGGGACTCTGTGTTGTATGGATTATTTTGGGGTAATGAGGGAACAAAACGCAACACCAGCAAATGATACACAGATATATGATCATGCGGAACGACAAAAGCAGAAGAGAAGTTTGATGAAGGATAAAGACACACCTTTAGAATCCGATGGATTGCACGGGATTAATACTTTTTTACATTTAGCCCATACAAGGGCTGCTATAGCAAATGAAAGTAATTGTTGGAACTTGCTGTTGGAACTTGTTGGAACTTGCTGTTGGAACTTGTTGTTGCAACTTGCTGTTGGAACTTTCTGTTGGAACTTGTTGTTGGAACTTGCTGTTGGAACTTGTTGTTGGAACTTGTTGGAACTTGTTGTTGGAACTTGTTGTTGGAACTTGCTGTTGGAACTTTCTGTTGGAACTTGTTGTTGGAACTTGCTGTTGGAACTTGTTGTTGGAACTTGTTGGAACTTGTTGTTGGAACTTGTTGTTGGAACTTGCTGTTGGAACTTGTTGTTGGAACTTGTTGTTGGAACTTGTTGTTGGAACTTGCTGTTGGAACTTGTTGGAACTTGTTGTTGGAACTTGCTGTTGGAACTTGCTGTTGGAACTTGTTGGAACTTGTTGTTGGAACTTGTTGGAACTTGCTGTTGGAACTTGTTGTTGGAACTTGTTGTTGGAACTTGCTGTTGGAACTTGCTGTTGGAACTTGTTGGAACTTGTTGTTGGAACTTGTTGTTGGAACTTGCTGTTGGCACTTGTTGGAACTTGTTGTTGGAACTTGCTGTTGGCACTTGTTGGAACTTGTTGTTGGAACTTGTTGTTGGAACTTGCTGTTGGAACTTGCTGTTGGAACTTGCTGTTGGAACTTGTTGGAACTTGTTGTTGGAACTTGTTGTTGGAACTTGTTGTTGGAACTTGTTGTTGGAACTTGCTGTTGGAACTTGTTGTTGGAACTTGTTGGAACTTGTTGTTGGAACTTGCTGTTGGAACTTGTTGTTGGAACTTGTTGTTGGAACTTGCTGTTGGAACTTTCTGTTGGAACTTGTTGTTGGAACTTGCTGTTGGAACTTGTTGTTGGAACTTGTTGGAACTTGTTGTTGGAACTTGTTGTTGGAACTTGCTGTTGGAACTTGTTGTTGGAACTTGTTGTTGGAACTTGTTGTTGGAACTTGCTGTTGGAACTTTCTGTTGGAACTTGTTGTTGGAACTTGCTGTTGGAACTTGTTGTTGGAACTTGTTGGAACTTGTTGTTGGAACTTGTTGTTGGAACTTGCTGTTGGAACTTGTTGTTGGAACTTGTTGTTGGAACTTGTTGTTGGAACTTGCTGTTGGAACTTGTTGGAACTTGTTGTTGGAACTTGCTGTTGGAACTTGCTGTTGGAACTTGTTGGAACTTGTTGTTGGAACTTGTTGGAACTTGCTGTTGGAACTTGTTGTTGGAACTTGTTGTTGGAACTTGCTGTTGGAACTTGCTGTTGGAACTTGTTGGAACTTGTTGTTGGAACTTGCTGTTGGCACTTGTTGGAACTTGTTGTTGGAACTTGTTGTTGGAACTTGCTGTTGGAACTTGCTGTTGGAACTTGCTGTTGGAACTTGTTGGAACTTGTTGTTGGAACTTGTTGTTGGAACTTGTTGTTGGAACTTGCTGTTGGAACTTGTTGTTGGAACTTGTTGGAACTTGTTGTTGGAACTTGCTGTTGGAACTTGTTGTTGGAACTTGTTGTTGGAACTTGCTGTTGGAACTTGTTGTTGGAACTTGTTGTTGGAACTTGTTGTTGGAACTTGTTGGAACTTGCTGTTGGAACTTGTTGGAACTTGTTGTTGGAACTTGTTGTTGGAACTTGCTGTTGGCACTTGTTGGAACTTGTTGGAACTTGTTGTTGGAACTTGTTGTTGGAACTTGCTGTTGGAACTTGCTGTTGGAACTTGTTGGAACTTGTTGTTGGAACTTGTTGTTGGAACCCGTACTTATTTAATTAATTACATTTCTTATTACATTACAGTAATTACATTACAGTAATTACCTGAGGTAATTACAGTAATTTCAGTTCCGGTAATTACAGTAATTACAGTAATCATTACAGTAATTGCAGTAATCTTATTACAGTAATTACATTACATTAACTCAGGCACCTTTTGAGTAAGGAAGCTGATATTTGGACATGACACTGACCAAGGGATGTGGCTGTCAAGGAAAATATTGATTTATTGATTAATCATTTAATAAATTAACTCGTTGATTTATAAATGACTTATTTAATTAAAATTCCTGAGAGATACATCTTCGGATGAAATACTTGCAGATTGGTTATGCTATGAGCCAATTGATTAAGGAAAATATTTTGTGATGGCCATATTGGCAATTTCGTGGCCATATTCGTGGCAACTCAGTTAGTGCCACTGCACCTTTAAAATGCATCCCTGCGTTCATTTTTCGATCGATTGAGTTGAAATTTTGAACAATCGGATCTGGACTGTCATTGTTAACGACTCTAGCACGCACTCGTCCAATCAGGATGGAGCGGTATGGTCCCCGGATCATCACTGCCCGCAGTTTTAATTAATTTTACTTTTTCTCTTGGGCATATAATTTTGAAGACATGCATGTCATGATAGAGGAAATGTTTGTTCTGTTAAACGGAATAAATGTTGTTTATTTGTGTGGGTGTGTATTTTTGTGAACTTGGATATATTTTTCACGACTAATTCCAGTTAACATCCTGCACAATTTGCTCGTTTGCTGGCCGAGTCGAAATTGCGTTGAGTTTCTATGGCATGCGCCATTAAAAGCGCAGTGTAATGGTTGAGCTCCCTTTATTTCGTTTTGGTCATGCGGATGAGCAAACAAAGTGACAAATGCTGCGACTGGAGCAGTAAAGGCGATGTTTTTTAAATGGAAACGATTTTTGTGGGTGTCTATTTTGAGTATTTTGGATATATTTTCACGACTAATTCCAGTTATCGTCCTGCAAAAGGTCTGCTCGTTCTTTTCCTTTGAGTCGTAAATTCCTGTTGAACTCTCATTAAAAAGCGGAATTAAGTACGCTGTGTGATGATGGAGATCCTTGATGACGAATCAGGAATAGTGAATGAGCAGACAAATATCACGGATGGTACACCAGATAGGGAAAATGTAGATGAAACCCCTTTTGCTCAGGTGCTGTGTAGCGCTGCACAAAGATCCATATGAGCGGGGCCTGGGTGCTGTGTAATTAGTACACAAAGAACCAATTACTAGGGTGCTGAATAAACACAAAGATCCATTTTTGGAGCTGGTTCTCCCGGTGCTGTGATTTATTCAAAGAACCAAATCTTGCAAGAATTAAGATATGATTTGTCGACATTAGAAATACTTTAATATATGTAACGATTTTGTAACGATCATCCTGCAAAAGGTCTGCTCGTTCTTTTTCCTTTGAGTCGTAAATTCCTGTTGAATTCTCATTAAAATGCGGAATTAAGTACGCTGTCTGATGATGGAGATCCTTGATGACGAATCAGGAATAGGGAATGAGCAAACAAATATCACGGATGCTGCGGCTAGAGCAGTGGGAGCGATTTTTGAATTGTTCAATGATTATTCGATATTGTTATGACTTATTGTCAATAGGTATACTAAGTGGCCATGAGGTAGCCTGTTGCTATGTACAGTTTTATTCTATTGTTGATTATACCACATAGCTGTGGTGATAAAGGAAATGTTCGTTTAAATAGATGATTATGATAGGACCATGACTATAAAATCATGATGATTATTATGAATGATATCATAGGGTTCAAATGCAGAATGATTGCATGAACTTGGGAAAGAACTTTCAAGCCCTATGGGATAAATTGGGTATTACAAGCGATGGAGTTTCAAAATTTAGCATGATTGAAGGAATTTGACAGTCCCATTTCAGGAGTTTTACGAAATTTATATTGCCAAGAGATTTTGGGTACTATTAAAAGGAAAATGATGAGATATTTTTCCCAAAGAACTTTAATATCTGCCATCCATTTTGGCTGTCTCACGAATGAAGGATGAGTTGCCTTTAGTGGTTGCAAAGAAAATTTGTGGAGACCAGGCAAAATGGGAAAATATGTCAGATATGACCCTAGGACAGGACGGCGATTCATCAATTGACATGAGGTACGAATCCGAGGTGACGACCGATGAAATTCGATCTCAGTCAATGGATGGACCTGTCCTGACATCATTGGGGAAAGGGCTTATGCAAGGAGTCATTCAAAATGATTAATTTGATTTATTGATGAATATTGATGAATTAATTGAAATTGAATAATTGATTGAATTGTTAATTGATTGAATCTAATTGATTGAATTTAATTGCATAAATTGAACTGAATAAATTGAATTGAATATATTGATTGTTTGATTGATGAAAATGCGGTCTCAAGAAAGAAGCTTTGATATCTTTGCGAGATATTATCAATGTGGAGACAACCTGGGAAAATTGAGCAAGGTGGTGAGTTTATATACAGATATATATGTGCGGTTACCATTGTGTGATTTCCCCGTCAAACAGAGCGGACACCTGAGGATTCACCCACTTCATACTGACCCTCCGGCTCATCTGCAAATACTGATCTGTGAGATTGGATTGTGCAAAAGCCACAGCTGAGGGAGATTCTCTGGAAATCACCGTGCGAACAGGTGGAGAGATCCTTCCTGGAGGTACGAGTGAAGCTTTAGAGGAACCTGGAACAAGCTACAACACATCCAACGCTACTTTGATAAAAGGCAGAATGGGAAATGGAGCCTGCAAGAACACACAAGGACAACCAGAGATTCCACAAAAAGGTACTTGTACACATCATATGTACGACCGTTATGGTGCCGAAGCTATAAGGCAGGTCGAGAATTGGTATTTGTGGACAAAGGGACATGATGAGGAGTTTCCAAGAGATGGTACATTTGAGCGAAGTCGATTGGAAAGATTGGAACAAAGATTGAAAGCCAGGAAGAGACAGAATCTAACGGTAGACTGGCTTGCATTCCATCTTTGGGATGGTGAATCCAGACAACGGGAACAGCAAGAACGGATAACGGAACTAGAACTTAAAATAAAAAGGATACAGGATACAGTGGAGGAGACAAATGCACAACTGCCCTCGAAATTAGGAATGAAAGTCACAGTTGTCCCATCTGATTTCCAGTTGTCTCCCCAAAAAGGACGGTACAGAGAATTTTTTCGTGTTTCAGGAGATAACGAGAGATTGCAGTGGCAACTCAGGGATGTAGAGATGCAGCCCAGCAATACAAGTGCACAGGTGCACAGATCAGACAACGACAGAAACCGGTGTTTCGAGTGTGGAAAGATGGGACATTGGAGAAGAAGATGTCCGTATGTCAACAGGAAGACAAGGTCATGGGGCAAACCAAGATCAAGGGTACCAGTGCTTACCGGTACCTCAGACAATGATTAGGCCTTCATTGCTGCAAATCCCAAATGATGATTGGCCTCAACAGATTCGATTACTGGACAAACATGAATAACTGTCGATGATTCTTGTGTCTGAAAAGTTTTCAGAGCAAGAATGATTCATTTTTTCTTTTTGCTTGTTAAACAAATTAATAATTAATTGATCAAATGCCAAAATTGGATCTTCTATTTTGGGCACAGCAATTTTAAATTTACAAAGTTTGGAACAATTGCGTTGCAATTTTTTTGGCAAACCAAGTGACAAGAGTCACATGATGATCAGGTGGGAATTTCGGACTATTGTTCCGCACGATTGATAGGTCAATGGTCGACTGACATGCAAATGGGTGTGTAGTCAAAATTTGGATAGATTATTGTGAAGGCTGAAAGGGTAATTTCAATGTGACATCATAAGGGTTTTCTAAGAATGGACTTTTGGTTTATTTGTCTATAAGCATTTTGGATTTGACTGACAAATTTTATGAAATTGAAATAAAATTGACACCCATCTGATCTGTAAATAATGGTTCCAACGCAAACAAATATGCATAATGCATGTGTGTGTGTGTTTTTGTGTATCAATCTTACAAGATTGTTGACACCGACAGTGTGCCTGTCTGGAAATGGATAGTTTTATGTGGATGGGATTGGGATATGTGGATGGGATTGAATATCCAGAGAATCCGTAAAATAAAATAGAAATATAATTTGATTATGAACATTATCTCTTTTGTCAAGGGAAATGGAATATAAAAAATTTGATGTGCTGGGTTATGAGCAGCCATTAATTAATAGTAAAATTGTGAGTAATTTTGGGATTCCATTTTTTTGAATTTTTGAATTTTTGAATTTTATCAGCATATAAATTGTGCTGTATGTATGGATGTGTTTTAGGCATAGATGATATGGGAAAATAGTAAAGAAAATTTTGCTGGTTTGAACTATTGTGGGTTTTCAGTTCTGGAGTTTAAACAAAGTCACTGGTTAACAGATGAGAAAGGATAGTAAATAAATTATTCTCTGCTGGGCAAATTAAGTACGATATTACTAAGACTTATGAGAGCTATTGTTCCGCCTTACAGCAGTGGAAAATTATTGGGAAAAAATTAGATCCAACATAATGAATCTATAAAAGAATGTGATAGGGATAATATCCTCAATTTGTACTAATTATTTGATTGTGGGTAAAGGAATTAAGTCATCGTAGTGGATTGTTAACAGCAGCCTGAAAATGTCCTGAGAGTGTGCATCCATGTAATCAGAAATCCCAGATTTGTTTTTTACAAACAACATTTTGGTAGAGGTCTTGTGTGGAACACTTCCTTGGTAGATAAAAAACGGTACTGCATGCTGGCAGCCACTGTTGCGGCCAGTTAGGCCAAACAAATTGAGAGGAAATTGTAGTTAAATACGTAAGTTACACATGGCTATTTGTAAAAAAGGAAATTTGTTGAGATGGGAAACATTTTTTCGAAGGTTTATTAAGGTGTTATAATATGACATGTGGCAAGGCAAACTATTGGATGGGAAAATTAGATCTGGCTATAGAATAAATTTATTGACCCCTTGAAGTTAATTCTTCGAATCATTGTTTCACTGGCATTTTTTGTTCAAATTGGAAATAGTTTGGTAGAGCTTTGGTTAAAACCTTTGGTTGCGGTATCTTGGAACGAAATGACAAACCATAGGAGATTGATAAGAATAGAAAAAAAAAGATGGACCCAAAATAGAAAGTTGGATTCATGCCCCTCATTGCAAACAAGCACATGGGGCTAAGGTGGACGATCCCACAGAAAATGAGGCTGACCTAGCAGCCCAGCAGAACATTCAGTGGTAGAAAAATGATAGTCATGATTTACAGTCATTTGAATTACATTTTAACACCCCTTGCATTGATAAACATTACATTTTCAACATGTGATATTCCTACTTGGAATAGTGACATTTATTTGCCTACATGACATACAATTACCTGCTGATATTAATACAGCATGAGTGAAAAAATGTATCACAACTACACTCATGATCAGGGGATTGAGTTCAACCCCGGGAGATAGGGGGATCAGGGTAAGACAAATAATCTGATTATGTTACATATTAAGGGATTTTCTTTATTTACCTTTTAGGAAGCTTGTTAGTTTGGTATATAATGTTAAATGTCATCGACATATAACTATGTCATAGATATGAATATATACAAGGAGTAGCAGACTTGTTTGTTGGTTTAGTAGTTATATTGGCAATTGTTTTAGTGGTGGCTTGCTTGAAAGCCTTAGTGACGGTGTGTTTGAATAAGGTAACCAACAACACGATGATAACGCATGAAGTGACAAATGAGGAAAGAAATGTGGAACCAGAAAAGGAAGACTTTTATGGCGACATAAATACTGAGATTAAAAGACTAAATCAAGTGATGTTGCAAATGAATACAGTAGAATTAAGATAATGGCATAACGACAATGTTATGAGTTGTGTCAATTACAATATCAATGAACTCATATCACCACGAGTGACACACTGTTAGGAGAAAAAAAAAAAAAAAAAAGAGGGAAAAGAAAAAGTGGAGAGGAATTATGGTAATAATACATTATGCTTAATTTGTTGGTTTGGGAAAATTGTTGTTGGGAATTAGGTATTCCCGTGTGTGATTGTAATCATATACAATGCTATTCTTAGTTTAGTAATAAAATACATACCTGATTGAATATTATTTGTGTGACGCATATAAATGAATATAACTTTTTGTGTTAAGGAAAAACAATAAATTGTTGAATGTGAAACTGTCGGAAGATATACATGATTATGCTGATTTCATGGTAAGATGTACCCTATCTGATTCAGTGTGTGCGGAAAGCAGATTCAGATATGACTGAGCATAAGGATAAGACGAGATCACATTTTGGAGGGATTGCTAACGGAATTGGGAAGAAGAAAGAAAGAAAATTTGTGGCTAAAAAATGAAGTTAATCGTGGCATACACCCTCTTTCTCAAAGAATGATGAAGACATTCTCCCGTGTAACTTGGAGATGAATGCTTACCTTCACCAAGGAAATTTATGTGACCATTTGCCTGGATCACACTGCAACATATGAAAGAAAGGCGATCACTTACTCTTGTTCGAAGACTTCGAACATTCACCACATCAGAAGTTGCAGGACAACGACATTTTACCTGCAACCTCTGTGAAATGCGGGGACATATGTTATTACTTCACCAACGTCCGGGGAACCAGCATGGAGCTGCAAAAAACGGCTGTGCCCTTGTCACAACAGCTGTGCACGATTCTGCTGGATTGCTCCTGGTAAGGACCATGAATGACCTGAACACCATGGTCCCAACATCATTGTGGATGCATCCGGCATCCCTGTTCCACATCTTGCTGGCCAATCAATGTCACACCAATACTTGCTGCCCACTCACAATAAGGGAGGAGGCAAGTCAACTACAACTGGGTGAAGGCCTTGTTCAGGAATTACTATGGTTTACAGCAAAAAGTGGCAAGAATGCTACAAGGAGAGCAGGGTCAGTCTATGACTCCGCAATGTTACCACAACAGCGAAATCCTACACGAAGTAGTGCAGGAGCTATGAAGACATTAGGAGAAAATGTTTCATACCTGGATTCAAACACAAGTGATCAGCCCTTCCTTTCAAACAAAGTCAACATTTGTGTGGAGGCAAACGTTTTTGCCAGATGGTGCAGATGCTTTACAAAACTTGAAAATGAAGTGAAATTGTTGTATCTTGGTGATGGTGAAGTGTTGTTTTGAAAATATATTTGTGATGCAAATGCAATAGATTGAACAATATGGAAGGAGTCAATGACCAACGAAATGTTTTGTGATTCTTGCAGGATGACGGTGTATGCCTAAGGGAATTTGATTACCAAAGTTATGATTATTTACTTATACTTGTAATGATGTTTACTTGTAGTGATTGATTGTTTACTTATATTGATGTTTAGATTAATGGTTAATATAAACAAAAACAAAAAGATGAGGGAATTGTGGAAGTGTAATTCAGTGTAACTTATTAATTGGCACTGGTAACTTATTGGTTGACCTAGTAACAAAGCAGATGCATTTTACATGCAAACTCTGTGGGGGACGGGTTTGTAAATGAGTTAGGAATGTGCACGAACATGATGGTCTCTTGAAACACCTGGTCACAGCCCCAGGCTGGAGCACCCCCCTATTGTTTGATAAAAGGAACTCACAGCAGGGGGGGGGGGGCTAGCTGGCGCCAGGAAGGCGACCGGTGACGTCGGCGGAGAGGAGATTACGAGTTCAGCGGACAGAGGATTAAGTCGAGTTGGTCCATATAAGCGGGAGCTGCGGCTGGAGTCGAGAGGACTTGCTGCGAGGAGCTCTGACGAACGGGACCATGGCGGAGGAACATCAGCCGAACGAAAAGGACCATGGAAAAGAGTTAATCTCAGCCATTGAATAATGCGGTATTATTTGGTAAATGGAATCAAGTGAATAACCAGTTAATAAAGTTGTGACCTTTTGTAAAACCTGTTTCCGACCATTGGCGTCTTGAGTCTCACCCTCCACTTCCGCGACACCAGGAAATCACGCATTTATGACACTAAATAAAAACCAACCGGAAACAGGACATTGATCACTACCTCTTATAATACTGACCTGGTGAACACACAGGAACAGGTCGGTTCTTTAGGCCACGCCCTGAAGAGCAGTGATTGGTCCGGAATTTGATTCAATTCAGGAATGCTGAGATGGCACTCGCTAATAGGAGCAGACACAGAGACATCGTGGGATGACGTCAGAGCCTTGAGTATAAAAGAACGCTCTGCCCGACATTTCCCTCTCTTGGCTTTCCCTCGCTCTTGGCTTGCTCCATTATTCTTTGTGTCTCGAGTCCTGGCTTTGACAATGAATGGTCGTGTCCCGACATTGCTCTTCTTCGTCTTCTCGTGGCTGGCTCGCATCCTCTGGCTTTGGTGTTGGTGAACAAGGTCGTGAGGACAAGCGCAGCTGGGGCGACCAAAGCGGACGCGGGCTGTTCGTTTCGCGCACGGAGCCAGGAGTGAGTGGACCGCGCATGAGGCCTAGTTCGCGCCCACGGGCAGTGCAGCCTGCGGTTTTGCACGCAAGGACGTAGAGGCCTGTGACGATCTTTGACGATTCCTGACGAGGTTCAAGAGCAACTCTGAGCTAAGTGGCCACAATAAATAACACACATTTATTTTCGTTCTTTTATATTTCCCTTTGTCTGTATTCGGGTCTGTATGGTGACGTCCCATTTGGATATTAGTCTTATCGTGCATTTTCTTGTTTGCTGGCATTTATTTTCAATTAACCTGTTTATTTGTACATTTTAATTCCGTGTCGGTTTGAGTTAATTTATCTAGGTGCGAAGAAGTCGGGTGGAAGCAGTCCAGGTAACTTCGTAATTCTCCTTTCCCTCGCGTGTAAAGAACACCATCATTTTTGGATTGAACGCCTTGGAGTAAAGCTTGTTTGGTCATCCGTGTTGCCCTGCGGTGTTCATTGCAGGTAAGTCACACGACAATATTATAAAACAGGAGTGTCTGTCTCTGTCTGTCTGTAAGTCTGTCTGTCCATCCCCAAACTACTCCCTCAGTTTTGGGGCTAGCCCCGCCAAACCTCCTGTGGAATGTTTTAGGGCCCCAGCAAATGTTGTAAGGTGGGTAGGAGGTTTCAAAAATTCCACAATAAAATTATGATTTTGAAATGAACTCTATACGAACCTGCCGCAAATCCAGAAGTGGATAGATGACAGCAATGACCTGGTTTTATATTAATGGTATTTAATTTGTGATTGGAGTTATGCTGTTTGGAATGAAAATAGTGATATTGAGTTCAAGTGAAGACGAAATGACGTAAGGGTTTCTACTTTCTAAGCATGACATTCGCGAATTCATCATATGCAGATTCACCATTGGCTGGATATAGAACCATTCAAACAGGTACGTTTTTCATGGAAGTCCTTCACAAACCTGCTGCCCATGCTTGATGTTTGACTACAGGTAGCACAGGAATGTGGAATTTATTGGTTTCATGGTTTCCCATGCGTCGTTTTTTTTACCTAAGTCTTTCACGAACCTGCTGTCCATGTCTGACGTGCGAATGAAGGTGTTACAGGAACATAGAGTCGGCGTGTGAGAAAACGATCCCGTAATCTGTCAATCGCCGAAATGGACACGTGATGGTTGCCTACGCGGCGTTGTTGGTTAGGTAAAGATTTGGCCCCTGCGTGAAAGACTCGGGGTACTGCCTATTGCTCCAGTGATCCTAATCGATGTGCTTGGGAGGCTAATACGTTCCCGGTGGGTGGGTCGTGCCGTATAAACAGTCAGAAGTGACCGAGCGAGCGATGCAATTTTACACGCCCCGCCCCCCACCACACCCCCCACTCTTCAACAAACGGGTTGCCAATCCAAAAATGCAAGGCAAATTCAAAGCAGTGGAATAAATGCAAATCCTTTCCTCAAGAACAAGAAAAACACAGGGTATATCACCAAGGAATAGATAAATCGTAAGAACAAGAAATCCCACTGATATGCAGCGGCAAAGATCAAGTAATTAAAGAAGGACAGACAGGTGCCAAGACAATATGGACAACACATTTAAACGATCCACCCAGTATCCCTAACTAATCCCAAAGGGGAGGGAGGGAAATCAAAATAACAAAGAAATATTCACCAGGATATATAAAGAAAATAATGGGTAAAATAAAAACGGGAGAGAAGGAGGGAAATTCAGGCCTGTTTCAGGTGGCGTTCCGGCTGCCTCACCCAGACACGTGTCCCGAGAATGGCGCCTCACCTCCACTCTTCTTTCTCAGTGGGTGACCTCAAACTCCACGAATGACTTGCCCAGAGCAGTTGATGCAAAAGCATGAAGCCGCACGTTGCCTCCGGTCAGCTCAGACGATACTTGACAAGGAGAAAACGCTTCTGCTCCCTCTCCCACTTTTCCCCATGATCAGACATACACCAGGAAAACCCTCCTCCACCCCAATCTCTCCGGCACCGACTGTGCCTCCAACAGGGAGCCCTCGGAGATATTAATCAAATCCTCAAAAAGCTCACACACGCCGAGTTTCTCATCAAAACTTGGACCGCGCGTCCTGTGTTCGTTTTCGCCTTCCATCCCCCGTCCTGACGCACTCTTCTTCCTCTCATACTTTCTCCTCTTTCTTTTTCTCCCAGAGGTTCTTTCTCTATTCAATTATGTAGAGATCCGGTGGGAGGGAAAAGGTCGATAAGGAAGATCTTTCTTTTTTTCCACAAAATAATAAAAATTAAGTCGAAATGGAAGGAAGAAAGAAAAAAGCTAATATGGTTTCACAGCCGGCCAGACATTTCACATAAGATACACCCTCACGCTCACAGCTTCTCATCATTGCAAGCCCAGCCCCACGAGTGTACCATCATTAAACAATCCACCCCACGAGTGTACCATCATTAAACAATCCACCCCACGAGTGTACGATCATTAAACAATCCACCCCACGAGTGTACCATCATTAAACAATCCACCCCACGAGTGTACCATCATTAAACAATCCACTCCACGAGTGTACCATCATTAAACAATCCACCCCACGAGTGTACCATCATTAAACAATCCACCCCACGAGTGTACCATCATTAAACAATCCACCCCACGAGTGTACCATCATTAAACAATCCACCCCACGAGTGTACCATCATTAAACAATCCACCCCACGAGTGTACCATCATTAAACAATCCACCCCATGAGTGTACCATCATTAAACAATCCACCCCACGAGTGTACCATCATTAAACAATCCACCCCACGAGTGTACCATCATTAAACAATCCACCCCACGAGTGTACCATCATTAAACAATCCACTCCACGAGTGTACCATCATTAAACAATCCACCCCACGAGTGTACCATCATTAAACAATCCACCCCACGAGTGTACCATCATTAAACAATCCACCCCACGAGTGTACCATCATTAAACAATCCACCCCACGAGTGTACCATCATTAAACAATCCACCCCACGAGTGTACCATCATTAAACAATCCACCCCACGAGTGTACCATCATTAAACAATCCACCCCACGAGTGTACCATCATTAAACAATCCACCCCACGAGTGTACCATCATTAAACAATCCACCCCACGAGTGTACCATCATTAAACAATCCACCCCACGAGTGTACCATCATTAAACAATCCACCCCACGAGTGTACCATCATTAAACAATCCACCCCACGAGTGTACCATCATTAAACAATCCACCCCACGAGTGTACAATCATTAAACAATCCACCCCACGAGTGTACCGTCATTAAACAATCCACCCCACGAGTGTACCATCATTAAACAATCCACCCCACGAGTGTACCATCATTAAACAATCCACCCCACGAGTGTACCATCATTAAACAATCCACCCCACGAGTGTACCATCATTAAACAATCCACCCCACGAGTGTACCATCATTAAACAATCCACCCCACGAGTGTACCATCATTAAACAATCCACCCCACGAGTGTACCATCATTAAACAATCCACCCCACGAGTGTACCATCATTAAACAATCCACCCCACGAGTGTACCATCATTAAACAATCCACCCCACGAGTGTACCATCATTAAACAATCCACCCCACGAGTGTACCATCATTAAACAATCCACCCCACGAGTGTACCATCATTAAACAATCCACCCCACGAGTGTAACAATGTTAACACTGAAAAAAAAAACTCGCGGAGGCTGTACATATCATTCTAAAGTACACCAATTATCTCTGTTATCGTATAATGAAAACTATAGTCATCATATCAAAGCATGTGGATCACAAGTTAGATGTTGCCCAAGGCAGACTCTGCTCTTTCCTGTTTGTTTCAGGATTGGAAGTCCTTAATTTGATTGTGTTGCTTGGATGTGCCTTTTATGTCATAATTGATAATCCCATCCACATCAACATAATACCAAGAGTAAATATTGTTACAGACGCGGCTTTTAGATGTTATATTGACCGAGCGGTGGTGTATTTAACCGCGTCCGAACAGTTCCTCCCCGATTAAAACCCGATTCCACCCGACGTTGACCCGATCGCCCCACAGATATTCAATAGGGAAATCTCTAAAGCGACCGAAAGAGAATGAAAAAGAAGAAGAAGAAGAATACGGAGGAAGAACAGGTTTTATTATACACACACAAGCAATGGATGGAAGAAGCAGTAACACAGCGAATGGTTAACTTACACTATTCATTTTTACTTAGCCCCAAGACAAACGAGCAGGACAGGACGTTCACACTTACACAGGGGATAATTGCAGGCAGGTAGGCTTGAGATGGAGGCAAGGTCGGGAGGCCGCCGTTCGCAATTCCTCGCGGTTTTGGCAGGAAACCCTCGTCGTGTATCCGCTGTGGTCGACGGCACGCGCTGGTTCGGCACACCTGCTCCTCTTCTGGGGTGGGGCCGTCTCCCTCCTTTCAGCACGTCTCTCCAAAGCTGGTCTCCTTGCCGGGTACCTCTCCTCTTTTGCTTGGAGCGTTTCGCATCTCACCGCCTCTCTTTGGTGCAGCCTCTTTGCTCCTCTCCCAGGGTCATCTCCAGCTCATCTCCAGTCATCTGGTAAAGCAGTCCCCTGCAGTCGCTTTTATCACCTCGAGCGAAATCAAGCCGCCGACTCCGAGGGCACGCCTACCGGGTCACTCACCGCGGTGTTGATTGGCTGTTAGGGCTGGTTCACTCCTTCCCTCTTATGGCGAGGTGGAGACACGCCTTTCTTCCCCAACCTTACCTCGTGGCCAATGGTGGTTTGAAGAAAACCGGCCAAAATGCGGAAGGCAATTGGAAGGGAGGTTTTGGGGAAATTGGAAGGGCCTACGCTTATTTTGTTTGATACAATGCAAAGTCAATCTAGTGGGAAAACACATACTTAGCCTACATGGAATAAGGAAATACACTATTTAAAAGATATATCGTGGCCTGCGTGTACTTTTCATGCAATTTAACTAGGACGCTGACTGCAACCATTATTTACATTACAGGGTGGTACCGTACGTTTGTAACGTTCACATTGTAACGTTTCCACTTCGTTACACTTCCTCCAAAATTGTTACACTTCTCAAAAACCGTTACACTTCTCAAATTCGTTACACACTTCTCAAAATCGTTACACTGCACCCCCCTTTCTTCAGGTCCGTCCTCGGGCCTATTAAACTTTAACTTAGTGTGACACGTAGGTGTAATTCCCTCTACAATTAACCTGACCCTGAGTGTGACAATTTTAAAACACAAATAAGTATGTCCCCCTATTGCATTGCATCCTGTCTAACAGACTCAAGCCCACAGCTAACCGAATTACGGAATTATTCTCAAACTATACATTTACGGTGGGGAGCATTATTTACAATGACGTGATTTCTTATTTACAACGCAACCCCTTTTTTTTTTTTTTTTTTTTTTTTTTTTAGGGAACAAGAGAAAGAAATTCCTGTTGGGAGGGAGGAGACAGCACGCATTGCATCGATGCACCAGTACCAATACCATCAAAGCACCCAAAAGCACCAAACACCACAAAGCACCCAAAAGCACCATCCAGTGCGCAGTCACCATGGTTCATAATAAACACAACAAAACAACTGGTGGTGGGCTTCTCTTTCTCTGCTGGGCCGATGTTCTTTCCGACGTCTTCTGGCTTCATGCGGCCTAGTTGGAAATAATAAAAAGCACAACTTGTGTCCATTTTTATTTAGGGCCTCAGGGGCCAACTAAGGGTGGTCCACCTGTTTGGCATAGGTGCCACCTTACCGAGGTCCGCAAGCAAGATTCCCTGGCCACTATGGCCGGTTTCCAACAGAGGTGCCCTGCCCCAGAACCTGGGGTCCATCAAGTGGTACTTGGCCGCAGAACAGCGGTCCATAAAGTGGTACATCAATGCAATGCATGCTGGTTCTGGGAATCTCGGGCGCACAATGGCCACCTCACGCACGCTCCCATCGGCACCCAATGGCGCACAGGTCATGTGGGAGACAAAAGAAAGACAATTGAGCGAGGGGTAAGGTCACAAGGGTACACGTCAATAAGGCAATGCAAGGTGAAATGCGTACGGAGGCCGAAGTGAGAAAGCTCGTCCCTACCGTACGTCACCCCCCTGTCACCTACCCTACCCTTGTTCTCACCCCATATGTACAAAAATCTACACATTTACAAATTCGTCACTACTGTCACGTCTTCCCCATATTTCCCCTATACCAAATTCGTCTCCACAATCCCTTTACTTCAAAATTTGCCATCACCAATTCATCATCAATCCTCATAAGGAGGGAGAGATGGAATTACGCACAATGTCACACCCACGTCATGATGCGTCTCACAATCCAAACATTTGCATCATAAAAAATAATCAAAACATGGCATGGTGTGGAGTACCTGTCACCTCAGGTGAGTGGATGCAGATGGTGCGAGGAGATCCTTCATCCTAACTATCCTCTAAATGACTTTAACACACTTTACACTACCCGGGGTCTTTCACTGCCAATCCATTGGCCAACTTACACTATGGGTTCTAACAACCAATTCCCATTGGCCAAACTGTGGTGCTCCTCAATTTGGGGTCTCACTCCCCCGATTCATCTCCCGGTGCTCTAGCACAATTTCTGGGCTGCGACGTGTACCTCTCCCAACAGGTCTACCCACCTGCACACCTCCACCACTGTAGTTGCCACCCGAGCTTACCTAGCTCCTCACCCTAACCTAACTACCTGGGGACAGCCCCTCTCCTGGCTCTGTCACCCCATGGTGCCCTCTGGCACTGGGCTACCCGGGTCCATCCTCCGGATCCTCGGGCCCCATTCACAACAACTACTACCGGCTCCCAGAGCCCACCTGCGGCCTCACCTGGCCGACATCCTTACAGTGGTGGAGTGCCCAAACCAACTACACACACTAACAGGCTACACGCCCAGCCATTTCCACAACACCAATGCACCCATCCACATACCATTCTGTCACCCGCACCACAGATGCCAATATCCAACCACAATTTACCTGTACCCTCTACCTAACACTTACACTACCCGCCCCGGGTATCCGTGATGGGGGTCCACTCTTCCCCCATTCACACCTTCGCACCATCCACTCCACTCCACAATTTCCACCATTCTCACTCCACGACCATCCATTCCACTACTCCATACCATTTATTCCATACAACCATTTATTCCACACAGCCACATACACCTGTTCTTCATTCACCTGTCGTTGCACACCTGTGCAATCATACCTGGTGCCACCTGCACCCTCCTTTCTTCCTGGACCATTTGGTCAACACAACACGCAATCACCACTACTCCCTCATACACTGCTCCATTCACCTGTCCAGTTGCACACCTGTGCAATCACACCTGTTCCATTCTCACCTGTTCAATCCTCACACACACGGCATCATCTCAGCTAACTACTCCCCTCTGAAACTTGCGCTTCCCAGTCGTCCCTTTAAACTATTGCGCTCCCACGTCATTATCATCCACACTAATCTACCTGCGTCCCCACTACAGGTATCAGTCACTAACTAAACTTAACGTTACCTAATGTCATCTTCGCTAGGGCCCTATCAATATAACCTAACCCACCCGGGCTAGTTTTCACTGCCATACACCCCATAAGCTATTGCGCATTTGCCCCCACGTCTGTGAGGGATGACAGCGTTGCCATCCCACCACCGCGGGGCATCTCACTACCATCCCCCCAGTCCTCTGACGCTACGAGCCCCCGTCGCAAGAGGTACTGGGCCCTGCCTCGGCATCTAGAGCCGAGGCGATCCATGAGGGCGCCTGCTCGCCGGCATAAGGTCTTATCCGGTCGGCATGGACGATCCGAGGGGGGGTCCGTGGCCCCATTTTGATCTTAATGACCACGTCACAGATTTGCGACAGGACGACTCCCGGGCCTTGCCAGGGGGAGGTGAGTTTTGGGCACCTTCCCTTCCGCCTCCGGGGATTAAAGAACTAAATCTTCATCCCCGGAGCGTATTGACTCCCCTGGCTCCGGTCGTCGTACCTGCCCTTCATCTTGGCCCCCGCCAGCTGGAGCTGGCGGCGGGCGAAGGCATGGACCCGCTCCATGCCTTCCTCCAGGTGACGTGCGTAACCCTCCCTCGGCGGTGTGTCCGTGGTGTTTGGCACGGGACCGCATCGCAAGTCGGCGGGAGCCCGTAACTCCCGCCCATACATAAGCAACGCTGGACTGCATGTGGTGGCCCCGTGCTGGCTAGTTCGGTAGGCCATCAACAGGTACGGGAGATGTTCGTCCCAGTCATCCTGACGGGTGGTGGTGAACAATGCCAGTTGTTGGATCAATGTTCGATTGAACCTTTCCACCATCCCGTCAGATTGTGGCCGCAAGGGCGTGGTCCTGGTTTTCCGAATTGACAGGAGTCTGCACACATCTTTTAGTAATTGGCTTTCAAAATTTCGACCCTGATCGGTGTGCAGCTCCTGTGGAATCCCGTGCCGACATACAAATCCTTCTACGAAGGCCTGTGCTACCACCCCTGCTTCTTGGTTGGGGAGGGCATAGGCCTCCGGCCACTTGGTGAAATAGTCCATTACAACGAGGATATACTTATTACCTTGGCGGGTGCGGGGCAGCGGTCCTAGAATATCCATAGCCACCCGCTCAAGGGGGGCCCCCACCTGATGTAATTGAAGGGGGGCCCTCATCCTCCGTGCTGGTCCCTTTTTGGCAGAACAGGCGTCGCATCTCCGACACCAGTCCTGTATGTCGCGCCCCATATTCACCCAATAGAACCTCCGGCGGACCCGAGATATTGTCTTTGTCCTGCCCAAATGGCCGCCGGAGCGGGTACCATGCACCTGTTGCAATATGACGTTCTTGAATTTGTCAGGGACTATCACCAGCCAGGAAGTTCTATCAGAGGGAACCTCCACCCATTTGCGATACAAGATGTTGCCTTTCAATTCCAGGGTCTGCCACTGAGCCCAATACGCCTTTGTTTGTGCCCCGAGGGGGGTGACCTCTTCCCCCTTTGGTCTTTGCCCCAATTTGACCCATTGGAACACCGGCCCCAGAACAGGATCCTCCTGCTGGGCCGTGCTCCAAGCCAACTCTCCAAATTCCTCGTCCGCGGTTAGTGGCAAAATTGGCCCTCTCACCCGGGTTGCCCGGACGACGAGAATCGGGGCGGAATCGCCCAATTGCTCCCTCTCCTCATGTCTCGCACAAAATTTACAGTTTTCCCCCAGACAAGGACGCCGAGAGAGTGCGTCCGCATTACCATGGGCCTTCCCGGCCCTATGGGCCACATCAAAATCGTACTGCTGCAACTTTTCCAACCACCTTGCAATTTGGCCCTCCGGTTCCTTGAACCGAAGGAGCCATTGCAAGGAGGAATGGTCAGTTCTAACCAAAAATTTCCGCCCGTACAGGTACGGGTGGAAATGGTTCATGGCAGCCAGCATGGCCAATAACTCTTTGCGAGTGACGCAATAATTTCGCTCGGGCCTACTTAAGGCCCGACTATAGTAACCAATCACTCTCTCCACGCCCTCCTGTGTCTGAGACAAAACTGCGCCCAATCCTTCCTGGCTCGCATCCGTGTCCAGGGTAAATGTCCCGTCACTAGTGGGGTAAGCTAGAAGGGGTGCGGATGTTAGACACCCCTTCAATTTTTGGAAGGCCTCGTGGCACTCCCGTGTCCAATTAAATCGCGTCCCCTTCTCCGTAAGCCGGTGGAGGGGACGGGCCAACTCCGCAAATTTCGCCACAAAGCGCCGGTAGTAGGAGCAGAGTCCCAAAAATCCCCGCACCTCCTTGATGGTACGTGGTGCGGGCCACTCCTCTACCGCTTTGATTTTGTCTGGGTCCGTTTTTACCCCCTCGCGGCCGATCACGTGACCTAGATAGGCCACCTCTCTTGCAAACAACGTGCACTTACTCGGGTTCAGCTTCAACCCTGCCTGTCTGAGGCACCCGAACACCTGGTCCAAATTAGCTACTGCCTGGGGGAACGTTTTGGCATGTACTAGGACGTCATCCAGGTACACCAGGCATGATTGCCATGGCATGCCGCCTAGTACATGCTCCATCAATCTCTCAAAGGTGGCGGGGGCGTTACACAAACCAAACGGCATCACAGTAAACTGATACAGTCCCTTACCTGTGGAAAATGCCGTTTTCTCCTTCCCTGCCCTATCCATCTCCACCTGCCAATACCCACTCTTGAGGTCCAAAGTCGAGAACCAATTTGAGCCCGCAACGGCATCGAGGGTGTCATCAATTCTTGGCAGGGGATATGAGTCCTTGAGTGTCACGTTGTTTAGCTGGCGATAGTCCACGCAGAACCGCGTGGTCCCATCCTTCTTTTTGACCAGCACAACAGGTGACATCCAAGGACTTCCCGAGGGCTCGATCACACCTGCGTCGAGCATTTTTTCAACCTGCTCGTCAGCTTCCGCCCTCTTGCTCCAAGGGAGCCGTCGGGCGGCCTGACGAATAGGCCGGGCCTCACCGGTGTGGATCTGATGTTTCACCAGGCCCATACGTCCAATATCCTCGGTGGACAAGGAGAAGAGGTCCAAATGGGACCCAACCAGTTTGTGTAAGGCCTCCCTCTGGGTACCTCCCAACTCTACACTACTACGATTTACCATCTCGCAAATGGGATCGGGCCAATTCCTAGAACTTATTGAAGGCTCCCCCTGGGGCCGGCTCGGCTGGACGTTCTCGCCCCTCACTGACGCGACTTCTCTAACTGGGGTGCAGCCAGCTACCTTCGTGCCCCTCACGATAGTGCGTGGTTCCGTGCTAATATTAATTACTCGGACGGCCACCACCGGCCCGTCCGTTTTTACAAGGGTACGGCCCACGATTAAACCAGGTATGGATAGCGCTGCCACCGGTTCGACCAGGCCGCAGGATTCCTGCCATGTCGGGCGAGCTGACCATCGGGCCGGCACGATGGCCTCGGCCCCCGGAGGGATGGTCACGGCCTCAGGAGCCTCCAGCTCCACCCTCTCGGCCGTGCTCACCCCCTCCAATGGTAGCTCTTCCACTCCCCATCGCAGGATCCCCCGACTCAAGTCGATTTTACAACCGCTGGCAGTCAACAAATCCAACCCTATTAAGCACGGGTCGCACACCTCCGCCACCCAAACCTCTATCTCTTCCTTTACCGATCCCAACTTGAGGGTCACAAAACCACGCCCTATGATCGGAGCCGTTGCCCCGGTAGCCAACTGCAAACTATGATTTTCCAGACGCTGGATTTTACCCCAGCCGTCTGCACTCGAATTAAGGACCACGGGGCTGATGATCGTGGCGCTGGCTCCCGTGTCCACCACGGCGTCCACCCCCACGCCGGCAATTTTGCACCGAATTGTCAAACTACCCGTCCCAATTCGGCCACAATGAATGACCTGTCGCGTCAACGAGGGCTTCTCCCCATCCCCTACTGCCGAACACCGCCCTGCATGCCCGGCACGTTCTAGTTTCCCGGGTCCTGGCGGGGGGGTGTCTGAGGTCGGCTAGGCCGATCGATACGGGGCGGAGTTGAGGGCATCGGTTGGCGGGAAACGTCCCGGCGCGGAGCTCGACACTCCCATGCACGGTGACCCATCCGAGCACAATTATAGCACCTCACCTGGTAAGGTGCTTGCCTCCGGTATTCCAAATCCCCCCCCCCCTGTATGTCCGAATTGGGGTACTCTGTCGGGGACTACCGGGTGCCACCGCTGGGGCCGCCTGCCATGGTCCAGGTCCCGCCAGGCGCCGATCCACTAACCTCCGGACCATGTTTTCCAGGTCAGGGCCCCCGTCGGGGGCGGGCCCCCTTGGGGGGCCGCCCCCCATCACGGGCCCCATCTGACGCACCGCCACTGCGTGGCGCTCGCCTCCCCGGGCCAGGGGCCTCGCTGCTTCCCAACGGGCTGCAGCGTCGGCCGCCTGACTCATGGTTTGCGGGCGCCACATGGCGAGCTGTTGCCGGAGCTCCAGATCCGGAAGGGCCTGAATAAAGTGATCTAGCGCCAGGCTTTCCTGGGAACTCGCTGCCATGTCCGCGTGTGCAATCCCGACCGCGCGGCGAATATCGTGAGCAAGTTCCCCGATGGTCTCCTGGGGCTTGCGTTTTCGCTGCGCAAGTTGGGCTTTAACAAGCTCGCTTTGCTGCTCAATGCCGAACCGATTAATTAATGCCGCACGGAGAGCTGGCAGGGTGAGAGCACCCGGTGGTAAAGCCGTCAGCACCTCCGCCGCCGCACCGCGCAGTGCCCCCACCAGGTGTACTCCACCTTCGTCCGGATTCCAACCGTTGCCTTTACATACGTACTCAAACTGCGCCAGGTACGCCCTCAAATCACTCTTGCCGTCATACGGCGCGAGTGGGACCTTGTGGGCGCCCGAAGGTCGGACCCCGCGCGTCACTCCTTGCGGGATCAACGCGGGACCAACCCGTTCGGGCTCCCACAGTACGTTATTCCCGGGGGGCTCCCGCCCGTCCCCCGTCCCTCCAAACACTACCCCTCCTGGTGTCGATGCCTGGGTCGCCCCTCCGCAACCCGCTACCCACGCCATACCCCCACACCCTTGCTCACCAGCACCCCCCTCACTCCCCATAGCCAAACCTCCTTGCGCACCTCCCCTGTCCATCCACTCCGGACCAGTCATACATCTTACCATTGGTCCCTCACGAACACCCGGGTCTACACCACCCCCCAAGCCGACTGAATCTCCCCTCACATCATATACATTGCCACTCACCTCCGTACTTCGTCGTCGCACCTCCTCTGCCACCTGCAAACTTTTTATTTTGTTAGTGAGCACCTCATCATGATTTGAACACAGACCTTGTACATATTCCATGACTTCCTCCTTTATCTCCCTTTTAGTTTCCCTCCGTCTCTTCTTAATTTCACTCACCCCCTCTTCCACCTCCTCTAATTTTTCCTTTACCTCCTTCATCTCCCGGTGCGCCCCCTCTATCTCTTCCTCTAACGCCACCTTAACCGTTTCGATGTGCGTCCTCACCTCTCGGTCCTTCGTCTCCATCACTTCTGTCACCTCCTCCAACTTCTTCGTCAACCCCTCATGTACCATCTGACATTCCTTTTGTGTTGCTATTAATTCGTTTTTAATGTCCTTTTGTGTCGCTTTCAAACCCCCGATGATTGCAGTGTTCTTTTCCACTTGGTCCGCTAGTTCCCTTTGTCCGACTGTCAGCTGTTCTACTCCCTTCGTCAGATCTTCTATTCCCCCTTGTAACTTAGCCGTATTATTTCTCACCTCTTTCTCCATACGCTTCTCCCCTCGCTTTACCTCCTCGCGCAGCCCCGAAACCTCCTCACTTACCCCTCGTCGTATTTCCTCCATCTCTTTTGTAGATGCCACCCTCATCTGTCCCAATTCATCCCTCTGAGCATCCAGTTTGGTTTCTACCCCGATTTTCACCTCCTCTATCTGCTCTCCCATTTGTTTGATTTCCCTGGCAGATTGTTCCCCTATTTCCCGCAATTTGTCCTCCATCCTATTTTCTAACCCCATTAACCCATTTTTCACCCCCTCTAACTGATTCTCCTGGGCAGCCATTCTGTTTTCCACCCCCGTTAACCCATTCTTTACCTCTTTTATCCCGTTGTCTAACCCCTCAAAATTATTGTCTAACTTCCCAAATTTCTTGTCTAACTCCTCAAAATTATTGTCGAACTTCCCAAATTTCTTGTCTAACTCCTCACCGGTACCCCTCGCTTCGTCCCTCATTACCCTCATTTGCTCACCCTGAGCATCCATTTTTGCTTCTAGCCCCATATTTGCCATTAGTATGGTTGCATTAATCTGCGCCATGAGGTCCCGCACATCAATTCCCGCTATTTGCGCAGCGGGCGCGGCTACCCCGCGCTCGTGCGAGCCGCCACTTTGTGCGTCTGATACCACGTGCGCGAGAGCGCCATTTTGTGCACCTGATACCCCCTCAACCACATTGCCAATGTTCTCCTCCTCCCTTTCCTCCACATACATTTCCCCGAGGTCCTGGGTCGATTCCACCCTGTCTATCTCTCCCACCGACATCCGATCGCCTTGATTGTCCATGGCGCGATCTCAAAATTCGGGTTTTGCTTTATAAAACAAAATAAATTTCGGCAGCTTGTAATTTTGAGCGCGTTAAGCGCGCTTCGGGTCCGATTTCGGGTCCGATCTCCCTCCTCGACACCAATTGTTACTCTAATAGTACAATTGGTGTTCCAAAATTTGGGCCTAACAAATTTAGTCCCAGGTCCGAATCCAACTCCTGACACCAAATGTTACAGACGCGGCTTTTAGATGTTATATTGACCGAGCGGTGGTGTATTTAACCGCGTCCGAACAGTTCCTCCCCGATTAAAACCCGATTCCACCCGACGTTGACCCGATCGCCCCACAGATATTCAATCGGGTAATCTCTAAAGCGACCGAAAGAGAATGAAAAAGAAGAAGAAGAAGAATACGGAGGAAGAACAGGTTTTATTATACACACACAAGCAATGGATGGAAGAAGCAGTAACACAGCGAATCCTTAACTTACACTATTCATTTTTACTTAGCCCCAAGACAAACGAGCAGGACAGGACGTTCACACTTACACAGGGGATAATTGCAGGCAGGTAGGCTTGAGATGGAGGCAAGGTCGGGAGGCCGCCGTTCGCAATTCCTCGCGGTTTTGGCGGGAAACCCTCGTCGTGTATCCGCTGTGGTCGACGGCACGCGCTGGTTCGGCACACCTGCTCCTCTTCTGGGGTGGGGCCGTCTCCCTCCTTTCAGCGCGTCTCTCCAAAGCTGGTCTCCTTGCCGGGTACCTCTCCTCTTTTGCTTGGAGCGTTTCGCATCTCACCGCCTCTCTTTGGTGCAGCCTCTTTGCTCCTCTCCCAGGGTCATCTCCAGCTCATCTCCAGTCATCTGGTAAAGCAGTCCCCTGCAGTCGCTTTTATCACCTCGAGCGAAATCAAGCCGCCGACTCCGAGGGCACGCCTACCGGGTCACTCACCGCGGTGTTGATTGGCTGTTAGGACTGGTTCACTCCTTCCCTCTTATGACGAGGTGGAGACACGCCTTTCTTCCCCAACCTTACCTCGTGGCCAATGGTGGTTTGAAGAAAACCGGCCAAAATGCGGAAGGCAATTGGAAGGGAGGTTTTGGGGAAATTGGAAGGGCCTACGCTTATTTTGTTTGATACAATGCAAAGTCAATCTAGTGGGAAAACACATACTTAGCCTACATGGAATAAGGAAATACACGATTTAAAAGATACTAGGGCATGCCCGTACTATATATATGCCCGTACTATATATCTATCTAAAATTATATCCCCCCCCCCCTCTATTTACATGAAATGGTTTGGTCCATTCGCAACGCCAAAGCGAACGGCGAACGGCTTGCGAGTACAGTGACAATCCCCCCCCTCTATTTACATGAAATGGTTTCGTCCATTCGCAACGACCACAGAACCCCCCCCCCCCTCTATTTACATGGAATGGTTTGGTCCATTCGCAACGCCAAAGCGAACGGCGAACGGCTAAATCGCCATAGCTCGGTAAGTACTTGTCCGATTAATTTCAAACCTTGAAAAGGCACATCCTCGGGTCCCCAGCAATATACCTGGCAAGTTTCAAGTATATCGGACCGGTAGTTGTCGAGAAATCGTTGTCGCATACATACACACACACATACACACAGAGATTAGTGGAATTATAGATAGATATCGTGGCCTGCGTGTACTTTTCATGCAATTTAACTAGGACGCTGACTGCAACCATTATTTACATTACAGGGTGGTACCGTACGTTTGTAACGTTCACATTGTAACGTTTCCACTTCGTTACACTTCCTCCAAAATTGTTACACTTCTCAAAAACCGTTACACTTCTCAAATTCGTTACACACTTCTCAAAATCGTTACAATATCTATAATATCAAAATACAGCATAATGCAAAATAAAGTACCACCCGCCCATACCTCCTCCTACCTCACCATTGCTGCTCCCATAGGGAGTAGGGGTTTCCAGTATAATTAATCCCAGATAACCCTGGAAGCCTCCCAGTCACTTCACACCAGCACTTTTAAATGTAATTTTCTAACTTCTATCGAGTTGATATTGGGCTGATAAATAAACTTTGTTGACAAGGTAATTGTATTGCATATGAATGTACTGTTAACTTTTCTTTGAACGTGTAATTTGTGTCGGCATTCAAAAAGTTATATGAACAAGATAAACTCGCAATTGTCCAATAAATGCCAACATTTTTTTTTTAAATCACGATTCATATATTTAAGTATATATAATTAGTAAGAATATAACTTTGGTGTTTCTTGGACTACTGTGAGTATCTCATGCATATAACCTTTTGAATGCACCTTGTAGCCTTAACCATGCAATTTCAGCACAAGCATCTCTCGCCAGCCTCACATTTAGGGAGTCAGTCATTTCCTGAGATTTGTCATGTGCTCAAGCACTTTATGTCTGCGATGCACCTTTTGCACCCATTGTTTTGACTGTCGGTGAATATTTTATTTACTATTTCTATTACAGCTAAGATTGATTAGACTGTCTTCATAGCTGATCTTCTTAGTTTTTATCCTTTATGGATTGCAGAGCTTTGGCCATTTTTGCAGCTGAGAACTTGCCCTCCACAGTTCACTACTGCGGTAGCGCAGGCTGCAGCCCCAATCCAAAGCAAGAATTTAGAATCTGTCCAAGGGTCCCACCGCATGATGACTTACGTATTGGAATGACTAGTACACCCACTCCCTATGGGAGCAGCAGGAAGGGACATGTGATTGTCCTGGCTGGGATACATATAGATTACAGTAGATCTAGGCTTGGTTATGTTAGTCTATGGTGGACGCAATAAGCATAGAATGCCTCAAGAATGTCAGGATTCCTCCAAATGTCTTTCAGCTTAGTGTTAAACAGCAGTAGTGACTGTTTCAAAAGATTATCATATGTGTCTGTGGTTTATAATATTTATACTTCCGGTAGTGGTGCCCTACGACATTAACACTGTGTTTGCCCAAGGCAGAAAAACCCCTTGGTGAGAAGGGATATTACTAGCCGCGTCGCAGACGCTGCTAATAGAGTGCGCTCTGCTGTTGTTGTTGTTCTTCTTGTTCTTCTTCTTCTTGTTCTTCTTCTTCTTGCAGAGAAGACAAAACCTCAAAGCTCCACCCATTCTGGGAACCATAGCTCCACCCATTTTGGGAGAGGCTTCATATAAACAAATATCCACCATTTTATTAACTCGCATAGCTTTGAGGCCTGTTTTGTAGGCCCGTGGTGTCTTCCTCTCTCACACAGTTTTATTTCAAATCAAATTCGATATATCATTTCATTTTTCACAGTCGCTAACATAGTTTTAGACTCGGTGGAAAAAAAACGGGAAGAAAATCCGATGAAAGTTGCCCTTTATAGAACGAAATGAATTCTCAAAGGCCTGTAACTTCAAGTCCATTGAGATATTTTTTTTTTAAATCGCGGCATGGTCAGTCATACACTGCCCGAAATAACAGACGGGAAAATGCCGAGATATATTAAAAATTCGTCCATTTGATGACAATCGTCACGATGAAATATTTAATTTATACGTCGTCACAATAATGTGGAGAGAGGAGCATAGCTTCGTTCACGTGTCGCCACATACGGGAAATTGCCGAGATATTTTTTTTTTAAATCGCGGCATGGTCAGTCATACACCGCCTGAAATAACAGACGGGAAAATGCCGAGATATATTAAAAATTCGTCCATTTGATGACAATCGTCACATTGAAATATTTCATTTATACGTTGTCACAATAATGTGGAGAGAGGAGCATAGCTTCGTTCACGTGTCGCCACACACGGGAAATTGCCGAGATTTTTTTTTTTTAAATCGCGGCATGGCCAGTCATACACCGCCTGAAATAACAGACGGGAAAATGCCAAGATATATTAAAAATTCGTCGCCACACACGGGAAATTGCCGAGATATATTTTCACTTTGCACAAAAATAACATCAAGTAATCGAATCAATAGGAATGTCCTCTGCCTATAACATCGACGTTATAGGCACAGCTGCATCTAGGCATTGTGTAACATCGACGTGGCTTTTGTTTTAATTAAAACTTTTTGTACTTGTTAGTATTCATATTGTTTTGTAATAACTGTTATTATACTATTATCATTGGTGTTATTATTACTTTTATATTAGATGTAGTCTTGAAAAAATGCCACGATAAGCTATCTTAACAGAAATATACACCTTAACACGGATTTTGCCCAAAGCGGAAAATCCCCTTGAGGAAGGGGGGCAATTGAGGTGGCTATAACCTCTATCACGTCACTCTTAATACTCCTGTCAAGTTTGGATGAGATTGGGGAAGTAACGACCGAATGTATCACGGTAAAAAAAACAAAAAACAGTTAGACAGACAGACAGGCACCAAATTGCATATTTTAGTATGATGATGATACAACGGGCACAAATAAATAATAAATAAATAAACAAATAAATAAAATAAACGGGAAAGCACAAATAAATGCTGGCAGAGGGGACGGCTAGTTTAATGTTCCCTTTCAAAGTTGGCGGAATCGTTGATGCTCAATTTACAAAGCTGCAAAGCACCTGAATGACAGTTTATAGTCAGGCCTGGAAAATAAATAAAAAGACAGCACCAGACAGGTTGAAAGCAAGTTTGATAGCTCTGAACTATCCTGTCAGATATTGGTCTTTTACCAGATCTTATTATAATAGGCATGTTATCCTTTTGACCTATTTTGATATCTCATTTGTCCTTTATTACACCACATAATCTATCATAATTTGCAAATACTTTTATATGGCCAGAGTCCTATAAAACCTATAAAAAAAACCTTTTTAACCTATAAAAAAAACTCCGGTGAGCAAATATACCCTGTCTTTCCCTTTATTTTTCCCTTTTTTTCCATAAACCTTTTTCTTTCTTTCTTTCTTCCTTTCTTTTCTCTTCTCTCTCACAGAGACAGCATGTGATGTTGTTAAAGCAGTACTCTTAGGGAAATTAATGGAATTTGTGAGATATTGCCTTTGTTATGGAATTACATACCCTCTATGTTTTTTAATCTTTTGAGAGCAGATTCTGTGTTTTTTACCTTCTTAAAAAATATATATATATATGTAATATTTCCAGTGAGCAAATCTGTCTATTTATCTATCTCTCTCCAGCAGGAGCAGAAAGTCATGCAGTTCTAATCGCACTTTTTGAGGGGAATTAATGGAATGTGTGATATATTGGGCCGATGTTATGGAAGTATACCTGAATATGTTAAAAATACAGATGCATAAATTTGTTGGATCAATGGTAATCAGATTCCCAGTCTTCAATGACAATATTAGGGACCAAATTCTCATTTTCCGATTCCGTAAGCTCAAAACACGATAATGGCTTTTGGCGTTCATTGATTATGGTGCTGACATTGCATATTTCTTTCACCAATAAAGTGACATGCAAAGGGGTCACTGTGAGGATGATGTATAAATTTTCACAATACATTATGCAAATTTTAGCACTCATCACTTCATATTGCAACACGTAAAAACATTCTGTTTCAATCGTTGTACGTGCATCGTACTTTCTGCTGTTTAATGTATTGTTGAGAATGTTGAGGTTCTCTTATCAAGAAAACTTTCCACTCGTCCCTCTGTATGATGGAAATTAGTACTTAAGGAGTGTATGTGATTGTGTAGCAGATAGCACCCTCCGAACCCACCAAAAAAAAAATCTCCATTATTGTTCTTTTTTTTACTTTTCTACCTAATTTTATATTCATTTGCCACAAGCCTAAAGTTTTTGTAAGCCCTTTTCCAACCCTCACTTAATGAATATGATGTAATTATATGATAAACCATTAAATGACATTACGCATGGTACCATGGTTCGATGTCATTGAACCAATCTGCCTTGAGGGCATTCACATTTATGTGAGATTCATCGTTTTCTTCGCAATATCAAGCATCAACTCGGAGCGGGCTGTGTGCACTTATGCCCAAAGGGCCCAAACTTCCGGGCCCAAGCCCCCTTCCTTCTCCCCACTTAACCTATTGATGCAAAACTCTAAGTATGTCATCGACCAGCCATGGGGATAAAAGTTAAACAACTAAAACATCATCAGTCACGTGGTGTGGCAGCCATATTGGTTTCAAGGAAAGTGTTAAATAAATTGTTTATCTGAAACCGCTTAACCAACAATGTGATACTTTACATACATGATCCACTACTCTTGCTGCGTATAGAGTAGTTTGGCAACAATGATGTCATCATTCACGTGGTTTGGCAGCCATATTAGATTGAAGGAAAAACTTTTAACGTATGTTTTCTCTGAAATGGCTCAACTAAAATAAATGTCTTTGGGGTCTTTAGGGTCTTTAAGGGGCTTTGTGATCTTCAGGGTGTTTTGGGTCTTTAGGGTGTTTTGGGTCTTTGGGGTCTTTTGGGTCTTCAGCGTCTTTTGGATCCTCTGGGCCTTTAAGGGTATTTTGGGTCTTTGGGGTGTTTTGGGTCTTCAGGTTATTTTGGGTCTTCGGGGTCTTTGGAGTCTTTAGGGTCTTTAAGGGTATTTGTGGTCTTCGGGGTCTTTTGGGTCTTCGTGGTCTTTTGGGTCATTGGGGTCTTTTAGGTCTTTGGGGTCTTTTGGATCTTCGGGGTGTTTTGGGTCTTCGGGGTGTTTTGGGTGTTTTGGGTCTTCAGGGTATTTTGGATCCTCAGGGCCTTTAACAGTATTTTGGTTATTTGGAGTGTTTTGGGTCTTTGGGGTCTTCAGGGTCTTTTGGGTCTTCATGGGCTTTTGGGTATTCAGGGTGTTTTTGGGTGTTTTGGGTCTTCGGGGTATTTTGGGTCTTCGGGGTCTTTTGGGTCTTTAAGGGTATTTTGGGTCTTTAAGGGTATTTTGGGTCTTCAGGGGTCTTGGTGGTCTTAAGGGTATTGGGGGACTTAAAGGGTCATCAAAGGTCTGAGGGGTTTCAGCAGTATAAACGTAATTAAGAGTTCACGGATTGTGTTTTGGGGGTGAAATGTATTTGAAGAATAAGACGTTTTGGTCACATATAAACATACATAACCATATACGTTTGTTCTATTATAATAAGATTTTCTTTGTGTATATATTTTATTTGAATCTTCATGTATTTGAATTGTATTACTTACCTATGATTTGTCCTGTTTGGTTTTGATACCTGTGAAATGAATAAATTAAATGAATGAAATGCAAAAATCCAAGATAAAATAATTTCCATGAAGAGATGAATGCCAACTATGAAATATTTGACATGTGTGACCCTTCTGAGCACTATTTCGTTTTTCAGTGACTTTAGGCTCATGTAGGAGCTTGTAGATGAAATGACATGCAGGGCAAAGATATTAGCAGACATCGGTGCACTTTAACATGAATTCCAAGAACACGAGTATACAATGGACGAACACATGGTACATGGTACATGGTATTTGGATCAGGGTTCCATGTAGCTTGAGCCAGAGGTTCAGATGGGAACACTAACAATCCTGTTACTGCTGAATAGCCATAATATGCAATGATGTTCATTATCGACCTAATCAGTACTGGTAGCAGAGGTTATATCAGAAATAGGAGAAATAGTAAAGGTATTATGCCTTGTTGTCCATGTTGACCAGGATTACATTCTTTTGGAACAGTGACTTAGCTGAATAATGAGAAATTACATGTTGAAAAGCACAGAAATTGGGGAACGCGGTGAGACATGAATCGTTCGGCCCGGCCCAAGCTGATTGCAAATAAACCTTAATCTACCTGCGTTCCCCAGTGGAACACCTGAAGTAAGTGCAGGTTTGCTGTGTGCACATACATACGGTTTAGCAAGCAGCTGTTGGCAAGGCAATTAAAAAGCACACCGCATCCACTCGTGCAGTAATTAGGAGCCGCCCGCGATCCCATTAACGCTCTCCGCTTGGCGGAGCCTAATGGCGCCCGCCCAGCACGAACATAGCACTTTAACAATAAGCATCGCCGCATCTAGTCGTCTCGATGAGATGAGAGAAGCACATTTCCGGTGGTCTCCTTTATCCCTCTCTTCGATTATCTGCCCGAGGCAGTCTCATTAAAAACCAGGTGGTGTGTCAAGCATATTCATCCTGTCTAACACTTGTCTAATACGAATAGTAATACTAATAGTCATCAACATGGACAACCCCGCCCCCCTCCCACCCCCAAAAAATAAATAAATAAAAGGAAATATGTTTAGGCCTATTGGCAGCAAATATGGTGCACTTTACATCTCACTCCTCTCTCTCTCTCTCCTCCGACCTTCTTTCATTTCTATCACTCCTCCCACACTCCCCTAAACTCATCTCTCTTCTACGTCTCCCATTCGCTCTTTCAATTTCTTTCCACCTCTGTGCTTACGTTATATGTGGATGCCTCTTCGATGGTTGGATGCATGTGAACAGAAGGTTGTAAGTGTAGATATAAGATGGCAGATGTTCAAGAGGAATGCACTGATTTGTAAACCTGACTATAGAGAATTGTATGTGACTATATAGAAGAGAGGAAGCCTTGTTTACGACGTATCCCTTCTCTTCCCAACATACTGACCTTTTTAACCCAACCCAGAATTATCTCTTGTGTGTGTGTGTGTGTGTGTGTGTGTGTGTGTGTGTGTGTGTGTGTGTGTGTGTGTGTGTGTGTGTGTGTGTGTGTGTGTGTGTGTGTGTGTGTGCACGCACGCGTCACCACCACCACCGGTCCTCATCTTTCTCGGGCCCTCCTCCCACTCGGGTCCACCAAATCTCAGGCCCCCCTTCCACTCGGATTTGCCAAATCTTAGGTCCCCCTTCCATCCGGGTCCACCAAATGTCAGGCCCCCCTTCCACTCAGGTCCGCCAAATGTCAGGCCCGCCTTCCACTCTGGTCCGCCAAATGTCAGGCCCCCCTTCCACTCGGGTCCGCCAAATCTCAGATCCCCCTTCCACTCAGGTCTGCCAAATCTCAGGTCTTCCTTCCACTTAGGTCCGCCAAATCTCAGGCCCCCGTTTCACTCGGGTCCGCCGGTGTGTGTGTGTGTGTGTGTGTGTGTGTGTGTGTGTGTGTGTGTGTGTGTGTGTGTGTGTGTGTGTGTGTGTGTGTGTGTATATGAGGGTCTTGTGTGTGGTTGTGTGTATAAATATAAATTTTCCTACATATATATATATATATTTCCGTGTGTATAAATATGAAAAACATTATATTTTAAATATAAATTTTCCTGCTTGGTTGTAGGTAGGGGAGTGCTCTCGGTACCTACAAAAAATTGAAAAAAACATTATTGATTTTTTCAAAAGACCTAACCTGAATATCATCCCTGGCGTTGGCTTAGCGGTCAGGGTGCCGGCTTGGGATCCTAGGAACCTGGGTTCGAATCCCGGTCGATCGCTGAATTAACGCCAGGGGGGTTGACTCAGCCTGTCATCCTTCCAAGGTCGGCAAATTGAGTACCAGCTTGCTGGGATGAATGATCACGGTGTGTACCCCGATTCAGAATAGGCACACCGTATCCCTGCGCATCGTAAGAGCGTGACCAAGGGTTGGCGTCAGGAAGGGCATCCGGCCATAAAAACATTGCCTCAAACAGGGAACCATGATTGTCATGTCCGAAAGGCTAACCCCCGCTCTAGCGGGGAAAAATGGCCTTAAAACGATCATTCAAAAGACCAAGAGGATTAGAACATCACCGGGTAACGCCGGATACTCCTGCTCCCACAGGAATAAATAAATAACACCCC
This sequence comes from Myxine glutinosa, assembly GCF_964187855.1. Taxonomy (NCBI): domain Eukaryota; kingdom Metazoa; phylum Chordata; class Myxini; order Myxiniformes; family Myxinidae; genus Myxine; species Myxine glutinosa. The sequence continues at coordinate 134,466,107 of NC_136267.1, read as the reverse complement.
AATTTCCTTTAACCATGGCATGTGTTTGGTCTGACAAAAATAAGGAAACCTCCTTTGCTATAGGGTGATTAAAAAAAAATTGTTATGAATGGGCTCGACATTTGGTGTTGCCCCAGGGCCCATTCTGGCTCTCGGCGGCCCTGCCCACCCAACCCGTATCTATTATCACCCCCTTATCCTTCTCCTGAGTCAAATATTCCAAGACTGACTACTCAGCATTCAATACCCCATATTTTAATTACATTTACCCAACCTCAGCACGTTACATTTCCTTGTGTTAATTTGCATCTGCCAATATTTTGCCCAATCTATGCAAGTATTAATACTTTCCTGAATTTGGTCACCCACCAGCCCTTCTCTGCTGCCTACGTTACCTCCAAGCCTTATGTCATCTGCAAGTTTGGAGATCCCACTATTAACGCTAATGCCCAAATCATTGATTTGATTTATGAATAATAACGCTGGTATAACTGTTCTGTGGGATACCCCACCATTTACAACCTGACAGCCATGTATCCTCCCGCACACAGCTTCACTTTGCTTCCTATCACTAAGCCAGTTTCCAAAACAGTTGGCTACTTTACCATCCACTTCGCGAACCTTCACATTAGTCACCAGCCCTCTATGTGGTCTTTTATCAAAAGCTTTTTGAAAGTCTAGAAATTACATCCACTGCACTTCCCTCATCCACAGGGTAGCGGCAGGAAGTACCCCGTGGGGGACCTCACTCCCTCTGATCAACACTCGATGTGGGGAACCCGATCGAAGCGAGGGTGGAAATCACTCCATTTATGATGACGAAACGTCTGATGTCCCACGTGGAGATTGGTTTCTGAGGTTTGGGACATGGAATGTAGGGACAATGACAGGGAGATCAGGAGAAGTGGTGGAAGTATTGGTCAGAAGAAGAATGGACATATGTTGTGTGCAGGAGACGAGATGGAAGGGAAGTGGTGTGAGAATGGTAAAGGGTAGGCAGCGACAGAAATACAAGTTTGTATGGCAAGGGTGCCTGGAAGGCGTGCATGGTGTTGGTGTCCTGTTTTCTGAGGAGTTTGTAGACAGTGTGGTGAGTGTGACTAGAGTGAGTGAAAGGTTGATGATGGTGAAAATGATGATTGGAAAGCTCTTGGTGAACGTCATCTCGGGATATGCTCCGCAGGTCGGTCGGAGCGATGAAGAGAAGGCCAGGTTCTGGTGTGCAATAGAGAAGCTGATGGAAATGTGAAAGATGAGGAAGTTGTTGTGGTAGGAGGAGACCTAAATGGACATGTGGGAAGGAGTATAGACGGTTTTGAGGAAGTTCATGGGGGTTGCGGATATGGTGTTTAGAATGGAGAAGGTAAAAGGATTTTGGAGTTTGCTGATGGAGCTGGTTTGTCGATTTGTAATACTGTTACGGATTCGGCACTTCCGTGGTTGTGGTTTTCATCCACGTGAAACATTTCTGGTTATGTATTATTATTATTACTGGGGTTTGAAGGAAACGGCGAGTATGGTTGTGGTGGTTTAAGGGAAATGGTTATTGTGGTTAAAAGGTTAAAAGCGCTCATGGAGAAAAACGAGACAGGAAACAGGATCGAGCACCGGAAGACGACGATAGAGAAGAAGAAGAAGGTGTGAGGGAAGGAAAAAGGCGTGTCTTGAAGCTCTGTACCGAGCGTGGTCGAGCGAAGGTCGCGAGTGAACTTTGAGTCAGTGAAAGGAATTTCGTACGATTGGTGTTATCGCGTGAGTATTGAAAAACCTGCCTATTCAGGTATAGGCGTTGAGGTCCCGGAGAATCCTCGCCTAGAGGCTACGGCTCGAGTAAGAGCCGTCCGCCATTTTGACCCTCGCGCATCGTTCACTGAACAAGGTTTTTGCCGCATCAGCTGGCCTCACCCTCCGGTGGTCTTCCGGGGATGGGTGTGCACTAAAGCGGCGTGTGAAGATTACACCGGTTCGTGGATTGAACAGTGAATGTACACGTCTGGATCGCGTCTTTGGGATTTCTCTTTCCACCGCCAGTTTGCTGTTGGTTTGGACCACGTGACGGTCCATGCCTTGCCTACACCTCCTTACTCGCCTCATCGCCTCATCGCCTCTTCGCCGGGATCCCCTCTGAGTTATAGAGACATTGAGGAGTGTTCTGTTCCGTTCACTGGGAGCGCAGTTAGTTTGAGTTATGTTACTTGAGAAGATGGTACCATCTTAAGATATTGATTGTATGGTTGATTGCTACCATTGTTGTATTGTTCTTCCTGTGTGCTTTTAATATATTATTTGTTTGTTGATAACCATTGGTGTGGTTTCATTATTGAGTTTGACATGGAATAACGTATTTTTTTCTGCCGTGGCTCCTCTCGGGGTTCGGAGATATACCGAGACAAGGAGGTCGGGGAGGAACATGTAACAGAAATTGGGGGCTCGTCCAATTGACTCGTGGGCTCGAAATTGGGGCTTCGTCCGGGATAAAAAAAAATCCTTAAATTTCGTCCAGGAAAGAATTCCCTCGCATTCCCAAATTTTCCAAAAAATTTTTTTTTTTTAAATTTCTTGTGTGAAGGTTAACAGGTGCTAACGGATAATCACCATGGAGGTTGACGCAGAGAAGTTTGTAGCGACCCCCTAGTCAGGCACAGTTCCAAGCGTTACTAAAATCGGAACTGTTGGTATTGGCCAGACATTTTAGCTTGGAGGTCCGAACGAATATGAGGAAAGCAGAGATGCAGAAATTGGTGATAGAATCTCTGGTGGGACAAGGAACATGGGAAGAGGGAGCCTTGGATTGGTTACCCGAGGAACAAGAAAATGTGGAGCTCCGGAAACTGGAGATGCAATTGCAGAGCCAGGAAAGGTTAAAAGCAGAGGAAAGGAGAGCTGCAAGAGAACTCGACGAAAGAAAAGCAGAGGAAAGGAGAGTTGAAAGAGAACTCGAGGAAAGAAGAGCCGCACAGGAACGAGAACTCAAAGAGAGAAGAGAAAAGGAACAAGCAGAGGAAAGGAGAGCTGCAAGGGAACTCGAAGCAGAGGAGAGAAAAGCCGAAAGGGAGTTAAAGGACCGTGAAATGGCGCTTCAGCAGGAACGTAAACTCAAGGAGCTGGATTTAATGAAAGAACGAGGAGAGGTACTATCCATGCCGACTGGTTCGACACCTAGTCAGAACACCTGGGATGTGGGCAGACATGTGAGGCTGGTTCCACCCTTCAATGAAAAGGAGGTAGCCAATTTTTTTTCACACTTTGAGAAAGTGGCTCAACTCCTAAAATGGCCTGAGGAGTCCTGGACCATGTTAGTGCAAAGTGTTCTGGTGGGTAAAGCTCACGATATTTATTCGGCTTTACCGATTGACCAATGTGCAGATTATGAGATAGTGAAGAAAAACATTCTCAAAGCCTATGAATTGGTCCCTGAAGCTTACCGGCAAAAATTCCGGAATGCCAGGAAGAGGGAGAGTGAGACCCATGTGGAGTTTGCCAGAATGAAAGAAACCATGTTTGATAGGTGGTGTGATTCAAAAGGGGTTGGGAAAGACTTCGAACTATTGCGACAATTGATCCTGGTGGAGGAATTCAAACAGTGTGTCCACGAGGACATTAAAGTACATCTGGGGGAAAGGAAAGTACCAAAGTTGTATGAGGCAGCAACCATGGCAGAATTGGCAGATGACTATGCCTTAACACACAGGATGGGGTTCCACAAACCTAACTTCTCACCTAGACCTAGCCAGGGGAACTATGGTACATCAGGGGCGGAGAACGAAAATTCATGGGGGTGGACTCGAGATGACTATGAGGACCACTCTGATAACACGACTTCTAGAAATCAGAAGACAACAGTTCCAAGGCAGACGTATCTTCCGGGGGGCTCGAGGCAGACCACAAGGTTCTACTCCGGGCCTAATTGCGCTTTTTGCCATAAACCTGGACACTCGATGTCCCACTGTTATGCTCTGGAGAAGAGAAATCGGGAGTGGAGTTCGACTAGTACAACTCCGAATGCAATGGCAAATGTGGGAAATCGCCCTCAAAAGGGTTACCAACCATTTATTTCAGAGGGGTGTGTGTCACTGAATGGAGACTCGACTAACCAGAAACCGGTTAGGGTATTGAGGGACACAGGAGCACATCAATCTTTGATGCTTGAAGGCATTTTGCCCTTGTCAGAGGAGACGGCAACTGGTGATAGTGTTCTTTTACAGGGGATTGGTGGCTGTGTTAGAGCTCCACTTCATGTCATCCATTTGAGGTCTGATTTGGTGTCAGGACCGGTCACCGTAGGTTTACAAGCCACTCTTCCTGTAGAGGGAATCTCTTTTATTATCGGGAATGATTTGGCCGGTGGTCAAGTTTCTGGTAACCCGATGGTTGTTAGAAAGCCCAGTAGGGAAAATAACACCACACCAGTTAGGGATGGTGGCAAATTTGGCAAGTTATTTGTAGGGGGACTGAACTTCAGAACAAAGGAAGAAGTTCTGACCTCTGTCTTTAGCAAATATGGACCACTTCTGGAAGTGCGGCTGGTAAAAGACATGGAAACGCAAAACTCAAGAGGGTTTGGCTTTGTCACGTTTGAAAACACAAAGGATGCCAAAGAGGCAGAGACAGATTGGAATGGTAAGGATTTGGAGGGTCGGACCATAGCCGCAGAGAGAGCAGGCCGTAGGCACCGAGGGGGCTACAGAAGAGGAAAACGTGGCAGTAGTTTTGGTGGTGGCCGCAGTCGATATTATTATGGAGGCTCCCAGAGTTACGGCAGCTCCCGAAGGAATGATTAATGGGGTAGTGGCCGAGAAGGAGACCACTATTTACGTGACTACAGTGACAAGCGGTCCAAACGTGATTATTACGAAAGTTAGAAAGAGTTGAAGCACTGAATACTCCGGAGTAGCCGAGCAAAAATTCCTACACTGATTAACCGTGAATGCCATGTTCCTAAAGGCGTCCATGTCGTGAACTTTCCCTCACGGACTAACCGTGAACTCCACGTTCCTAAAGGCATCCATGTAGTGACTACTTCCAGGCCTCACCACCCCACCATCAGGGAACCTGGCTTTCAGCTCGGCCTCCCAGAGAAAAATGCTGAAGATTTGCTTGACTTTGGATTTTGATCATTACCCCTTAACCTTCATTGAAAAGAAACTAAAAGTTAAAAAAAATCAGAGGGTGATGAGATGGAGTTTGGCTTTGCAGGAGTCTGATGGGGAAATTGAACATGTAAAGGGCAGGGACAATGTCGTTGCTGACGCTTTGTCCAGAGTGAATTAACTTTGGAAATCTCTGCGGGTTGTTCGAAGTTTTGTTGCTTTATTTTTGGGGAATATTGAGTATTGTTGCTCCCGGGAATTGATGATTTGGGTTGTGAGTTTACTTTTGTTGGTTTAAAGAGTTTGCCTGCAAAGAAAGTTTTCGCGGTGTTCAAACTTTCTTTCTTGAGGGGGGGGGGGGGGGGGGAAGTGTTACGGATTCGGCACTTCCGTGGTTGTGGTTTTCATCCACGTGAAACATTTCTGGTTATGTATTATTATTATTACTGGGGTTTGAAGGAAACGGCGAGTATGGTTATGGTGGTTTAAGGGAAATGGTTATTGTGGTTAAAAGGTTAAAAGCGCTCATGGGAAAAAAACGAGACAGGAAACAGGATCGAGCACCGGAAGACGACGATAGAGAAGAAGAAGAAGAAGGCGCGAGGGAAGGAAAAAGGCGTGTCTTGAAGCTCTGTACCGAGCGTGGTCGAGCGAAGGTCACGTGTGAACTTTGAGTCAGTGAAAGGAATTTCGTACGATTGCTGTTATCGCGGGAGTATTGAAAAATCTGCGTATTCAGGTATAGGCGTTGAGGTTCCGGAGAATCCTCGCCTAGAGGCTACGGCACGAGTAAGAGCCGTCTGCCATTTTGACCCTCGCGCGTCGTTCACTGAACAAGGTTTTTGCCGCGTCAGCTGGCCTCACCCTCCGGTGGTCTGCCGGGGATGGGTGTGCACTAAAGCGGCGTGTGAAGATTACACTGCGGTTCGTGGATTGAACGGTGAATGTACACGTCTGGATCGCGTCTTTGGAATTTCTTTCCACCGCCAGTTTGCTGTTGGTTTTGACCACGTGACGGTCCACACCTTGCCTACACCTCCTTACTCGCCTCATCGCCTCTTCGCCGGGATCCCCTCTGAGTTATAGAGACATTGAGGAGTGTTCTGTTCCGTTCACTGGGAGCGCAGTGAGTTTGAGTGAGGTTACTTGAGAAGATGGTACCATCTTAAGATATTGATTGTATGGTTGATTGCTACCATTGTTGTATTGTTCTCCCTGTGTGCTTTTTAATATATTATTTGTTTGTTGATAACCATTGGTGTGGTTTCATTATTGAGTTTGACACGGAATAACAAAAAAATTTCTGCCGTGGCTCCTCTCGGGGTTCGGAGGTATACCGAGACCAGGAGGTCGGGGAGGAACACGTAACAATACTCAGTTCCAGAAAGAGGACAATAAGCTTGGTACATACATGTCAGGTGGGTCGATGACAACCGTTGCCTACCTGATGGTGCGTAGGCGAGATAGGGAGCACCTCTGGGACACAAAGGTGATCCTGGGGGAGGAGGCTGTTTCACAGCACCACTTGGTTATCTGCGACATAAGGGTGAAAGGTGCAAGGATAGCTCGGTGGGTGAAGTACCAACCGAGAATGAAGGTGTGAAGGTTGAAAGAGGTGACAGTGAGAGAGGCATTAAAAGAGAGGCTGAGTATGGCAGAGGATGATGTGGTTGAGCATGAAAGTGGTTGGATGTCAATGAAAGATAGTCTTTTAGAAGCTGTTGGTGAGGTATGTGGATGGAATAAAGGACCACCGAGGCACTCGGAAACATGGGGGTGGGATGATGAAGTTGGTAAGAGGATTGACGAGAAGAGGAAGAAGTTCAAAGAGTGGCAGAAGGCGAAGGGTACGAGGGCAGAAAAGGCAGAGCATGAAAGTTATAAGGCAGCCAAGAAGGCTGCAAAGAAAGAGGTACCAAAGGTGCAGGAGGCATGTAGGAAAATGTTCAGAGAATGCTTGGATTCAGAAGAGGGTCAGAGAGTGGTATTCAGGAATGCAGAGCAGATAGAGAAAGAGGTGTGATGTGATGGGGGTGAGTTGCTTGAAGGATGAAGTGGGACAAATCGTTGTGGACCCAGATAGAATTAAAGGAAGATGGAAGAGATATATGGAAATGCTGTTGAATGCAGAGAATAAATGGGACGGCAACATCGAGAGTAACTCAGTTTTAGGACAGGCAGAGAAGATAACAGAGAAGGAAGTTGAGGAAGCGATAAAAGCAATGAAGAGTAGAAAAGCGGCAGGGCTGACGGGAGTTGTGGGAGATTTGTTGAAGGCAGCAGGAAGTTGGGGTTTGAAGAGATTGACAGAGATCTGTAATCTGGTGGTGAAAGAAGGCCACATTCCAGTGAATTGGGAACTGAGTACCCTTGTCCCTCTATACAAGGGGAAAGGTGACCCTCTGGTCTGTGGCTCGTATCGAGCGATAAAGTTATTGGAGCATGGAATGAAGGTATTGGAAAGGGTGTTGGAGAAGAGGAAAAGGAAGAAAGTGAATATCGAAATGTAGGTTGGATTTATGCCAGGAAGAGGAACGACAGACGCGCTTTTTATTGTAAGGCAGTTGTAGGAGAAGTACATGGAGAAGAGGAAGAAGTTTCTTGGGTTTGTTGATCTGGAGAAAGCATTCGATAGGGTTCCACGCGAAGTAGTGACATGGGCATTGAGGAATTTAGGAGTAAAGGAATGGTTGATCAGAGTAGTGATGGCAATGTATGAGAGAGCATGCACAGCTGTAAGGACGAAGGACAGGAACAGTGGTGAATTTGACGTGAAGGTGGTGAGTTAGTTTTTGGCTGAAATATTGGAGTAGCCATAAACAATACTGCATTTTAAAGTTAGAACGCTACACCATTCCCATCAAAATTCCAGCGCCATCTTTCAATAAGTTTTGGAGTCACTGTGTGAATGAACTATACTTTCACAAAATCCAGGATGGTCGGTTTTCTCACTAACTAGAGTTTTATTTCCAATTTTTCAAAATTGCATCATGCATTTCCTGAATCTTAAGACCCATAATTATAATTTGGTACAGGATGCTCTTTATTAAAATTCTGGTTTGGGTGATCAGAATTTCTTTTTCTCAATGCTGCAACACATTTTTGTTATGCTGATGATGTCTGAAAGCAGAAACACATGTCTAAGACTAAAGCTTGAAATTATTTATTGAACCCTGTACCCGAGGAAATGTTATAAATTATTTGGAGTGTTTTAAAGAGTGTAAATTCAGTTTTTTTGAAGTTATTTCCTGCATGATTATCTTTCCATTGATTGGTCAATCTAATCTGACGTCACTGTGAGGTGATGCATTATAGGTTATGCATATATAGCATTTGCTTTATATGATCTGGTCCCAGGATCTGCAAAGACACCGGACCATGGGCGGGCTCCGCAGATGTGTTCCCACTTTCTCCCGGGTTCGTGAAGAGATCCTAGGTCCCTGGGAGGGTTGCGCGAGCATGATCCGACCTGCCACTGTGGTTTTCAAAGAGGACCCAGGGTACAGGGTGGGCTCTTCCAGGAATCTTGTGGGATCTGTAGCTTGAAGACGACATATGTGCTTTTAAAGCTTATACATCTCTGGCTAATTGTAGCTTGAATGAGCACACATGTTGGATTTAGGGTAGCTTTGTCTTTCGGGTTTGTTCTATAATAATACATTTTGGCATTATCAGTATAAGGCTTGAAAATGCTACTTTACAAAAACTCTCAAAAGAAACAAGTCAAAGGCTCTAACACAAGCTTGTTCATTTACCCATTTCCCCTATTGCTTCCCGCTAGCCCGCAGAGCAGAGGTATAAGTCTTGAGCCAGTTTGCACTCACCACAGGCCTAATACTATCATTTATATGCATTAGCACAATTCATTTTTGCTTCCGTGACAAATAGCATCTGCAATCATGTCGACAGCTTGCATTTTTGTTCCAGTCTGGGGGCAAAGACGCTCTGTCTTCAATTGAGCTTTCGTCTACTTCGCTTCAACAGATAAGACTTGCCACAGCCATTTAACAAAACTTTTAAATGCTTCACTGACTTGTTGCAAACAAAATGGCAAGGAGTTTTGAAAAGAAATCCTTAATCTCATGTTTTGCAGAGTGAATATAAAAACATCATATTGTTCATGTTGAACATGATTTTAATGTAGCGTTCACAGTGCGAAGAGCAACATCTTTACCCAATCACTGAGCCATGTCCTATTGGGCTATCTACATACTACTAATACATAATTATGGGATTTTTGACACTCTTCCCTTTGCCACCACCAGCCCTCACTTCCTCCACTTAAATGTACCTTTCCTCTCCACTTCCTCTTGACTTCCTAAAACCGTCCTTCCACTTTTTCTACCCTTGGCTGCTCTCCTTCCCTCCCTTATGTCAATTTATTTTTCTAAATTTACCTTCCACTCTGACTATCTCCCTTTCCTTCCATAACAATGTGGATGATTTCACAAGGCCTGTTGCTTGTCAGTTAGTGGCCCAATCAATTACCTTTTTATTTTTCCTTTTTATTGCTTTCTAATGGTGTTTTGTTCTTTTCTGCAAAGCCACACATTTTTGGTGCTTTTGTATGTAATGTATGGCAATGAAATTCCAGGAACACTTAACAAGCTCAATGCAATTTATGATGCGCATTATGAACACATCTCACATGCAAACATGTCAAGACCAAGGCCTAATGCTGTCGCTCGGAATTACACACAACAATGCTTTCCTTTGCACAACAGTGCTCCTTCTTGCAAAACCTTATTGTTGTGTTGCTTTTTACCATTTAGCTTCAGGTTATTGTTCGCGATCTCCTCTAAATTCGGATATTTCAACCTGTAACTTTAAAGACATGCCAAAGCCGAAGCTGTAAGACGATCTTTCTGCACAGGATAAAGTGTCTGCAAAAACGTAAATGAGGCCTGAGGAGCAACAAACACATCTGGGAAAAATACAGGTCAAACATCGTTGTGAGTTATGATTGCTTCCAGTAGAAAAAAGATATAATAAGCATGCAGAGTCTCATGGGTTTGGCATGAGCGACAACATGAGATGGTGCTGGACTCGAGAACATCACTCGGCAGAACGCATACCTCCACCTGGCTGAACAGTTTACATTTGGTATCTCATTAATAGGCAACATCTGGATCTGGACATGAGCGAAAATCTAATCGGCTTGTTTGTCTCACCCATCCAACTCATCCACCAAGTTTTGTCACAACTCAACCACAACTTTTTGAGATATGATGCTATAAATGTTTTTTGGCCCCACTTCTCAATGGTGACGAATTACATAGAAAATGTAAAGAATTCTCCTATCCGGATTGGGATCTTCACCGAAATCAAATCAATTCGTCCTTGTCGCACATCCAACCTGTCCGCCTAGTTTCATCCGCATCCGTGCATAATCTTTTGGGATATCTATATCTTCTTCATAGACAGACAGACAAATCAAGGGTGCAAATATAACGTCTGTTCACCTTCTGTAGCCTACTATACCTACTCAGGAAGTTTATAAAAGGGGAACAGAAGTGAAGATTAGCAGTACGTTTAGATATGGGGAGTGATGTGAGGAATGCGTTTTGTGTAGGAGAGAGGGAGTGGGGAGGGGGGGGGGGTGCAGGAGGCTTTTTTTTTTTTTTTTTTTTTTTGTGTACTGAATCGAGGCTCGTGAAAGAGCTAACATTTATTTCACAAACAAATCAACCAGACAAACAAAATATACAAAAAGAGGGAGCGGAAGACAAGATGGGGAGAGAAGGGGAAGCACACAACCACAACATTTGAGAGCAGGGAGAAGTGTGGGAGGGAGGGGGCTTGGGGGCAGGAGGCGTGGGAAGGGGGGGGGGAGGGTGGGGGAAGTATAAAACTCAAGGGGACCGAAATTAGCGGGGGTAGAAAAGATCAAGGTTTTGGATGGGGGAGGATAAGAGATGGTGGTGAACAGCTGTTTTAAAGACCTGGAGGGTGGAGTGGGATTGAAGAGAGTGAGGGAGTTTGTTCTAGAGGCGGGAGAAAAGAGGAATGAAGGAGTGAAGGTGAGCAGAAAGTCTTGATTTTGGCAGTTTAACCATAAGAGGGTTGCAGGCAGATCTTGTGCGACCTGTAGGAATATTTGGGGGACAGAGCCCAGAGAGGGCTGGGGGGGCAAGGCCAGAGAGGAGTCGGTAGAAGACGGAAAGACCACCAACCTGCCTGCGGTGAGTGAGTGAAAGGCCCTTGGAGTTAGCTTCATCGCGGGAGATTCCAATGATTCTGAACGCTTTGGTTTCAACAGCGTGAAGACGGGCTAGGTGTGAGGCAGGAGCACCAGACCAGAGGGGAGAGCAGTATTCCATAGAGCTGCGGATGAAAGCCTTGTATGTGGTGAGGAGCTCAGGTGTGCCAAGGAAGGACTTCGCACGACGGAGGATGCCCAGTCGGCGACTGGCTTTGGAGGCCAGATTTGAAATGTGGTTTTCCCAGGAAAGATCATGGCAAATAGTGAGACCCAAAAGCTTGAGTGACAGAACTTCTTGGAGAGGATTATTCAGAAAGTGGATGGGAGGGTTTTCCAGTCGGTCTTTTCGGAGAGACATCGTAAGAGTGTGAGATTTATCAGGATTGAAAGACATGTTCCATTTGTTTGCCCAGTCTGTGAACAGGTCTGCAGAGAGTGAGGAGGCTGCAGACTGCCGATCTGAGGGATGAGGAATGGAGCAACAGAGAGTAGAGTCGTCAGCAAAGACATAGAGAGGATTTTCAAGAGAGTCAGAGAGATCATTGATGAAGACCAGAAAAAGCACAGGGCCCAGAACACTACTTTGGGGAACTCCAGCCTGAACAGGAAGAGGGGATGAGAGAAACCCATTCAGGGCCACACGTTGACTAAGACCAGAGAGGAAGTCCGCCAGCCATGCGTGGAGATTTCCATGGATACCAAAGGAGGAGAGTTTGGTGAGCAGAGCAGGGTGCCAGACCGTATCGAAGGCACGTGAAATGTCAAGGGAGACGGCTCTAATTTCATGTTTGGCGTTGAGGACCTCCATCCATTGTTGAGAAAGCAGAAGCAGCATGTCCAGAGTATAGTGGCCAGGTCTGAAACCAAATTGATGATCAGAGATCAAGCCATTGGAGAAGAGGAAAGATTTCATATCTGAAGCAATGATGGATTCCATGACTTTGCTGATAATTGGGAGAAGGCTGATTGGTCTGTAGTTGCTGGGATCTGTTTTTGCACCTTTTTTGTGCAAAGCGGTGATGTTGGCTGATTTCCAAGCAGATGGCAGATGACCTTGAGCAAAGGAGAGGGTGAAGAGAACAGAAAGAGGGAGTGAAAGAGCGGAAGCACATGATTTTAGGACCCGTGGGCTGATGCCGTCAGGACCAGTTGCAGAATCAGAGTCGAGGGTTGACAGAAACTTTTCCACCTTGTCAGGAGGAAAGGACACAGAGTCCAGGAGCAGCTGGGTACGACTGGGTACGGTGGGTACAGAGAGGGATGGGTTTGGGACACAAGATTTAAAGGCAAACACAGAGTTGAGGCATTCAGCTTTTTCACGTGCGGAGTCAGCCGTTAAGCCGTTTGAGGTGAGGGAGGGGATGGAGGGGGTACAAACACCAGAAACAGATTTGAACAGATGCCACCAGGATTTGGAAGAGGGAGACAGATAAGAGAGTTCGGTCTTGAGAATGGTGAGATATTGTTTCCTGGCTCTCCTGAGGGTGGACACACACTTGTTTCGGGCTTTGTGAAAGGAAATGAGATTTCCTTCCGTTGGATTTGCTTTCCAGGAGACGAAAGCAAGTTGTTTCAGGGCAACAGCCTCACCACAAGATTCCGTGTACCATGGACGGGAGGAAGGGTATGACAACTGAAGACGAGATGGGATAAATCTGTGCATGAGAGAGAGCAATTTACTTTGAAAGAATTCCCAGGATGAGTTGATGTCAGAGGCGGTAGAGATGGGAGACCAGTCCAGATGATTGATGGCTGCTTGAAGACCGTGCCAGTTGGCCTGAGTGAAATGCCAGACTCGTCGACGCTGAGGAGACTCTCTGAGAATGGTCAGAGAGATGTCCACTTTGACAAGCACATGATCAGATGAGCCGATTGGAGCAGAAGAAGAGCAGCAGACATTTCCAGGGAAGTTTGTTATAACCAAATCCAGAAGAGAAGATGCTCCGTTGACTGAGATCCGGGTCGGGAAATTGACAGATTGTGTCAGTCCCAGTGAGTCGCAGAAGTCCTTTGCTGAAGAGCCATGGCTGGTGAGAGAGGTACCCACACCCAGCCAACTGGCGTGGTGACAATTGAAATCACCACATATGAGGAAGAGAGAGTTGGGATGGGTAGATAGAAGTTGGTCCATATTATCAGACAGCGAGATGTAGATGGAGTCATCGCTGTTTGGTGGACGGTACAACACACATATTAACAAAAGGTGGGAGCAAAGGGGAAGCCGTAGCCAAAGGTATTCCTGGGGGTGAGGTGGAGAGAGGGCAGTGGAGGGCGAGTGAGGAAGAGTTTTTTATAAAGATAGCAACCCCACCTCCAGGACGAGGCTCAGGTCTATCATACTGGAAGAGGGAGTAACCTGGGAGAGATACCAAGGCATCAGAGACATCATGAAGGAGGAAAGTTTCTGTTAAGCAGATCACATCTGGTTTGTCAGAAGCAACCTGTATGGAGAGATCAGTCAAGTTTGAGCGAAGGCCCCGGATGTTTGAGGTCCATACCGTTAAAGAAGAGGAAGGGGGAGCATCCGGTCTAGAACAGGGGGGGGAGGGGTAGGGTAAGAGGAGGAAGAGGTAGGGAGAGCTGTTGAAGGTGTGTCAGAGATTTCAGAGATTTCAGAATAGCTTGGAGAAAGGGAAGAATGGGGCGGACAAAAGGTTTGATGGAGATTGGGTGAGGCACAGTGAGGTGTTATTTGAGGAGGAGGAAGAGCGAGGCAGAAGGTTGGGGGAGATGAAGGTGAAAGTTGGAAGGGGGAAGAAGCAGGGAGGATGCTTTGAGGAGGAGGGGTGAGAGGGGAGTCTAGGAGGGGAGGAGCTAGGGAGAGTCTCGGAGGGGAGGGGTGTGGGGTGAGTTTAGGAGGGAGGGGAGGGAAGGGGCAAGGGGGGAGATTTGAAAGGGATGGGTGATGGGGAGGATTTGGAGGGGAGGGGTGAGATTGGATTTTGAAAAGTGTACGATTCATGGGAAATGAACATTTTTTGAAAAATGAGTTTGAGACCTTCGAGTCAAAAATACGTTTGAGGACACTGGAGGAGGGATGGAGTTCTGGATAGTTTAGGGAATGTAGAAAGGAGGAACTGTAAGAGATGGTATTATATATATTTTTTGGAATGAATAGATTTGGTGAGCAAGACGAAAGCAACCTTTTGTAGGAAAAGAAGAAAACTGTGTTATAATATATGAGAGAAAATAGTTGTTCACAGGAGAGATTATACATTTCTAACCACGTGATCGCGTGATCGCGAACGAAGAACGAACGAACAAAAAAGAACAACAAATAAACGAATAACACCTGGGAAGGAAATGATTTTTTTGGGTTTTTTTTTTTTTGAGTAGAGATATTAAACAAGGAGGTATGGGGTGAACGACTGGGACGAACCAGAGAACGAAAATAAAAGCAGCGCATTCGACGAATTGCTGAGAGAAAAACAAAACCACAAGATCGGAGACGGTACGGTAGCCAAGCCTACGAGTACTAGGCCGCAGAATACTCGATACCATTAACCGACGATTGTGTATACATGTACGAAAAATTAGCACCGAAAATTTTCCAAAAGATACGCTATAGGTACATACACCGAAAGATAGATACAGTCTCGACAAAAACACAATTGAGAAGCATCACTTAGCTTCGAAAGCGTGAGCGCATGGAACAGCTTCGAAAAGACGTGACCTCGCCGTCAAGGTTGATAGAAACCGTCACGGTTGAAATTTGGAGGAAAGGTTGATAGAAACCAATCAGGAAGCACGAGAATCAAAAAACAATGGACTAACCATTTGTTGTGTCTTGTCTTAGCTCCCACCCAACCCCACTCTCTCCCCTCCCCTCCCGTGCATATAATTTTAATGTGGGGGTGATGTGGAAATTTTGGGGCTATCTATTTTGGGTTCTTTCTTGCAATGGATGCGGGGACAGGGTTTATGCTATAGACTTGACCAAAATGTTAACTTGCAAAGCACCACACTCTGTTTCTGTGACGTCACTGAGAAAGTTTGATGTTCATCCCTGTGTTTGGCCTTATTGTTTTACCTTCATTATTAACAAAATATTAGTTGTGTTTTTCTTCTATTATTAACATAACTATTGTTTAACCAGATGTTGTTGATGTGATTCATTCATTCATTCTCTTCATGGTTATGAAGTCATAAACCCTGTAAAAACTATCCCAGATGACGCTATCTCCGAGGGCCTTTCACTTAATCACCGCAGGCAGGTTGGTGGTCTTTCCGTCTTCTACCGACTCCTCTCCGGCCTTGCTCCCCCAGCTCTCTCTGGGCTCTGTCCCCCAAATATTCCTGCAGGTCGCACAAGATCTGCCTGCAACCCTCTTATGGTGAAACTGCCAAAATCAAGACTCTCTGCTCACCTTCACTCCTTCATTCCCCTTTTCTCCCGCCTCTGGAACAAACTCCCTCACTCTCTTCAATCCCACTCCTCCCTCCAGGTCTTTAAAACGGCTGTTCACCACCATCTCTTATCTTCCCCAATCCAAAACCTTGATCTTTTCTACCCCCGCTAATTTCACCCCAAATCCACTTTTTTGAGGTGACTTTTGTCTTCTTTCCTGGAAGTCCTTGGTGTCCTTGCGTTTTATACCTATCCTGCCTCCCCCCAGGCCCTCTGCCTCCCACACATCTCCCGATGTCCCTGCCCTCAAATGTTGTGTTTGTGTGTTTCCTCCCCTTCTCTCCCCATCTTGTCGACCGCTCCTCTTTTTATATACTTTGTTTACTTGTTTGTTTGATTTGTTTGTTTGATAAATGTTAGCTCTTTCACGAGCCTCGACTGTATATACAAAAAAAAAAAAAAAATTCCTGGGAGTGTAAATCGTTGGCTAATCCATAGTTTGATCTTTCCTTTCATATTAATGATGCCATTTTTATACATACTACCAATATTATTATTTTCTACCAATACAGCTTTCATTGTCAATACCCCAATATTGTTTTACTTCTCTTCATTCACCTGCACTGTATTATTGTTTTTATGCACATTGTTGGAGCTATGCGATGGTCAGCTGTTAATTTGCTTCGCAATGCAATGTCTGCCTCCAAAACCAAATTCATACGCTTTAAAGCAATGTCAAACTGCCATCGGATGCTGTTCTGGCAGAGAAAGGTTAAGCTGGTTGCATTATTTGGGTCATAATTGCATGTTCATACTGACGGGTGCTTAGACAACAGCCTGGTCCTGTAATCCCATGGTTTTCTTGGCTGCAATCATTCCAAACATGCTGCATCTCAGTGCCAACTGTTTTAAGCTATTGGGTGTACTTCTGGGGAGTCGAGGATTACCTTCCCATCTTGGTTGAGTCTTCTGTGTGATTAATCTTTCCACATGGATGGTTATTCCACTCTGATGTACCAGTGGCTTAAAGTGGTTGATAATTTAATTTCCCTTAAATGGTATTTTGATACAGTATGTACGATCGTAAAGGAGCTGAGCAGGATTTTATAGCTACTTTCTTAGGAAAACCAGACTCGGTTCCAATTGTCGTTGGTGCGTCTGCTCCGAGTCTGAGAGTTCGGCAGTTCGATTCTTACCCTGGCCGAGTCATGCCAGACGTTGAAAATGGCGCGTGCTGGTTCTTCGCTTGATATGCAGCATTTAGAGAATAGAACACGGACAAACCCTGGGTGATTGCCTCACGTAGGGAATGGGGCGGAGCATCGCTGGCACCCAGAGAGCACCACAAACACACCCACCAACATATCCCACCCTCCCTCCGCAATATCCTACCCTACCTCCCCAATATCCCACCCACCCTCCCCCAAGTCAGCCTCCCTCCCCAATATCTCACCCTCCCTCCCCAAAGTCACCCCCCACCCCAATATCCCAGCCTCCCTCCCCAAAGTCACCCTCCCTCCCCAATATCCCAGCCTCCCTCCCCAAAGTCACCCTCCCACCCCAATATCCCAGCCTCCCTCCCCAAAGTCTCCCTCCCTCCCCAAAGTCACCCTCCCTCCCCAATATCCCAGCCTCCCTCCCCAAAGTCACCCTCCCACCCCAAAGTCACCCTCCCACCCCAAAGTCACCCTCCCACCCCAATATCCCACCCTCCCTCCCCAAAGTCACCCTCCCACACCAATATCCCAGCCTCCCTACCCAATATCTCACCCTCCCTCCCCAAAGTCACCCTCCCTCCCCAATATCCCAGACTCCCTCCCCAAAGTCACCCTCCCACCCCAATATCCCAGCCTCCCTACCCAATATCTCACCCTCCCTCCCCAAAGTCACCCTCCCTCCCCAATATCCCAGCCTCCCTCCCCAAAGTCACCCTCCCACCCCAAAGTCACCCTCCCACCCCAAAGTCACCCTCCCACCCCAATATCCCACCCTTCCTCCCCAAAGTCACACTCCCATCCCAATATCCCACCCTCCCTCCCAAAAGTCACCCCCCTCCCACCCCAATATCCCACCCTCCCACCCCAATATCCCACCCTCCCTCCCCAAAGTCACCCTTCCTCCCCAAAGTCACCCTCTGCTTATCTGAATTAAGCTGAGTCCAGCAATGCCCAATGTCTCTGTCTGCATGTGTGTGATTTATGTGACATTGTCCAAATTGTCTGCCGATGGAATCCAAGGCCAACTTCCCTCTTGGATTACTGACTTCATTCACTCTCGTAGCCAACATGTGGCTCTCAACGTAACCTTTTCTTCTCCTCTCCCTGTCAAGGCTGGAGTATCCCAAGGCAGTATTCTAGGCCCCATCCTATTCCTAATCTTCATCAATGATCTCACTGCCTCTCTGGAAAATCCTCCTTTATCTCTTTGCTGGTGACTCCACTCTGTGCCGTGACATGCCTCATCCTTATAACAGACAGGCCTCTTCCCTCTCCTCAGACATTGACAAAATCACAAATTGGTCAAACACCTGGAACATGTTTTTCAATCCTGATAAATCCCACACACACGCACTCTCTCTCCAAAAGGACCTTTCTGCACACCTTCCCATCTACTTTCTCAACAACCATCTCGAAGAGGTTCACTCATTCAAACTCTCTGGTCTCACTTAGCCATGATCTCTCTTGGGCAAGCCACATTTCAAAGTTGGCCTTCAAAGTCAGACGTCCACTGGGCATCCTCCATCATGCAAAGTCCTTCCTTGGCACACCTGAGCTTCTATCCACCCACAAGGCTTTCATCTGCAGCTTGATGGAGTCCTGCTCTCCCCTTTGGACTGGCTCCCCTGCCTCACATCTTGCTCAGCTTGATGCCATGGAGCAAAGGTGGGCGGTCCGCTTCGAAAGTCCGCTTATCCGCTTATCCGCTGCAGCGGACTAACGTTTTCGAAGCGGATAAGCGAATCGGAACAACCCCCGGAAACCGAAGCGGATAAGCGTAAGCGGACTACCGAAAAATTAAAGCGCATCGCGATTCGCCAAATCAGCTGTTAGCCTGAGCCGTTACTCTAGAATTGTGAATATTTATTTAAGTGAATAATAAGTGAAACCCTAACAACTCGGCTCTTGCGACATAACGCATTATATCATAACGTTATGTTCACGTCATGGTTTACGACATGGTTGTAACATAACGCATTACATCATGACGTTATGTTCACGTCATGGTTTACGGCATGTTCACGACACCATGACGAATAAACGGCAGTCCGTTGGCCCGCCATCTTGTTGACTTGTGTGTGTCTGAACAACCAAACGTGACAGGCGTGTTCGTTTGGTGCTGTGGACCCGGATACGTCGGCTATAGTGAACCAGTTCTGTTCTCCTTTGCCGGTGTTTTCGTTTCCTGTGTTTTGCTGTGTTTGCATTTCTTATTATTTACTTATTGCTTTGATTATTGCTTGTTTGTCCTGCATTTTCGTTCGTCTTTTCCCTCCCTGCTTTCCCCCATCTTCCTCCTGTTTGGGGGGCGTTGCCCACCAGACAGGGGGGAGTCTTGTGCTCCCCTTCGTCTCCCGTCCCTCCCTCCCCCCCCCCCCCCCCACCCACCCCGAGTGTTGTCCTCCGCCCCTCCTAGAACCCCGGCATGGCGAGCAGGCGCCATAATTGTGTCCGGTTTCGGTTGATTGATGTGTCTTGCAGTGTGCCGGCCGGAGATAAATTTGGGAAAGATGTATTGTTGGGTGTGCTGGGGTTCAAGGCTGTTGACTTTTTCTGCCTGATCTCCCTCGCCCGTGGCTTCGACGTGTCCTTCCAAACAGGGCAGGGACTTGCCGAGTTCTGGCGCCGGTGGGCTACCGCTCGGTCTGCTGGGAAACTGGCAGACTGGGCGGTCGAGGCTCTCTCAGAAACACAGGAGAGAGTCGTGACCGTCCACCTGTACAATGAAGGCGTGAGTGACTATGATGTCAAGGTTTGGCTCAGTCGATACGCGGACATCCGAGGCCCAGTACGGCTCGTCCGGAACAGCCTCGGTATTTGGACCGGTTCTCGGCAGTTCCGGGTAAAGCTGCGGTCGAGGCAGGACGGCACGGCCACCCATATCCCTAATGGAATAATGGTTGGGATGGACCGAGGCCAAGTCTTTTACGCGGGACAGCCGAAATTGTGCCGCCGATGCGGTCAACTTGGCCACTTGATTACTGGGTGTACAGCGAGTATCTGCACCCAGTGTGGCGAGTTGGGACATTTGAGGGAGCGCTGCACCCAAGCGGTGCGGTGCAACCTCTGTGGTGCGCCGGGGCACACTTTCCGCTCCTGCCCGCAGAGTTACGCGAGCAAGATGCGTGCTGCTGCGGGCGGGAGTGGGGGTGTTGCCCAAGGGACAGGGGACGGTGTGCCCCCAGGGACAGGAAAAGGGGACGGTGTGCCTCCAGGGACAGGAAAAGGGGACGGTGTGCCTCCAGGGACTAGGGGGGGTGTTGCCCAAGGGGTGGGGGAGGGGGTGGCTCAAGGGGTGGGGGAGGGGGTTGCCCAAGGGGTGGGGGAGGGGTTTGCCCCAGGGGCTGGGGAGGGGGTTGCCCAAGGGGTGGGGGAGGGGGTTGCTCAAGGGGTGGGGGAGGGGTTTGCCCCAGGGGCTGGGGAGGGGGTTGGCCAAGGGGCTGGGGAGGGGGTTGCCCAAGAGGCTGGGGAGGGGGTTGCCCAAGGGGCTGGGGAGGGGGTTGCCCAAGGGGCTGGGGAGGGGGTTGCCCAAGGGGCTGGGGAGGGGGTTGCCCAAGGGGCTGGGGAGGGGTTTGCCCAAGGGGTGGGGGAGGGGTTTGCCCAAGGGGTGGGGGAGGGGGTTGCCCAAGGGGTGGGAGAGGGGGTTGCCCAAGGGGTGGGGAAGGGGGTTGCCCAAGGGGTGGGGAAGGGGGTTGCCCAAGGGGTGGGGGAGGGGTTTGCCCAAGGGACAGGGGAGGGTATTGCATCTGGGGTCGGGGGGGGGGGGACTAATGTGTTTGTGTGTGTGTCAGCCCCCCGCCCCGTAGAAAGTAAAGGGAGGGAGGTGGAGGGAAAGGAGAACATGGAAGAGGGAGGGTTAGACCAGGACCTGGATGTGGCTTCGCCGGGTGTCGGGCCCACTGCGGTGGGAGGGGAGGATGCACGAGGAATGGTGGCTCCGGTGGCGGGGTCAGAAGAAACATCCTCGGTGCCAGAAGAAACATCCTCGGTGCCAGAAACCCCGCTGCCGGAGGCTGGAAGTGATGGCTCCTCCTCCGGCTATGAGCAAAGTGACCCGGGACAATGGACCGAGAAGAAGCGTCGGAGGAGGGGCCAGGACAAAGGAAAAGCTCCTCTGGGCAAAGCCCCACAGGGAAAGAACACAAAAACATCAAAGAAGAAAACCCCTGTGGGGCGCAGAGCCCCCCGTGCATCAAGCGACCCATCCAGGCCTGGGGGATCGCCTGCTCGGGGTAGGGGTGGGGCGCAGTCGGGGTTGGCCGCAGCAGGTCTCCGGGGGAGGCCCCAAATGCCGTCTTCCCCTGAACGCTCACGTTCCCGTTCCCCCGTGAGTCGTTCCCCACCCGTTGACCTCACCCCTCCTCCGGGGGCAGCTGTGGCCATGGGCCTCAAGGAGGGTTTGCTCGAGGAGGACTGGTGGCTTTCTTCCCCGGGTGGCGGGCGAGGGGGGGTAATTTATTTGACCCCCGAGCAGGAGGACCTCTCCCTGCTACCCGGGGAGAATGTCTGCATAGATGGGGACTGGCTCCCGGGCACCCTCGTGGCTCCCGGCTGCGGGAAGAACCGCAGGGGGAGGAAGAATGGTAGCTCGTCGCGTCTTGGCAAGGAGGGAGGAGCTTCATAAGTCCTATGACTCCCCTTTCGTGGTTTGCACTAGTGTTGGTGATTAATACACTAACACCTATGAGCTTTAAACTAACGAGTTTAAATGTACGGGGAGTCCGTACCACGGTCCGGAGGATCGCTATTTTTGAAGAACTGCGCAATTTTGAATGGGATGTCTGCCTGTTGCAGGAATGCCATATTCCGCACGGTGAGTATGGATACCTCCGTGCAAATTGGCGGTACGGAGAGTCGTATTGGTCCGGCAGCTACACTAACAGGGCGGCAGGATTAGGGTTCCTTATTAAGAGCCCGAATGTCGAGGTCCTTAGTTTAGAAGAAATTATCCCGGGGCGATTGGCCGTGCTCAGGGTGGTGGTTTCCTCGACCCCACTGACCTTGGTCAACGTGTACGCTCCAACGACGGTGGGAGAAAGAGTGGAGCTCCTGCGCCAGTTGGGGCCCCTCCTCTCCACCTCAGGCCCCGTGATCGTCGGGGGAGATTTTAATATAAGTTTGGACAGGTTGCCCCTGGAGTCATCGGCGCGGGCCCTTAAAGGGCTTGTTCAGGATTTTAGGTTGAGGGACACGGGTGCGGAAAGGAATGAGGTCACCCGGACCGATGCGGCTGGTACCAGTCGGGCTAGGATTGATTACATTCTTTTGACACCAAATTTTGGCGACCCGGACCTGGTACTTCACGCGGTGGCATTTTCAGATCACTGTCGTTTGTCTCTGGGTATTGAATTAAATGGGGTGCGTCCCCGGGGTTTTGGACTCTGGAAGCTTAACTGTCACCTTTTGCAGGACGACAGTTTAGTGCGTGCCTACGTTCGGAAGTATAGGGAGTGGGAAACGGTCAGGTGCCTCTTCCCTACCTCGGCAGCCTGGTGGGAGGAGGTGAAACGTAGGACCATAGGGTTTTTCCGAACGGCCGGGCGAATGAGGGCCGCGGGGAAACGAGAGCGTTTGAAGCGCATGCAGGCGTACCTCCAGCGCCTGCATAAGAAACTTTGCGAAGGGAGGGACGTGTCAGAGAAAATCCGCCGGGTGAAGGGGAGGATTTTTAGCCTCCTCGAAGCCAGGGCGAGGGCCGTCATCTTCCGGAGCAAGGTGCAGGCATTGGAGTGGAACGAAAGGTGTACCAGATTCTTCTTTCAACGATGTGCCAGGCGGAGGGGCGGTTTGGCCCAGGTTAATGTGGGGGGAGGCCGTGTTTCGGATCCGGACCAAATTACCGAAGCAGTGGAGGACTATTACTCCAGGCTTTTTGAAAAACGACCGGTTTTCCCGAACAGCGGGAGCGATTGGAGGAGCCGGTGAGCCTGGAGGAATTGACCTCCGCTGTTAGGGATTTGGCCGCGAATAAAACCCCGGGTGACGACGGCCTGCCCGTGGAGTTTTATCGCCGCCTTTGGCACGTCCTTGGCGAGGACTATCTGCAGGTAGTGAGGGAGCTAGCCACCTCTGCGAGGCTTCCAGATTCGATGCGCCGGGGCGTCGTACACCTCGTGCACAAGAAGGGTGATCGGGAGGATCTGTCCAACTGGCGCCCGATCACTTTGTTGAATGTCGACTACAAGATACTAACAAAGGTGCTGTCTAAGAGGGTGCACGGTGTCATGGTGGACCTCGTGCACCCGGACCAGACTTGTGCTGTTCCGGGACGCAGAGTGTCCGACAGCCTGGGCCTGGTTCGAGAGGCGATCCAGCTAGCGGAGGAGAGAGGCCTCCCACTGAGCATAGTCAGTTTGGACCAGGAGAAGGCTTTCGACAGAGTGTCACATGAATACATGATGGCCGTTTTGGACCGTTTTGGCTTTGGGCCAAATTTGATGCATTGGGTGGACCTGATGTATAGGGACGTTGAAGCCCGTGTTTTGGTCAACGGACACCTCTCGGGAGCCTTCCCAGTCGCTTCTGGGGTCAGGCAGGGCTGCCCAATGTCACCAGTCCTTTTTGTCCTTTGTATTGAACCGTTTGCTTGTGCACTGCGAGCGGACCCATCCTCCCCTGGGTTGTGGATTCCCGGAACCCATGGGGAGCGCCTAAAGGTGAGTCTGTACATGGACGACGTGTCGGTGTTCGTCACCGATGCAGTCGCCATGTGCAGACTGGTGGGTCTCTGCGAGCGTTTTGGGTTGGCCTCCTCTTCTAAAATCAATCCCCAGAAGAGTGAGGTCATGCACTTTGGTCGGCACAGGACGGGCTCCGGCCCCCCTTGCCCGTACACGGAGCGGAGAGATCGATTAAAGATCCTCGGGGTCTGCTTTGACCCAGGCGGCGTGGCCGCTGAGAACTGGCGAAAGGTCATTGGGGAATTGGCATTGGAGGTCGCTTCTTGGCGGTCTCGTCGCCTAACCATGGAGGGGCGAAATTTAGTTATCAAGAATGGTTTGATCGGTAAGTTGTTGTATTTGGCGAGAATCTCCCCACCTCCTCCTGCGGTGGGACGGGCTCTAGAGGGAATAATTTTCACTTTCTTCTGGGGTACCCGAGCAGAGCGCAGGAGTAGGAGGGTAGTGAAGATGAGCCCGTCCTTGGGTGGGAAGGGTGTCCCCTGCCCGGTGTTTGTATGTATGTCTGCGTTTGCGTGTACTCTCATGGAGTTATTTGTGTCTGAGGACCCGGGTCGCCGGCTGGCGCGGGACTTTCTGTTTTTCTTTCTGGGGCCGTCCATCGCGCGGTTGGAAGGGCGGTCCCTCCCGCTGTCTCGGCCTTTTTCCGGGTCGTGTCCGGGGCATTTCCGGATGTTTGAGGGGTTCGCCCGGGAGCAGGGCCTGTTGACCTGTCGGCCCATCGGTTGGCAGTTGTCGCGGGTCCTGGATCACTTGCGCCCAAGGGAGGTGCTGCGGGAGGTGCGTATCCTTCGCGGAAGGCCTCTCGCAGAACGTACGGCGAGAAAGGTTTGGGAGAACGTTTCGGCTCGCTGTCTCGCCAACGACCAGAAGGACGTCGCGTGGCAAGCCGCCCATGAGTGTCTTCCGGTCCGGGTGTTTCAGTTCCAGAGGGGCCTGAACGTGTCGGTCCAGTGTCCCCGACCCCGATGCACAGGGGACGAAACCGTCAGGCATGTCCTTTGGGACTGCCCTGTCGCCGAGGGGGTCTGGTCGCTTGCGGCTGGCCTCCTCGAATGCTATGTGCCTTGGCTGGTGATGGTCAGACGGGACGTCTTTGCGTTTAGCGGGCTCCTACCACAACCAGTGCCTGTCCGCAAATGGAGGCAGGCCTGGAGAACGGTCTGTATAATCAAGACCGTCTTGTGGCGAGCGAGAACCAGAGGTTTCTATACCAGGGTATGGTTGGATCCTGGGCAGATATGGGGCATGGCCCAATCCTGCCTCCAAAGGTACAGGCTTGGCGACAGCCTGCGGGCGACGGGGCGGGGTGCTGGCCGCAACGATGCGTCAGGTGTGTCGTAAAGCCCTCCCTGGAGCGGAGAATACGGCCGGGCTTTTCCGTGGTGAAGGGGGGGGTCCCGCGGGAGGTTACTTCCAAATGTGCGGGCGACAGTCATGTGCAGCCGTAGTCCCTGACCGAGCTTGCCGCCCGGGCTTGGAAAGGTTGGGGGTGCTCCGGCAGGTGTGCTTGCGGGCCCTGTCGGGCGGTGATTCTCATTGGGACACTCACGCCTCGTGGGCAGCTCAGGGAGCCGGGGCCTTCCTTGTGGGGCATCTTCCGGGTGGGCCCTCCCGGGCGCGGCCTGGGGAGGGTGGGGGCAGTTGGGTTTCCTTTTGTTTTATCTTGATTTTGCCTTGGTTTGATTTTTATTTTCTTTCATTATTATTTCCAGCGGTGGGTCGAGCCCTCAACGTGTTTGTGGCTGCATGTTCCCGGCTGCGGTTAGCAGCCGGTTGTTGATTTTGGTATGCAAAGGAAAAAAGGCCCCTTGACCCTTATTGTTTTAAGGTGTCCCTTCTTTGGTTGTTTTCGGGGGGGGTGGGAGGGGGGATAGGGTCTTCTTTCCTTTCTCCCCCCCCTTTGGTTAGTTAGAGTTAGGTGTCTGCTGCCTGGGGTGGGAGAGGGGTTTTTGGGGGTTTGGGATAGGGATGACGGACTTTGGTTTTTATGGTTTATTGAATTTGATTTGATTTTCATTTTGGTTTTTGAACCTTGCTTTCTTGCGTTTGCTTGATCTTTTGGTTTGCTTTCTCTCTTTATTTATTGTTTGATATCTGGTTTCCTGGCTTTTGATTTCTTGGTTTTTGATTTTTCTGGGTTCTTGTGTGGTGGTGATGGTGATGGGTTTATTAATGGTTTGATTTTTCTGGGTTCTTGTGTGGTGGTGATGGTTATGGATTTATTGATTGTATTTTGAGCGTGTTTTTTTTAACCTTTTTTTATAATAAAAAAGGCCTCGGCCATAAAACTCCACTGGGCATCCTCCATCATGCAAAGTCCTTCCTTGGCACACCTGAGCTTCTATCCACCCACAAGGCTTTCATCTGCAGCTTGATGGAGTCCTGCTCTCCCCTTTGGACTGGCTCCCCTGCCTCACATCTTGCTCAGCTTGATGCCATGGAGCAAAGGTGGGCGGTCCGCTTCGAAAGTCCGCTTATCCGCTTATCCGCTGCAGCGGACTAACGTTTTCGAAGCGGATAAGCGAATCGGAACAACCCCCGGAAACCGAAGCGGATAAGCGTAAGCGGACTACCGAAAAATTAAAGCGCATCGCGATTCGCCAAATCAGCTGTTAGCCTGAGCCGTTACTCTAGAATTGTGAATATTTATTTAAGTGAATAATAAGTGAAACCCTAACAACTCGGCTCTTGCGACATAACGCATTATATCATAACGTTATGTTCACGTCATGGTTTACGACATGGTTGTAACATAACGCATTACATCATGACGTTATGTTCACGTCATGGTTTACGGCATGTTCACGACACCATGACGAATAAACGGCAGTCCGTTGGCCCGCCATCTTGTTGACTTGTGTGTGTCTGAACAACCAAACGTGACAGGCGTGTTCGTTTGGTGCTGTGGACCCGGATACGTCGGCTATAGTGAACCAGTTCTGTTCTCCTTTGCCGGTGTTTTCGTTTCCTGTGTTTTGCTGTGTTTGCATTTCTTATTATTTACTTATTGCTTTGATTATTGCCTGTTTGTCCTGCATTTTCGTTCGTTTTTCCCTCCCTGCTTTCCCCCATCTTCCTCCTGTTTGGGGGGCGTTGCCCACCAGACAGGGGGGAGTCTTGTGCCCCCCCCTTCGTCTCCCGTCCCTCCCTCCCTCCCCCCCCCCCCCCCACCCCGAGTGTTGGCCTCCGCCCCTCCTAGAACCCCGGCATGGCGAGCAGGCGCCATAATTGTGTCCGGTTTCGGTTGGTTGATGTGGCTTGCAGTGTGCCGGCTGGAGATAAATTCGGTAAAGATGTATTGTTGGGTGTGCTGGGGTTCAAGGCTGTTGACTTTTTCTGCCTGATCTCCCTCGCCCGTGGCTTCGACGTGTCCTTCCAAACAGGGCAGGGACTTGCCGAGTTCTGGCGCCGGTGGGCTACCGCTCGGTCTGCTGGGAAACTGGCAGACTGGGCGGTCGAGGCTCTCTCAGAAACACAGGAGAGAGTCGTGACCGTCCACCTGTACAACGAAGGCGTGAGTGACTATGATGTCAAGGTTTGGCTCAGTCGATACGCGGACATCCGAGGCCCAGTACGGCTCGTCCGGAACAGCCTCGGTATTTGGACCGGTTCTCGGCAGTTCCGGGTAAAGCTGCGGACGAGGCAGGACGGCACGGCCACCCATATCCCTAATGGAATAATGGTTGGGATGGACCGAGGCCAAGTCTTTTACGCGGGACAGCCGAAATTATGCCGCCGATGCGGTCTACTTGGCCACTTGATTACTGGGTGTACAGCGAGTATCTGCACCCAGTGTGGCGAGTTGGGACATTTGAGGGAGCGCTGCACCCAAGCGGTGCGGTGCAACCTCTGTGGTGCGCCGGGGCACACTTTCCGCTCCTGCCCGCAGAGTTACGCGAGCAAGATGCGTGCTGCTGCGGGCGGGAGTGGGGGTGTTGCCCAAGGGACAGGGGACGGTGTGCCCCCAGGGACAGGAAAAGGGGACGGTGTGCCTCCAGGGACTGGGGGGGGTGTTGCCCAAGGGGTGGGGGAGGGGGTTGCTCAAGGGGTGGGGGAGGGGGTTGCCCAAGGGGTGGGGGAGGGGTTTTCCCCAGGGGCTGGGGAGGGGGTTGCCCAAGGGGCTGGGGAGGGGGTTGCCCCAGGGATGGGGGAAGGGGTTGCCCAAGGGGTGGGGGAGGGGGTTGCCCAAGGGGCTGGGGAGGGGGTTGTCCAAGGGGCTGGGGAGGGGGTTGTCCAAGGGGCTGTGGGGGGGGGTTGTCCAAGGGGCTGGGGAGGGGGTTGTCCAAGGGGCTGGGGAGGGGGTTGTCCAAGGGGCTGGGGAGGGGGTTGTCCAAGGGGCTGGGGAGGGGGTTGTCCAAGGGGCTGGGGAGGGCGTTGCCCAAGGGGTGGGGGAGGGGTTTGCCCAAGGGACAGGGGAGGGTATTGCATCTGGGGTCGGGGGG
This sequence comes from Myxine glutinosa, assembly GCF_964187855.1. NCBI lineage: Eukaryota > Metazoa > Chordata > Myxini > Myxiniformes > Myxinidae > Myxine > Myxine glutinosa. The sequence continues at coordinate 134,438,146 of NC_136267.1, read as the reverse complement.
GGGGGGGACTGATGTGTTTGTGTGTGTGTCAGCCCCCCGCCCCGTAGAAAGTAAAGGGAGGGAGGTGGAGGGAAAGGAGAACATGGAGGAGGGAGGGTTAGATCAGGACCTGGATGTGGCTTCGCCGGGTGTCGGGCCCACTGCGGTGGGAGGGGAGGATGCACGAGGAATGGTGGCTCCGGTGGCGGGGTCAGAAGAAACATCCTCTGTGCCAGAAGAAACATCCTCGGTGCCAGAAACCCCGCTGCCGGAGGCTGGAAGTGATGGCTCCTCCTCCGGCTATGAGCAAAGTGACCCGGGACAATGGACCGAGAAGAAGCGTCGGAGGAGGGGCCAGGACAAAGGAAAAGCTCCTCTGGGCAAAGCCCCACAGGGAAAGAACACAAGAACATCAAAGAAGAAAACCCCTGTGGGGCGCAGAGCCCCCCGTGCATCAAGCGACCCATCCAGGCCTGGGGGATCGCCTGCTCGTGGTAGGGGTGGGGCGCAGTCGGGGTTGGCCGCAGCAGGTCTCCGGGGGAGGGCCCGAATGCCGTCTTCCCCGGAACGCTCACGTTCCCGTTCCCCCGTGAGTCGTTCGCCACCCGTTGACCTTACCCCTCCTCCGGGGGCAGCTGTGGCCATGGGCCTCGAGGAGGGTTTGCTCGCGGAGGACTGGTGGCTTTCTTCCCCGGGTGGCGGGCGAGGGGGGGTAATTTATTTGACCCCCGAGCAGGAGGACCTCTCCCTGCTACCCGGGGAGAATGTCTGCATAGATGGGGACTGGCTCCCGGGCACCCTCGTGGCTCCCGGCTGCGGGAAGAACCGCAGGGGGAGGAAGAATGGTAGCTCGTCGCGTCTTGGCAAGGAGGGAGGAGCTTCATAAGTCCTATGACTCCCCTTTCGTGGTTTGCACTAGGGTTGGTGATTAATACACTAACACCTATGAGCTTTAAACTAACGAGTTTAAATGTACGGGGAGTCCGTACCACGGTCCGGAGGATCGCTATTTTTGAAGAACTGCGCAATTTTGAATGGGATGTCTGCCTGTTGCAGGAATGCCATATTCCGCACGGTGAGTATGGATACCTCCGTGCAAATTGGCGGTACGGAGAGTCGTATTGGTCCGGCAGCTACACTAACAGGGCGGCAGGATTAGGGTTCCTTATTAAGAGCCCGAATGTCGAGGTCCTTAGTTTAGAAGAAATTATCCCGGGGCGATTGGCCGTGCTCAGGGTGGTGGTTTCCTCGACCCCACTGACCTTGGTCAATGTGTACGCTCCAACGACGGTGGGAGAAAGAGTGGAGCTCCTGCGCCAGTTAGGGCCCCTCCTCTCCACCTCTGGCCCCGTGATCGTCGGGGGAGATTTTAATACAAGTTTGGACAGGTTGCCCCTGGAGTCATCGGCGCGGGCCCTTAAAGGGCTTGTTCAGGATTTTAGGTTGAGGGACACGGGTGCGGAAAGGAATGAGGTCACCCGGACCGATGCGGCTGGTACCAGTCGGGCTAGGATTGATTACATTCTTTTGACACCAAATTTTGGCGACCCGGACCTGGTACTTCACGCGGTGGCATTTTCAGATCACTGTCGTTTGTCTCTGGGTATTGAATTAAATGGGGTGCGTCCCCGGTGTTTTGGACTCTGGAAGCTTAACTGTCACCTTTTGCAGGATGACAGTTTAGTGCGTGCCTACGTTCGGAAGTATAGGGAGTGGGAAACGGTCAGGTGCCTCTTCCCTACCTCGGCAGCCTGGTGGGAGGAGGTGAAACGTAGGACCATAGGGTTTTTCCGAACGGCCGGGCGAATGAGGGCCGCGGGGAAACGAGAGCGTTTGAAGCGCATGCAGGCGTACCTCCAGCGCCTGCATAAGAAACTTTGCGAAGGGAGGGACGTGTCGGAGAAAATCCGCCGGGTGAAGGGGAGGATTTTTAGCCTCCTCGAAGCCAGGGCGAGGGCCGTCATCTTCCGGAGCAAGGTGCAGGCATTGGAGTGGAACGAAAGGTGTACCAGATTCTTCTTCCAACGATGTGCCAGGCGGAGGGGCGGTTAGGCCCAGGTTAATGTGGGGGGAGGCCGTGTTTCGGATCCAGACCAAATTACCGAAGCAGTGGAGGACTATTACTCCAGGCTTTTTGAAAAACGACCGGTTGACCAAATCCAGATGGCCGACGTTCTCGGCCATCTGAGGAATCTTTTGAGCCCCGAACAGCGGGAGCGGTTGGAGGAACCGGTGAGCCTGGAGGAATTGACCTCCGCTGTTAGGGATTTGGCCGCGAATAAAACCCCGGGTGACGACGGCCTGCCCGTGGAGTTTTATCGCCGCTTTTGGCACGTCCTTGGCGAGGACTATCTGCAGGTAGTGAGGGAGCTAGCCACCTCTGCGAGGGTTCCAGATTCGATGCGCCGGGGCGTCGTAAACCTCGTGCACAAGAAGGGTGATCGGGAGGATCTGTCCAACTGGCGCCCGATCACTTTGTTGAATGTCGACTACAAGATACTTACAAAGGTGCTGTCTAAGAGGGTGCACGGTGTCATGGTGGACCTCGTGCACCCGGACCAGACTTGTGCTGTTCCGGGACGCAGAGTGTCCGACAGCCTGGGCCTGGTTCGAGAGGCGATCCAGCTAGCGGAGGAGAGAGGCCTCCCACTGAGCATAGTCAGTTTGGACCAGGAGAAGGCTTTCGACAGAGTGTCACATGAATACATGATGGCCGTTTTGGACCGTTTTGGCTTTGGGCCAAATTTGATGCATTGGGTGGACCTGATGTATAGGGACGTTGAAGCCCGTGTTTTGGTCAACGGACACCTCTCGGGAGCCTTCCCAGTCGCTTCTGGGGTCAGGCAGGGCTGCCCAATGTCACCAGTCCTTTTTGTCCTTTGTATTGAACCGTTTGCTTGTGCACTGCGAGCGGACCCATCCTTCCCTGGGTTGTGGATTCCCGGAACCCATGGGGAGCGCCTAAAGGTGAGTCTGTACATGGACGACGTGTCGGTGTTCGTCACCGATGCAGTCGCCATGTGCAGACTGGTGGGTCTCTGCGAGCGTTTTGGGGTGGCCTCCTCTTCTAAAATCAATCCCCAGAAGAGTGAGGTCATGCACTTTGGTCGGCACAGGACGGGCTCCGGCCCCCCTTGCCCGTACACGGAGCGGAGAGATCGATTAAAGATCCTCGGGGTCTGCTTTGACCCAGGCGGCGTGGCCGCTGAGAACTGGCGAACGGTCATTGGGGGATGGGAATTGGAGGTCGCTTCTTGGCGGTCTCGCCGCCTAACCATGGAGGGGCGAAATTTAGTTATCAAGAATGTTTTGATCGGTAAGTTGTTGTATTTGGCGAGAATCTCCCCACCTCCTCCTGCGGTGGGACGGGCTCTAGAGGGAATAATTTTCACTTTCTTCTGGGGTACCCGAGCAGAGCGCAGGAGTAGGAGGGTCGTGAAGATGAGCCCGTCCTTGGGTGGGAAGGGTGTCCCCTGCCCGGTGTTTGTATGTATGTCTGCGTTTGCGTGTACTCTCATGGAGTTATTCGTGTCTGAGGACCCGGGTCGCCGGCTGGCGCGGGACTTTCTGTTTTTCTTTCTGGGGCCGTCCGTCGCGCGGTTGGAAGGGCGGTCCCTCCCGCTGTCTCGGCCTTTTTCCGGGTCGTGTCCGGGGCATTTCCGGATGTTTGAGGGGTTCGCCCGGGAGCAGGGCCTGTTGACCTGTCGGCCCATCGGTTGGCAGTTGTCGCAGGTCCTGGACCACTTGCGCCCAAGGGAGGTGCTGCGGGAGGTGCGTATCCTTCGCGGAAGGCCTCTCGCAGAACGTACGGCGAGAAAGGTTTGGGAGAACGTTTCGGCTCGCTGTCTCGCCAACGACCAGAAGGACGTCGCGTGGCAAGCCGCCCATGAGTGTCTTCCGGTCCGGGTGTTTCAGTTCCAGAGGGGCCTGAACGTGTCGGTCCAGTGTCCCCGACCCCGATGCACAGGGGACGAAACCGTCAGGCATGTCCTTTGGGACTGCCCTGTCGCCGAGGGGGTCTGGTCGCTAGCGGCTGGCCTCCTCGAATGCTATGTGCCTTGGCTGGTGATGGTCAGACGGGACGTCTTTGCGTTTAGCGGGCTCCTACCACAACCAGTGCCTGTCCGCAAATGGAGGCAGGCCTGGAGAACGGTCTGTATAATCAAGACCGTCTTGTGGCGAGCGAGAACCAGAGGTTTCTATACCAGGGTATGGTTGGATCCTGGGCAGATATGGGGCAGAGCCCAATCCTGCCTCCAAAGGTACAGGCTTGGCGACAGCCTGCGGGCGACGGGGCGGGGTGCTGGCCGCAACGATGCGTCAGGTGTGTCGTAAAGCCCTCCCTGGAGCGGAGAATACGGCCGGGCTTTTCCGTGGTGAAGGGGGGGGTCCCGCGGGAGGTTACTTCCAAATGTGCGGGCGACAGTCATGTGCAGCCGTAGTCCCTGACCGAGTTTGCCGCCCGGGCTTGGAAAGGTTGGGGGTGCTCCGGCAGGTGTGCTTGCGGGCCCTGTCGGGCGGTGATTCTCATTGGGACACTCACGCCTCGTGGGCAGCTCAGGGAGCCGGGGCCTTCCTTGTGGGGCATCTTCCGGGTGGGCCCTCCCGGGCGCGGCCTGGGGAGGGTGGGGGCAGTTGGGTTTCCTTTTGTTTGATCTTGATTTTGCCTTGGTTTGATTTCTATTTTCTTTCATTATTATTTCCAGCGGTGGGTCGAGCCCTCAACGTGTTTGTGGCTGCATGTTCCCGGCTGCGGTTAGCAGCCGGTTGTTGATTTCGGTATGCAAAGGAAAAAAGGCCCCTTGACCCTTATTGTTTTAAGGTGTCCCTTCTTTGGTTGTTTTCGGGGGGGGTGGGAGGGGGGATAGGGTCTTCTTTCCTTTCTCCCTCCCCTTTGGTTAGTTAGAGTTAGGTGTCTGCTGCCTGGGGTGGGAGAGGGGTTTTTGGGGGTTTGGGCTAGGGATGATGGACTTTGGTTTTTATGATTTATGGTTTATTGAGTGTGATTTGATTTTCATTTTGGTCTTTGAACCTTGTTTTCTTTCGTTTCCTGATCTTTGGTTTGCTTTCTCTCTTTGATTTCCTATTTATTGTTTGATATCTTGTTGCTTGGCTTTTGATTTCTTGGTTTTTTTGATTTTCCTGGGTTCTTGTGTGGTGGTGATGTTGATGGGTGTATTGATTGATTTTTGAGCGTGTTTTTTTACCTTTTTTTATAATAAAAAAGGCTTCGGCCATAAAAGTTACAGCTCTCGCCCAATCTCTTCCCGCTCGAGTTCCGTGATGCTTGGGTAACTCTATTTCTCAGGCATAACACGCCGCTCCCGAGCTCTGCCTCGGTCGAGCGCGTGTTCAGCTACGGGTCGGACATCCTCAGGCCTAAGAGGTCGGCCCTGGCTGCACCGAACTTCGAGGCCCTCGTCTTCATGAAGGGCAACCTCCAAATCCTCAAGAAGGCCCACGAGGTGGAGGTGGAGGAGGAAGACGAGGACTAGTCAACAGACTGCTAGTCTGTTGACTAGTAGACTCTCTTGTCAAAGAAAGGATGGGCAAATTGATTTTTCTTTAATGTTACTTGCATATATTAAAATTATATTTAAATTAACTGTAGAGTAGAGTAGAGTCGAGTGGAAAACTTTATTTCAATAAATTTTGAATAAATTTTATTTAAATAAAAATGTATATTTTTGATCTTAAAAGCTTTGTTTGTCTTTGTAGTAGTTAGAAATGGCTATTTAGGCTTAAAAAGCATTAAATTCCCTTTAGAAACGTCAAAAATCGCTTTAAAAACGTCGAAGCGCTTTAAAAAAATCGAATCGAAGCGGATAAGCGGTAAGCGGACTAAGATTTTCGGCCGCTGAAGCGGATAAGCGAATCGGACTACACGGGCTGGCGGAGCGGATAAGCGGTAAGCGGACTTAAAATTTTCCGAATCGCGCCCACCTATGCCATGGAGACCAAACTATTCAAGATCATTGGAATTTCTCACAATGAAGCTGACTTTATTGGCCTATCACTTCGCCATTGCCAACCGGTGGGCTGTCTGTCTTCTTCTGCTTCTGCCTCATTTCTGGCCTTGCACCCTCTGCCCTTTCCATGCTCTGTGCCTCCCCCCCCCCATCCCCTGCCTCCTCGCACCCCCTCCCCAATACACACGGTCCACCAGCGACCCCTGCCTAAATGCCTAAATCCAGAACCACTGCTCACCTCCTCATTTATTCCTCCTTTATCCCAACTTTGGTACTACCTTCCACACACGCTTCTATCTCATTCTTTCCTCCAGGTCTTCAAATCCTCCATCCGAAACCATGACCTTTTCTACACTCGCTAAATCAACCTCAGCCCTCCAACATGTTGCTTATGGATCAATCTTATCCACCCCTTGCATTCTCCCCTAACCATCATCGTCACTAATCAACTCTGTGTTTGCCTCTAAATCTTGTGTCCCAAACCCATTTCTCTATGTACCCACCTTACCCAGTTAAACACAGCTGCTCCTGGACTCTGTGTCCTTCTCTCCTGACAAGGTGGAGAAGTTTTTGTCAAACGTCGACTCTGATTCTGCAACTGAACCAGATGGCATCAGCCCACGGGTCCTAAATTCCTGCTCTGCCGCTCTATCTCACACTCTCTCTGTTCTCTTCACCCTCTCTTTTGCTCAAGGTCATCTGCCATCTGCTTGGAAATCAGCCAACATTACCGCTTTCCACAAAAAATGTGCAAAAACAGATCCTTGCAACTACAGACCAATCAGCCTGCTCTAAATAATAAGCAAGGTCATGGAATCAATCATTGTTTCTGACATCAAATCCTTCATCTTCTCCAATGGCTTGATCTCGGATCATCAATTTGGATTCATAGCAGGTCATTCTACTCTGGACATGCTGCTTCTGCTGTCTCAACAATGGATGGAGGTCGTCAATTCCAAACAGGAAATCAGAGGCTGTCTCCCTTGACATATCACATGCTTTCGATATGGTCTGGCACTCAGCTATGCTCACCAAACTCTCCTATGGTATCCATGGAAATCTCCACGCATGGCTTGCGGACTTCCTCTCTGATCGTAGTCAATGTGTGGCCTTGAATGGGTTTCTTTCATCTCCCCTTCCTGTTCAGGCTGGGTTCCTCAAGGAAGAGTTCTGGGCCCTGTGCTTTATCTGGTCTTCATCAATGATCTCTCCGACTCTCTGGAAAATCCTCTCTATCTCTTTGCTGATGACTCCACTCTCTGCCGCTCCATACCGCATCCTTCAGATCGGCAGTCTGCAGCTCCTCACTCTCTGCAGAGCTGGACAAAATCACTGACTGGTCAAACAAGTGGAACATGTCTTTCAATCCTGACAAATCTCACACTCTCACTATGTCTCTCAGAAAAGACCGACCTTTCAACCCTCCCATCTACTTTCTGAACAATCCTCTTCAAGAAGTTCTGCCACTCAATCTTTTGGGTCTCACTGTCTGCCATGATCTTTCCTGGGAAAACCACTTTTCCAAGCTGGCCTCCAAAGCCAGTCGCCGACTGGGCATCCTCTGTCGTGCAAAGTCCTACCTTGGCACACCTGCGCTCCTCACCACATACAAGGCTTTCATCTGCAGCTCAATGAAATACTGTTCTCCCCTCTGGGCCGGTGTTCCTGCCTCACACCTAGCTCGGCTTCACGCTGTTGAAACCAAAGCTTTCAGAATCATTGGAATCTCCCACAATGAAGTTAACTCCGAGGGCCTTTCACTCACTCACTCACCGCAGGCAGGATGGTGGTCTTTCTGTCTTCTACCGACTCCTCTCCGGCCTAGCTTCCCCAGCTCTGTCTGTGCTCTGTCCCCCAAATATTCCTACAGGTCGCACAATATCTGCCTGCAACCCTCTTATGTTGAAATTGCCAAAATCAAGACTCTCTGCTCACCTTCACTCTTTCATTCCTCTTTTCTCCCGTCTCTGGAACAAGCTCCCTCACTCTCTTCAATCCCACTCCTCCCTCCAGGTCATTAAAACAGCTGTTCACCACCATCTCTTGGCTTCCCTCATCCAAAACCTCTGTTAATTCACCCCAGATCCACTTTTTTGAAATACGGACTTCTTTCCTGGAAGTCCTGGCAGTGTCCATGTGTTTTATACCTCTCCCCCCCCCCCCCCCTTCCCATGCCTCCTCCCACCAAGCCCTCTCCCTCCCACTGATCTCCCGATGTCCCTGTTCTCTAATGTTGTACTTGTGTGCTTCCCTCTCTCTCCCCATTTTGTCTCTCGCTCCCTTTATCATATGTTTTATATGTCGGTTCGTTTTTTTGTGATTAATGTGAGCTCTTGCACAGGCCTCGATCTTGTATGTACAAAAAAAAATCCCATGTTTATCCACCTCCGTATACTTTCGCCCTCCGCCCTGCTTTTATTGTTTCCCCTTTCTCCTGCTCTTTCTTTTGTTATGTTTTGCCCTGATTTGTTCTGTATCATAGCACTTCCACGAGCCTTGACCATGTATAAATAGGTGGATATTGTAATCAGCTACGCCTGTCTATCTATCCATCCGTCATGCTGTGTTCCACTAAACTGTTGGGCAGAAATTCACCAAAGTTGGTAGTTCTGATCACCACATGGCACTAAGGTGCAAAACCAGAATCATTTTGGCCCAACCTGCCAAAAGGTCAAATACCAGAAAAATGCAATTACAGGCACATTTTAAAACAATTTTTAATGAAATTGTGTTTATGCAATCAACATCGGGGGTCACATTAAATATGTAGCGATTTTTTTTTTTTGGGTCCCGGGGTGGGTTCGTGCTTTGGGTCCCACAGGGGTTAAAATAGAATATTGTTGTTAACTATAAATTTGATATTGGATCATTCCTGGTGGAATCGTTTGCCATCCTTCCACTTTGCTTTCGGTGGGAAGCATGATGATTTGCGGTGGCGTGCCATGTTGCTCTAGTTGTTACTGATGTAGCCAATGAGGGCTATCCATTGCTGGTCACCGACACTGGCCACCCCAGATGTAGAACGTTTCTCGGCTTCACAAGTTAGAACTTCTTCCGCTCCTCTCCTTATGGCATGGGAGACCACGGATCAAATGTTTACTGATCAAATTATCAACATTATCATGATCAAATTATTGATTAATTGTTTACTGTTTAATGATCAAATGTCTCTGTTTACAGCTAGGGTTTTTGGTAGCTGCTTGCTTAAGTATGTCAACAAGCTCAAACATCTTGGAGCCAATCGACACCTCATATATCCAGTAATCTTACTATAATTCACCAAATGTCTGACTGTCCGTTCCCAGGTACCGCAAAAATGGCTGAACCGATCGCAACGATATTTTGGGTGAGTAATCCTGGGACTTCCTGCAGTAAAATAGGGTGTATTGTTTTTCCAATTTCCTCAATTTCCAATTTTTCCAATTTTCCAGTTTTTCCAAACACGATGGAATAATATTTACCGATATGAACAGTGATGTGGCTTTTATTGAAATTCTACAAATACTGTTTAGATTTTGATGATTTGCGTGTGATATGATTCAACGGATGTTTATATAAATCGTTTAAAATAAAAAAGCCTTCAATTTCTGATATTTTGCCTTTTCATTTGGGCCTCCCAATTGAAGCCCCACCCATAGGGCGGGTACTGTTGTTAGTGTCTATAATCATATGCATAAACCATTCTCAGTGCAATAAGTTCAGATACCTTTACCATCTTGTTGGAGGCTGCCAATTGCAGCCTCTGGATTTAACTGAGAGGGTCCTTCAAAATCACAGAATGTTTCCAAGAAACATTGCTTGATATACACATTAATGGCATCACCCAAAGCTTCACTTTCCATGTGTACAGCACATCACTCAAAGAGATGAAGCCCATGTTCCCAAACAGGTCCTCCCCATGAAGTGTTGTTCTCCATAAGCGAACCATCTGCGTTGATCACTGCATCCAAATTTCATTCCCTGATGGTAGGTGATGTTGCTCATCATTCAGTCTAATTCTCTCCAATGTCTTGACCCAATCACGATGGTTTGAATCGGATCTCGTTTCTCGTTGTGCTGCTGTAGCAGGTCCTGTAACCAATGGGTTGGGCACAGTAATGTTTATCTTCTCCAGTGCTGTTCTGTACCATGATTCACCTGCAATGTGATTGCCATTCACATGCTAATTGGGGTTTGCCATCACTCTGGGTGCCGCTATGACTGCCAGGAGCTATTTTCATTTGGCATCACAACACAATGTTATAGCAGTGGTTATCACCCAGGAAGGTTATTAATTAGGATTGGGTGATCAATCCTGCGTACAGTGTACATAATAAAGTTGGAATTTTTCCAGCAATTTGGTCTTAAATATGGGATCTTTAATCTTCACAAGCTTGTGCCAAGTAAGCAGTATAACCAACTCTGAAGGTTCGCATGTTTCTTGATTCGGCTGTCTGCTTTCCCGACACAAGACTGTACGTGCATGTTGGATCTTATTGCAACAGAATCAAAACCAGGATGAGAGCTCACAGGTAACTCCCACATGAACTATCTGTCATACGAAGCAAAAGGTTCGGATGGAGGTTCACCTGTCGTCCAAGAGAATCTGTTTTGAAATGTAGCTTCTACAGTAGAAAATCTTGTCAATTGACTACATGTGACCTGGAATGCAAAGTTCGGTGATGTCGCGGTACAACCTAGCAAAGGAATGACTGCATTATACTACTCGATAACAAATCATAGAACGAATAATGAATCTTCAGTATCGAAGTAACGACGACCTCGACTACATTACGGTTGCTCTTGCATATAGTTACAGGTGCTCTTTTTCAATTTGAGGTGCACGGTAATAGGTTTTGTGATTAATTGTAGGAGAAAAATATATTTCGAAAACATCAACACAGTAAACAGCACGAAGTATCCACAGGCACACTCAAATAGGTCTATACATGATCAGTGAATGTGGACTAAGCAGACTTGCTAAAGGCACAACCTGTTCTATTAGTCAGGTTCACTATGTTAACAAATATAATTTCTTTCAAAATTTTGGGATTAGCAAACCTGTACATTTTTGGAATCTTCAGAGCATGGAGAATCTGAAAATCAATGTTGGCATTTGCACAGACACCTGCATGGCCGCCATTTTGGATTTTGAAAATGGCCGCCATAAAATACATATTTTGCGCGATCTCGGCTTCTAGTCAACCTAGAAACTTAATTAAATACGCTAATTCTATGTTTTCTGGGTCAAGGAATCCAATAAAGGCCTCAAAATAGTGCTCAGGATTATAGAAAAGCAACAAACAAAGGTAATTGAAAACCATTGTCTTTATATTTGTGATATAACTGTATTACATAATACATGATAGTGCAAGTCCTTTGAAGTTATAGGTTGTTATAGGAAGTTATAGGTAGTATCAGATTGAACTATAAGTTCTATACACAGGATCTACGAGGTCTATACCGTTCAGGAATATGCTTTTACAGATCCTCATCACTGTCCTGAGTGTCATTTTCGCAAAGGTGTCTACGCAAATGTAAACATTAATTTTTGGATTCCTCATGCTCTGAATATTCCAAAAATGTATAGTTTTGCTAATCTACCAAATTTTGAACGAAAAAAACAGTGAACCTGACTATAGTGTTATGGGCAGAACTGAATTAACTACCAACATGGCAGCTGGTAAAATGAGTCCATTTTTGGGAATATATATTTGAATCATTGTTCTTTATCAAATGAGATTAGGGGAAAGAAGATCCTTACGTGCAGTGGACGGGCTGTGCAGGCCGCTGGAAAAACAACAATCGGAAACCGGTCTCTCCCTGTAAGAACTCCAAGTTAAGTTTGAAAACCATTTGAAGGTAAGAATTTATTATCATAGAGCTGGATAAATGGAGCTGCTGAACCTCAGGCTTGATCGAGTTTTTAAATGGTAAAAGTTATAGTATAGCATTGCTACAAATTGATTTGTCCTTGTTCATGGCTGCAATGTTCCCATGGAATATGAGTTTTTTGAAATGATGTAATCCTCCCCAGCATGCTCAGCGTGCATGTACATAACCCCTCGGCATTAATGTTGATTAGAGCATGTTTCTGTATTTTATGTGGGCGAGATGATGTTTGTTTCCTAAAATGGCTCACAAAGCTTCGAAAAAAGCGCAAATATTTGGACAAGCACTTGAGAAAAGGATGAGCCTCTGCACAATGAGAGTTGGAAAACTTTCTCAGTTCACCCAAAATGACTGGATCTTACAGATTTCCAAACTGCAATATCCCAACGGTGTGAGCCAATGTAAGGCCCAAAGGCCTTACATTCGTCGGGGGCTCTACCAAAACCCCCGACGGATTGCAACCAGTGAATGGAGTTTGAAACTTGCGGGATTGCCTCCTGTGATCATGGCAGCCTGGGTGATTTAATTAATGGACGTCTGCGATTGGAAACGCTGTGCGACATTACGAACAGAGCAATGTCTACTGACTCTTCGGCAAAGGACGTGAAAATACACAAAGCATATGCCAGCTATTATTTAAATGGGAGCCAGATTACCAGGCGGACTTTCCTGAGGGAGGCACCGTATTTGGTTTGGGTGGCTCTTAAAACAGCGATGGGAATATTCTATCTGGGGATTGTGAATGCACATAGAAGTTTACAATCAACTTTTAAAATGATGTTATTAGCCCCTGTTTGTCTTAGTCTGAAATGGGGACTTATGGATTAGGTCTCTTCCGTCCGTCTGTCTGTGCATCGTCAACCATATCTCGGAGACGTATGGACCAATTTTATCCAATATATATATATATATATACATACATATATATATATATATATATATATATACATACATATATATATATATATATATATATATATATATATATATATATATATATATATATATATATATATATATATATATATATATATATATATATATATATATATATATATATAAGCGAAATGTCCATTTGTTTGTTCATTTGTGAACCTACTCCTCTGAGCTCCCAAGGTTATTCAGCACGAAACTTTATCGGATAACATATTTTACCACCCTGCACCTAAATAGGGGTTTTGATAACAGTTATTTTCTCACAATTAATAAATTAAAACCATCCGAGCTGCCACCTATCGCCATAATCTCTGAGGGTCATTCCACAAAAACAAATCTTTATCAAAAGCCCAATTTTTATTGGATTTCAACACGGATATTGATATAATTAGTTTGATGGTGCGTTCCGATCGTCAAATATGTTATCATACGTGAGAAACGACTCTTAATTAAGACGTTACGATGATCGGTAAGTTAGGCAAAGAAGGAGTCACCTGACCTCCTAAATGAGCTAATTATTCAAAAACCGAAAATAGTACAAACACAAACATTTTACTGCTCATCTAACAACATCATTCTCGTGTGAAAAATAGTTTAAAGAAAAAAAGGTTACCTCTTAGCTAACTTTAGTAAATATACACCTCCAAATATACACTCAAAATATACATCCTGTGGTGCTGTGCACACACGACTCGATTGCCAGAGAGGTAGGCCACAACGCGTGGATACAAACAAGAGTCTTTATTACAAGCTCGCATATCAGCACTGGGCGGGCTCGAGCTTAGAGCCCGCATATATGTCCCGAGGCCACGCCTTGCCCCCGGGCGTGGCCGATCGGCCGAAAGGCTGGGCATGCATTTCAGTTCCCCGCCTGGACGCTCGCGCCACCCACTGGTGCACGGAATTATTGACCCTTGTGCCCGCCACAATCCTATAGTTTAAAACAAGCCATGTTTATCCGTAAAACCTATATAGTTGGAGAATGCGTTACAATTGTCTCACAACAAAATATATTTCGAATATCATTTAATTAAGAGGTTCCGCCAGCGTGAGACATTGTGGGTGGATCCACAGTTAACCTTGGCAACCATTATTTTTTTCGATTTTCAAATGGTTTCTGGTGACTATCACAGAAATATTCAATCGCAGGTGAGATATATTTCATTTCTCACGATATTATCGATATGTTATCATATGTGAGAAACAACTCTTAATTAAGATGTTACCGTAGGCATGATCGGTACGTTTGGCAAATAAGGAGTCATGTGACCTTTCAAATGTGCTTATCATTCAAAAACCGAAAATAGTACAAACACAACCTATACATTGTTTTAAAGGTAATTTTACTACTCATCTAACTTCACTCTCAAGGGTTAAAAAAAAGTTTAAAGAAAAAAAAAAGGCCCACGTGACGTCAAACCACCACTTGACAACGGATGAACCTCCAATGTTGACCTCATCCTCATAACAAGGTGTTGTTGTTTTGCTGTGTTTGGGATCATACTGCTTTGAGCTCCCCAGGTTAATCACAACAAAACTTTCTACCGTCAGATTTTTAACCACGATATACCTGAAAATGGGTTTTAGGCCGTGACGGTGATGAGGCCATTTGGCCCGTTATTGTCGTGTTGCACTCCCCAGTTAATTTATTTACAAACCCGAGGTTTCCCGTTGGTATGTCTTTACTACACCTTCACACCTTTACACACTTTAGATCCTTTCCACCCCTTAGACCCTTTCCAACCCTCGACCCCTCTAGGCCCTTTACACCCCTTATACTCCTTAGTTAGACCATTTACACCCCCTTAGATCCCATTGACCCTTTACTCTCCTTTTGGACCCATTTGACCCTTTACACCCCTTAGACCCTTTACACCCATTAGAACATATTTAGATCCCTTTACACCCCTTAGACCTATTTAGACCCTTTACACCCGTTAGACTCTTTAAACCCCTTGGACATATTTAGACCTTTTTACCACATAGACCCTTTAAACTCCTTAGACCATTTAAACCCCTTAGAGCCCTATAGATCCTTTACACCCCTTCGACCCCTTTGACTATTTACACCCCTTAGACCCCTTTAACCATTTACAACCCTTTACACTCCTTAGGCCCTTTACACCCCTTAGACCTCTTTGACCATTTACACCCCTTAAAACGCTTTGACCATTTATTTTCCTTTAGACCCCTAACTCTCCTTAGACCCTTTACACCACTTAGATCCCTTTATACCCTTTACATCCCTTCGTCCCCTTTGACGATTTACACACCTTTAGACCCCTTACACTCCTTAGAGCCTTTACACCCCCTTACACTCCTTAGACCCTTTACACTCTTTAGACCCCTCTCAACCCTTTACACCCCTTTACACCCTTTAGACATTTACACCCTTTCATACCATTTTGACCCTTTTGAGACAAAAACACCTTTTGACACTTTTTAGACCTCTTGACTTTGTAACACACTTTGGCCAATTTAAGACCATTTGGACACTTTTGACCCCTTTTGCTCTTTCGTCCTTAGACACCTTTAGACCCCATTTGGCCCTTTTAAGATCATCAATTCTTCAAACACTTTAGACCCTTTCATGACCCTAAAACAACTTTAGACCCTTAGATAATTCGAAAATATTTCCTCCCAAAATCAGTTTTAATGACCTTTTCGGTGCACCATTCACGTCGCATCACAAGTTGCAATGACGAATCTAAACTGATATCTCAAAGTGAAACTGATGTTGAACCGTCAAAGTGAAACTACTGATATATGGATCATCGAATGGGAAACCAAAATAAAATGCTGTGGGAAATTGCTGAAAGCAAAGCTATGGGGAATATAGAGAGAGAGAGAGGGGGGAGGTGAGAGCTGAAGAAACTATGTGGAGAGGGATAGGTGCCTGGAGGTGGTCAGTTGGTATGGAAAGAACTTTGGTGATCTTCCATCAGGCAGTAGGCTCAAAACATGCCTAACCCGTTTCCCAGCTGAACTTTCATAATATCACCTCACTCCTGAGCAGTACTTCAGAGGTACAACAAGTATGGATTGGAAATCATAGCTGATATAATGGAACGAGGTTGTCGAGGTTACCAGCTCGACTCATTGCGACATTTACTCACTGAATATTTACACTGAATTCCCAATTCAATCCAACCACACTCCAAAGGAAATTGCTCATTTCAGGTGAGACATCTATGAACCCCTGACATTGATGGGTATGAAGGAGCTGCGCTCCAACGCGAGTCGAATGAATTGACGCGACCAAAGACGGAATTCGTCCGAGTTGCTTTATTGAAACAAAACAGCTCAGGTATTCTGACAAAAACCCGTTTATCGGGCGGCAATATATATACACATTTATGTCGGGAAGTTTGCCCGGCAAAAGCTATACCGGGCATGCCCGGGTGTCAAGGGCGAGCCTTGGAAAGGCGAGTCTGGACCTGCCCGGGCGTGTTTGGCTGCAGCCTGGCAAGTCGAGGCTGGGCGTGCCCGGGCGCTCTGGACGAGCACTGGAAAGGCGAGAGCAGGCATGCCCGGACGCTCTGGGTGAGCCCTGGAAAGGCGATAACGGGCATGCCCGGCCGCTCTGGGCGAGCCCTGGAAAGGCGATAGCAGGCATGCCCGGACGCTCTGGGCGAGCCCTGGAAAGGTGATAGTGGGCATGCCCGGGAAAGACGAGACCGTGCGTGCCCGGGAGGTTCGGGCGTGCCCGGGAACAGTGAGTCCGGGCATGCCCGGGAGAGGCGCGTCTGGCCGTGTTCTGGCCGGTGCAAGGCGATTGTGTGCATCCAGCGGTAACCGCTACACACGCCCCTCCAGAATCGACCTGCACTGGCAGGGTCAATTTAAGGGGGGTCTGGATGACCCGGCCGAAGCGACCCCTGGAGGGTCGTGGGGAGGGGTCCGACGTGGTGGTGGGTGGTCGAGCGGGGGGAACTGTGGACGGGGGGCAGCCTCACCGCGGAGGAAGGGACAACCGTGGTGGTCGGTCGACGTCCATGTGCGCCGGTTTGAGGCGGTCCACAGAGATCCGGTCCGACCGGCCGCCAACGTCGACGACAAAGGACTTGTCGCCCCGTCACAGGACCCGGAAGGGCCCATCGTACGGCGGCCGGAGTGGCCCCCGGTGCGCGTCATGACGCACAAAGACGTACTCCGCTGTGCGAAGCGCCGGGGGGACGTAGGACTGGGGGCCACCGTGGCGGGACGCTGGCACGGGGGCAAATCGGCGGGCGGCCTCCTGGAGGTCCGAGCGCTGGTGTGCGGCGGACCAGGGACTGGTAGCGTCGGGCACGAACTCGCCCGGGACGCGGAGCGGCTGGCCGTAGACGAGCTCGGCGGCGGACACCCAGAGGTCCTCCTTGGGGGCCGTGCGGAGGCCCAAAAGGACCCACGGCAGCCGGTCGGTCCAACCATCGTCCTGAAGGCCGGCCATGAGTGCGGCCTTCATGGAGCGGTGAAACCGCTCGCACAACCCGTTGGCTTGGGGGTGGTAGGCCGTGGTGCGGTGCAGCGTGACCCCCAACGAGCGGGCGACCGCGCCCCAAAGTTCGGACATGAACTGTGGGCCGCGGTCGGACGAGATGTCCGCCGGTGTGCCGAAGCGCGCGACCCAGGTGGCGATGAACGCCTGCGCCACGTCGGCGGTGGTGGTGGAGGTGAGGGGCACGGCCTCCGGCCACCTGGTGGTCCTGTCCACCATGGTGAGCAGGTGGGTGAACCCCCGCGATGGGGGCAGGGGACCCACCAGGTCCACGTGGACGTGGTCGAAACGCCGTGCAGGCACGGTGAAAGGTGCCAGCGGGGCCTCGGTGTGGCGGTGGACCTTGGCCCGCTGGCAGGCCGTGCAGGCGTTGGCCCAGTCACGGACGTTCCGTCGAAGGCCGTGCCAGACGAAACGCGCCGACACCAGCTTCTGAGAAGCTTTCCGGCCCGGGTGAGAAAGGCCGTGGATGGAGGTGAAGATGCGCCGCTGCCAGGAAATGGGCACGATGGGGCGAGGCTGGCCCTGGGAGACGTCGCAGAGCAGGACGGTGCCCGCGAAGGGGATGTCGGCCAGGCGGAGGACCGTGTCCGCCGCCCGGAGTGCCTGCACCGAGGTGTCGGTGGTCTGGTCGGCCGCCATGAGCGCGAAGTCCACGCCGAGGTGGACCCCGTTCACGCTGGCCCGAGAAAGACAGTCGGCCACAGCGTTGTCTTTGCCGGCGACGTGCCGGATGTCCGTGGTGAATTCCGACACGGCGGAGAGGTGGCGCTGCTGGCGGGCCGACCACGGCTCCATGACTTTGGCCATTGCGTAGACCAACGGCTTGTGGTCGACGAAAGCCATGAACGGGCGGCCCTCCAGGAGGTGTCGGAAATGGCGAACGGCCAGGAATAGACCGAGCAGCTCGCGGTCGAACGTGCTGTATTTTAACTCGTTCGGCCGGAGCTGCCGGCTGAAAAAAGCGAGTGGCTGCCAAAACCCGTCCACCCATTGTTAATGGACGCTGCCCACCGCGTAGTTGGAGGCGTATGTATTGAGGGCGATGGGCGCGTTGAGCACCGGGTGAGCCAGCAGCGTTGCTTCGGCGAGGGCCCGTTTTGCGCTCGCGAAGGCCGCGTCCATGGCCGAGGACCAAACGATGTCATGCTTGGCCGGCTTGCCCCGGAGGGCCTCATAAAGGGGCCGCATGAGCTGAGCAGCGCGGGGCATGAATCGGTGATAAAAATTCACCATGCCGAGGAACTCTTGTAGGGCCTTGATGGAACGGGGACGCGGGAACGTGGTGATGGCCTCGACCTTGGTTGGCAGCGGCACGGCCCCGGTCTTGGTGATGCGGTGGCCCAAAAAGTCAACGGTCATCGTGCCGAAGTGGCATTTGGCCGGGTTGACAATTAAGCCGTGCTCGCTGAGGTGACCGAACAGTGTTCGGAGGTGGAGGAGGTGCTCGGCGCGGGACGTGCTGGCGACGAGGATGTCGTCCAGATAGACGAAAAGAAATGGCAGGTCGCGCAGCACACCGTCCATTAAGCGCTGGAACGCCTGGGCCGCGTTCTTGAGGCCAAACGGCATCCTCAAAAATTCGAACAGGCCGAACGGCGTGATGACGGCCGTCTTCGGGACGTCGGCCGCCCGGACAGGTACCTGGTGGAATCCCCGTATCAGGTCAATTTTGGAAAATATGACCCGTCCCGCCAAATGGGCGGAAAAGTCCTGGATGTGCGGGATCGCGTACCTGTCGGGGGTGGTAGCGTCGTTGAGGCGGCGGTAGTCGCCACACGGGCGCCAGCCGCCCCCCGGCTTTGGCACGATGTGCAGTGGTGAGGCCCACGCGCTATTGGAGCGCCGCACGATGCCGAGGTGCTCCAACGCGTCGAACTCGGCCTTTGCCACGGCGAGCTTGGCCGGGTCGAGGCGGCGGGCCCTGGCGTAGACCGGCGGGCCCGTAGTGGGTATGTGGTGCTCGATCCCATGCCGCACTGCGACGGCCGAAAACGTCGGCCGTGTGAGGGCCGGGAATTCCGCAAGCAGGCGAGCGAACTCGTTCGCCGCCGGGAGGGCGCACGGCAGTTCGGTCGGCGCAGAGCTGCTCATCGTGCGCGCCAGGGAGCTGAAGGTCTCGGCGTTGACAAGGCGACGACGTTTGACGTCGACCAGCAGCCCGTGCGCGCAGAGGAAGTCGGCGCCCAGCAAAGCCATTGGGACGCAGGCGGTCACAAAGGTCCACTGAAAGCGCTGGCTGCCGAAGCAGAGGGTGACGTTGCGTGGGCCGAAAGTGCGTATGGCCGAGCCATTAGCAGCGACCAAAGAGGGGCCGCAAACGGCGTCCCGCCTGTCCTGCTCGGAGGCGGGTATGACGCTCAGTTGGGCGCCGGTGTCACAAAGGAAACGCCGCCCTGACGCTTTGTCCCAAATAAAAAGCAAGTTGCCCGAGTGGCCGGCGCTCATGGCTGGGAATGAACGCAAGCCCGGCCGTTTCCCGACTTGCCGAAAGTGCACGGGGGTCGGCACGTCCGAGCCTTGTGTCCGAACCTGGCGTGGTAATAACACCACGCCTGGTCAGGTGGAGGCCCCGGCCGTCGTGTCGGAAGCGGTCGGTGCGGCGTGGCGGCCGCCAGTTTCACCGGCAGTTCGGCCTCCAACCGCGCAGGGCGCTTGGGTGTCGTGGGCGTCGCTTCGGACGGCGGCAGGCTCCAGGTAGCCGCGCCGATGTGTTGGCCCGCCGAGGAGATCTTATCGGCTTCCCTGGCGAGGGCGCGGGGATCGGTGATCGACGTGCCAGCCAGGGCGAGGCATACCGGGTGAGGCAGCTGGCGAAGGAACAACTCGCGGAACAGAAAATCCGGAGAGTGCTCACCGAGCAACGAGAGCATATAGTCCATGCGCTCGGACGGGCGCGTGTCGCCGAGCTCGGTCAGGTCGAGCAGGCGCCGTGCGCGTGCCGCCGGTGAGAGGGCGAAAGCGTCGAGGAGGAGCGTCTTCAGCGCGTCATACTTGTCGGCAGCCGGCGGGTGCTCGAGGAGGCTCAGGGCGCGGGCCGCGGTGCCGGAACCGAGCGCTGCCACGACGTGGTGGAAGCGGGTGTCGTCCGCGGTGATGCCTCGCAGGGCGAACTGGGAGTCCGCCTGGGCGAACCAAACAGCCGCGTGAGCCTCCCAGAAGGTAGGCAGTTTAAGAGTCACTGCCGTGTCCATGTCGGTAGGTCACCAGTGAAGGAGCTGCGCTCCAACGCGAGTCGAAAGAATTGACGCGACCAAAGACGGAATTCGTCCGAGTTGCTTTATTGAAACAAAACAGCTCAGGTATTCTGACAAAAACCCGTTTATCGGGCAGCAATATATATACACATTTATGTCGGGAAGTTTGCCCGGCAAAAGCTATACCGGGCATGCCTGGGTGTCAAGGGCGAGCCTTGGAAAGGCGAGTCTGGACCTGCCCGGGCGTGTTTGGCTGCGGCCTGGCAAGTCGAGGCTGGGCGTGCCCGGGCGCTCTGGACGAGCACTGGAAAGGCGAGAGCGGGCATGCCCGGATGCTCTGGGCAAGCCCTGGAAAGGCGATAGCGGGCATGCCCGGACGCTCTGGGCGAGCCCTGGAAAGGCGATAGCGGGCATGCCCGGACGCTCTGGGCGAGCCCTGGAAAGGCGATAGCGGGCATGCCCGGATGCTCTGGGCGAGCCCTGGAAAGGCGAGAGCGGGCATGCCCGGGAAAGACGAGACCGGGCGTGCCCGGGAGGTTCGGGCGTGCCCGGGAACAGTGAGTCCGGGCATGCCCGGGAGAGGCGCGTCTGGCCGTGTTCTGGCCGGTGCAAGGCGATTGTGTGCATCCAGCGGTAACCGCTACAGGTACCTATATATATACATACACACACATTATTTTGTTTCACAATGTGATCAAAGATGGCTGACTAGCGGCCATTTTAGTTGCAATGAACCCGATGTTGAACACATCCTCAACAATTTCTCGGACATGCACTTACTGATGTTGTTCAAACTTGGCTCACAGATAACTAATGATGGCTTCCATATGCACGTCATTTTCTTTCGAGATCAGATCCAAGATAGCTGATTGGCAGCCATTTTGTTACTTTAAACGTGTCCCGAACCATTTCCTGAACATACATGGTCCGATTTTTGTTCAGACCTGGCACAAGCATAGCACATGATGGCATATACATGCACATCACATTATTTTGTGATCTGATCAAAGATGGCCGACTGGTTAGACTGGCGGCCATTTTAGTTGTAAAAACCCCAATATTGACCACGTCCTAAACCATTTCTCGGAAATGCATTTTCTGATCTTGTTCAAACTTGGCACACAGAGAAGGAATGATGGCTTACACGTGCACGTCATTTTCATTCAAGATCAGATCCTAGATGCCTGACTGGTGGCCATTTTGTTACTTAAACGTGTATTTTGTCAACCATTTCTCGACATGCATGAACCGATTTTGTTCAAACTTGGCACAAAGACAGGACATAATAGTATACAGTCACGTGAAAAAAGTAAGTACACCACATTTAAAGTTTTGACTTTTTCAACATATTTCAACATACAGCTATTTGATCTTCATTTCAACAATATTGAAAGATAAAGGTGATATAACATAACAAATACCATGAAACATTTACATTTTGTAGTCCATTGTATAATTTAAATAAACATGAATGAAAATTTTGCATGTGGAAAAAGTAAGTACACCCCTACATTTATCACTACTTCAAATACCTAAAAGTAGAATCAGGTGCACCAGCTCAGGTGCAAATGATTAGAACATCGTCAGAGAGGATCTTGGAGGAATCTGTCTTATTTAATCCTCAGACATTTAGTTTGGTTTGCTCTTTGTTGTTGAAGTGTGCAGCGTCACCATGCCTAGATCAAAAGAGCTCTCTGAGGCCTTCAGAAAGAAGGTTATAGATGCCTACGAGTCTGGGAAGGGATTCAAAAAGATCTCCAAACAATTTGAAATCAATCATTCGACTGTCCGGAAGATCACCTACAAGTGGAGAAGATTCCAAACAACTGCCAACTTGTTCAGGCCAGGCCACCCCAGCAAGTTCAGCCCGAGAGCAGACGGCAAGATGCTGAAAGAAGTCTCAAAGAACCCCAGAATGTCGTCACGGGATGTACAGGTAACTATTGCCACTGTTGATGTCAAAGTGCACGAGTCTACCATTAGAAAGAGGCTGCACAAATTTGACCTACATGGGAGGTGTGCCAGGAGGAAACCTTTCCTGTCCAGAAAGAACATCAGGGCAAGACTAAAGTTTGCTAATGAACACCTCGGCAAAGACCAGCACTTCTGGAACAATGTGCTCTGGACAGATGAGTCAAAGGTAGAGCTATTTGGCCACAGTACCAGAAGACATGTTTGGCAAAAACCAAAGACAGGATTTGACCATAAGAACCTGATACCAACTGTAAAGCATGGTGGTGGAAATATTATGGTTTGGGGCAGCTTTGCTGCATCAGGCCCTGGGCAGCTCACCATCATAGAATCCACTATGAATTCTTCATTGTACCAGAGGGTGCTTGAGGATAATGTGAGACCATAAGTCGGAAAGTTGAAGCTCAACCGAAGGTGGACCTTGCAACATGACAATGACCCTAAACATACCAGTAAATCCACCAAGGAATGGCTGAAAAGAAAGAAATGGAGGGTTCTGGAATGGCCAAGTCAAAGCCCGGATCTAAATCCCATCGAGATGTTGTGGGGGGATTTGAAACGAGCTGTGCATGCAAGAAACCCCTCAAACATCGCACAGCTGAAAGAATTCTGCATGGAGGCGTGGGCAAAAATTTCTCCCAGTCAAAGTCAGAGACTGGTAGACAGTTATAAGAAACGCCTACTTGAGGTTGTTTCTGCCAAAGGAGGCAATACCACCTATTAGAGCCAAGGGTGTACTTACTTTTTCCACATGTGAAATTTGCATTTATGTTTATTTCAATTATGCAATGGACTACAAAATGTAAATGTTTCATGATATTTGTTATATTATATCACCTTTATCTATCAATATTGTTGAAATGAAGATCAAATAGCTGTATGTTGAAATATGTTGAAAAAGTCAAAACTTTACATGGGGTGTACTTACTTTTTCATGTGACTGTACATGTGCAGATAATTTTGTTTTGTAATCCGACAAAAGATTGCCGTCTGATGCCATTGAAGTCCGTACAGCAGAATTACTAAAACCATGGGGGCTATAACATTTTATGTCTTTTTAATCTTGTCTTTATATGGAAATATGTCTGAAATGTAATTTTTCCCCTCATTGTGCTTTCATCTTGATAATTTTCACTCTCAATTTTATACAAATCTGCTGAATGAAAACCCAAAGATACAGTATATACAAGAATTGAAGTGGAGTCAAGGGAGAGAGAGAGAGTGAATGAATGAATGAATGAATGAATGATCGTTTTGAGGCCATTTTTCCCCACTAAGGCGGGGGTTGGCCTTGCGGGCCCCATGACAATCATGGTTCCCTGTTTGAGGCAATGTTTTATGGCCGGATGCCCTTCCTGACTCCAACCCTCAGTCGCCTCTTACGACACGCAGGGATACGGTGTACCTATTCTAAACCAGGGTACACACCGGGATCATTCATCCCAGCAAGCTGGTACTCAATTTGCTGACCTCGGAAGGATGACAGGCTGAGTCAACCCCCCTGGCGTTAATTCAGCGATCGACCGGGATTCGAACCCAGGATCCTAGGATCCCAAGCCAGCACCCTAACCGCTAAGCCAACACCAGGCTTAAAGAATATATAGAGAGAGAATTAGCCAGTGGAGCAGAGTGGGATCTGAACAAAAGAACAACACTGTACTTTTACCTGCATATAATTAAATTCCCTCTGTGGGATCAAGGTGTGTTTTGAACGTTGAAACTTTTTGTTCAGAATATTTGTCTGAGTGCTGATACCACCCCTTTATTTATGTATGGCCTTGACATTATTTTGGGAAGTCGAGCATATATCAGGTTGACAGGTAGCTCGAAGATGGCGCACAGCTCGAAGCTGTCTTCTCTGTGATCAATTTCTGTCCTGATTATAAACTGTCATCCTGCTATTTCGCAAGTGGGGTATTGCATCAATAAGCTGGGAGCCATCCACCAGAATCGGTTGCTGGTGAATGTTAATTATCCCATGGTGTCTTTCGTAAATCGTCGGCGATTGTCACGGTGCCCGACACAAATTTCTGCTCCTGACTGCTGCTGAGAAGGCAAAGGGAAAGCAGCCAGTGGAATCCTTGTCATGAGATACAGAACCTGCCCTCAGACAGACTATTTATGAGAGAGGATGTTTATACTGTATATTATGTAATTGGTTCTTAAAATACATAACAGGCTTTTACAGTAGAAACATAATTGCAACCAACCTGAGCTGTCCTGTACATTTAGAGTAGCAAACAAAATGTATAAATTGCTTTCAGATGATACTTGCATTTGGCCACGATTTACTTCGTGTGTGTGTGTGTGTGTGTGTGTGTGTGTGTGTGTGTGTGTGTGTGTGTGTGTGTGTGTGTGTGTGTAAAAAAGAGAGAGATAGAATTGTGAGGAACAGAAATGAAAAAACGAGGTGTGTGTGTGTGTGCGTGCATGCGCGTTACAGCATGTATCAATCAATCAACCTCTCTCAATCTCTCAAGACCTGGAAGGACTCCAATTTACCTCCTGAAATTTGCACACACATACGCACACGCACACATACACAATTGCAAAAAAAAAAACATCTCTCGCTGCATGGGCAGACGGGCAAGCGACTGGAGGAAAAGAAATTCCATTTGGGGGTACATTGCTTCCTCCATAAAATTTGCCTGTGCAGAAGAAGTTCAGTCTCTTCAACTTCCAGGCCTCAACATCAGCCATGGCCTGTCCTGGGCCAAGCACATAACAAAGCTGACCTCCAAATCCAACCACAGACTTGGTATCCTCCTTCAATCCAATTAATTTGTTGGAAAATCAGAACTACTCACAGTTTACAAGGCCTTTGTCTGAAGCTCAATGCAGTGGTGCTCTCCCTTATGGGTTGGCACCCCAGCATCACATCCGTCTGTTTTGGATTATGTGGAATCTCGAGCTCTCAACATTATTGGAATCTCCCATGATGATGCCAGAGCAGAACACTTCCTGCTTTTACATCGCAGGCAGGCTGGTGGCCTATTGGTCTTTTTCTTTAC
Source organism: Myxine glutinosa (assembly GCF_964187855.1). Classification (NCBI taxonomy): domain Eukaryota; kingdom Metazoa; phylum Chordata; class Myxini; order Myxiniformes; family Myxinidae; genus Myxine; species Myxine glutinosa. The sequence goes on along the minus strand of NC_136267.1, from coordinate 134,412,732 downwards.
CAACTCTTCTCTGGTTTTTCTCTCTCTTCCCTCCAAAGCTCAAGCAGGAGAGAGTTGAACTCATTCTGGAATTATTACCTTAACCATAAGCATTAAAATAGAACCTTGTACATTTATCAAACTTAATTCTCTTCACCTAAAAAATAATTAAGATAATGAACAGTAATTAATTAAATCAGTGAAGCAACGTTTTTTGTTTTTTTTCTCGTTATGACGCTGGTATAACACGGAAAGGTGTTCAAATTTGCGATGCATGAATAGTGGTGGTTTCTCAACCACAGCGCAAATAGCCCAGCTGGTATCTCTAAATAATTCTCCAGAGAAAGTGAAATCAACTTCTACCAAGGTGTGGAAATCCACAACCACCTGCGATTTCGAATACAGGTGCAAGTATTTTATGCAAACACCAAGAATATAGGAAAATAATAACGCTGAAATTGTTTCCTGTAACTTCCAACAAACAACGCTACGATTGTACATTTCTGGTAGCAAAATGCATCTCCTTGAGCGATTCTGGTAAGGAGTATATAATTGGTACTTGTCTGTGATTTTGAGTAAAAGGCCATTTTGTGTGCCCTAAAGCTCACCATGCTCATTGCCACTTTGTTTCCACTCCAGTAGTTTGGCAGTGAAAAACGTTGACCCTTCCGTCCTCTTCCACCGCGATCGCACATCCCCACCGTTTTCACACCCTAATTCCGATGGAGCATGGTCTTGTTGGTCTGAAAAGCAGACTTCTTCATCCTCAACAGTCCAATCAACTGGATTTGTGTCTTTCAATTATTAGGTAAGGGTATTTTTTAGCACTGCTACATTGCTACATAATAGAATCTGGTAGCAGTTTCGAGCCCATCGCAAGTTGCTCTGAATGGATTAATAAATACATCAAAATGCAAAGACAACCATTGCATGTCAATGAGACCATGGGCAGGTGAGGCTGATTATACCTTCTCCCACACATTGGATGAGCTGAGTCTCGCAACTCAGCTGGGTTTTAATGATTATCCCAGAACCACCTTTAGAGGCCATTTTTCCCTGCAAAGCATGGGTTGGCCGCAAAGCATGGGTTGGCCGCAAAGCATGGGTTGGCCGCAAAGCATGGGTTGGCCTTTTTTGAAGCAATGTTCCTTTTTTGAAGCAATGTTCCTTTTTTGAAGCAATGTTCCTTTTTTGAAGCAATGTTGTATCCTCTTTTTGAAGAAATGTTTTATGGCCAGATGCCCTTCCTGCCGCAAACCCTCTTAGTCGTCACTTGCGACACAATTAATTACCAGTGAGCTGGTACGCAATTTGCCGACCTCGGAAGGATGATGGGCTGAGTCAACCCCCCTGGTGTTAATTCAGCGATGACCGGGATTCGAACCCAGGATCCTAGGATCCCAAGCCAGCACCCTAACCGCTAAGCCAACACCAGGCTACTGATGATCCTCGAGTGACATGGTAATTTTGCTGGGTGTAGCTAAGTCTAAAAAAATCCCTAGAAACCAAATACTTAGTAATGTTTCAGCAAGACACAAATGCACAACATCTGGGAAACTATAGTCCAGCATCCATTGCATCGATTTTGAAGAAAACACAGTCTCTCGAGCCTTTCTACCCATATGGCTCATCCTTCTATTGATTGGTCAGTTCAATTTTAGATAAAAAATTATGATGTCACTGAAGTTTGGACAATGCAAATAAGGCACCGCTTCACCTTGCATCCTTCTTCTTCTTCCCTTCGCCTCAATTCCGACAGTTGGAGGCAGCCACTCGGATCCACCTTCTCCCTCCCACTTTGTTGCTTTCTCTCAATCTCAAAGTTTTGAAATCTTTCCACCTATTCCATTACACTTATTTTCTGTCATGCTCTTGATATTTTCACTCCAATTGGCCCATTTCATGCTTTCTTCATTGGTTCCTTTCCTCATCACATGTCCAAATCACCACAACCTGGTCTCTGTAATCCTTACTGTGATACAACTCCAGCTCTCTTTCATATCTCCTCACGACTCAACCGCTCTGTGAGAGAACTCTGATAATCCACCAAATCATTCTCATCTCTATGCTCTAGACAGTCTAGAGCGACTCCTCTTCCCTTTCTCCAAGGCCCATGTTTCTGCACCATACATTATAACCAGTCTAATCACTGTCTTGTCGATTTTAACCTTCAATATTCTCAGTATCCTACTGTCAGAGATGACCCCATTAGCCTCCTTCCATTTTGCCCTTGCTGCTTTCACTCCAACCTTGATTTCTTCTTCACAACCTCCCCCCCTCCCCCCCCCCCCTTCCTTTCGTGTTCAACCTTGCAAACTGGCATCCCACAATTGTTGCATGGTGTAAAACACTATGTAGTTTGCCTGGAAAGTTCTGCATCTAATTTTGATTATAATTTTGCGTTGCTGATAAAACATGAACGCAGAAACAGCAAGTGTTTCGTGTAAGTCCATCATGCAATCTTGCCTCAGGGCCAAGGTGCATGCACGTGACCATGAACTTTAATCTTTCGGCTGAAATACGAGTAGCACTGAGATTTGACCTAATGTTGAGATTTTATTTTTAACCATTTTTAATTATAAAAAGGCATTTCTTAACAGAGAAACGGTGAGTGGATATTTTATAGCCATGCATGTTGTCGTCGAGGCCAGGATGGATGTTTTTTGTTTTTTTTACATGACAATGATGCATCCTGATCCTACAAATACTGTAGTTCCCAGGGTCCGAGAGCTTGCCAAGGATCCTGGGACCTCTTTACAGATGCCAGGAACGGGTGGTATAGTTTGAACAACCTTTGTCATCATGTACAATTTTACAGTTTTTGTTTTGGGCAGTAATGCATATATATATATATATATATATATATATATATATATATATATATATATTTATATATATATATATATATATCTATCTATATATCTATATCTATATATATCTATATATCTATATATATATCTATATATATATCTATATATATATCTATATATATATCTATATATATCTATATATATATATCTATATATATATCTATATATATATCTATATATATCTATACATATATCTATATATATCTATACATATATATATATATATATATATATATATATATATATATATATATATATATATATATTGTTACGGTCCGCGGATTAGATGTTATTTTTACCGAGCAGTGGTGTAACCGCGGCCGAACAGTTATTCCCCGACTAAAACCCGATTCACCCTGAACGTTGGCCGTATCGCGCCACAGCTACTCAATCAGGAAAACTCTAAAGCGACCGAATGCAAAGAGGAAGAAGACGTACAGAAGAGTAACGGGATTTATTACTATTTACACACACAAGCAAAAAGGAGCAGTCACGATTATGTACAGGGACATGAGATGCAGGTGACACAGTGAATTCCTTATACAAGCTTAATTACCTACCCAGGACAGAACAAACAAAGACGACTCACACGGGGAATTGCAGAGTGGATTGGCTGGAAGGAGGTGTGTGGCTGGAGGGGGAGGACGGCACGGAGCTGGCTGGAGCTTGATCCCGCACGGGACGTTGGGCTGGACCTCGACGGCCGCTGATGCCACCGATCCTGTCGTGTGCGCGGGATCACGGGTCGGATCACGGTCGGAGCCGACGCGCTGGTGGGGGGTCTGGCGTGACGGGTTCTCTCCTCTCTCTTTCTTTGTCCAACCACTCTTTCTCCAACGCAACCACTCAACGCAACCACTGACCACCCCTGACGACCAACTCAGCTCTTGTCATGGACCTCTCTACGCGCTCTTGCTCTGACGACCCAGCTCTTTCCTTTGTACTCATCTCTCCACGCAGCTCAGCTCAGCCTTGGACCTTTTTGCAACTCTCTTGGACTCATCTCTCATGGGTTATATATAGCCCCACCCCTCAACCTTTGCGAACCTCCCCCAAACGCTCTTCCTCCGCCCTTTCAAACCAAACCCCTCGTGCTCGGTTGGTTGTTCGGGGCTGGCTCACTCCTCCCCTCTATGACGAGATGGAGACACGCCTTTCTTCCCCAACCTTGCCTCGTGGCCAATGGTGGTTGAAGAAAACCGCCCAAAATGCAGTTGGCCATTGAAATGAAATGAAAGGGGATCTATTCTTATTTCACTCGATGCAATGGAGTATTTCAATTAATGGGAGACACAGCCTTACCCTAAGACACATAATAAGATATAAGCTACTGAACAATGGTTTTATCGGGTCCTGCAATGTGGTGTTTATGGAATAACTACCGAGACGCCCTTTGACCTTTACACTACGGAGGTATTTACAAGGAATCATTACATTTTACAGATGGTGATATTTACAACAATTTACTATACAATAAAAAAAAAAAAAACATTCTCATATCCACAACACTGCACCCTCCTCCTCTTAGGCACTTCCCGGGCCTACAACTTAAATTTAGTGTGACACGTAGGTGTGGTTCCCTCTACTTTTAACCTGACCCTGAGTGCGACAGTTTTAAAACATAAATAAATGTGTCCCGCTGCTCCATTGCACCCTGCCTAACAGACTTACGCCCACAGTTAACCGAATTGCGGAATGGTCTTCAAACTACACACTGACGGTGGGGAGCATTATTTACAGTTGACACTACTTTTATTTACAAGACTAACCCAGGACCTGTGATTGTTCTTTCTGGGGGGGGGGAGACAGTCTGCTCTGCATCGACGCACCATGAAAGCACCCAAAAACGCACCAATACACCCCCAAGCACCAATCGGTGCAGTCACCATTGTTCAATGAATAAAAATAAAATCAACAACCCCTAACCATGCAGGTGATCTCTTGCTCTTCGGCTCCCTCTGCTGGCTATTATTATTTCTTCCAGTTGTTGTCTTTTTTTTCCTTTTCTGGCGGCCTATTTGCAATAAAATGCACCTAACGTGTCTGTTTTTATTTTCTTTATTTATGGCCCACAGGGCCGACTAGTGTGGTTCACCTGTGGGGCATCGGTGCCCTGTGGCCAAGGTCCGCCAGCAAGATTTCGGGCCCTCATGGCCGGTTCCAGCAGAGGGGCCAGGCCCCAACCCATGGGGTCCACCAGTGGTGCTAGGCCACAGACATGTGGTCCATAATGTGGTGCATCGATGCAGACAGCTGGTTCTGGGAATTTCGGGCGCACAATGGCCGACTCACGCATGCTCCCCTCGGCGCCCAATGGCGCACAGGTCATGTGGGAGACAAAAGGGGGAAGACAATTGAGCGAGGGGTATGGTCACAAGGGTACACATCAATAAGGCAATGCAAGGCGAAATGCGTACGGAGGGCGAAGTGAGAAAGCTCGTCCCTACCGTACGTCACCCCCCCTGTCACCTACACTACCCTTGCCCTTACCCCATAGGTACAAAAATCTACACATTTACCAATCCGTCTCTACCGTCACGTCTTCCCCATATTTCCCATACCAATTCGTCTTCACAATCCCTCTACTTCAAAATTTGCCATCACCCAATTCGTCATCAATCCTCATAAGGAGGAAGAGATGGAACAACAAAGCACAATGTCACACCCACGTCATGATGCGTCTCGCAATCCAAAAATTTGCATCATAAAAAATAATCAAAACATGGCATGGTGTGGAGTACCTGTCACCTCAGGTGAGTGGATGCAGATGGTGCGAGGAGACCAATCCTAACTATCCTCTCAATGACGTTAACACACGTTACACTACCCGGGGTCTCTCCCTGCCAATCCATTGGCCAACTTACACTATGGGTTCTAAAAACCAATTCCCATTGACCAAACTGTGGTGCTTCTCAATTTGGGGTCTCACTCCCCCGATTCATCTCCCGGTGCCCTTGCACAATTTCTGGGCTGTGACGTGTAGCTCTTCCAGCAGGTCTACCCACCTGCACACCTCCACCACGGTAGTTGCCACCCGAGCTTACCTAGCTCCTCACCCTAACCTATCTAACTGGGGAAGGCCCCTCCTGGCTCTGTCACCCCTTGGTGCCCTCTGGCACTGGGCTACCCGGGTCCGTCCTCCGGATCCTCGGGCCCCATCCACAACAACTCTACCGGCTCCCAGAGCCCACCTGCGGCCTCACCTGGCCGACATCCTCACAGTGGTGGAGTGCCCAAACCAACTACACACACTAACAGGCTACACGCCCAGCCATTTCCACAACACTAATGCACCCATCCAATCACCATTCTTCCACCCGCACCACAGATGCCAATATCCAACCACAATTTACCTATACCCTCTACCTAACACTTACACTACCCGCCCCGGGTATTCGTGATGGGGGTCCATCCTTCCCCCATTCACACCTTCGCACCATCCACTCCACTCCATAGTTTCCACCATACTCACTCCACGACCATCCATTCCAATACTCCATATATTCCACATTCCATGTATTCCACACAACTGTTGGTGCACACCTGTGCACTCACACCTGGTGCCACCTGCACCCTACTCCTCTTCCTGGACCAGTTGGTCAATACAACACACCTCACCATCACCATCACTCAAACACTGCTCCATCCACCTGTTCAGTTGCACACCTGTGCAATCACACCTGTTCCTCATGCTCATTTACTCATACCCTGCTCAATACACTGGAATACACCTCCAACACTCACACGGCATCATCTGCACTACCTGTTGCCCTGCTAACTTAGTGCTCCCCGTCTTCCCTTTAAACTAAGCACATACCACGTCATTATCATTCACACTAATCTACCTGCGTCCCCACTACAGGTGTCATTGTCACTACCTAACCTTAACGTTACCTAATGTCATCTTCTAGGTCCCTACACACGATATCCTAACCCTCCCGGGCTAGTTTTCACTGCCATCAACCCCATAACCTAGTGCTCCTTTGCCCCCCGCTGTGAGGGATGGTGGATTGGCCATCCCATCACATGGGGCATCTCTTACTATAAATTTTGCTCGTCCAATTTCCACAAATCAAAAATTTGCCAATCTGCCAATCACTGTACCATTACCAATCATCACTCTGCCAATCCTTTGCCAATCATCAAATTTTGTTTTTTTCTAATTTCGGGTCCAGACCACTATCCTCATCATTACAGTCTCCTTACTAATGCCTCTCGGTGCGCCAATTCACTTCTAAAGCTCGGCTTCGTAAAGCCGAGCAATAAATGCGGGTTGTTTGGTGCCAGCGGCTGGGTACGTCCCGCATTCGGTGAAGGGAAGGATGCTTACCCGGGCCGAGATCCCACGCACCACCTCGGCACGGAGCCATCCCATGGCTCGATCTCGACCTGCCGGAACGTCTCAACAAAAAGTGGTCGCCATGACGACCCTTCCTATCGGGCTGCCCGCTCCGCCTAGTGGAGCACGGACGCGGCCGTTCAAAGCGAGGCCCAGCGTGGATCGTGTACGGCGGTCCTTTCGAACCCGCCGTGGTTCGGATCCCCGCTGGTCCTCGCGGCACGCGAAACCCGGCACGCACCGAGGGTCCGATTCGGCTATAAGTCGCTCTAACCTCTAACCTGGTTACCGTCGATGCCTCACCTGCATGCTTACACCCAGCAGCCCGTTCCTTGCTCGCACATCCAGCCGTCTCCCTGCTCTTGGTCATTGCACCTTCTCTTACACACCCAGGTACACTCATTCCACTCACAGACTTGGTCACACACCTGACCACCTCACACCTTTGCACACACTCGTCGCTCGCACACCTCACCAACACACCTCTTCGCGCTCCCTTCTCGGTCACCTCCTCTGTGACAACCACAGGTGTGCTCTCACTCGCACACCCAACCACGTGCCTCACTACTAATTCCAGCGTGCATTCCCATACACGCTCTACCATTCCAGGTGTGCATCCTTCCATTCCAGGTGTACATCCTCTCTCACCGGTCACAACCAACTCACGCTCCGGGTCACTCTCACTACTTTCACCTCCACTCTTGACAGCGCACTCACCTTTACTCTCGACAGCGCACTCTTTCCTCATGCACCCGTCCGTTACACACCTTTCTCGCGCACACTCTTGCGCACACTCTCCCGTTACTTCCTCTGCAACACTCACCACAGGCGTGCATTCTCCTTCACTCTTGACAGCGCACTCTTTCCCCATGCACCTGTCCGTTACATACCTTTCTCACGCATCCTCCTGCGCACACTCTTTCATTACATCCTCTGTAACTCTCACCACAGGCGTGCATTCTCCTTCACTCTTGACAGCGCACTCTTTCCCCATGCACCTGTCCGTTACACACCTTTCTCACGCATCCTCCTGCGCACACTCTCTCGTTACTTCCTCCGTAACACTCACCACACCGCGCTTCCATGTGCTCCCTCGCACACGTGCTACGACCGACTCACTCTCGACAGCACACTCACTCCTCGGCACGCACTTTTTCCTCACACACCCCAGAGTCGGACATTCTCGCACACCTCCTCCTTCGCACACCGTACCTGTCGCACACTTCACCAACGGCCTCTCACGAACTCCTGGATCCGAATCAACCCCAAGCCGACTGAAGCTTTCCTCACATCATATACATTGCCGAACATTTCGCCACTCACCTTGGCACCTCGTCTCTGCACCTCCTTCACCACCTGCAAACTCTTTATTTGGTTAGCGAGCACATCATTATGAGTTGAGCACCGACCTTGCACATACTCCATCACTTCCTCCCGTATTTCTCTCTTAGTTTCTCTCCGTCTCTTCTTAATTTCACTCACCCCTTCTTCCACCTCCTCTAATTTTTGCTTCACCTCTTTTATTTCCCAGTGCGTCTCCTCAAGTTCGTCCTCTAAGGCTACCTTGACCGTCTCTATGTGCGTCCTCACCTGCCGGTCCTTCGTCTCCATTACTTCTGTCACCTCGTCCAACCTCGTTGTCAGTCCCTCACGTACCATCTGACATTGCCTCTGTGTCGCTATTAATTCGATTTTAATGTCTTTTTGTGTCGCTTTTAACCCTCCTAGTACCGCAGTGTTCCTTTGAACCTGCTCCACTAACCCCGTCTGTCCCACCGTCAGCTGTTCCACCTCCTCCGTCAGGTCCTCTATGCCCCCTTGTAACCTAGCCGTATTATTCCTCACCTCTTTCTCTATACGCTTTTCGCCTCGCTTTACCTCCTCGCGTACCCCCGAGACCTCCTCACTTACACCTCGTCGTATCTCCTCCATCTCTTTTGTAGATGCCACCCTCATCTGTCCCAATTCATCCCTCTGAGCATCCAATTTACTTTCTAACCCGATTTTCACCTCCTCTATCTGGTTCCCCATCTGTTCGATTTCCCGGGCGGATTGCTCCCCTATTTCCCGCAATTTGTCTTCCATCCTATTTTCTAACCCCATTAACCCATTTTTCACCCCCTCTAACTGATTCTCCTGGGCAGCCATTCTATTTTCCACCCCCGTTAACCCATTCTTTACCTCTTTTATCCCGTTGTCTAACCCCTCAAATTTAGCTTCTAGCTGTTCCCCCATTTCTCCCATTTCCCCCCCCATTTCTCCCATTTTTCCCCCCATTTCGCCCCCCAATCGCTCACTATCAGCCCTCGCTTCATCCCTCATTGCCCCCATTTGCTCACTCTGAGCATCCATCCGGTTCCCCATTTCTCCCATAAGGGCCCCCATCATTCTGTTTTCCATTTTCTCACTATCAGCCCTCCTTCTGTCTTCCATTTTTTCACGATTAGCCCTTATTGGGTTTTCCATTTGTTCCATACTGTCGTTTTTTTCCTGCATTTCCACCATGAATTGGGCCATGAAGGCTTGTATTTGGGCCGCGCTCATTGGTTCCGCGGCTGTGGCCCCCTCAACCATGTGCGCGAGAGCGCCATTTTGTGCGCCTGATACCCCCTCAACCACATTGCCTATGTTCTCCTCCTCCCTTTCCTCCACATACATTTCCCCGAGGTCCTGGGTCGATTCCACCCCACTTATCTCTCCCACCGGCATCCCGTCGCCTTGACCAGCCATGGCGCGATTTAAAAATTCGGGTTTTGCTTTAAAACACAAATTTTCAGCAGCTCGTAATTTTGAGCGCGTTAAGCGCGCTTCGGGCCTCGTATCCCACTCCCGGACACCAATTTGTTACGGTCCGCGGATTAGATGTTATTTTTACCGAGCGGTGGTGTAACCGCGGCCGAACAGTTATTCCCCGACTAAAACCCGATTCACCCTGAACGTTGGCCGTATCGCGCCACAGCTACTCAATCGGGAAAACTCTAAAGCAACCGAATGCAAAGAGGAAGAAGACGTACAGAAGAGTAACGGGATTTATTACAATTTACACACACAAGCAAAAAGGAGCAGTCACGATTATGTACAGGGACATGAGACGCAGGTGACACAGTGAATTCCTTATACAAGCTTAATTACCTACCCAGGACAGAACAAACAAAGACGACTCACACGGGGAATTGCAGAGTGGATTGGCTGGAAGGAGGTGTGTGGCTGGAGGGGGAGGACGGCACGGAGCTGGCTGGAGCTTGATCCCGCACGGGACGTCGGGCTGGACCTCGACGGCCGCTGATGCCACCGATCCTGTCGTGTGCGCGGGATCACGGGTCGGATCACGGTCGGAGCCGACGCGCTGGTGGGGGATCTGGCGTGACGGGTTCTCTCCTCTCTCTTTCTTTGTCCAACCACTCTTTCTCCAACGCAACCACTCAACGCAACCACTGACCACCCCTGACGACCAACACAGCTCTTGTCATGGACCTCTCTACGCTCTCTTGCTCTGACGACCCAGCTCTTTCCTTTGTACTCGTCTCTCCACGCAGCTCAGCTCAGCCTTGGACCTTTTTGCAACTCTCTTGGACTCATCTCTCATGGGTTATATATAGCCCCACCCCTCAACCTTTGCGAACCTCCCCCAAACGCTCTTCCTCCGCCCTTTCAAACCAAACCCCTCGTGCTCGGTTGGTTGTTCGGGGCTGGCTCACTCCTCCCCTCTATGACGAGGTGGAGACACGCCTTTATTCCCCAACCCTGCCTCGTGGCCAATGGTGGTTGAAGAAAACCGCCCAAAATGCAATTGGCCATTGAAATGAAATGAAAGGGGATCTATTCTTATTTCACTCGGTACAATGGAGTATTTCAATTAATGGGAGACACAGCCTTACCCTAAGACACATAATAAGATATAAGCTACTGAACAAGGGTTTTATCGGGTCCTGCAATGTGGTGTTTATGGAATAACTACCGAGATGCCCTTTGACCTTTACACTACGGAGGTATTTACAAGGAATCATTACATTTTACAGAGGGTGATATTTACAACAATTTACTATACAATAAAATTTAAAAAAACATTCTCATATCCACAACAATATATATATATATATATATATATATATATATATATATATATATATATATATATATATATATATATATATATGCATATCATACTAAAATATGCAGTTTCGCAGTACTATGCAGTTTTTCTTTGAAACCCTGGTGTTGGGCTAGCGGCTAGGGTGCCGGCTTAGGATCCTAGGATCCTGGGTTCGAATTCCGGTCGATTGCTGAATTAACGCCAGGGGGGTTGACTCAGCCTGTCATCCTTCCGAGGTCGGCAAATTGAGTACCAGTTCACTGGTAATTCCCTGTTTGTCGTTAAAGGCGGCAAAAAGGGTTGTCAGGAAGGGCATCCGGCCGTAAAACATTGCTTCAAAAAGGGGACCAAAAAACAACAACAACCACGGTTCCTGAAAAAGGCCAACCCCCACTTTGTGGGGAAAAATGGCCTCTAAAGGTGGTTATATATATACTAAAATATACAATTTGGTGTCTGTCTGTCTGATGATGTTTGGACCGCGATACAATCCGTCGTTACTTATCCAATCTCAACCAAACCTGATAGGATGACTAAGGGTTACATAATGAAGGTTGTACCACATTCATTTCCCCCCCCCCCCCCTCCCCAGGGAGTTTTCTCCCGCAAGCAGATTTTCCCCAACATTGCCGTCAACGGGGTTCCGTGTTGAGGTGTATATCCATGTTAAGTTAGCTTTACCATGGCGTTTTCGTGGGACCATGGCCTCTCCTGGAAGTAAAAATATTTAAACCACATACGTATGATTAGGTTTTCTAACAGTCGCTCATGCTGTTTATAACACTAAATGAAGAAATGTGTAGGAATCCCGACATCTGTGAGGTAAGTTTTACTTAAAGAACTGAGCGAAAATCTACGTTACTCTATATATCTCACAAGGGTTGGGTTCATAACATGGCCCTTCCTGCCGCTAAGATGGCGTTTTGGAGCGAACTTTTGAAACTCGCTCCTGCTGTTTGATGCGAAACTGAAAGAGAGGAAGACCGAGGTGTGCTCATTTACCAAGCAGCTAGCTAGCGCTTGCCAAGCCGCCATTCCTTAACGGTTTTGAATGGAGTGCTTGCTCGAATGCTTAAACCACTTGGCGATCTCTTCACAAGAAACTTGGTAAATGAACACACTCGATGTTCTTGAGATCCAACCATAGATCGACTGTAATCTATATACCCCAAGGAGGAATGACCCTTCTTGCCGCTCGTGTAGTGAGCGGGTGTACTAGTATATAAAAAGAACAGGATTATAAATAATTAAAATGATATATGTGGGAAAATTACACACCCAGATCAGGAATCGAACCCAGGTTTCCTGGAAAACCGTACGAGTGCTCTGCCATCTGAGTTGTCTGGGCGACCCTGACTGAGCTTGCAATTTTCCCACACATATGATTGCCACTCTCTTTCTGTCAATGCTTCCGGGGCACTCGCTGCCAACTTTCGGAGCACTAACGGCCTGAACATGAGAGGGTCTTCCTCCATTGGGGGGGAGGAGGGGGAGGTGTTGGGGCAAATCCATGTCCGCTATTACAAACGCTTCTGAGGCACAGAAACAATTAAATAAATGATTAGTTTTATAGCTAATGACATATGTGGGTTCGATTCCTGGCCTGGGCTTGTAATTTCCCACCTATGTCAATTATATATACAGACTTGGCATTTAATATGGAATATATTTTTTTTTCTTGACTTGGGTTTACTTTCTTAACTCAGTATATCAATCTGGTGAGTTTCTTTTACACTTTGGTGATTTATTTGTTAAAAAGAACCATGTCACTGATTGTCTGTCGCAGCAAGAAGTCAACAACAGGATTATATCACAGGTGGCGTGGCAAAATGTACGGACAGGTGCATTTGATGATTGGCTTCACAGTCGGGTATACAAGGGTTGTTGCGTTCTGTATTAGTGGAAAACAACTGCTGCACGTCTCCAAAGGTTATTGCCGCTTCCTCTGGAGATGGTCCGTCAACTCGACAATGCTGTTTGTCATGGAGTGGTGGCTTTACGAAATTACGGCATGAAACAGCATGCTATTGCTCGGCAGTATGGCATCACTCAAGGTCAGGTGTCAAAGATCCTGAAACGAAATGCTCAGAGGGGTGTCCCTACTCCAATACCGAGGCCAGGACGTCCCCGCAGAACCACAAGGAGGGATGATCGCCAGCTGCACCGGTTAGTCCGCAATGGCCGTACCACGTCAGCTAATCGGCTTGGGGCTGAGTGGCAGCAACTGGCAAATGTGTCTGTATCCAGAAGGCTATTCAACCAACGACTGGTTCAAGCAGGCTATCGTGCCAGGTGTCCCCTGAGAAAGCCACGCCTGACCAGACAACACCGCCAGCGCCGATTGCAGTGGGACAGAGAGCACCGTCAATGGCAGCCAGGACACTGGAGTCATGTGATCTTCAGTGACGAGTCTAGATTTCTGGTCTATCGTCAAGATGGCCACGTCCGAGTGCGCAGACAAGTGCATGAAGCCTACAACAAAGATTGTATAGTGCCAAGAGTCAAAGCTGGAGGTGGTGGGGTGACCGTTTGGGCTGCTTTTCATGCAGGGGGCAAAACTGACGTGGTTGTTCTGAATGGAAACCTGAACCAGTTCAAGTACAGGGCCATTCTGGAAGAAACATTGCTTCCATTTGCTCATGCAGCCTTTCGAGGAAACTTGTCTTCCAAGATGACAATGCATGGCCTCATCGTGTTCGCATGACCCAACACTTTCTTGCTGACCATGGTGTAGAGCATATGGAGTGGCCTGCCATGTCCCCGGATATGAATCCTATCGAGAACTTGTGGGCAGAATTAACGCGTCAAATCGACCACTTGGACCAGCAGCCGACCTCTGTGCATGAATTGCAGCAGGCTATTGTCACTGCATGGCAAGCGATTCCTGTCCAAACCTTGGCAAATCTCGTGAACAGCATGCCTCAACGTGTACGTGCTCTCCTGAATGCTCGTGGGGGTTACACGAAGTACTGAACTGTAATTTTACTGTCCATAATCCCAGTCGTAATTTAACTGTTGTTTTTGTTAAAAAAAATTTTGGCTAATGTGCAAAATAAAGAGATACTTCTGGAAAACGTACAGAAGTTTAACACAGTACTGTCCATGAATTGAATTCGATATCAGTTTACATCACTTTCAAGGATCAATGTATTTGTTTCGAAATGTCAAATGTGGTTTTTGTTTCTTTTAAAGGTCACATTAACAAAATCTAGAATAATTTAAACATAATTCCAATGAACTTTTGGTTCTAAGACATCTTGAAAAGTAAGTTCACCCCCAGAAAAAAAAAATCCATATTAAATGCCAAGTCTGTATATACAGCAATACCCAGATGCCATCCTGCCGAGATATAGCACGCTGTTTCATGCCGGAATTTCGTAAAGCCACCACTCAATGACAAACAGCATTGTCGAGGTGACTGACCATCTCCAGAGGAAGCGGCAATAACTTTTGTAGATGTTGTTTTCCACTAATACAGAACGCAACAACCCTTGTATACCCGATTGTGAAGCCAATCGTCAAATGTACCTGTCCGTACTTTTTGTCACGCCACCTGTGATATAATCCTGTTATTGACTTCTTGCTGCGACAATCAGTGACATGGTTCTTCTAACAAAGAAACCACCAAAGCGTAAAAGAAACTCACCAGATTGATATACTGAGTTCAGAAAGTAAACCCAAGTCAAGAAAAAAAAATATTCCATATTAAATGCCAAGTCTGTACATACATATATATATATATATATATATATATATATATATATATATATATATATATATATATGTATATATATATATATATATATGTATATATATATATGTATATATATATATATATATGTATATATATATATATATATATATATATATATATATATATCTATATAATTATAAAATTGAAATCTTGCATGTTTGTGTGTAACATTCGATCGGTCCGGGGGCGTGGCTTACCCCTTTGAGAGAGTAGTAATATCCACCATTTTATTAACTCGCATAGCTTTGAGGCCTGTTTTGTAGGCCCGTGGTGTCTTGCTCTCTCTCTCAGTTTTATTTCAAATCAAATTCGATATATCATTTCATTTTTCACAGTCGCTAACATAGTTTTAGACTCGGTTGAAAAAAAACGGGAAGAAAATCCGATGAAAGTTTCCGTTTATAGAACGAAATGAATTCTGAAAGGCTTGTATCTTCAAGGCCATTGAGTCTGTTTCACGCCTTTATCTTCAATCTAAGTCGCCATCTGATTTCATTTTTATCGATGGTTTTAGACTCGGTAAAAGAAATAATTGAGAACATTCACGCACACACGGGAAATTGCAGAGATATATTTTAAAAATCGCGCCACGTTGATATACGAAAATACACCGCCTAAAATAACAGGCATACAGTATATATCTTTGTTATTTCATTCAACATTATTACCCGGAAGTAAAATATGTTTCAGGAAATTACCGAGAGATATTTCTTCGATTTTTTTTATTATTTATATGCGCATACACTTTAAATAGGTTTATTTGAAATCTTTAAGTTTCACAATGTAATTTATTTGTCATTTGATGATCGGCAAAACGATAGCACAAACACAATACTATTTGCAGGAAGAATGTCGTATCAACCCTCCGACGGCGCTACGGATGCGGACAACGAATCACACCTCACGTCTATGGACGCGAATAGCAACATCCGCACGAATCAGTCATCAATGATTTTCATTGACGTGCCTGGAGGCACAGGGAAGACGTTTCTTATTAACCTGATTCTCTCTAAAGTGAGAGCGAGTGGAGAAGTTGCCCCCTGCGGTGGCCTCATCTGGCATAGCTGCTACCCTCATGCCTGGTGGAAGAACAGCGCACTCAAGGTTCCAAATCCATCTGACACCGAGGGAAGATGGCGTATGCAACATCGATAAAAATTCCACTATCGCAGACCTCTTTCGAAGTACAAAACTCATCGTGTGGGATGAGTGTCCTATGATCAGGAGAGAGAGTTTCGAGGCTGTGGATCGCATGTTGCGTGATGTATGTGACAAAGACGAGCCTTTTGGAGGGATCTTGACGATATGCTGTGGTGATTTCCGTCAACTTCTGCCCGTGGTGAAAAGAGGGTGTGATGCTGACGTTGAGAATGCGTGCATAAAGAAGTCCTACTTATGGCAGAGCTTTGGAATGTTTGACTTGAGAACTAATATGCGACTGACCGATGGAAGTGGGCAGTTTTCAAGATTTTTGCTCGACATCGGCGAGGATAGAATCGAGAAAAATGCGGATGATGAGATAGATTTGCCAGAGGATATACTGCTGACAGCGAGTGGGCTCTGAGTGCATCGATACTATATATCCATCATTCGCCAATCCGATGGAGGTTTTTTCAGCAAGGTCTATATTAGTGCCCCTCAACGATATGATGCGAAACATCAATTCAAGATGCATCACAAGGTTCCCTGGTGCTAGCAAGGAGTATGCTGCGTTCAACAGTGTGACTGAGGGTACTGATGCGACGCACTTCCCAACGGAATTCCTAGATTCCGTTGAAGTCTCGGGATTGCCGCCGCACAACCTCGAGCTCAAAAAAGGATCCCCTATCATTTTGATGCGGAACTTGGACCCTCCGAAACTTTGCAACGGGACGCGCATGATTGTTGAGGACATGCTTCGAAATATTATAGTTGCGAGGATCATAAGTTCAACATTTGAAGGCGAAACTGTAATGCTCCTTCGGATCCGACTAAATCTGTCGGAAGCTGAGGATATCCCTTTGCAGCGCTGCCAGTTCCCCATACAATCCTGCTTTGCAATGACGATCCATAAGGCGCAAGGGCAAACTATGGAGAATGTGCTGGTCTACCTGGAGAAACCGGTCTTCCAGCATGGTCAGCTGTATGTGGCGCTCAGTCGAGGGAAGAGGAAAGAGAACGTGCGAGTTTATGTAAATGGAGGATCGTCGACAAAGAACATCGTCATCAGAAGTGTCCTCTGAAAACAAAATCGTGATAGTCCACGGGTCGCGTGTTTTTTCTTAAAAAAAAAAAAAAAAAAAAAACCTGATCGGAGATAAGGGCCGAAATCACGTGTCACAGGTAAGTGATTTAGAACGCTGGAGAGGTGAGCCTTATGGCTTCCTGGCCCAAATAATCTCCCTGATGATGTCCAGTGTTCACTTTAGTTCTATTCTCATATCTATTCAAACTGACATTGACCCAACGGGTCATGGGTCGTCTAGTGTTTATATATATATATATATATATATATATATATATATATATATATATATATATATATATATATATATATATGTATATATATATATATGTATATATATATATATATATATGTATATATATATATATATGTATATATATATATATATATATATATATATATATATATATATATATATATATATATATATATATATATATATATATATTTATATATATATCCAAAAATGTTTGAGTTTTTTTTGTTTTTTTTGATCAAAAGGAGTTTGCAAGAGAGAACTGCAAACTATCCTATCAGACTAAAGATTTTGACTTTAGGGTCAGGGTCAACATCCAGGCGTATTGTTTGGACAACCTCTGCGATGTACTTTTGGCTCCAGGCTCACGTCCTTGTGTTTGATTGTGTTGTCATGTTTCTATAAGCTGTACATCTTTTCTAATAAAAAGGCGTTTATGAAGAGAAATTTGTCCAAGACTGATGCTTAAATGCTGACTGATGATTCCACACCCCTCCGCTGTATGTTCTATAATTATCAATGCCCCTCTCTTTATACCTTCCTTCTACCTAATGAAGGAATAGAGAGGAGCATGCTGCTCTCTATTTCCTCATTTTTTTAAAATTTTCTCAATTGAGCTCCCTCTTTTCCAGCACCGTGCGCAAGTGTTAAATCGATTGCCTATTAGGTTGGAAGTATGATGCATTATCCTTTAATAGCCTTGTCGTTTGACCCAATACATAACAGTCATTCTTCATTGAATTATTGTCTCATGTTCATCATCATCAGGTCGACCAAAGTCGGATATAGATATCATTGGGTCGAATTATTTATCCATGTTGTCTCATGTGAATACTTTAGTAAAAATTAATGTAATATTTCACTTGGATTGCGCCTTCCGGCATAAAGTGTTGTTTTCAACTTTGCTTTTGTATGCATGATCAATCAATCAATGTTTTAAACATTGAGAAGAGAAGTAACCTTGAACGTTACCTAAGGAGCTGTACCTGGCTATTTTATGCAAGATTATTGACCAAAAATGAGAAAGTCCAAGAAAAGGTGAACACATCTTCCTTCAATTGCATCCAGACAGCATCAGTATCCGGTTGAGCCGAGATACATGTATGCAGGTGAAAACAGAAATATTTCAGCAGAGAAATATAATTATTCATCCGCTGATTTGCTCCACGTTATCACTCAATGAAGCCAGAGATATGTGCTTTATAATAGCTCTATCGCAGGTATTCTAAGCGCAAGCATCATGTAATAACTAGAGATGAGGTAAAAGGATGTCAGAACCTGTTTCGATCAATGATTATTAATTATTGATATACCTGAATTGTCACCTTTTGTTATATTCATAATGTCTATTCAATGCTATTTATCCATATTCAAAGCACGTGGGAATTTGTTCATATTTCAGTGATTGGCACTTACCTTGGTCCTTACAACAGATTTTTTTTTTGTTCATTTTTACATGGGAAGATAATATGACATCAAAGTGAAAGATGGGAATGAGGAAATGGATCAATGATTAAAATGTGTAAAAGAGAAAACGGTGGAATGACAACAGATGGATGTGCAATAAGAGGAATTGTAGAAAGGTGAGAACAAGGTATCGGCGGGTGGAGTAAAGCTCAAAGTGTAAATGGGAGAGACCTTGAGGAAGGAGAAGGCAGCACACTTGGAATCATTGAGGGGAAGAGTTCTAAATAATTGATCAGGAATTACACAGTTCCACAAGTTAGAAAAGAGGGTTATGAAAAATGAGCTTTGAGGTTAAACTTGCAGAAGGTAACAAGGAAAGCGTTCTTGACAGAACACATGGGACCTGTAGAGGCAGAGACTGGGCTGAGAGGTGAGAGAGCAGGAGGTGCAAGACCAGAATAGAGCTGCTGAAACAAACAAAATGAACAGTATCTCGGCATGTGCAGAGAATGAAAATGTGACCTTTGAGCAAAAGCACGAATTGGTTCGAGCATTTCTTAATAATGGGTATCTCATAGGGTTATTTTGTTTTGTTATTTATCCATCTTGTGTAGAACACGTTTGTTGCTTGCTACCTTGCATAAGGTGGCCTGAAAGTTTATTTACCCCTGCTAAATTTCTCCCACCTCCCTCCATGGAAACAAATGCAGTGGTGCAAGGAGAGTGGTGGAGCATACAGTGCATTCAGAAAGTATTCAGACCCCTTCACTTTTTTCACATTTTGTTATGTTGCAGCCTCACGCTGAGATCGTTGTAATTCATTTTTTCCCTCATCAATCTACACTCAATACCCCATAATGACAAAGAGAAAACAGGAGTTTAGAAAGTTTTGCAAATTTATTAAAAAGAAAAAACTGAAATATCACATTGACATAAGTATTCAGACCCTTTGCTATGACACTTGAAATTTAGCTCAGGTGCCTCCCATTTCTCTTGATCATCTTTGAGATGTTTCTACACCTTGATTGGAGTCCACCTGTGGTAAATTCAGTTGATTGGACATTATTTGGAAAGGCACACACATGTCTATATAAGGTCTCACAGCTGACAATGCATTTCAGAGCAAAAACCAAGCCAGGAGGTCGAAGGGAACTGCCTGCAGAGCTCAGAGACAGGATTGCGTTGAGGCACAGATCTGGGGAAGCTGTCAAAAAAATTCTGCTGCATTGAAGGTTCCCAAGAGCCCTGTGGCCTCCATAATTATTAAATGGAAGAAGTTTGGAACAACCAGGACTCTTCCTAGAGCTGGCCGCCCGGCCAAACTGAGCAATCGGGGTAGAAGGGCCTTGGTAATAACGGTGACCAAGAACCCGATGGTCACTCTAGCTGAGCTCCAGAGATCTTGTGTGGAGATGGGAGAAACTTCCAGAAGGACAACCATCACTGCAACACCACCGATCTGGGCTTTATGGCAGAGTGGCCAGACGGAAGCCTCTCCTCAGTGAAAGACACATGAAAGCCCACTTGGAGTTTGCAAAAAAGCACCTAAAGGACTCTCAGACAGTGAGATACAAGATTATGTGGGCTTTCATGTGTCTTTCACTAAGGAGAGGCTTCCGTCTGGCCACTCTGCCATAAAGTCCAGATCGGTGGAGTGTTGCAGTGATGGTTGTCCTGGAAGTTTCTCCCATCTCCACACAGGATCTCTGGAGCCCAGCCAGAGTGACCATCGGGTTCTTGGTCACCTCTCTTACCGAGGCCCTTCTCCCCCCGATTGCTCAGTTTGGCCGGGCGGCCAGCTCTCGGAAGAGTCCTGGTTGTTCCAAACTTTTTCCATTTAAGAATTATGGAGGCCACTGTGCTCTTAGGAACCTTCAATGCAGCAGAATTGTTTTTTGTAGGCTTCCTCAGATCTGTTCCTCGACACAATCCTGTCTCTGGGCTCTGCAGGCAGTTCCTTCGACCTCATGGCTTGTTTTTTGCTCTGAAATGCATTGTCGGCTGTGATACCTTATATAGACAGGTGTGTGCCTTTCCAAATCATGTCCAATCAACTGAATTTACCACAGGTGGACTCCAATCAGGGTGTAGAAACATCTCAAAGATGATCAAGAGAAATGGGAGGCACCTGAGCTACATTTCAAGTGTTATAGCAAAGGGTCTGAATACTTATGTCAATGTGATATTTCAGTTTAAAAAAAAAAAAAATTGCAAAACTTTCTAAATTCCTGTTTTCTCTTTGTAATTATGGGGTATTGAGTGTAGATTGATGAGGGAAAAATGAATTTAAACGATTTCAGCATAAGGCTGCGACATAACAAAAATGTGAAAAAAGTGAAGGGGTCTGAATACTTTCTGAATGCACTGTATACAGATACAATGACTGATTAATTATTGAAAGTACTGCAAAATAAAACCTTTACATTAAGTGTTTAAGAATGAATGATTTACTGGGTTGGGGTAAAGTGAATTTAAGGCCACACTGTAAATAGGAGTATATTATGTTTTTAAAGAAAAGATTGTTGTGGTTATGCCAAAGAATATGCAAGTCCAGTTATGCGAATTTTTAGGCATAACTTCCCTTAATGCACAACCTTCATGTAGAAATGTAGTTGTAAGAGTCGCTGTTGTCTGTGCGTCCAAACGATAATGAACCAATCTCAAGCACAGAGGTGAAGCTGGGCACAGAGGGCAATTGGTATATCTAAACATACTCCAGATGAGCATCAGTGAAGGCCAGATCATATGAACACTACACATCCCACTGTCTTGCGTCCAACGTCTTCTGGTGAGTCTTGCTCTTCAGTGCAAGGGGTCATAGCATGCAATCATGGACTTAGATGGCAAGCCCCCTTCTGTTCCCATGCTACATGGTACTCACATCATGAAAGACATCAGAATTACAACTCTGGAACAGCTGTGCAAACTTCAGTCATTGGAGAGATGAGGAGATGACGGAGCCTCTTCCATTCTAGGATGCAGGAAAGATTCATATAGAAAAAGCTCGTCCATTAATCAAATTAATAAACCATTAATAAAACCCATTAATAAAACCCATTAATAAAACCCATTAATAAAACCCATTAATAAAACAAGGGCCTTTCTTTTGATGAATCGAATAGTTCTCCAAAATAAATGGCAGCTCCTTGGAGTAGTCCACAAACGAGATGGCACCTCCATGGAATACAGTACTCACAATAGTTTGATGTATGCCAAAATGTATGAGATGTACACTGCTGAGCAAAAGTCTTAAGCCCATTCAGTAGTTCCAATATATGGATGTTATGAGCATTAACAATGTACTCAAAGCCTCCACCGGTGTTTTCTACTACTTATAACAACATTCAGTGTTATTATTACCTCCACCACCAAAGGTGGATTGAGGTCATGTTTTCACCCCTGTCTGTCTGTCTGTTTGTTTGTGAACAAGATATCGCAAAAAGTTGTGGACGAATTCGGACGAAATTTGGTAGAGATGTAGCGTATGTGACAAAGGCAAAATGATTAGATTTTGGTGAAGATCCGGAATCGGATCCGGCTACTGGAATTTTTAAGTGATTCTTCACCACTGGGAGACGGGGCCAAAAACGATACATAGCAGGATATCTCAAAAAGTTGTGGACAGATTTGGACGAAACTTTGTGGACATGTTGGGTGTGTGACAAGGACAAAGAGATTCAATTTTGGTGAAGATCTGAATATGGATTCGGATATGAGAATTATTTAATTTTTAAGTGATTCTTCACCAATGAGTGATGGGGCTAAACCAACATATAGCAGGATATCTCAAAAAGTTATGGACGGATTTGGACGAAACTTGTTGACAGGTTGTGTGTGTGACGAGGAAAAATCGATTCAGTTTTGGTGAACATCCAGATCCGGATAGTAGAATTTATTAAGTGATTCTTAACCATTGGGAATTAGTGCCAAAATAGATATATTGCAGGATATCTCAAAAAAGTTGTGGACGGATGATTTTGATTCAATGTGATTCTGTATTGTGATTTTCTGGTCTACTCTGGGATAAAATAAAATAAAAACCACCTTTAGAGGCCATTTTTCCCCGCAAGGCGGGGGTTGCCCTTTTTCGGGAACCGTGGTTGTTGTTGCTTTTCGGTCCCCTTTTTGAAGCAATGTTTTACGGCCGGATGCCCTTCCTGATGCCAACCCTTTTTGCTGCCTTTAACGACAAACAGGGAATTACCAGTGAGCTGGTACTCAATTAGCCGACCTCGGAAGGATGAGCAGGCTGAGTCAACCCCCCTGGTCGTTGGTTCAGTGATCGACTGGGATTCGAACCCAGGATCCTAGGAATCCTAAAGCCGGCACCCTAGCCGCTAGCCCAACACCAGGGCCTTGGAGTAGTCCACCACCAGTACTCTGGGATACAAAACGTAAACTGGCCACCTGGCGGAGGTATTCTCTCTACTGAGTGCCGTTCTAGTTACAATTAAGTTTGGGTGAGAAGAAACCAAGCTTGTCATTTAGCAATCTTTAATTCCCATTGGTCAGAATCTTCAAAAGTTATACATGAGCGGATAACATAGGAAGTGTTGTAGTAGAGAATCCATCACATTTACCAATAAAATCAAATTAATGACTCATTGTCTGGTGGTCTTTATCATTAACATCAGGTGTTCGTTCCTCTCTGCACATCCATCAAGGTAAAAAGCCCACTCTTCCTACTGCAGAATACAGATCTATCAAGGTTAACTGCGCTTAAAACGAAATTGCTAAACTTTCACTATAACACAGCCAAAGAATTGTGTTTCTGCATAAAGAAGGAAAACATTGAGTGAAATATTCCGCATCACTCCATTTTTTCCAGGTGTAGTATCAAAAACACAATCAACAAGTAGAGAGAAACATCATTTGGAATCGAAAAACTCAGGACTGGAAGACACAGAATGTTGTATAAAAAGGATGAGCAATACTTGAAGATAATATCCTCAAGGAATAGAAAGAAGGCAAGCATTGGATTGACAACAGAACTGGCAGAAGGCCCGGGTGTCGTCCATCCATCAACAGTATGAAGGTCACTTTTGAACTCAGGACTTAAAGGCTGCGTTGCGTTAAGAAAGGGGAACAAGACCAGAAGGCTAAAACATGCACAATAACACAGAAATTGGACTATGGATCAATGGTCGAAGGTGCAGCGGACAGACAAGTCAAAGCTTCACTTGTTTGGATCGAATCGAAGACGGTATGTGATGAAAGCTTGACGATGAAAATCTGAAACTGATAAGGAGCATTGCTTGATGCCAACAACTAAACATGGGGGAGTTTCAATTCAGGTATGGGGGTGCATCTCCTCAAGTTGTGCTGGAAAACTGATGGTGTGTTGACTGCAGCAAGGTACAAACAAATGTTAATCGACCATGTTATCCCCGATGACCATTTCATTCACGCCATAGGGCTGCCCAGGCAGTTTCATTCGCTGAGGAGTACAATCCTGGATGGATCGCCACTCTGACGTAAGATTGCAATCCACGATGGTACAAGACTTATTGGTGCAATCTTCATCTTACTGCAAGATGATGATCCAAAATACGCTGCTGGAATAATTCATACATATTTGCAAAAGAAAAAGGAACCTGAAGTCCTTCAAAGCATGGAATCCCAAAGCCCAGATCTCTATATAACTTAAGATGTATGGGACTACTTGGACTATTTGAAAGAAAAAGTTTTTTTTAATTCCAGAAACTTAGATGATCTTTGAAAGGTCTTTAAAGAACAGTGGAACAGCATTCCACGAGAGTTCAGAACAAATTTATTTAAAAGTTTCCCTAGAAAAATTTCAATGGTTTTGAAGGAACATCCTCACCAAGAGTGGACATCCTCGCCATGACTTTATATCAAGGTATTGTTGCGGTTTTGCCATAAAGGCAAACCCCTGTAGTTAATTGCAGACAACATGTAGCCTGCAGTAGTTAGTTGTTTCTTATTGAATGTAAAGATTAGCCCTTTCCCATTGTGTAGTAATAAAGACCAAATATGCGTTGAGTAGTCAGGATGTCAAACCTTTGTGATGTTAAAGGAAGCCATTTAGAGGGGTCAATATACGAAAAAAACTCACCTAACCCCAAACAAATTGATACAAAAGGTTTTTCAATGGATTCTGGTACCATTGGGCATGCTAAATAACATACTAAAAATCTAGTAACATCTGACTTCCGGAAAGGGGTAATTTTCAAGATGGCGTCCAAGATGGCCGCTGGGAGCTTAAAATGGCCATATCTCAATTATTATTCAACCTAGAAAGGTGGTTTTGGTGTCTAACCCTAGGTTTTAGGGCCCAAGGAATCCAATTGAATCAATAAAATTACCATCAGTTAATTATTTATTGACAAGTCCAAGATGGCATCCCAAGGTGACATCCTGATCCACTAAAATGGCTCTGTCGAATAGTAGTCAACCTAGAGAGATTTTTTCAGTGTGTATACCTAGGTTTAAGGCACCCAGGAAATCATCAAAATTACTTAAATAAGCACAAAGTAATCAGGTAATCCAGTAAGCCAGGTTTACCAGCCCATTAGGCATTTGTTGTCTTATACAGTTAGTCGCTATTCATCGTCATCCTCCGACTCCTCTGGAAGAAACTTGTTATGTGGATTGTCACATTCTTCAAGTTGGCACGGTCCACAGGCAAGTTGGCACGGTACATGGTAGTCCATATCGTCTACAAGAGCAGCGGAGTGTCTTGCAGGCAGTGGAGCAGTTACAATGAATGACCTTCAAGAGACTGTCTTTAGCAGCGTTCATTCTTGACATAAGTGGGACAAACTGATTATCCTGCAGGCTCCTCCCCCCCCCCCCCCCCCCCTATTTCATGGCATCCATACCCTCTTCTTTTCCCATCCACACCATGATCTGGTAGTACGCTCTACGACAGTGAAGTTTGGTAGCAGATTCAGTTGGGGGCAGACGTTCGGGTGTTACAAAAGACGAAGCAGAGACAACCTTCTTGCTGAAGGTGTTGTATCGCATTGTTGCAAGGGAATCTTTGCACTTGCCACCAAAGAGGATAGCCATTACTCGGCATCCAAGGTCATCGATCACCTCTGTGGTCTGGTTTGGGATGGTGAATGTGTTGGCACAAGACCGAAGGACAGGGTCTCCTTTTACAAGCTTCTGGAAAGCAGTCTTTTTGCCAACACCAAAAATCCGAGAAGTCGTGTCACAACCAGTCATGGCATGGATGAATATATCAACTGAGAACACATGTCATGTCCGAGGATTTATTTTAGACGGTTGATGTCATACCCTGGATAAGAATGTGTACCCTGGATAAGAATAGGTACACCGTATCCCTGCGTGTCGTAAAAGACGACTAAGAGGGTTGGCGTCAGGAAGGGCATCCGGCCATAAAAACATTGCCTCAAAAAGACAACCATGACAATTACAACTACATGTGGGCAGGGTACAGCCTGAAGTGGAGATCGGTTTCTGAGGTTTGGGACATGGAATGTAGGGACAATGACAGGGAGATCAGGAGAAGTGGTGGAAGTATTGGTCAGAAGAAGAGTAGACATATGTTGTGTGCAAGAGGCGAGATGGAAGGGAAGTGGTGTGAGAATGGTGAAGGGTAGGCAGGGACAGAAATACAAGTATGTGTGGCAAGGGTGCCCGGAGGGCATGAATGGTGTTGGTGTCCTGTTTTCTGAGGAGTTTGTAGACAGTGTGGTGAGTGTGACTAGAGTGAGTGATAGGTTGATGATGGTGAAAATGATGATTGGAAAGCTCTTGGTGAACGTCATCTCGGGATATGCTCCGCAGGTTGGTCGAAGCGATGAGGAAAAGGACAAGTTCTGGTGTGCGATAGAGAAGCTGATGGAAAACGTGAAAGATGAGGACGTTGTGTGGTAGGAGGAGACCTAAATGGACACGTGGGAAGGAGTATGGATGATTTTGACGGAGTTCATGGGGGTTACGGATATGGTGTGAGAAATGGAGAAGGTGAAAGGATTTTGGAGTTTGCTGATGCAGCTGATTTGTTGATTTGTAATACTCAGTTCCAGAAAGAGGATAATAAGCTTGTTACATACACGTCAGGTGGGTCGACAACAACCGTTGACTACCTGATGGTGCGTAGGCGAGATAGGGGGCACCTCCGGGACACAAAGGTGATCCCGGGGGAGGAGGCTGTTTCACAGCACCACTTGGTTGTCTGCGACGTAAGGGTGAAAGGTGCGAGGAGAGCTCGGCGGGTGAAGTACCAACCGAGAATGAAGGTGTGAAGGTTGAAAGAGGTGACAGTAAGGGAGGCATTAAAAGAGAGGCTGAGTAGGGTCGAGGATGATGTGGTTGAGCTTGAAAGTGGTTGGATGTCAATGACAGCTAGTCTGTTGGGAGCCGTTGGTGAGGTATGTGGATGGACAAAAGGACCACTGAGGCACTCGGAAACATGGTGGTGGGATGATGAAGTTGGAAAGAGGATTGACGTGAAGAGGAAGCAGTTCAAGGAGTGGCAGAAGGCGAAGGGTACGGGAGCAGAAACAGCAGAGCATGAAAGTTATAAGGCAGCCAGGAAGGCTGCGAAGAAAGAGGTAGCAAAGGCGCAGGAGGCATGTAGGAAAATGTTCGGAGAACGCTTGGATTCAGAAGAGGGTCAGAGAGCGGTATTCAGGATTGCAAAGCAGATAGCGAAAGAGAGGTGTGATGTGATGGGGGTGAGTTGCTTGAAGGATGAAGTGGGACAAATCGTTGTCGACCCAGATGGAATTAAAGGAAGATGGAAAAGATATATGGAAATGCTGTTGAATACAGAGAATGAATGGGATGGCAACATAGAGAGTAACCCAGTTTTAGGACCGGCAGAGAAGATAACTGAGAAGGAAGTTGAGGAAGCGATAAAAGCAATGAAGGGTAGAAAAGCGGGAGGGCCGACGGGAGTTGTGGGAGATATGTTGAAGGCATCAGGAAGTTGGGGTGTGAAGAGAATGACAGAGATCTGTAATTCTGGTGGTGAAAGAAGGCTGCATTCCAGTGAATTGGGAACTGAGTACCCTCATCCCTCTATACAAGGGGAAAGGTGACCCTCTGGAGTGTGGCTCGTACCGAGCGATAAAGTTATTGGAGCATGGAATGATGGGATTGGAAAGGGTGTTGGAGAGGAGGATAAGGAAGAAAGTGAAGATCGAAGAAATGCAGTTTGGATTCATGCCAGGAAGAGGAACGACAGACGTGCTTTTCATTGTGAGGCAGTTGCAGGAGAAGTACATGGAGAAGAGGAAGAAGTTGTTTCTTGGGTTTGTTGATCTGGAGAAAGCATTCGATAGGGTACCACGCAAAGTATTGACATGGGCATTGAGGAAGTTAGGAGTGGAGGAATGGTTGATCAGAGTAGTGATGGCAATGTACAAAAGAGCGCGCACAGCTGTAAGGACGAAGGACGGGAACAGTGGTGAGTTTGAGGTGAAGGTGGGAGTGCATCAGGGGTCGGTACTAAGTCCACTACTATTTGTAGCTGTGATGGAGGTGCTGGCTCAGAACGTAAAGGAGGGTTTACCGTGGGAGTTGTTGTATGCAGATGATCTGGTGTTGATTGCGGAAAGTATGGATGGACTGAAGGAAAAGATGAACACGTGGAAGGAATGTATGGAGACAAAAGGTCTGAAGGTGAATATCGGAAAGACGAAGGTGATGGCAAGTGGTAAAGCATGTGGTGAGGTGGAAAGAACTGGGAAGTGGCCCTGTGCTGTGTGTAGGAAGGGTGTCGGTGTGAACTCCATTCAATGTACAATGTGCGCTGAGTGGGTTCATCAAAAATGTAGTGGTCTGAGAGGGTCATTAACCAGTGTGGCAGCTACATTCAAGTGTAAGGTGTGCACAGAGGGAGCTGCAGATGGAGGAGATGTTGAGTTGGATCTTGGAGACGGCGTGAAGCTGGAAGGTGTGAAAACATTTTGCTACCTCGGAGACATGCTGAATGGAGAAGGTGGATCAGACTCGGCAACGGTTGCTCGAGTGAGATGTGCATGGAAGAAGTTTCGGGAACTGAGTGGCGTGCTGATGATGAGGGGAGTGTCGTTGAAGCTGAAGGGAAAGGTGTATGCTGCATGTGTGAGAAGTGTTATGATTTATGGGAGCGAGACATGGGTAATGAACGTAGAGCAGCAACGAAGGTTGGAAAGGGTGGAAATGCGAATGGTTCGACGGATGTGCGGAGTATCGTTGAGAGAGGGGAAGACAAATGATGAATTGCGAAAGATGATGGGAATAGAGCCTGTGATGGATGCTGTGAGGAGGAACAGGTTGAGATGGTTTGGTCATGTGTTGAGGAAGTATGAAAGTGACTGGTTGAGAAGAGTGATGGAAATGAATGTAGAAGGAAGCAGAGGATGGGGAAGACCGAGAAAGACTTGGCTAAAGATGGTGGAAGAAGAAATGCGGGCAAGGGGGTTAACAAGGAGAGATGCAGAAAATAGGGCAAAATGGAGAAGATTGTCATGGGGACCGCAAGGCTAACCCCCGCTCTAGCAGGGAAAATGGCCTTTAAAATGCATGTTGTTTGTTGTGTTGATGTCATACACTTCAAAACTGCCATCAGCTTTGGACTTGTCTGATCTGAAATAAAGGCTCTTACTGTCTCCCTGTGCATAGTAAAGGAGTAAGACAAGGAGATCAGTATCTTCTCCAATCAGTGTAGTGGTAGAAGAGATGCCTCCACTGCAGCCTTTACTATATCTACGTCAGCATCTCCAGGTGCATTGACCACAGTGCAATACCTTTCTCTCAGTTCATCACTTATCATCCCGATCAGTCTCTGTTTATTGATATCTCTTGACAGGACCTCCTCCTTCTTGCCTGAGAACTTTGTCTCAGCAGTGAAGCTGATAATGGGATGAATATTGTGCCCTCTTCTCTGATGCGTGTTGTCTTTAATGGACGGCCCTTCCTCATAGCCATCAAAGACAATGGTCGTAGCTGAACCATAATGCTGGATGGTGAAGTCAGCATACGACTGCGCTATTTCACCATAGCTTTCTCCACTCTTCCATGGTATTCTGTGAAGGAGTGAACCTCCATCAAGGACGTGGATCTCCGTTTCTGGTACAGAATCTAGGATGGCATCACTTGCATGATCACAGATCGCGTGAGCTAGTTGTGGCTTATCAGCCTTTCGGAAGACGTTTCTGGCTTCAAAGAGGGCAGGAGGGAAAGGACTGAGCTCATAACTTATAACCTCCTGCAATGATAGCTCTCCAGTTTGGGAGACTACCAGGAAACGTTGAAAAAGAAGTGCAGAATCAATGGGAAACATGGGAAACAAAAAAAATCAATCAGAAACAAATGCCTAATGGGCTGGTAAACCTGGCTTACTGGATTACCTGATTACTTTGTGCTTATTTAAGTAATTTTGATGATTTCCTGGGTGCCTTAAACCTAGGTATACACACTGAAAATATCTCTCTAGGTTGACTACTATTCGACAGAGCCATTTTAGTGGATCAGGATGTCACCTTGGGATGCCATCTTGGACTTGTCAATAAATAATTAACTGATGGTAATTTTATTGATTCAATTGGATTCCTTGGGCCCTAAAACCTAGGGTTAGACAACAAAACCACCTTTCTAGGTTGAATAATAATTGAGATATGGCCATTTTAAGCTCCCGGCAGCCATCTTGGACGCCATCTTGAAA
Organism: Myxine glutinosa; assembly: GCF_964187855.1. Lineage (NCBI taxonomy): Eukaryota > Metazoa > Chordata > Myxini > Myxiniformes > Myxinidae > Myxine > Myxine glutinosa. Next base: position 134,382,166 of record NC_136267.1, on the reverse strand, counting down.
ATTACCCCTTTCCGGAAGTCAGATGTTACTAGATTTTTAGTATGTTATTCAGCATGCCCAATGGTACCAGAATCCTTTGAAAAACCTTTTGTATCAATTTTTTGGGGGTTCAACCATATATTGACCCCTCTAATTTAGATGTGCAGGAAGGCGTGGCCAAGGACGGAGCCCTGAATGAAAGAGGGAAGGAGGACTAAACCCTTCAAAGAAGGAGAAAGGATTGAAGGCCAGCACGTGACCAACCTCGGCGAATGGGAGGCTGTGGAACATTCGGGGAGTTTTTGGCGTCAGCCCATCGACCACGAGGGCCTCTTGGATTTCGCACGGCGCCGAGGACACTCCTCTTGCTTTTTGGCTGCGCCCTCGACACGACCTGACTTGCCTTTCGCCTCGCCGACAAGATTCTTGTGCCTTTGTCCTTTGCCAACACTTCTCTCTTGCTATGTGCTTCGCCGATCTCTTGTGCCATCCGGCTAACCTGCAAGCGTTGGCTTCTTCCACGTCTCACCTGAGCCGAAGCTCGTCTGCCTGCGTTGAAGTTCGTCGGACATTACCTTATCCTGGCTTCACATCGAGGATCGAGCTGCGCATACCAGACACGTGGGCACCTTCAGAGACAATCCCAGCACATACATTGGTACGAGAATAACCCGTGTGTCCCTGAGTGAGTGTGAAGGCGCCAGTGGGGTTTATGATAGGTAAGGACTTGATAAGCTGTATCTTTTATCTATTCTCTGTGCCTTCAAAATAAAAGGCTGTACATCTGATTACTTTCCAACCTGTTCGGATACATATTTTCTCCATTGGCCGAGCATCATCCGAGACCGAATTTGGCTTGATTCAGGTCTAGAAATCTCGTGAGGTAACGCCGCTTTCCACACCGTGCAAATCCGCACGGCACCCATAAGGTGTGTGAAAGCGAGGGTTCGATCCCCGGTTTCTCCGGTCACGTGTCTTGAAGGTATTTGGGAATATTTGACCAGTAAACTCTTCAGCGCATGACTGGCAGATTGGCGATCAGAATTGCTTAGCAATTCGTCAATCATGAGTCTAGTAGTTGTGGACGGCGGCCTCAGTGGAACGTGGGGGAACGGGGCATAACCCCCCCCCCCCCTTAGTACGTCGACGAATCCGGGATCCGCAACAGTATATTGTGTGAAAATTGTATTACGTTAAGTTTTTTTTCTTCCTAAAGGTGTGTTCAAGCCTGGTGTTGACTTAGCGGTTAGGGTGCTGGCTTGGGATCCGAGGATCCTGGGTTCGAATCTCGTTCGATCGCTGAATTAACACCAGGGGGTTGACTCAGCCTGTCATCCTTCCGAGGTCGGCAAATTGAGTAGCAGTTCACTGGTAATTCGCTGTGTGTCGCAAGAGACGACCAACAGGGTTGGTGGCAAGAAGGGCATCCGGCCATAAAACATTGCTTCAAAAGGGGACCAAGGTGCCCGGAAAAGGCCAACCCCTGCTCTGCGGGGGAAAATGACCTTTAAAGGTGGTTCTTCATAAAGGTGTGTTCACCTTGAACACAAAGTTGGTATCAGGGTAGAAAAATAAGAAATGTCTAAAATATTTTTACAACATTTTGTTTGTCTGTGTTTGGTACACTTCCAGCTTGGTACACTTCCGTAATAATTTCCCCCCAAATAAATGGTTAGATAAACATGTCTTTCATTTATTTCTACCTTGTATGGCAAACAAACAATCAACTGACAGATATATATATATATATATATATATATATATATATATATATATATATATATATATATATATATATATATATATATATATATATATATAGGCTAATGATGCACCACTAACTATAATTGGCGAGGCCTAATGTATTTGGAACCTCCTAGTGACATCTCCCAAATAGACGCATTATGTTTCACCCACGAATCACAACCAGGAAGCACCGTCGTTATTATTAAGCAGTCGGTAGATGTACATATTTAATTATTGAAGTGCTCCATACTTGGACCAACGCCGTGATCATGTCATATTTATGTATATATATAATTATATATATATATATATATATATATATACATATATATATATATATATATATATATATACACACACTAGCAGGGTACCCCTCTCCGGTGGGTTTGTAAATGTCTCATCAAATGAGCAATTTTATGGAGTGCGTTTTTTATATAAATGGGAATTCAGCATAAAATTCAGATATCACAGTGGGTGTTGCCAATATCCTTGACGATCTTGTTCCTTTCCACCATCAAAGATTTCAAATCCATGCTTGTTGTACCTTTGAAGTGTTATACCTTGTTGTACTTCTGAGCGAGGCTGAAATTGTGGAAGTTTGGCTGGGAAATGGATTTACACATGTTTTAGGCCTACCGCCTCACTGAAGATCACAGAAGTTCTTTCCATGCCAACTGACAACCTCCAAGCACATTTCCCTCACCACATCGATTATTCAGCCCCAACCTACCCCCTCTCTCTATACTCTCTAAAAGCTTTGTTTTCAGCTATTTCCATTCGATATTTATCACAGCATTTCATTCTGGTTTTCCATTTGATGATTGGTAGTTCAGTCGTTTCAGTTTCACTTTCCAACATCAGATTCGCTTTGGGATATCAGTTTTGATTTGTCATTGCAACTTGTGATGCGATGTGAATGGTCCATGAAAAGGCAGTGATGTAGTGACCCTCCGGCGTTGAGAAGGTCCAAATAACCTGGCCTGATTAAGGTTAAGGGTCCTAAAGGGGTCTAAAAGTCTAAGGGATATTTTAAGGGTATAATGGGTATTAAGGGTCTACGGTCGGGGTCCCAATCTGTGGCTCACAGGCAACATCTTGCCTGCCAGACTCAAGGATGTTACCGAGGACTGCTCTTGAAAATACAGTAGAAAATCAACTGAATGGCTCATTCGAAACCGGAAGTGCTGTATATATTTTTTTGATCTCAAAAAAAAATCTGACCATGGTAAAAACAATAAAAAATGTTACCCCCTGAAACTTCAGATCCCTATTCATCCCTTATTTACTATCTGATTGCTTTGAAACCCGATACAGCCCTTTTACTCGATAGTCCACTGGATCGCTTGGTCTTAGATTTTTCGATTTTGGATCAGGGGGGGGGTGTTCAGGGGGAGCTCCCCCTCATCAGCAGAGGTCTGAACAACAACCTCAAGAGATGACCATCAGCCTACTCAAGGGGCTATTTTTGTAGTTGTTGTTTTGACACATTTTATGGAATTATACATAAAGTGCTATACCTTAGATTTAGAATAATGAAGAAACACATACTTTAGACAACTTAAAGCCTAGTTTTTTAAAGTGTGTTTTCATCAATGTTGATTTTTGAGAAAGATAATTCTTGGAGCGAATTGCAAGAAGGGGAACGTTCTATTATTGATGGACAAAACAGTTTTTTCAATGTTGCTTTTGTAACAGAAAATAATTTAACTCGGTACGATTAATAACATGGAATGGGCCAATTCAAGCCATCAATTTCACTTTTCACAATTGAATATTAAGGCCTGATGATCAATGAGTTGGTGTTAAGGATGTAATGAACCACATTACAATGGAAAGCTTCTTGGATATGCTAGGAGGGAGGTGGGAGTTGTCCTTTGATGTTTTGTTGATAGGAAACTTACGTTTAAAAATTAATACCTACATAAAAAAAATTTTTTTAGGAGAAGCAGTTCAAATTGCATACAAGGTGGTCTCTTATTATGAGTTTTGTGTATTTTTTCATTCTTTCAAAATATATGGTGTTGATGTACAGTGTAACTCTGTGAGCCCACGTACTCAATACCTCATTTTGAAAGTGTACTCTTGTTTCTCGGTCACCTACCTGGAACCCAACAATGCAGAAATGCTAGTGGGGGTTACGTGGACTTGAGAGTGGTTACACAGGATAGTGATAGGCTATATGCTCGGAAAAAGGTTATATTGGGGGGATTTGAAAGGTTGTATAAGATAGAAATAGATTATATGTGACGTTCCATGATGAAATGAGTTGTAATTCGCATTTTGCGTTTTTGCAGGATGAGAAATGTCGCTCATTGTGGTCAGAATTTCTATATTTTTGGATAGTTAACACCTGTACCTTCTGTGTATTTTATTGCCACAACTCTTCATCGACATTACTTTGTAAGCATGATTTATTGGTGGAATGATAATTTGTCTGCTACCCAACCAATATATACTTGGCAAAAAAGAAACGCAAGTTGATAAGACGCATTTTTTGTAATAAGTTACATTTTTTTGTAAGTGCACAAATTATCATTGACAAAGATTTGTAATACCATTTTAAGCACCTGTATTTTCAACCGCATTTCTTGAGCGTCATGCCTCACTGAACCACCACAATGGGGGTTGAATGGATTTTCAAACAATCACTTACTGTGGCTTCCAAGGCTAAATTGCATAAGAATGTTGATGTTCCTGTGGTAGTCTATGTAGTCCTGCGGCATAGCAGACCAATTGTTCAAATTGTTCTAAAAGCACCAAAATTGGCACACATGTAGATTAATATATTCTAAACATTTTTGGATATGGAGGCATTCAAGATTAGCCCTGTGGAAGATATGGCGGCCATTGTTCAAAATGGCCGCCATTTACCATTAGCGTCATTACATAGACTTCATTATGTGTCGTTAGTATGGTGCTAGATGGGCCAAAATTCCTTTTTTTTACATCAGAATTAACATCAATAAGTGTTTAACAGATATTTAGATACAAAATATCTGTTATCTGTTAAATTTAAATATCTGTTAAATAACAGATATTTAACAGATATTTAGTTTAACAGATACAAACCTCTCGATGACATGCATTGTATCCTCTTGGATGCTTGTGGGTGCATTTGCCAGACTCAGCAGGGCATCAGTGAGTTCTGGCAGCGTGTTCCATGTTGCCCAGGCAGATTTCTTCCCATGTCCGACGAAGGCTGACACAGTATCACACCCTGTGATGGCATGAAACATTGGAAGAGTGCATTTTGAATGAATCTTGAATGAATGAAAAGAGAAAGAAAAAAAAAAGAGAAAAAAAAGAAAGAAAAAAAAAAAGAAAAGAAAAAAAAAAAAATGAAAAGAGAATCTTGAATGCCTCCATATCCAAAATTGTTCAGAATGTATTAATCTACATGTGTGCCAATTTTGGTGCTTTTAGAACAATTTGAACAATTGGTTTCGTATTTTTTACTATGCCGATGGGCTAATGGTCCAAACATTGGTCCATGGAGGCTTGAACCGAATTCACTCAGCAGACGACAATGCCATGAGTTGTTAGGGTAGGGTAGGGTTAGGGTAGTTGTTAGGGTGAGTTGTTTGGGTTAGTGTTAGTGTAGGGTTAGGGTAGGGAAGGGTTAGGGTAGGGTTAGGGTAGGGTTAATGTAGTTGTTAGGGTGAGTTGTTCAGGTTAGGGAAGGGTAGGGTTAGGGTAGGGTTAGGGTTAGGGTAGAGGTAGGGTTAGGGTAGGGGTAGGGTTAGTGTAGTTGTTAGGGTGAGTTGTTTGGGTTAGGGTAGGGTTAGGGTAGGGTTAGGGTACGGTTAATGTAGGGTTAATGTAGTTGTTAGGGTGAGTTGTTCAGGTTAGGGGAGGGTAGGGTAGGGGTAGGGTAGAGGTAGGGTAGGGGTAGGGTTAGTGTAGTTGTTAGGGTGAGTTGTTCGGGTTAGGGTAGGGTTAGGGTAGGGTTAGGGTAGTTGTTAGGGTTAGGGTTGTTAGGGTTAGGGTTAGGGTAGGGCTTGACATAAAAACTTGCGTTTCTTTTTTTTTTGCCAAGTTCTTAGGGTTAGGGTTGTTAGGGTGAGTGGTTTTTGTTAGGGTTGTTAGGGTTAAGGTTGGGGTAGGGTAGGACTTGACATAAAAACTTGCGTTTCTTTTTTTGCCAAGTATATTAATGATCCTATTTCACTCCAATACACTTGCTCTATCCCCACGTATCATATCCAGAAAGCTGACTCAAGTAAAAATGTTGATATATGAAGGTACCATTAACAGTCAACCTTGTTACTTGAGATTCTGACGTCACATTCCTCAATGTACACTGCTGATATGCTACCAGCGATCATGTGCTGAAGAATATTATTGATTTGCCAAAGCTAGTGCTGCTGCGTGAAGGTGCGCATGAAGTATAGTGGGTATGGAAGGCGTGAGAGTATGGAAGTGTTTTCCTTGTGAAAAAGTTGCTAATTTTCTGTCCAAATGCTCTGAAAGTGATACGGTATTAAGCGATGTGTTATGTAACAAAGAGAAGGACAACTTCTGCAATGCAGATTGCATTACCCATGTTATGAATGAGGTGAGAAGTTGTAAGCTACAATTCATTTACATTGAGGAGGAATGGCATTTTTTACAATATATGATAATATATATCTGGTCAGGGTCTTGATACACTTTGCGGACATGACTAAAACTCGAATTGGGTTTCTCTCTTTAGATCAGGAGAAAGTATTTGACCGAGTGAACCATGACTACCTCTTTGAGACCTTGCTGTCCTCCGGGTTAGGGAGGAGATATTTCGGTATGCTTCTGGCACTTTACACTTCTGCAGAGTGCCTCATTGAAGTTAATGGTTTCTTACTCGCACCTCTTCCTTTTGAGAGTGGAATAAGGCAAGGATGTCCTCTGTCTGGCCAGCTATATTCCTTGTCTATTGAGAATGTCTGATGAGGCGAATGTTCAAACATTTGGGGATCTATTTGTCAATCTCTCGCAATGGCTTATCAATTCGCAATTGGAGCACTCCAGAAGGGAAAATGCAGGTGAAGCTGAGATATTGGAATGGCTTATTAAGGATCCTATCTTTACATGGGAGAACCCTTTTACTGAAACAATTTGTCCTTCCCAAACTGTTGTTCAGGCTTTCTTGCATAAGTGTTCCTGATTGGTTTCTGGCTGAGATGCAAAGGAAGTTGGTGGACTGCTTTTGGAATGGAAAGCATTGGGTATCTCGGGGAATCCTGAGCGTGCCTCTTCCTGAAGGTGGACAGGGCTTTCCCTGCCTTCGAAGCCACTTTTACACCTTCAGGCTACAGGCAATTAAAAGATACTGTTACGTGGTCCCCTCGGTGACTACCTGGTCTCGGTGACCCCCGGGCCATGAGAGGACCTTCGCCAGAAAGTAGTATTATATATATGCGCTTTCGCAACGCAATCCCTATGAATTCCACCCAAGAGAAACTGATGTGCAATGATATATTTCCAGGGTAAGGATATCATACGATTTCAATGATACAATCACGGATATTCCCCGAGCAATCAACAACAAACAACCATCAACAATTCCCAATCCACAATCAATTCCCTATATGATTAAGATGGCCATCTTATATATGTGTGTCCACTTCTGTACTCACGACCCCCTTTTGGTCTCTGCCCCTCACAATGTCTCTGGGCCCCTCCTGACCGAGATGCTGGTCGGCGTCGCCGCACTCGGGCGGTTGAAAGAACCCCGGGTGGACGTGTTTCCACCGGGCAGGTATCGTACCAGGCACCGCGGCTGCAGCCCCTCGTGGCCATGCGAAGCGGGTACGGTAAAGCAAGCCAAAAGCCCCACGCCGCTTGCAAGGCGTGTTAGGCCCCAACGTGCGACCCGTACGCGTCTGTTTAGACGGTGCCGCGAACGGTGCCAGACGCGGGGTCGATGCACGGCCCCACGTCAACTTGACGTCTCCACCGGGTAGGTACACGTCCCGGTAACTCCTCTCGCCAGACGGGCTTCGGAACGCCGCTTTTCCACGCAGCGCAAGGTCGCTTCTTCCGTAACGGAGCGGGGCGAGGAAGAATAATACTCGTCCCTTTTCTTCCTCGTGTCTTTTCTTCTTCCGTTTCCGGTCACTTCCGTTTCCGGACACTTTTTCAGAAGGGCTCCTGACCCTCCAACCACAACAACCCTTAATCTACTACGCATGGATAAGCAAAGACCTGAATGGTAATTCACATACATTCACATAAATATGTAACACTCCCCCCCTTCAAGAAAGAAAGTTCGAACCCAGCGAAAACTTTCTTTGCCGGCCAATTTGGAGAAACCAACCAGATAACTCAACCCCCACCCCCCCCCCCCCCCCAGATTAACTCAATCTGGACAAAGCGTCCGCCACGACATTGTCCCGGCCCCGTACATGTTCAATTTCCAAGTTGAACCCCTGCAAAGCCAAACTCCATCTCATCAACCTCTGATTTTTATTTTTCATTCTTTGAATGAAGGTTAAGGGGTTGTGATCCGTAAAGACCTTTATGGGAAAGGACGTGATTCCTAAATACACCTCATAATGTTGAAGCCCTAGCAGGAGAGCCAGGGTCTCTTTCTCCACGGTGGCATAATTTGCCTGATGTTTATTGAACTTTTTGGAGTAGTAGCACACGGGGTGGTCCACCCCATCCTCATCTTCCTGTAACAAGACCGCTCCAGCCCCCACATCGCTTGCATCTACGGCCAACTTGAAAGGTGCCTGAAAGTCCGGAGCGGTTAGGACCGGAGAACTCATTAGTATCGCTTTGACATGGGCAAAGGCCGCCTGACATTTGCCATCCCAAACGAATGGGGTCTCCTTTCTCAACAAACTCGTTAAAGGGGCTACCACATCCGAAAAATTCTTACAGAACCGCCGGTACCACCCCGCCATACCTAAGAATCTCATCAGCTCTTTCTTCCCCTTTGGGACTTGGAAGCGATCGATAGCTTCTACCTTGGCAGTCACTGGTTGTACTTGACCCTGCCCTACTACATGGCCGAGGAACACTACCTGTGCTCTTACAAATTCACTCTTGGCTAAGTTGATGGTCAGACCTGCCTCGGACATCGTCTGAAAAAATGCATGGATTTGCTTAATGTGGTCTTCCATGGTCATGGTGTGGATGATTACATCATCCAGATATGCCTCCACCCCCTCCAGGTCTGCAATGAGCCTATTAATCAGTCGTTGAAATGTAGCCGGCCCGTTCTTCAACCCAAAAGGGAGGACCTTGTACTGATATAACCCATTCGGAGTGACCAAAGCTGAGATTTCTTTGGCTCTATCGGTAAGAGGGATCTGCCAATACCCTTTCAGCAAGTCAAATTTGGTAACAAATTTAGCTGGGCCTATTCGATCAATACAGTCGTCAATCCTCGGGAGCGGATAGGAGTCGGTCTTGGTCACTGCATTCACCCGTTTTAAATCTGTACAACACCGGAAGCTGCCATCGGGTTTCGGAACCAACACACATGGGGAGCTCCATTCACTGTTGCTTGGTTCGATGATGTCATTGTCCAACATATATTGCATCTCCTTCCGAAGATACTCCATCTTCACCGGGTTCATCCGATAGGGGTGTTGTTTCACTGGAGTGGCCTCCCCCACCTCGATATCATGATATACTAAGTCCGTACGACCAGGTACATCTGTGAACAAATGTTTAAATTCGAACATTAGGCTGGACAGTTGTCCTTGCTGTTCCCTTGTTAAATGACCTAACTTCTCATCCAAATGACTCAACACTTCGGTGTTCGTCAATTTGGGGCAGGCCTGGTCATCCAAGGTATCAAACTTCACACCGGCGTTTCCGTCCATTTTCACCGGTACGACCGGTGAGACAGGAACTACGTCTTCCACCGGTTCCCTCTCATGATATTTCTTCAGTCGGTTGACATGACACAACTGTCGCTTTTTTCGTCGGCCGGGAGTGGTCACCACGTAGTCTGTCTCATTCACCCTCTCCTCCACTGCATAAGGACCGAAATATCTAGCCTGGAGGGGCTGACCTGGAACGGGCAGCAATACTAACACCCGGTCCTGAGGACTGAAATTCCTTATCTGCGAGGTCTTGTCATGTCTCTCCTTCATTTTCCCCTGGGCCCTTCTCAAGTTCCGTCGTGCCACCTCACACGCCTTTGCCAATCGGTGTTTCACTGTGGACACATACTCCACCATCGGTGTCCGGGACTCCTGTAGTAACCACTGTTCTTTCACCAATTTCAACGGTCCCCGCACTGCGTGTCCAAACACCAGTTCAAACGGACTGAATCCCAAGGAATCCTGCACGGACTCCCTCGCCGCAAACAACAATAGGGGTATCCCTTCATCCCAATCCTTGGCACATTCAAAACAATATGTTCGGATCATATTCTTTAAAGTCTGGTGAAACCTTTCCAGGGCCCCTTGGCTCTCGGGATGGTAGGCGCTGGATCTTACTTGTTCCACCCCCAACAGGTGTACCACTTGCTGGAACAGTGTGGACATGAAATTGGACCCCTGATCCGATTGGATGATCTTAGGTAGACCAACCCAAGTGAAAAATTTAATCAAGGCCTTTGCAATAACTGCCGCCGTTATTTTCCTCAGAGGCACTGCCTCGGGGAACCTGGTGGACGTGCACATGATGGTCAGTAAGTATTGATGTCCAGCTTTGGTTTTGGGTAAAGGGCCCACACAGTCCACAATGACTCGGCTGAATGGCTCTTCAAAAGCTGGAATTGGCTTTAACGGGGCGGGTGGGATTTTTTGATTCGGCTTTCCCACCAGCTGACAAGAATGGCAGGACTTGCAGAACTCCGCCACATCCCGTCGCAGTCCCGGCCAGAAAAATGTAGGAACCAATATCCTGTCACAGGTCTTGTTCACTCCCAGGTGCCCGGCCCAAGGGGTCTCATGTGCCAAACTCAAGATCTCCTTCCGGTACAGCGGTGGCACCACAATCTGATAGTGAACTTTCCACTCATCGTCTGCGGGCACCTCCGGGGGCCTCCATTTCCTCATTAGGGTTTCCCCCTTCATGAAATACCCCACAGGTATCTTCGTAGCCTCTTCTTCCGTAACGGCTTTCTCAATTAACCTCTGGATCTCCGAGTCTTCATGTTGTTCTTCCACTAGTCTCCTTCGGACCAGCGCGGTTTGCTCCACTTCGTTCTCCGCGGTCTCCGACGGACACTCCACGTCCCCTTGCGTTCCAGACGCTACCATTTCTCGAAATTCCTGGGAATCCCTCCCCTGGTTATTTCCCTTTTCCGAGTTGTCTTCCCGTACCTCTAAGGGTTCCAACTCCCCCTCTCTTTCTTCCTCCTTATCTTCCGCGTGCTTTCTACTCATAGCCCGAGTCACTGCACAGGATGGAAAGATACCCGGAATCTCCATCTCTAACGGAGTGGTGTTATTTTTCTTACTGGGCTTGTCCACCATTATTGGATTACCCGAAACTCGCCCCCCGGCCAAATCATTCCCGATAATAAAAGAGATTCCCTCCACAGGAAGGGTGGCTTGTAAGCCTACGGTGACCGGCCCGGATACCAACTCAGAACTCAACTGGATGACATGAAGCGGAGCTTTAACATAGCCCCCGACCCCCTGTAAAAGCACACTAACCCCAGTTGCCGTCTTCTCCGACAATGGCAAAATGCCCTCCAGCATCAACGATTGGTGGGCTCCTGTGTCCCTCAATACCCTAACTGGCTTCTGGTTACTCGGGTCGCCATCCAGCGACACGAACCCCTCTGAAATGAAATGTTTGTAGCCCTCCTGAACAAGGTTCTCCCGGGACGCCGTACCTTTGACAGGGGAATCTTCCCCCAGCTCTGCTCTCCAAGAATGATTTCTCACACTTGCCAGTGCATTCGGAGTCGCACTAGACTGATTCCGTTCCGGGTTCTCCCTTTTCCGGAGGTAACATTGGGACATCAAGTGTCCAGTTTTATGGCAAAAAGCACAAGTAGGCCCGGGGGAGAACCTCGGGGTCGGCCTTGAGCCCCCCGAAAAATAAGTTTGTCTTGGGCCCGTAGCCCTCGGATTTCTAAAAGTTGGGGTATCATAGTTGTCCCCATAATCATCTCGAGGCCGCCGCCATGTAAGGTCGTTCTCCGCACCGGGTGTTCCATAACTCCCCTGCTGAAGTCTAGGCGAGGAGTTAGGTTTGTGGACCCCTATTCGGTGGGTTAAGGCATAATCATCTGCCATGGTGGCTGCGTCCCACAACTTTGGTACTTTCTTTTCCTGCAGGTACACTTTGATGTCCTCGTGGACACACTGCTGGAATTCCTCCACCAGGATCAAGTCCCGCAATGTTTCGAAGTCTTTCCCGACTCCTTTTGACTCACACCACCGATCAAACATGTTTTCTTTCACTCTGGCAAACTCCACATGGGTCTCACTCTCCCTCTTCCTGGCATTCCTGAATTTTTGCCTGTAAGCTTCCGGAACCAACTCATAGGCTTTGAGGATGTGCTTCTTCAGTACCTCATAATCTGTACATTGGTCCATTGGTAGCGCCGAATAAATTTCCTGAGCTTTCCCCACCAGCACACTTTGCACGAGTATGGTCCAGGCCTCCTCCGGCCAGTTTAATTGTCGAGCCACTTTCTCAAAGTGTGGAAAAAATTTCGCGACTTCCTTTTCACTGAACGGTGGAACCAGCCTCACATGTCTGCCCACATCCCAGGTTTTCTGGTTAGGTGTCGACCCCGTCAGCAAGGGTGGTGCCTCTCCCCGTTCTCTCATTAACTCCAGCTCCTTGAATTTGATTTCTTGCTGAAGCTCCATGTCACGTTCCTTTAATTCCCTTTCCGCTTTTCTCTCCTCTGCTTCGAGTTCCCTTGCAGCTCTCCTCTCCTCTGCTTCTGCTTTCCTTTCCTCTGTTTTCATCCTTTCTAACCTTTCCTGGAGTTCTCGTTCCACTCTCCTTTCTTCTTCTGCTCTTTCCTTTTCTGCTTTCCTTTCTTCTTCTGCTAACCTTTCCTGGAGTTCTCGTTCCACTCTCCTTTCCTCTGCTTGTTTCTCTTCTCTCCTCTCTTCTGCTTTCCTTTCTTCTTCTGCTCTTTCCTTTTCTGCTTTCCTTTCTTCTTCTGCTATTTCCTTTTCTGCTTTCCTTTCTTCTTCTTTGATCCGTTCCTGGCTCCGTAATTGCAACTCCAGTTTCCAGAGCTCAACGTCTTCTGGTTCTTCGGGTAGCCACTCCCAGGCTAACTTGTCCCATGTTCCTAATCCCACCATAGATTGTATCACCGTGGCCTGCAACTCTGCCTTCCTCAAATTAGTTCGGACCTCCAAGTTAAAATGTTTGGCCAATTTCAAGAGGTCCGACTTTAGTAACGCTCGGAACTGTGCCTCACTCGGTGTTACCGCAAAGTTCTGTGCCACAAACGCCATGGTGACTATCGTTAACACCTGTTAACCTTCACCCAAGACTTTACCCCAATTTCCCCAAAAATTTTCCAATTAATACTTAATTAATAAATTTTAATTAATAAAAATATTATTTTATTATTTTATACAATTTTAGATCCCGGACGAGCCCCCAATTCTGTTACGTGGTCCCCTCGGTGACTACCTGGTCTCGGTGACCCCCGGACCGTGAGAGGACCTTCGCCAGAAAGTAGTATTATATATATGCGCTTTCGCAACGCAATCCCTATGAATTCCACCCAAGAGAAACTGATGTGCAATGATATATTTCCAGGGTAAGGATATCATACGATTTCAATGATACAATCACGGATATTCCCCGAGCAATCAACAACAAACAACCATCAACAATTCCCAATCCACAATCAATTCCCTATATGACTAAGATGGCCATCTTATATATGTGTGTCCACTTCTGTACTCACGACCCCCTTTTGGTCTCTGCCCCTCACAATGTCTCTGGGCCCCTCCTGACCGAGATGCTGGTCGGCGTCGCCGCACTCGGGCGGTTGAACGAACCCCGGGTGGACGTGTTTCCACCGGGCAGGTATCGTACCAGGCACCGCGGCTGCAGCCCCTCGTGGCCACGCGACACGGGTACGGTAAAGCAAGCCAAAAGCCCCACGCTGCTTGCAAGGCGTGTTAGGCCCCAATGTGTGACCCGTACGCGTCTGTTTAGACGGTGCCGCGAACGGTGCCAGACGCGGGGTCGATGCACGGCCCCATGTCAACTTGACGTCTCCGCCGGGTAGGTACACGTCCCGATAACTCCTCTCGCCAGACGGGCTTCGGAACGCCGCTTTTCCACGCAGCGCAAGTTCGCTTCTTCCGTAACGGAGCGGGGCGAGGAAGAATAATACTCGTCCCTTTTCTTCCTCGTGTCTTTTCTTCTTCCGTTTCCGGTCACTTCCGTTTCCGGACACTTTTTCAGAAGGGCTCCTGACCCTCCAACCACAACAACCCTTAATCTACTACGCATGGATAAGCAAAGACCTGAATGGTAATTCACATACATTCACATAAATATGTAACAATACCTTTATGTGAACCCAACACCACAATGGTGCACATTGGCATCGTACTTTTTCAGTAAAGTGCTCGGCCAGGGTTATAAAAGGCAAATTTTCAGTATCAACTCCAAAAACATTTCCAGTGACCCATTGCCTTATTTTTTATTAGGAAATGCTGAAGGGCTGGTGTACAATTGAATTGACCAGAACAAATGGTCCTCACCCAGGGAAAGACCTGCTGGAAGAGCCACTTTTCTTGAACCCTCTACTCCAAGCCCCACTGCTGGCTTCCATCAGTGTAGGGAATAACTCCTGTTGAAAAGTATATCTACAGTGGGCGATCTCCTAAAGGATGGGAAGAATTGCATTCTCTCACCTGAGAAACTTGCAGCAAAGGTAGACCTGCAAACAATAAGAGTGTCCTTTTAGGATACTCCAAGAGTTCAAAAATTCACTGCCTCCTGATTGCCTGGATTACCTGGATTACCTGGAGAAGCCTTACGAAGGCGAGGAAGCTATGCAGGTTTGCTCCCCTACTTCCTTGGCTTTTACAATGAAACCGCATGGATGCGATATTTTCCTTGCGCCACCTCTGCATAATATAAGCAAGCTCCCTGGCATGGCTGGGGTGCCTTTCTGTGACACATCAAGGAAGGAAATATATGCACAGGTAATCCACTCACTCCACTTTGTTGCGTTAGCAAATCACTTGGACACTCCATGGCGTGAGGTTCTGCCTCCCATGCCCGTCCATCCACGTTGGGAATTTCTTTATATCTACCCAACACCAACGGTGGTTGGGGACCTAAGTTGGTGGCTGCTTCATGGGGCACTAAATTCTGGAGTTCTCCTGCAACATTTCACAAACACTCCTTGTGGATGCTGCTTCTGTGGGCAAGCAGAAACCATTTATCACATATATCTGAAATGTCCGCATCTTCAACCGGTGTTTTTGCTGGTGAAAAACCTGCTCTTGCGTTTTTGGATTCATTTCTCCCCAACACTTTTTATTTTTGGTCACCCAGTGAAGAAAGAGTCGATCACAGAATCTCTTGGTTAACTTTGTTTTGGCATCTGCAAATGCCCCGTTTTTGAAAAATATTCTCATATTGATCTCGTCATACTGTACTTTTTGTTACACTCGCCCCATATAGCATTTCTGTTTAAAAAAAAAATGTGAATGAACGATTTATTTAGACTCCTCCCCCACCCCCTTCCCTCCCCCCCCCCCCCCTCCAACCAGGATAGAATAGATGGATTTAGGGGAAAGGGCCATGAGTTGTTAGGGTTATATATAAATGCTTGTTAAAAGAAAGTCCAAAAAATGGCAATTTGGCGGCCATTTTGTTTATGCTAATTAGGTCAACAACTCAAAATTCGGCTTGGGAACCGGGTTAATCAAATTCAGCATACCCTAATTATGTTAAAAAGTGAGGTTCCCAACTTTTACCCAAAAATGCATTAACATTCACATTCCTCAGAAATCCGTCTAGTCTCGGATCGAGTTAACGTCGGGTATCCCTGCTCATGGGCTGCTTTGGCCAAATGTGAGGTTGGTCGACAGGTTGGCTGGAGTGCACTTCCTGCCTTCCAGCGCCATTTCTGGTTCCTCACTGCCAAGCTGGTTCTGCTTGCACTGTTCAGCAACCTAGTTTCGCCACAAGCGCAGGGTAATCTTGCCTTCTACATGAGCGAACTCAGGCTAGCGAGGACATCACTTACTCACCACAGGCAGGTTGGTGGTCTGTCTTCTGCCGACTCCTCTCCGGCCTTGCTCCCCCAGCTCTCTCTGGGCTCTGTCCCCCAAATATTCCTACAGGTTGCACAAGATATGCCTGCAACCCTCTTATGGTTAAACTGACAAAATCAAGACTCTCTGCTCTCCTTCACTCCTTCATTCCTCTTTTCTCCCGCCTCTGGAACAAACTCCCTCGCTCTCTTCAATCCCACTCCACCCTCCAGGTCTTTAAAACAGCTGTTCACCACCATCTCTTATCTTCCCCCATCCAAAACCTTGATCTTTTCTACCCCCGCTAATTTCACCCCAAATCCACTTTTTTGAAATACAAACTGCTTTCCTGGAAGTCCTTGGTGTCCTTGTGTTTTATACTTCTCCCACCCCCCTCCCCCTTCCCACGCCTCCTCCCCCCAAGCCCTCTAACTCCCACACATCTCCTGATGTCCCTGCTCTCAAATGTTGTTTGTGTGCTTCCCCTTCTCTCCCCATCTTGTCTACCGCTCCCTCTTTTTATATATTTTGTTTGTCTGTTTGATTTTTTTTTTTTTGTGTGATAAATGTTGGCTCTTTCACGAGCCTCGATTCTGTATACAAAAGAAAAGAAAAGAAAAAAAGAAAAAAAAAGTGTTCTTACTTTCATAAAATTCAAAAAATCTCACATTAGGCCAAAGCAAATTAGCGGGGTTACTCGATTTTTACCCGATCCTGGTGGCGGGTCAAAACAAAATCGAAAATACGAAATATTTTACAGAAATGCTATATAGGACTAGTGTAACAAAAAAAGTATAACTATATCAATATGAGAATATTTTTTCAAAAACAGGGCGTTTGATGCATCCTACTCATTATCTGATATTGAAAGGTGCAGCATTAGGAGTGACAGACAATGACAAAATGCCCAATGTCCCTCATATTGATGATGTAAATATTCATACCATCAATAATAACATAACTGGCCCTGCCAGGGATAATGATGATGAAGGAGGGAACGATGGAGCTTTGTGCAGATGATTGTCTTTTCTGTGAACTTATAAATAGTAAATACAAAAAATAATATATGAGAGGAAATTAAGTGAAATGTTTATCGTCCATGTAATGCTAAGTATTAAAAACAAATCAATTTTGCGAATTAATATCACTTCATCATCATAGTAGACCCATACCTAAGGCATATATTTCACCTGCAGTAACTAAAATATCAATGAGTTCTATTTTAAATGACAGATTTATTGAGAGATTGCAAATAATTGAGCCAACTATTCCACACCAAATAGGTGTACTATTGTGCAATGATATACTTAACTAATTAATCATAGTTGATGCAAACCTTTCGAATTAAATTATGCAGACATATTGGCAAGGTACCAGCTGAAAGTCTGCAAAATTTGCAAGCGATGCCTGCATTATAAGTGCAAATTGCTAAGGTGAGTGTGCAGGACCTCATCTTTGATCCTAAATTTCATCAGTTTAACATTTCTAAGGATTCTTATTGAATTTGCCAATAAACCCAAATACTGCACCTGCTATTATCATATATTTGCTATTGCTTTAAAGGTTATTTTGTGCAGATTAATTTTATATGCATACAAGTGGACTGCCTGAAGTGCTGTTATATTTATTTATACTTGTAGTTGTATATAAAGTTGATGCTCTTTGTAAGAGTGAGAACAAAGAACAGACCAATAGAAACTGGAAGGATACTCGGTGGAGCACATACCTCTGCCAGGCCGATCAATTTATGTTTTGTATCCCACTGATGATCTGGACCAGACTTTAACCAAAATATAACCAAGTCGGGTATCCCTGCTCATTGGACGGTGGGAGGGATTTTCGAAGCTCCACACGGTCTCCACGTTTTTCGAAGTTAAGTCTGTTCACAATTGTATTTTGTCGAAACTGTATTTATCTTTCGGTGTGTGAAGTTATTGTGTGCAACTTTGGTTGTTTCTCGGTGTTTATCTTTCATAAATTGATCGTCTGTTTGCCGTGTCGCGAGCAAGGCCTTTGCCGCGTCGCGAACGATTTGAAATCGAAGTTAAGTGATTGTTCCCATTTGTATTTTCGTTAAAACTGTATTTATTTATGGTGTTGTACGTATATTGTGTCCCGACGAAGATTTTTCGGTGCAAATCTTTCTACCTGTATTGAAAATCGTGTTAATTCGTGTCGTGTCTTGAGGCCTTGTACAGTGTGCACTGTACAACCTTGAGGCTTTGTTTTTCTCTCAGCGGTCCGTCGTTTGTGATCCAATAACTTTCGTTCTCTGTATTCCCAGGCTTTTCACCCATAGCCTACTTCCTTGTGTAAATCTCAACTCAAAAAAAAAAAAAAAAAAAAATTTCCTTCTCTGTTCTCATTCGTTTATTCATTCTTATTCGTTCGTTCGTTCTTCGACCACGTGTTTCTCCCCCATTTCCCCAGATAGTTTTCACTCATTAACCTTCAATGTTTACACTTTCCCCTCAAGTTATGTATTCCGTCATATTTTATAACACCTTTTTCTTCTTCTTCTTTAAAAGGCTGCTTTCGACTTGCTCACCAAATCAATTCATCCCAAAAAAAATATCCATCTCCTATAGTGCCTTTTTTCTACATTCCCTAAACTCTCCTGCACTCCATCCTCCATCCAGCGTCCTTAAACGTATTTTTAACTCGAAGGTCACAAGAAACTCATTTTGCAATAAATGTTCGTTTCCCATAAATCGTACACTTTCAAAAATCCAATCTCACCCCTCCCCTCCAAATCTTCCCCATAACCCCTCCCCTCCAAATCTTCCCCATAACCCCTCCCCTCCAAATCTTCCCCATCACCCCTCCCCTCCAAATCTTCCCCATCACCCATCCCTTTCAAATCTCCCCCCTTGCCCCCTCCCTCCTAAACTACCCCCTCACCCCTCCCCGCCAAGACGCCCCCTCGCCCCTCCCCTCCTAGACTCCTGCCTCACCCCTCCCCTCCAAATCTCCCCCATATCCCATCCCTTTCAAATCCCTCCCCTTGTCCCTTCCCTCCCAAACTCCCCCCTCACCCCTCCCCTTCAAATCTCCCCACCCTCATTGCTTCTCAATTTCCCCCCTCTCACTCCCCCTCCTCAAAGCGTCCTCCCCGCTTCTTCCCCCTTCAAACTCTCACCTCCATCTCCCCCAACCTTCCGCCTCGCTCTTCCCCCTCCTCAAATAACACCTCATTGTGGCTCACCCAATCACCATCAAACCTTTTGTCCGCCCCATCCTTCCCTTTCTCCGAGCTATTCTGAAATCTCTGACACACCTTCAACAGCTCTCCCTACCTCTTCCACCTCTTCCACATCTTACCCTACCCCTCCTCCCCCCTGTTCTGTATCTGATGCTCCCCCTTCCTCTTCATTAACGGTATGGACCTCAAACATCCGGGGCCTTCGTTCAAACTTAACTGATCTCTCCATACAGGTTGCTTCTGTCAAACCAGACGTGATCTGCTTAACAGAAACTTTCCTCCTTTATGATGTCTCTGATTCCATAGTATCTCTCCCAGGCTACTCCCTCCTCCGGTATGATAGACCTGAGCCTCGTCCTGGAGGCGGGGTTGCTATCTTTATCAAAAACTCTCTTCCTCACTCGCCCTGCACTGCACTCTCTCCACCTCACCCCCAGGAATACCTCTGGCTACGGCTTCCCCTTCGCTCCCACCTCTTGTTCATATGTGTGTTGTACCATCCACCAAACAGTGATGACTCCATCTACATCTCGCTGTCTGATGATATGGACCAACTTCTATCTACTCATCCCAACTCTCTCTTCCTCATATGTGGTGATTTCAACTGTCATCATGCCAGTTGGCTGGGTGTGGGTACCTCTCTCACCAGCCATGGCTCCTCAGCAAAGGACTTCTGCGACTCACTGGGACTGACACAATCTGTCAATTTCCCGACCCGGATCTCAGTCAACGGAACATCTTCTCTTCTGGACTTGGTTATGACTAACTTCCCTGAAAATGTCTGCTGCTCTTCTTCTGCTCCGATCGGATCATCTGATCATGTCCTTGTTAAAGTGGACATCTCTCTGACCATCCTCAGGGAGCCTGCTCAGCGTCGACGAGTCTGGCATTTCACTCAGGCCGACTGGGACGGTCTTCAAGCAGCCATCAATCGTCTGGATTGGTCTCCCATCTCCACTGCCTCTGTCATCAATTCTTCCTGGGAATTCTTCCAAAGCAAACTGATCTCTCTCATGCACAGATTTATCCCATCTCGTCTTCAGTTGTCATACCCTTCCTCCCGTCCATGGTACACTGAATTTTGTGGTGAGGCAGTTGCCCTGAAACAACTTGCCTTTGCCTCTTGGAAGGCTAATCCAACTGAAGGAAATCTCAGTTCCTTCCACCAAGCTCGGAACAAGTGTGTGTCTACCCTCAGGAGTGCCAGAAAGCACTATCTCTCCTCACTCAAGAATGAACTCTCAAACCTGTCTCCTTCCTCCAAATCCTGGTGGCGTCTGGTCAAATCCGTTTCTGGTGTTTGTTCCCCCTCCATCCCCTCCCTTACCTCAAATGGCCACACAGTTGACATCGCACGTGACAAAGCCGAATGCCTCAACTCTGTGTTTGCCTCACAATCCTTAGTCCCAAACCCATCTCTCTCTGTTCCCACCTTTCCCAGTCGAACCAAACTGCTCCTGGACTCTGTGACCTTCTCTCCTGACAAGGTGGAGGAGTTTTTGTCAAACCTCGACTCTGATTCTGCAACTGGACCAGATGGCATCAGCCCACGGGTCCTAAAATCCTGCTCTGCCGCTCTATCTCACCCTCTCTCTGTTCTTTTCACCCTATCTTTTGCTCA
Organism: Myxine glutinosa; assembly: GCF_964187855.1. NCBI lineage: Eukaryota > Metazoa > Chordata > Myxini > Myxiniformes > Myxinidae > Myxine > Myxine glutinosa. The sequence continues at coordinate 134,361,468 of NC_136267.1, read as the reverse complement.
AGGTCATCTGCCAGCATCCTGGAAATCAGCAAACATTACCGCTTTACACAAAAAAGGTGCAAAAACAGATCGTTGCAACTACAGACCAATCAGCCTGCTCCCAATTATCAGCAAAGTCATGGAATCCATCATTGCTTCGGATATGAAATCTTTCCTCTTCTCCAATGGCTTGATCTCTGATCATCAATTTGGTTTCAGACCAGGTCACTCTACTCTGGACATGCTGCTTCTGCTGTCTCAACAATGGATGGAGGTCCTCAATGCCAAACAGGAAATCAGAGCTGTCTCCCTTGACATATCACATGCCTTCGATACGGTCTGGCACCCAGCTCTGCTCACCAAACTCTCCTCCTATGGTATCCATGGAAATCTCCATGCATGGCTTGCGGACTTCCTCTCTGGTCGTAGTCAACGTGTGGCCCTGAATGGATTTCTCTCATCTCCCCTTCCCGTTCAGGCTGGAGTTCCCCAAGGCAGTGTGCTGGGCCCTGTGCTTTTTCTGGTCTTTATCAATGATCTCTCCGACTCTCTGGAAAATCCTCTGTATCTCTTTGCTGATGACTCCACTCTCTGCCGCACCATTCCTCTTCCCTCAGATCGGCAGTCTGCAGCCTCCTCGCTCTCTGAAGACCTGGAAAAAATCACAGACTGGTCAAACATGTGGAACATGTCTTTCAATCCTGACAAATCTCACACTCTTACTATGTCTCTCCGAAAAGATCGACTGGACAACCCTCCCATCTACTTTCTCAACAATCCTCTCCAAGAAGTTCTGTCGCTCAAGCTTTTGGGTCTCACCATCTGCCATGATCTTTCTTGGGAAAACCACATTTCCAAGCTGGCCTCCAAAGCCAGTCGCCGACTGGGCATCCTCCGTCGTGCGAAGTCCTTCCTCGGCACACCTGAGCTCCTCACCACATACAAGGCTTTCATCCGCAGCTCAATGGAATACTGTTCTCCCCTATGGACTGGTGCTCCTGCCTCACACCTGGCTCGGCTTCACGCTGTTGAATCCAAAGCTTTCAGAATCATTGGAATCTCCCGCGATGAAGCTATCTCTGAGGGCCTTTCACTCACTCACCGCAGGCAGGTAGGTGGTCTTTCTGTCTTCTACCGACTCCTCTCCGGCCTTGCTCCCCCAGCTCTCTCTGTGCTCTGTCCCCCAAATATTCCTACAGGTCGCACAAGATCTGCCAGCCTCCCTCTGATGGTTAAACTGCCGAAATCTCGGCTCTCTGCTCACCTTCACTCTTTCATTCCTCTTTTCTCCCGCCTCTGGAACAAACTCCCACACTCACTTCAATCACACTCCTCCCTCCAGGTCTTCAAAACAGCTGTTCACCACCATCTCTTATCTTCCCCCATCCAAAACCTTGATCTTTTCTACCCCCACTAATTCACCCCAGATCCACCTTGTTTGAAATTCCAACTTCTTTCCTGGAAGTCTTGGCAGTGTCCATATGTTTTATACCTCTCCCACCCCCCCCCCCCCCTTCCCATGCCTTCCCCCCAAAGCCCTCTCCCTCCCACAGTTCTCTCGATGTCTCCGTGTCTCTCGGTCCCTGCTCTCAAATGTTGTGTTTGTGTCCTTCCCCCTCTCTCCCCATCTTGTCTACCGCTCCCGATGTTATTTGTTTTGTGTGTCTGTTTGTCTTTCTGTGTGATTAATGTTCGCTCTTTCACGAGCCTCGATCTTGTATACAAAAAAAAAACAAAAAAAAAACGTCATCCACCTAGATTTGTCATAATCTGTCCACAACCTTTTGAAATATCATGCGATATATCGTTTTGGCCCAATCTCTAAAAATAAAAATTCTCGTATCAGGATGCTTATATGGATTTTCACCAAAATTGAATCGATTCCTCCTCTGGTTCCTCACTTGTCCACCAAGCTTGTCCACACACGCAACTTGTCCACCAAGTTTCGTCCGAATACGTCCACCACTTTTTGAAATATTGTGCTATCCTGTATATCGTTTTTAGCCTTATCTCTCAATGGTGAAGAAATAAAAAAAAAATTCTCATAACTAGATCCGGATTTGGATCTTCACCAAAATCTAATAAATTCGGCCTTGTAACACACCCAACCTGCCACCAAGTTTCGGCTGAATCCATCCATAACTTTTTGAGATATCCTGCTCACAGACAAACAGACAGAAAAAAAAAACGGGTGAAACAAGTACAGATACATTCAAAGTACACCGCCCCCATGCCAAATAAATAAATATCCTCCAGCGCGGCATTGCCGGGGCATATTCGGTGCCTGGCAATAGCGCCGTGTAGCTTATAATTGATTGACAATAATTTGACAATAATTGATTGATTAATTACATAATTAATTTTTTTTTTTTAATGATCATAAATTTTTTTCTTAATCAATTGGTTAATAGCATACCTAAACCACCAGTGCTTCATCCGAAGCCGTAACTTTTTGAAAAACAATTTAAAAAGTCATTAATTGAAATTTTTTTTTTTTTTGTATGCAAGATCGAGGCTCAGGTTAGAGCTAACTATAATCACAAAAAAAAAAACTGACACATAAAACATATGATAAAGGGAGCGGCAGACAAGACAAGATGGGGAGAGAGAGAGAGAGAGAGAGAGAGAGAGAGAGAGAGAGAGAGAGAGAGAGAGAGAGAGAGAGTGGGAAGCACACAAGTACAACAGGAGAGAACAGAAACGTTGGTAGATCTGTGGGAGGGAGAGAGGGCTTAGGGGGAGGAGGCATTGGAAGGGGAGGGAGGGATGGGAGAGGTATAAAACACATGGACACTGCTAGGACTTCTAGGAAAGAAGTCGGTATTTCAAAAAAGTGGACCTGGGGTGAATTAACGGGAGTAGAAAAGATCAAGGTTTTGGAAGGGGGATAAGACATGTTTGTGAACAGCTGTTTTAAAGACATGGAGGGAGGAGTGGGATTGAAGAGAGTGAGGGAGCTTGTTCCAGAGGTGGGAGAAAAGAGGAATGAAAGAGTAAAGATGAGCAGAGAGTCTTGATTTTGGCATTGCACCATAAGAGGGTAGCTGGCAGATCTTGTGCGACCTGTAGGAATATTTGGGGGACATAGCACAGACAGGGCTGGGGGAGCTAGGCTGGAGAGGAGTCGGTAGAAGACAGACAGACCACCAACCTGCCTGTGGTGAGTGAGTGAAAGGCCCTGGGAGTTAGCTTCATCGCTGGAGATTCCAATGAGTCCGAAAGCTTTGGGTTCAACAGCGTGAAGCCGAGCTAGGTATGAGGCAGGAGCACCAGCCCAGAGGGGAGAACAGGATTCCATTGAGCTGCGGATAAATTAATTAGTCTTATTAAAATTAATTGATATAATTAATAATAATAGTTAATCTTAATCCTTAATTAATACCATTATTAATTATAATTAATCTTAATGAAAAATTAATTGATAATTAATGGGTTAATCAATAAATAATTAATCGATTGATTGATTAATCAACAAACCAAAAATATCCTTTAGAGCCACATCACTTGGTCACTGTTGTGTCCAAATATTAGCTTCCTATCTCAAAAGGTGCCTGAGATAATGCCCAGAAGAGAAAGGAAATAAATAAGTACTTAATTAATCGATAATAATTAAGTAACTAATCAATTAATTGATTAATCAATAAACAAAAATACAGTTTTTCCCAAAGCTCTTGCTCACTATTGTGCCAACATTTTTAGCTTCCTAGCTCAAAGGATGGCTGAGATATCACCCAGACAAACAAACAAACAAGGAAGAATGAAAACAAACGAACAAGAAAAACAAGAAACCAAACAAGAAAGAAACTGGTGTGAAAACTGAGTACTCCCTTTCAGGGTGCGTCATTACCGAGCCCCCTTCGGTGCCCGGAAATGACGTCATGCAGCTCCTGGAGATGGCATAGGAAAGGGAGCAGTGTACAATAATGATTTAAAATATAACATTTGCTGTTATTTAAAAACAAAATTCTCAGACTATTCCTCTTCAAATGAGAGTGTAGCGTGTTGTATTATATATTATGGTATATATTTTCATATCCCTTTCACAAGTTATTTTAGTTTATTGATTAGAAAACAAGCTAAACAAACTACAAGTAACCTGATTACAATAGAGAAATCATTAAGATAGTAAGGCTCGATTTTTCCTTAGCAATACTACAATTTGTACCCACATTAGTCGTGGCACACCGGAATATGAATATGTTGTGACTCTCTGTATCTTATTCCAAGACTTCATGTTACATCTTTGTGTAGAACATCAAAATGAAATCTCACAAAAAAGGAATGTGTGCCACACATGGAAAGTTATTAAACTTTTATTGTGCAAGCGGATATATATATATATATATTTGTTTACATTGCATGAATGCAACAAAAAATTTCAACTTCTCCTTTACATTCTGTCCTCCATCTTTGACTTAATTTTTATACTGGACACCGTAAGGAGAGGATAGGCTTGCTCAGAGGTAGTACTGCCTCGTGAGTTCAATTCTCCCAAATGCAAACTGCCACTTTGGTGTTTCACAGCAGGCCGTTGCATTAATTAGTGCGTCATCCATCAGTCGGGATGCCAACCCGGGGTCTCGTATGCCTGCATTCATTGCTGATGGACGTGTATGATCGCATTGTGCCTTTCACAAAGAGTAGGCAATTTTCACCGGCACCCTGGCCAATTTCCAAATTGCTCTCCTCACCAGCCAAGCACGAGGCTCATGCCAGTTGCCATTTAGTTGTGGCCCTCGGTGCACCAAAAGGACCGCCAACCCGCTTGAATACAGTCAGTGTTACTCCTTCAACGGTTCTGCTGTTGTCGTTCAATTTACCTAACCAGTCTGTCCGGCATGGAAATGTCACGCACAAAAGTGCCAGCATAATCGATGCATTCATTGTCCTTGTCCTTCATATAAATTGTTTGTATTGTCTGACGTATGAATGCCCCAGGCCTCAGTGTAAGAATGAACTATTACCCATATCTCATCTGTCCCACCAAGCCAATGAACATCCAAAATCCTTCCTATCAACCCGTTACCACTTCCATCCTTCAGATAAGTCCCTCGCATTATCCATGATCCAGAGTAATCACTGTAATGCAACCACATTCCATTTCACACAATTCAAAGAGCAAATATATCAATTTGGGGGGTTTTGCTTTGAGCAGCACTGCACCTTCATAGAGTATAGATTTACTCAGCACAAAAGCAGATAAATCGTATGCAGGTGGGTCAGACGAGAAAGCTTGCCTGGGGAGTTGTGCGCATTTGGAATGCTGATGTGCCTGCACCCGATGTCACCAAGCACGTATCATGGTCACACCGGTTCTGATTGCAATGTCAGAACAAGGAAAGTAGCCAAACTAATTGAGATATAAATGATAGTCATAAATGAATGCTTTAAGAACTAGATGGTATTCATAGAATACTTACCCTGCGCAGTCAACTTGGTGTGAGCCAACTCTTCTGTTTTGGAAAGTTGTTTTTTTTTATCCAATATGGCTGCCACACCACGTGAGCGATGACATCATAAATTTATATTCTCTAATATAATTGTTGCATAGACCATGCTGAATAAATTTCAAACTGATCAGACTAAGTGTTGTCCCTGTCGAATTATGACGTCATAATTATTGCACCAATGACGTCATCGTTAACAACACCTATTCCCCATATGGAGTTATTTACAATGAGCCACGTTTCAATTTTTTTTGATAGTGGTTTTGGAGATATAGAGGTGCAACGTTTTTCCAAGATGGCGCCTGTACCACGTGACCTATGACGTCATAGTAATCATTAAAATATTCTACAGGAGGAGGCCCTCCTGTGGTGAAAATGTCGTGCCAATCGGACCAACGGTTGCCGAGAAAATGAATTTTAAAAATGCAGACACGGCACAGTACTTAACCTAATGCTTAACCCCGCTTTTCCCTTCGCGAGCACAGGGTAATGATAATCATATATGTGATATGTGGTCTTAATTGCTGATCATGGATAGATTCGAGGATTATTGACACGATTCACCATTCCTCTTCCTCTCCAGTTCTTTCTTCCAAAGTCATGTCTAATTTCACCAAAACGAGTCTACAAAGTGACTTTCTTTTGCATTTCACAGCCCTGTGTAAGCATTGATATCAGAGATTATACCGACCTAGGAGCATATCGTATATTGCAGAATATTTTCATATGTACATTGCCTTCAGAAAGTATTCACACCCCTTGATTTTTTTCACATTTTGTTGTGTTGCAGCCTGAATCTAAAATGGATTGAATGGAGATTTTATGGCAGTGATATTTTTACAAAATAATTAAAGATGAAAAGCTGAAATGTCTCGAGTCAATAAGTATTCAACCCCTTTGCTCGGACACTCCAAATTGAGCTCAGGTGAATCCAATTACCTTTGATCATCCTTGAGATGTCTCGACAACTTGACGGGAGTTCACCTGTGGCCAATTCAATTTATTGAACATTATTTAGAAAGAAACACACCTTTCTATATAAGGTCCCACAGCTGACAGTGCATGTCATTGCAGAAACTCTACCATGAAGTTCAAGGAACCGTCCATAGTAGTGGACATGCCAAGTGCTTTTTGACGTCAAGTCTTGATGCATAGGTCCCCTTTGGCATGGAAGTTCCTTAGGACCATAGGAACAAAATTATCCAAAGACACAAGTTGTATCTTAAAATCCAAGATGGCTGCCATCGGCCATCTTGGAAAACATGGCTGACCCATAGCCCAGGAAGCATTTGTCATATAAACTATTATGATACTTGTTTCCCAGCTAATTTGAGGTCACGTAACTCATTTTTGGCATCACTTCTGCATTGTGGATGCATTTAAAGGTAAAGTCGGGCAATGAAACATAAATTCGACATTTTAATAAAATTAATGACAACAGGCTACAGGGGTATTTTGATAACATTTTATTTATGAGAAAGGAAATTAGACTTTCTCATTCAAATTAGACTTTCTCATGCTGATTTTTGCTGCAAATGACCCATTACATACGTTTCTATGTTACAGATTCAAAGTGACTAATACAAAATGAATACTGGCAACTGTAAAACCAGGCCTGCTAGCATGGACATTCGTGACTGGAGCTTATGTTACATATGTTAATCAGATGAAAGAAATAAACCAATTATGGATCCCTCATCTGTGAAATTGAGAAACAACCCTGAAAGACTTTCAGCCACTTACAAAAAAGTTGTGGTCAATATCCAGGAACTTAAGGAATTAGGTGAACTGCCTGACTTTGCAGTCGTAGATAACATTCGCGTTAGTGGTGGTGGTGGTGGTAGTACTCAGAATATAGTGCAGCTGATGATGTTTAATCAAGCAGTGTGGCACAAATCCTGCAGGAATGCTGTCGACAATCAAAAAGTGGAGAGAGTGAGGAATAAGCATCAAAGACGAGAGTCAGTTAGCCCAGTGAAAACCGCATAAACAGTGGTACCAGGTCCATTACACAGGCCTCACCCTCACCCTCTATATGTTTCAGCGAACCAGTCGACACTCCATGTGTCTTTTGTGACGAAGTGGGCAACAAGAAAGAGCTGAGGATGCTGCCTCTCTTGGCTTGGATAAGAAAGTCAAGGATTGTGCTCGAGTGTTAGGTGACAAACGTCTGTTGTGTAAACTTTCTGCTGGTGACTTAATAGCTATTGTTGTGTTTGTAGGGGGTAGGCAGTGATTACCTTAAAACCAGGTAGAATGTATAGATTAGTATGCTCCGATTGTCCTGAAGAAGAAGAACCACCTCTAGTAATAAGTAGGGACTTTGTATTAGACCGGACTGTGGGGTTAAGTTTGTATCTTTGTCCCCATTACGAGTGGGGTATGTTAATTAGCTCAGGGATTATGGGTAATTATCCCTTGTACATCGTTACCTCTGTAATTTATTTCCTATGTCCCTTTTGGCACCACACTATAGACACATAGCCAAGCCATAAAATCAAACACATTTAAACTCACTAATAAAAACCTACAGGAAGTCATGCATCAACCCCGACTACTGACAACTCTGACTTGGGAGGCGCACAGAGCAGGCAGGTCCGTGAAGCCACGCCCAGAAGAGCCATGATTGGTCAGGTTTTTGATTGATGAGAAGGATGGGTAAGACGCACACGCTGATTGGTGAAGCACGACAGATGACGTCAGAGAGGTTTGCTTTGGAAGAATTCCCAGGAAGAATTTATGTCAGAGGTAGTAGAGATGGGAGACCAGTCCAGATGATTGATGGCTGCTTGCAGACCGTGCCAGCCGGCCTGAGTGAAATGCCAGACTCGTCGGCACTGAGGAGGCTCTCTGAGAATGGCCAGAGAGATGTCCACTTTAACAAGCACATGATCAGAAGAACCAATTGGAGCAGAAGAAGAGCAGCAGACATTTGCAGGGAAGTTTGTCATGACTAACTATAGAAGAGATTATGTACCGTTGACTGAGATCTGGGTCGGGAAATTGACATATTGTGTCAGTCCCAATGAGTCGCAGAAGTCCTTTGCTGAGTTGCCATGGCTGGAGAGAGTGGTACCCACACCCAGCCAGCTGGCATGATGACAGTTGAAGTCGCCACATATGAGGAAAAGAGAGTCGGGTTGAGTGGATAGAAGTTGGTCCATGTTATCAGACAGCGAAATGTAAATGGAGTCATCACTGTTTGGAGGATGGTACAGAACACATATGAACAAAAGGTGGGAGCGGAGAGGAAGCCGTAGCCAGATGTACTCCTGGGGGTGAGGTGGAGAGAGGGCAGTGCAAGGAGAGTGAGGAAGTTTTTTTATAGAGATAGCAACCCCACCACCAGGACGAGGCTCAGATCTATCATACCAGAGGAGGGAGTAACCAGGAAGAGATATTAAGGAATCAGAGACATCTTGAAGGAGGAAAGTTTCTGTTAAGCAGATCAAGTCTGGATTGTCAGAAGCAACCTGAATGGAGAGATCAATCAGGTTTGATTGAAGGCCCGGATGTTTGAGGTCCATACCGTTAATGAGGAGAGAGGGGGAGCATCAGGTGCAGGACAGGGGAGGGGAGGGGTAGGGTCAGATGAAAGATGAGAGGGGGAGGTAGGGAGAGCAGTTGATAGTGTGTCAGAGATTATAGAAGAGTTACAGGAAAGGGAAGGATGAGGAGGACGACAGGTGTGATGGTGATGGGATGAGAAACAGTGAGGGGTTGTTTGAGAGGGGGGGCAGAGGAAAGTAGAAGGTTGGGGGAGGTGGATGTATGAGAGAGAAGGGAGACGAAGTGGGGAGGAGGCAACTTTGAGGAGGAGGGGGGAGGAGGGGAATTGGAGAGGGATGGTAGGGGGGGGAGATTTGAAGGGGAGGGGTGAAGGGGGAGTTTAGGAGAGGAGGGGCAAGGAGGGAGTTTAGGAGGGAAGGGGCATAGAGGGGAGATTTTGAGGGGAGGGGCGAGGGGGGAGTTCAGAAAGTGGATGATTAATGAAAGACGAACATTTATAACAAATTGGGTTTATTGTGATTTTCAAGTTAGAGATATGTTTAAGAACGATAGAGGGGTGGAATTAAGGTGAATTTAGAGCATGTAGTGATGAAGAATTAAGAGATTGAATATTTTTTTGAAGTGGCATGATTTGATGAGGAAATTGAAAAAAAGCCTTTTACATCAGAAGAAAAAAGGTGTGTTGTAATATACCACTGAATAAAACACTGCAGGGGAAAGTTTAAACATATTTAAACAGAACCGTGAAGAACAATCTTATATTCATAAAATACCAACGGGGAGAGGGCCTAGAGGGACAACCACGAGTCACGTGAACAGGGCAAAAGGTGGAAGGCAAGGAGATAATGGGGGCGGGGCGAGACAGCTCACGTGGACAGAAGCACACGATGAGACAACAGCATATGTGCAGAAAGGGAAATAAATGTTTTTTTTTGTTTGTTTGTTTTTTTTAGAGGGAGGATTTAAAATGTTAGACAAAGAGTAGATGTTCGGAGAAGTTCGGGGGAGAAGGGAAAAATCTAAGAACCAAGCAAAACAGCAAAGGAAGGAACTTAAGTGAACAAACTTCGATGGGGAAGCCTCAGGCTACAAGGCTGCCAGGCCATGCAAGTGGAGCAAACAGAAAACGATTAATTTATTACGAGTTACAGGAAATTCAAACCAAAACGAACCAGAACAAACAATAGCGCATAGACGATAAAATAACGAGTGGAAATTTGACAAACACATGAATGGAAAAATTACTTAACTTTTGATGCCCCGAGAGAACAAAAGTCGCCACCTCGATCGAGAAACCGGAAGCGGAACCAAGTTTTCTTTTGCTTAAGTTGCTTAAGTTTTCTTTTCAAAAATGTTTGAGATTTCCTTTGCTGTTGAAAAATGGTCTGAGTAAGGTTCTGCATCAAATCTCGTTTGAGCCAAAACGAACCATATTTCAGAACATTTTGAGACAATAAGGAAATTAATTATTTGCCACATGCAGGAATCCTGTTAAAACTACACTTTTGATTTATTACATTCTTTTACATGGTGCTAGTAATACTATTGGAATAACAATCTTCAATGTGGAGATTGTAAAAAGTACCATTTCCAAATACTGCTTTCTTGGGATCATGTCCTTTAGGGATAATTGGTAAGTATTATAAAATGTAGTTGTTTCTTGTGTTCTATACGAAAATACATGGGCTTGCAGGGGAGCTCAGAGGTAGTGCACTAACCTTGCATCTCTCCCATCTGGGTTTGATTCCCCACCTGACTGTTACTGTCACCTTGGTGTTTCGTATGCAGGGCGCTGCATCTATGAATATGCCATCTGCGAAATGACGCATTAATTTGGGGACCCGTCTGTCAGCATCGGTTGCTGGTGGATGTAAAAGATACCACATTGTCTCCCACAGGTAATTGTCCTCAGTGCCGTGGCCAAATTCCTTCCCTGATCTCCATGGGCCCTGCATCAGCAGCACAGCCACACCTCAGTAGTGATAAGACCAGCAAGTCGAATTAATAATTGCATCCCGGTGCAATAAGCATTCACTTAAAAAAAAAACAATCCATCATTATGTCACTTTGTTTTTAAGATTTCATCCTCCTTATAGACCCCTGACAAATAGCACAGCTGCCTCTTCCTGGGCGACAGCTGAACAACACTAAATTGGCAGCATTGCATTGCTAAACCACAAGTCAACTCGCCTGTCCCTCAACAAATCACATGTGGATGTCTCCAGAAATCATGTGAAAGTGAGCCCCAGTAATGTCATTGAAGAAACACAGATTTGTACATAAATATGTTGGAACCCATCTGTGGATCGGTCCCATCGGCCGATGGGTCTGACCCGTTTGCGGATCCGCAGATGGGCGACCCATCTGTGGATCCACAAACGGGTCAGACCCATCGCTGAGGGCCTCATAGAATCACATAGGGCCTCATAGAATCACACTGAGGGCCTCATAGAATCACATAATGCGTTATTGTGTTTATATAATTGACATTGCCCCGATTACGAAGCCACACCTTCATCTTTAGCTTTGGGGTGATTAAGGCATGCCAGGAATTGCTATATAAACAATGGAGAGCTGAGTCTGCCAGTGCCACCAGCGAAGTAGACCAGCGTTTTTAAATGGAGCGACATTATCTTATTTTTATCTTATCGACAAACGGTTATCGACAAACCACATGTCACGGACTGCTTTATAAACATTTATGACATCAATTGCTTATTTTTAGGTTCAAATAAACATACTCATCCACCATTGATGCATACACATTCCTTCAAGGTGAACAACACATCCGCAGATGGCGCAGACCCATCGGCCGATGGGTCTGCATTGTCATTTCTCGTGCATCCACAGATGGGTCACCCATCTGCGGATCCGCAAACGGGTCAGACCCATCGGCCGATGGGACCGATCCACAGATGGGTTCCAACAAATACACTACCAATCAAAAGTTTTAGAACACCTCAATTTTTCCAGTTTTTAATGAAATGTACGCAGTTTAATGTCTCAATGTACTCTGAAATTCGGCACAGAACAAATAAACAATTGGAGATAAAAACTAAATCATAGAATCATTTTGTTTAACAAAACTTAATTTAAAATTTTGACTCAGCAAAGTAGCCACCTTTTGCAGATATAACTGCCGAACACACTCGTGGCATTCTTTCTACAATGGAAATCAAATATTGTTTGGGAAGTTCTTCCCAACACTGTTGCAGAAGTTCCCACAAATGTGTTGCACTTGTAGGTTGCTTTGCTTTCACCCTTCTGTCCAGTTCATCCCAAACCAGCTCGATGGGGTTTAAGTCTGGAGACTGTGCTGGCCATTCCATGATTTGAAGCCGACCGTCTTGTTCTTTTCCTCGAAGGTAGTTTTGACATAGCCTGGTGGTGTGTTTAGGGTCATTATCTTGCTGTAGGATGAACCCCTGACCAACTAGGCGTATACCAGAGGGTATTGCATGGCGCTGCAAAATGCTGTGGTAGCCCTTTTGGTCCAGGGTGCCAGTCACTGTGCAAGTCACCGACTCTGGATCCAGGAAAAGAGCCCCAGACCATCACGCTTCCTCCTCCATGTTTGACAGTGGGTGTCACACACTGAGGAACCATCCTTTCGCCCACTCGACGGCGCACAAAAACCCTGCGTGATGAACCAAAGATTTCAAATTTTGATTCATCGGTCCATAAGACCTTCTTCCAGTCTTCATTAGTCCACTGGCGGTGCTTCATGGCCCAGGCAAGCCTCTTTTTCTTATTTTGCCATCTTAGCAATGGCTTTCTTACTGCCACTCGACCTGTCAAACCTGCAGCTCGAAGTCTTCTCTTCACAGTTGAAACGGAGACTTGCTTACTTCGACCAGTGTTTGGCTGTGCTTGAAGCTGTTGTCCTTTGAGCCGCCTATCACGCAAGCTGTTGATTCTCAGAAATTTGTCTTCTGATTCTGTTGTGGCTTTGGGTCTGCCAGACCTCTTGTGGTCAGAGTTTCCTCCAGTTTCCAAGTGCCTTTTGATGGTGTAGAAATCTGTACTCACTGACACCTTGTCTTTCTTTGCAATTTCTCTAAAGGAAAGACCTACACTTTTAAGGGTTATAATGGTCTGTCTGTCTTCCCTTGTTTATTGCGTTTTTTTTACCATTATGATAGCAATATACTACTTCCTGCAGTGCAATATTGTCCAAATAATGCTTCAGGGGGTGTAATAACAGTCTGTTCCAATACTGCTTTTATACAGACAGGGGGTTTGTAATCAAGTAATCAGCAGAGGTAGGGACACCTGTAGGAATTGTTTGCATCAACTTTCAAGGCTTAATTTACTTACATTGCTGCAGAACAGCAGTAAGTTGTTAACTCATTATTTGTTCCCTGAAGAAGGCCTTTTTTTCCAATATAACTGTGCAATTTACATTATTTTCCCGTTTTATCTAACCTAAACTTTTTTTTAACCTCGAGCGGTTTACTGCTTACCTTTGTACCATTTCAGGTTATTCACTGGACTTGAATTGCTTAAATTTCAATAAAAACTGGAAAATTTGAGGTTGAAGGAACTGCGCTCCAACGCGAGTCGAAAGAATTGACGCGACCAAAGACGGAATTCGTCCGAGTTGCTTTATTGAAACAAAACAGCTCAGGTATTCTGACAAGCCCGTTTATCGGGCAGCAATATATATACACATTTATGTCGGGAAGTTTGCCCGGCAAAAGCTATACCGGGCATGCCCGGGTGTCAAGGGCGAGCCTTGGAAAGGCGAGTCTGGACCTGCCCGGGCGTGTTTGGCTGCGGCCTGGCAAGTCGAGGCTGGGCGTGCCCGGGCGCTCTGGGCGAGCCCTGGAAAGGCGATAGCGGGCATGCCCGGACGCTCTGGGCGAGCCCTGGAAAGGCGATAGCGGGCATGCCCGGACGCTCTGGGCGAGCCCTGAAAAGGCGATAGCGGGCATGCCCGGACGCTCTGGGCGAGCCCTGGAAAGGCGAGAGCGGGCATGCCCGGACGCTCTGGGCGGGCCCTGGAAAGGCGAGAGCGGGCATGCCCGGGAAAGACGAGACCGGGCGTGCCCGGGAGGTTCGGGCGTGCCCGGGAACAGTGAGTCCGGGCATGCCCGATCTACTTCGTTTCCCGGGAGAGGCGCGTCTGGCCGTGTTCTGGCCGGTGCAAGGCGATTGTGTGCATCCAGCGGTAACCGCTACAAGGTGTTCTAAATCGGTAGTGTATATTATTAAACTGTGAATGTACTCAATAGCATTATTTTTTTTCCTTTTTCTTTTCAATGGAAATTGCCCCCAAACAAGGCATTACGCTACTCTAGGTAAGGGGCTAAGGAAACGTTAGATAAAGATAAGGATAAAGCAAAACAAAAGAAAAAGAAATAAACAATAATAAAAAAATAACAAGAAAACATCCAAGACACAGGAAATCGCAGAAGTAAGGTAAAATGCGATGAAACCTCAAAGATGTAGAAAGTAGGAATTGACATTCCTCTTGAAACGAAGTAGATCGTCGGATAATGGGAAGCACCTTACAGGTAGGTAGTGAATTACAGAGCGAGACAGCACGGGAAATAAAACTACTTGCCTAGTAGTCAGGTTCACTTTGTCAACAAATATAATTTCGTTCAAAATTTTGGGAGATTTGCAAACCTGTACATTTGTGGAATCAGAGCATGGAGATTCCGAAAATCAATGTTGGCATTTGCACAGACACCTGCATGGCCGCCATTTTGGATTTTCAAAATGGCCACCATAAAATACATATTTTTGCACTTTCTCGGCTTCTAGTCAACCTAGAAACTTAATTAAATATGCTAATCCTATGTTTTCTGGGTCAGGGAATCCAATAAAGGCCTCAAAATAGTGCTCAGGATTATAGAAAAGCAATAAACAAAGGTAATTGAAAACCATTGTCTATATATTTGTGATATAACTGTATTACATAATACATGATATTACAAGTCCTTTGAAGTTATAGGTATGGGTTTATAAAGCAAGAAAGCAGCCTTGTTCGTATCAGATTGAACTATAAGTCCTAAACACAGGATCTACTAGGTCTATACCGTTCAGGAATATGCTTTTACAGATCTTCATCACTGTCCAGAGTGTCATTTTCGCAAAGGTGTCTACGCAAATGCGAATATTAATTTTTGGATTCCTCATGCTCTGAATATTCCAAAAATGTATAGTTTTGCTAATCTCCAAAAATTTTGAACGAAAAAACATTGTGAACCTGACTATAGCCTTTCGTTCTGCACTTTGGATCAGCTATAGTGTAAATATGGGTGTGCAGAAATGGCAAACCGAGACTTGTGTACAAACACTTGTACAGGAGGAAAGTACAACAGAGCATTTGCCATGAAAAAATCTGTAGAACAAACCAAGTGTGGCAACTGACCTACAGTGAGAGAGTGGTTGAAGAGTTTACCCATCTGCACACCAACCAGGTTGACGATGCGTTTCTGGAGCCTATCAAGTAAAGATAATTGGCAAGCTGGTGCTCCAGCCCAAATGTGACAACAGTACTCTATGAGGGGACGTATAGTTGCCTCATACAGGTACAAAACGGCCTCATGAGGAAAATACCTTGGCGCTCGATATCGACAACCAACTCTCTTGGAAGCACTCTTAGCAATACCAGAAATGTACAGCCACGTGAAAAAGTAAGTACACCCCATGTAAAGTTTTGACTTTTTCAACATATTTCACCATACAGCTATTTGATCTTCATTTCAACAATATTGATAGAAAAAGGTGATATAATATAACAAATATCATGAAACATTTACATTTTGTAGTCCATTGTATAATTTAAATAAACATAAATGCAAATTTCGCATGTGGAAAAAGCAAGCATACCCCTACATTTATCACTACTTCAAACACCTAAAATTAGAATCAGGTGCACCAGCTCAGGTGCAAATGATGAGACCATCGTTTGAGAGGATCTTCTCGGAACCTGTGTTATTTAAACCTCAGACATTTAGTTTGGTTTGCTCTTTGTTGTTGAAGTGTGCGGCGTCACCATGCCTAGATCAAAAGAGCTCTCTGAGGCCTTCAGAAAGAAGGTTGTAGATTCCTACGAGTCTGTGAAGGGATTTAAAAAGATCTCCAAACAATTTGAAATCAATCATTCGACTGTCCGGAAGATCATCTACACGTGGAGAAGATTCCAAACAACTGCCAACTTGTTCAGGTCAGGCCGCCCCAGCAAGTTCAGCCCGAGAGCAGACCGCAAGATGCTGAAAGAAGTCTCTAAGAACCCCAGAATGTCATCACGGGACCTACAGGTAGCTCTTGCCACTGTTGATGTCAAAGTGCATGAGTCTACCATTAGAAAGAGGCTGCACAAATTTGATCTACATGGGAGGTGTGCCAGGAGGAAACCTTTGCTGTCCAGAAAGAACATCAGGGCAAGAATAAAGTTTGCCAATGAACACCGAGGCAAAGTCCAGCACTTCTGGAACAATGTGCTCTGGACAGATGAGTCAAAGGTAGAGCTATTTGGCCACAGTACCAGAAGACATGTTTGGCGAAAACCAAAAACAGCATTTGACCACAAGAACCTGATACCAACCTTAAAGCATGGTGGTGGAAATATTATGGTTTGGGGCAGCTTTGCTGCATCAGGGCCTGGGCAGCTCACCGTCATAGAATCCACTATGAATTCTTCATTGTACCAGAGAGTGCTTGAGGATAATGTGAGGCCATCTGTCGGAAAGTTGAAGCTCAACTGAAGGTGGACCTTGCAACATGACAATGACCCTAAACATACCAGTAAATCCACCAAGGAATGGCTGAAAAGAAAGAAATGGAGGGTTCTGGAATGGCCAAGTCAAAGCCCGGATCTAAATCCCATCAAGATGTTGTGGGGGGATTTGAAACGAGGTGTGCATGCAAGAAACCCCTCAAACATCGCACAGCTGAAAGAATTCTGTGTGGAGGAGTGGGCAAAAATTTCTCCCAGTCGATGTCAGAGACTGGTAGAAAGTTATAAGAAACGCCTACTTGAGGTTGTTTTGCCAAAGGGGGCAATACCACCTATTAGAGCCAAGGGTATACTTACTTTTTCCACATGCGAAATTTGCATTTATGTTTGTTTAAATTATACAATGGACTACAAAATGTAAATGTTTCATGATATTTGTTATATTATATCACCTTTTTCTATCAATATTGTTGAAATGAAGATCAAATTGCTGTATGTTGAAATATGTTGAAAAAGTCAAAACTTTATATGGGGTGTACTTACTTTTTCACGTGACTGTACTTATCCCAACAGAGGTTAGAAGACATGTCCAGACCAAGAAGCCGAAGCTCCGATGAGTGTGTTAAGGTTGAAGACCCCATGTGCACAGAAGGGAAAGACACGTTTCTAGAGTGAGATATGGACAACAATTTCGTTTTCTTTGCTTTGAAGGTTACCAGCCAGTCGTGCCGCCACTTCAACACATTCTCCAAATCATTGTCCAGTGAAACTCCAACCTCATTACGAGTGGCATTGAGAACATTACAGAACCTCATTGAGAACCTCATTACATTGAGAGCTTTGCAGAACCTCATTACAGAACATTGTCAAGAAGATCATTGACATAAACAAGGAATAGAGGGGGACCAAGGACAGAGCTCTGTGGGACACCAGAATTAATGGAGAAAGTAGGAGAAGATTGACCCTCAAGTATCACCTTCATCTTGTGATTTGTAAGGAAAGCCAAAATTATATTGAATGCATCACTCCAGATACACCATGTGACTGAAGCTTGTGGAGCAGACCATTGTGCCACACTTTATCAAAGGCTTTTGAGATATCTAAATCAACTAATCGAGCTTCATCCTTGAGCTCCGAGATACAGCTCGGTGGCAGAAAAAAAGAGAAGAAAATAAAAATAAATGGTTGTTCAGTACTCCTCGTGGTCTAAGAAACTTTGAGGTACCATTAAAATTGTGGCACTAATTGTAAAAACAACCGTGTGTGTGTGTGTATGTGTGTGTGTGTGTGTGTGTGTGTGTGTGTGTGTGTGTGTGTGTGTGTGCGCGCTCCATTTTGATTTGTGGAAAATAGATTTTGTCTCTGTTTTATTGGAGAACCATTAGACTGTTTCTTTCATTTTATGAAAATAATTACTTAAAGGAAATTTTAAAAAAAAGTAAGAGCATGCCCATTGCCCAGCTAAACTACCCTACCTGAGGGCTAATCCTTAAAAAAGGTGATGTTGTAGTTGACTCAGATGACTCAACTGAAGTAGATGGCCATGCCATGTTAGCCAAATTTAGGGTGTAGAGTTCTGGGATATGGAATTGCAAAATCTGTCAAATTTTACCTCCAAACTACATATATATATATTGGATACAACGTTGAGGCTCGTGTAAAAGCTAAGGGAGCGGGAGACAAGAGGGGGGGAGAGGGCAGCACAACAACAGTAGAGAACAGGGACATCGGGAAATCTGTTGAAGGGAGAGGGCTGGGGCAGGTTCACAGAATAAACAAGATGGACACTTCAGGGGATTTCAGCAAAGAAAACATGGAACTCGTAGGAAATGGGTTTGGGATGGATTAACGGGGGATTAATTACTTTGACAGTGTAACAAACACCTCATCACAGGTGATCTCAGACTAGTGAAACACAGAGCGTTATGCAAATGACTAACAAAAGGACCAAATTACACAGAGAACAAAAGGTATTAATAACCGGCTCATCACGGTAAGACTGAGTGAATGGATGTTAAAACATTGATAAGAACAAAATTCCCAGCACACACATTGTTTTCTGATTATAAGAGGGAGAGGAACAAACAAAAGGAGAGTTATTGATTTGAAAAGGAAAGTTCAAATCAATAAAATCTTCGGGAATTTTGAACAATCTGGAGATGTGTGATTCTTTGAAACAGCTCCAAATACAAAATGTTGTCTGTACTATTGAAATGCAAGTAATAATGACGCATTCGCATGTAAAACATTGTACATTCAAACACTCTTGGGAGAATGAGGCTTGCAGAGTGGGCCTTGGAAGACTTACAGTATTAGTAATGGGAAAAAATACACTTGAAACAGCACCAGGTAAATCAGTCAAAGGTGGGAAATGAGGCCTGTGAGTTCTGGATAAGTATATAATCAGTTGCCATTTATTTACTGGATCTCTAAAATGTACAAGAATCATTGTTAGACGAGGTTCATCATTGCTGATAGGGAATGCAGTTTGAATTAAAAAAAATTCATGTCTGTATGTACTGATCTTACACCTGCCACCCCCAGGAGTTCACCTTTGGCTGTGACTTCCCCTCTGCTCCAAAACCATGATCTTTTCTACCCCTGTTAGAGCAACACTCCTGCTCCCCCCCAAATTACCTTTTTTTTTTTTTTTACTTTCCAAACACCTATCTGTATCTATCTTGTTCACCACCTGCGGCCTCCCTTACCCCTCGTTCTTACCCACATCCCTTGTTTGTCCATCTCCGTCTATTTTGTCCCTGCTGTTGGTATTTTCCCCCTTCTCTTTCTGCTGTTACTTTTGTTCTGTTGCGTCCTGGTCCATCCTGTATTCTAGCTCTTCCATGAGCCTTGACTTCGTATTCAAGAAAACTCACCATAGGGTATTCAATGTACCATGGGTGGGAAGACACGTAGGATAACTGAAGTCAAGATGGGTTGGAACTATGCATAAGAGAGAGCAGATTTCTGTGGAAGAATTTCCAGGCTGAGGTCATATCAGGGGTGACAGACATAGGCCAGTCCTGAAGACAGACGGCTACTTGCGGTCTCTGCCAATCTGCCTGAATGAACTGCCAGACTCACCGGCACTGAGGAGGCTCTCAAGCATAGAATGGAGAATAGTCAGAGGGATGTTCACTCTCACAAGCATATCCTATTGAACCAGATGAACCTATTGATGATCAGATAAACCTATTGGAGCAGAGGAAGAGCAGGAGACATTTACAGGTAAGTTTGTCGTCACTAAGTCCAGAAAGGAGAAATTGCCATTGGGAGAAATCTGGGCCGGAAAGTTTACAGATTGAGTCAGTCCCATGGATTCGCATAAGTTCTTCGCTGGAGTGAAGTGGGACGGTGCTGGACGGGGGTATGGTGTGGGTTGTAAGATGGGGGAAGGATGGGAGGGTGTGGGATGGTGGGGAGAAATGAGAGGGTACAGAATGTGTAACTTAGAGGGAGAGTTTTGAGGGATAGTTTGAGGGAGATTCGAGGGATAGTTTGAGGAAGATTTTGAGGAAGAGTTTCGAGGGGGAGAGAGAGAGAGAGAGAGAGAGAGAGAGAGAGAGAGCCAAGAGGGAAAGGGCCTGTCCATGGGGACCGATCGGCACTCTAACCGTGTCCGGGCTGCCCTGACGAATCCGGGTAGCAGGGAGGAATGGGGAAGATTTGGCCCCAAGCTTGCGTTGGTGGTACAACCACCATGAAGAGTCGTCCCCGATAGTTGTTTGGAAGGCTCTTATAGTCAATCACTGCCTTGGAGATTGTAAAATTTTATCGTCATGATTGAGGTGATGATGATGCATATGAGGTTCATCAGTGTGCAATACCTGGTGTTGGCCTTATGGTCAGGGCTGTGGGCTTGGGATCCTAAGGTCCTGAGATTCGAATCCCGTTGAATTAACGCCAGGTGGGGTTGACTCATCCTGTCATCCTTCCGAGGTCGGCAAAATGAGTACGAACCACCACCCATCAGTGTG
Organism: Myxine glutinosa; assembly: GCF_964187855.1. NCBI lineage: Eukaryota > Metazoa > Chordata > Myxini > Myxiniformes > Myxinidae > Myxine > Myxine glutinosa. The sequence continues at coordinate 134,340,865 of NC_136267.1, read as the reverse complement.
CAGGGTGATAAATGATACATACGGTATGCTATGCATTGTGTACGAGGACGCTGTATGAAGCTGCATTCCTGCCATGTGTGTTTATTATTTCCCGGCATTGCTTTCAAAATTTCAGGACGTCCTGATTTACCACTCCAGCTGCTCCGACGATCACTGGCACAATGGCACTCCTCGGCTTCCAGGTTCTCTTGTCTCTTGCTTTGTGTCTCTATTTCTGTTTTTTTTTTTGCTCTTTCCCCTTTTGGTGATATTAATTGAGAAAAAGTTGTCTAAGAATGGTTGTTTATGTCAGCTTTTATCTATCCAAGCATCTATGAATATTCCTTGCTGGTTTTTTGGGACAGGATTTTGTGATAGTCTTGCTGTCATTCCTTACATTTTGAAAATGGCTTATTTATTTGCTTTTATTCTCTTCTTGGTTATAATCTACTTGAAAGGGTGTGTGAAGGTTCAAAGGAGCACTTCCAGGGCCTAAAGTGCCTCCTTTTTACTAGGATTACCTTTCAACGACCAAGGAGATCATTGAACTGTTCTCACATCTTTATAAGGAATCTTTGTAAGGAATCTTTGTAAGGAATCTTTGTAAGGAGTCACAATTTTT